>NW_027131164.1:16312500-17512500 GCF_026122565.2 Emydura macquarii macquarii
CTTTGGGCTTGAGGCTGAGAGATCGCATACCCTGTAAATGTGCAAGTAAAATGAAGGAGATGGAGGGAAGAAGGGAGAGAAAGGTCTTCAGAACTGAATATTCAGTCACCAGGCATAATTAATAAAAGTGATTTAAGGGCTAAATGCATAAAAATAGTAAAGTTTTGACTATTTTTCTGATAGGACTATTATTAAACATAAATCATTACTTGAAAGGACTCTTGGATCATTCAAAACTTTTCAAGTTATGATAGTGTAAGTCTGATTATGGAAACACATTTAAACTGAATAAGACTTCAAGTACATTCCTACCGGGCTAATCATAAAAAAAAAAAGATCAAAAGGAAAATCTAGACAGACTGATAGCTAAATGTTAATATCACACTCAATTTATTTGTAGGGAGGTCAACATTTTAAAGTTCTTTATTAGTGGTATAATTTATCCAGAGCAGTGCAAAAACATTTATGGAGAGAGTGGCAGCATAGCACATAACCTGGCTGTGCTTTAATTAAAAAAAAAAAAAAAAAAGGAGAGCTGAATAGAGGCTGTGTCTTGGATTGGCCAAGAAAGCATGAGGCCTAGGGAAGATCACATGAAGCCTACTGCAGTTGAAAAGCCCAGTTTCAAAAAAAAAAAAAAAAAAGAGGCAATACTTTTGTCTAAGGCTACTGTAATTCTAGAAGCATTTAATTTTCTTGTGAATAACTTTGTAGCTCCTTCATGGATGGCTTTGGTCTTATAGAGCCTTTACATTAAAACTAATAACAGCTGCACTGCACAAATTTGTAGATGTTTCTCCCTTATATGATAACAGGATTAATCTACACAGCTAAATATTTGACTGTAATACATTTTGTCACTTATGTATCTATAGGAACACAAGGGGTCTGATTCTCATTTACACAGAGGCCACTTTACACAGCTCTGACAGTGTAAAGGACTCTTAAACTTAAGATAAACATATATGTCCACTTTAAAGCCAGTTTACACTGTCAGAATCATATACAGGGGCCTTCATGGTAAAGAAGAAAGGATCTAAAGGAAGTACCCAAATAGACCAATTATACCATTATTATTAGGTGAGAAGGTGGTGTCACCCATATCTTAGACTGGGGATTGGGGGAACTAAAAGAAAAGAATCTACCATTCCATCACTGGTGAGTTGTGTTTTTTTTAAACCACTATTTGTGTAGCACACCCCAAAAATAATGTCTGACTTCCCAACTAACTCTGGATAAATAGCTAACAAAGTAGAGCATTCTCAGAAATGTGCTTCCTTGGACACAAGAAAAGGTTAGTGTGCGTCAGACATAAAAATATGAAACTACAGCGAAAAGAACTGTTATTTTCAAGAACAGAGTTCCATAGAATTTAAGGCCAGAGGGGGCCATTTGATCCAGTTGGGCTTCCTGCATAATCATAGGTTATTCAATTTCACCTCAATACCCACATATTGAGCTCAATGATTTCAGTTAAGCTAAATATTTTAGTTCTTAAGAGACTAACCTGTTGTGTGCCCTGCGAAGAGAACAAGTGAGTCTCATTGAGGTGAAACCAATGCCCAGGGCCCCTGAGATGGCAGGGTATTGATTAGGTGAAATGTGTCCATGTGACCCTATCTCTTCTGCCACAAAGCACAAAGCAACTTTCCCCACACTCTGACTCCCTGCCAGTTCCATCCCACCTCCAAAGATGGTGATGAGTTAGATTCTGAGGATTTGACCAAGACACACCAGCCAAGCCTTCAGGCAGTATGAATTGACAAAGCGATTCCATCTAGGGTATAGTTTAGTGGCCAATATTGTGGTGGGGAAGTAAGCCCTCTTGGCCTGTTCCATGGCTGAGGCATAGACTTGTAAGAATTTATTTGGCACAAGTCTTGAAGTAAAGCAAAACATTGAAGTAAAATCACTAGAACACAGTGGGCAAATTGAGCAAAATGCATTCCTGATGTAACACTTAAGTCAGCTGCGTTACCCCAAGAATGAATTCAACCTTTTTGTTTCAAAAAGCTTCACTTTGACAACTTATTTAAAAGGAAAGGAGCCTGATTTTCCATTGACCTGCACCCTATGTAATCATTTACACTAGTTGAAATCACAATGATAGCATTTTACATTCCCTTTGCACCGGTGTAAATGACTGGACAAAAGATAAGGTGACATGGAGTTGGGAACCATGTGTGGAGACAGTTTTATGGAGTGTGTAGCCAGTATTACAGTTACTGGGGAAATAGCAACTGTGCAAACTGGCAAACTGAAGAGTAAAGGATCGCTTGCTCTTGGAGAGGAGGACAGCACAAGATGATGACCTAGTGTAAGGACTTCACTGGACAGGAAATTATACTCAACAATACTTAACACTCAAAGGTGTCAGATGTCTTAGAATCCAACAGGAAGCAAAGAAATTCTCATACTATAAACAACATTTCAATAATCTTATGTATGGATGAGTTACTTTATTTTATGAAATCAGGATTTTGTCATTAATATGAATAGGAATAGTCATGTTTACATTAGGCAGGCTAAACTATTATAAGGAACATATACTAGTATGGGTCAGGACAAAAATCAACCCCTAATTGTTTGGCAGAAACATCCCCTATGAGTATGTTAGATCCATTATGTTTATTACGGAGCTTACTCCTTCCTCTGCGTCATCTGATATTGGTTACTATCAGAAACAGAATACTGGACTAGTTGATCACTGATCTGAATTGGTATGACAAGTTCTTTGATTCTTGCACCAGTCATTTTAGTTACATCTTATTGTATACATTTTCCAAGATTTCAAGAACCTAGCAATATCGAAGAACAATAATCCCCTTTTTCAGCTTCTCTTTGAGTTAAAACATCAGAAAATGTGAAGAAAATGTCTTCTCTATATCCAGAATTAGAAACATGGAGAAATGTCCATATTTCAAGGCCTAAACAAACAAAATCTTCACCTCAAAGGTTAAACTCTAACTAGGAGAGGTTACTCACCTTCTGCAGTAACTGAAGTTCCTTGGGATGTGTGTCCCTATGGGTGCTCCACTTCAGGTATGCATGCATGCCATGCATCTTTGATCATAGATTTTCAATAGCAGTGCCTGTTTGGCCCATTTATGCACCTTTCACATCCTTGTGCCTTATAGCAAGGATATGCAAGGATACAAGGTCGAACCACTCTCAATTCCTTTTCCACCACAAAGTCCTGCAGAAGAAATTCTGAATCAGAGAGGAAAGAGAGTGGTTACTGGAGCACCCATAAAGGGACACATCTCAAAGAACTCCAGTTACTGCACAAAATAAGTAACCTCTCTTTCTTCTTCAAGTAGTATCCTTCTGGGTGCACCATTTCAGGTGACTTCTGAGCAGTATCCCAAACAGGAAAGGGAGCTTCAGAGCCAAATCTAAAACGCAGGACAAAACTGCATTACCAACGGCAGCAGCTTATCTAGAACAATGAACCATCTCACAATGTTTGGAAAAGGTATGAATCAAGGTCCTTTACAAGGCCCATAGAGCACATCAAGTACCCAATTGCTCTCTGAGAAATGAACCTATTTGCTACTAACTACTAGGAAAACTCACCCAATTAATATGAAATCATTTACAGACTAGGTCCGATCTATTAGCCACTTTCCAGGTGTAAGGCTTACTACCCTTAGGTTCAGTGGGACTACTATTCAAGATAACAGGTTTTACATCCAGTGGTTACAAGATCAGGTACTGCAGTTGGGAAAAAAAAACCCTCACACACACATATATGCAAACATGTTCCCTAAATCTAACTCACGATTCATTCTCATTACATTCATACCCTTTTGGGGATTGGTTTTCCATGCATATTTATGTAAACAGTTTTTGTGAAACAAATGGGGGGAGGAATTGTTGTTTGGATACAGTTATTTGTGAATGATGGCATTTGAGTGCAAATAAACATATCAGTGTACAAGCATGCATAGGTACATCAGAAGTGCTTTCCCAGACACTGTACGTAAACATACAATAATTTGGTGGGAATGTGATAAGAGAAAATTGGCAAAGTCAATAAACATGGCTTATAAGGAAGGAAACAAGCTACATTAAAAACTGGAGTAATGGGGCTCAACCAAACAGAATACTCTTTACTGTGCAAGAAAATAGTTTCAGTGGTTTAAAATTTCTTAAGCTGACTTAACTACAATGGGTGAATTTTGGGCTTGATTGAAGTTAACAGGAACATTGCCTTTAATTTCAGTGGGGCCCAGGTTTCATCCTCTCTCTCTCTCTCTCTCTCTTTGTTTATAAAGATTTCTTGAGGCTTTGCTGCTGTTTATAAAAGTTACATCATCCAATCAGAAAACAGAAATCATAACATCTGAGCAACCTGTCTCATTGCATAGACCAAAATCTAGTTACTGAGTATTCTAAGAAACTTATGAACAGTTCATAGAAACACATAGGCCCAATAACATTTGTAAACAAAATATAGGAAATAATGGACACATTCATAACATCCTGACTGGATTGTGAGTAATTCATAAGCATAAACAAGGGCCAAAAAATTAGAGGAAGAAATTATTTTCAACAAGTAATTTTACCAGTTCTGATACAGACACAAGATGACAGTCAGGGAAAGTGCTTCTGACGCATTAGTGTCAAAGTGAACATCAGCATAGATAATACAACCCTTGCAACTCCTTTGGCTTGGAAAGCTATTTGGGGAACTCCACTTAAAGGCACTGCAGGCTATTATGTGTCTTATGTATCAAAGGACTAAGATCTTGAGTTGTGCTTTTAAAAAAATTAAAAATTAATTTAAAAATGTATTTGTGTCAAGGAGAGCTGGTTTCAAATAAATATTTTCAGCACAAAAAAGAATGAAAGGACATTTTTTGGGGGGGAGATTTCAAAAATGTTTTCACATTTTTTTTCTAAAAAATCCAAAACGAATCCATTTTCTGTTTTTCATTAAAAATGGAAAATTTCAAAAGGAATGAAAATTATCTACAGAAAAAATTGTTTCCAAATAAAGGCCACTCTTTTAGTCTCAAAACTGATAACACAGGTTAAAAAAGAATGAATATCATGAAACACCATTTATTACCATGATTCTTCTCGATCCTGCAGTATTTCATACAAGAAGATATCTACTAGTTTACATTTTACTCTTATTATTTAACATTGGTTTGTTTTTAACTGGGCCCCAAAGCATCAAACCCACGGGTACAGCTGCTCTTAAACCAGATCACACAGGAATGACTGAGCATCCTCCTCCTCTGCCTAGGGTTCCTCTAGCCAGCACCTCAGATACAGTGCCATAGCTTCTCTGACATAACAGTATCTGCTCCTCTGACATGATAATGTACAGAAACATTGCATTCCTCTTGGCCTCATCCATGCTTGGTTAACAGCTGGTGCCAGTGAGTTCTGGGATCTAGCATAAAAGATGATAGGTGTTTGACCCACTGCTCTCACTATTCCCTCAGACAATCTTCTTCTTTTCCCAGCTACTAGTGGTGAGATCACTAGATCAGTCTTTTCCAGGCTTGCTGGGCCAATTTCAGTCCATATGCACTCTGTCCTTCTGTAGATGTCTATCTACCATTTTCTTGGCCACCCTACTGTTCTCCACCAGTGAACTCTAATCTCACATACCTTCCTAACAGGATTCCCATCATCCAGCCTATTAACAAGCCCATACCACCTCAGTCTCCTCTTTTGCACCTTCTCGCTGATACTGCAGACCTTGGCCTTACTCCTGATGTCACCATTACACATGAGATCCAGCAGTGTCACCCCTCTCACTGCCCTCAGACATCTCATTTCAATGGTTTCAAGACTTCTCAAGTGCTTCTCTTTGGTCAACCAGAACTCTGATCCAAACAGAAGAGCTGATCTTACCATAGTTTTCTATAGTAGTCCCTTAAGTAGTCTGGGCATGTATTTATCATAAATCAGTCCACTTATCTTGCTCCAGACTTCAAATTTCCTCTGTACTTCGCAGCCTTGCTTTCAGTTCTCTATCAATTTGTCCATTTGTTACTAACCAACCCACATAAATCTTAGTCCTGGTTCTGCACAAATCACCCACATGACTTCAGTGTTTTCTTTATTCATTTTGGGGCCATCACAAGTATGAATAGTAATGGACTAATCTCTGATCCATTGTGGAGACCAACCTTCACCTCAAAACACTCTGTTCCACCAAAGGACATCTCTACTTTTATCATGGAACCATCATACAAACCCATAACCAATTGGACAAGGTCCTCTGGTATCCCATAGAATCGTAACAGAGGCACCCTCACTCATCTAAGTACTTTGTCAAATTCTTTCTCCAATTTGAGGAAAGCCCATCCATGCTTGACATTTCTCTCTAGCATCTTTTCAACCAACTGTCTGGTGATAAATATACCATCAATTATCCCTTTTCCATTTCTAAAACCAAACTGCTCCTTTCCTAAAATGGCATCTGTTACTCAACAAATGTGACTGTCTATGATTCTCTCTAAAGTTTCTTACAGTAAGACAGCAGCTTAATTCCTCCGTACTTCAAACAGTCATAGCCTCATAGACTTTAGGCCAGAAAGGACCATTGTGCTAATCTGATCTGACCTCCTGCACATCACAGGCCACAGAACCTCACCCACCCCTTCCTTTCATACACCCATAACCTTTGACGGTGTTACTGAAGTCCTCAGCTCATGATTTAAAGACTTTAAGTTACAGAAAATCCACCATTTACTCTAGTTTAAACCAGCAAGTGACCTGTGCTTCATGCTACAGAGGAAGGCGAAAACCCCTCAGTGTCTCTGTCAATCTGACCTAAGGAAAAAATTCCTTCCCGACCCCAAATATCTATGTTCGTTGAACCCTGAGCATATCAGCAAGACTCACCAGTCAGACACCTGGGAAAGAATTCTCTGTAGTAATGCAGAGCCCTCCTCATCTAGCACCCCATCTCTGGCCATTGGGTATTTTTTCTAATAGCGGTCACAGATGGGCCATATGCCATTGCAGACAATCTCATCATATCATCCTGTCCATAAATTTATCAAACTCAGTCTTGAGGCCAGTTAAGTTTTTCACCCCAATGCTCCCCTTGGGAGGCTGTTCCACACCTTTACTCCTCTGATGATTAGAAACCTTCATCTATTTCAAGCCTAAACATGTTAATGACCAGTTTATATCCATTTGTGCTTTGCTCTTAATTTAAATAACTCCTCTCCTTCCCTGGTATTTATCCCTCTGATATATTTATAAAGAGCAATTATATCTCCCCTCAGCCTTTGGTTGGTTTGGCTAAACAAGCCAAGCTCCTTTAGTCTCCTCTCATAAGGCAGGTTTTCCATTCCTCTAATCATCCTTGTAGCCCTTCTCTGCACCAGTTCTATTTTGAATTAATTTTTCTTAAACATGGGAGACCAGAATTGCACATGGTATTCCAGATGAGGTCTCTCTTGTGCCTTGAATAATGGCAATAACACTTCCCTAGCTCTACTGGAAATATCTTGCTTGATGCATCCTTGGATTGAACTAGCCTTTTTCTTAGCCGCATCACATCGGCAGCTCATAGTTATCCTGTGACCAACCAATACACACAGATCTTTCCTATCCTCTGTCCCTTCCAACTGATAAGTCCCCAGCTTATAGCAAACATTCTTGCTGCTAGACTCTACGTGCATGACTTTGCCCTTTGTATTATTAAATTTCATCCCATTTCTATTACTCCAATTTTCAAGGTCCTCCAGATCTTCTTGTAGGATATTCTGGTCCTCCTCCATATTGGCCATGCCTACCATCTTTGTGTCACCCACAAATTTTATTAACACTTTCCCATTTTTTGTGCCAATGTCATGAATGAAATGTTAAATAAGATTGGTTCCAAGACCAATCCCTAATGTCACATATATCACCTTTTAATTTGTATATCAGTAACAGTACTTGAGCTTTTCTCCATTTTCTTAGGATTTTCTTATCTTCTTAAACTGCATGCGGGACTCACATGAGCCACCACAAACCAACTTCTCTCAAGGCTTTGATAATTTCCACTGTGACTTCATCTTCTGCTTTTCCAGGTATCATCTTCAGCAGAGCAGCTTTGAAATTTGCTTCTGACAGGTCATCAACATCTGTAATTATCAGTTCACATAATGATAGGGTAGCATATAAAGGGTTCTCCTCGTTAAAATGCCCCTCATAGAATTTTCACCATCAGATACATCTTGTGTGTGCCTCAGACAACAATATGTTGAGAAAAACCGGCTGGATGCAGTAAGCCTGAAAGCAGTGCAAGGGACACCTACCCACACTGCACTGCACTTAAATTGCTGCAGTGTAGCCACAAGCTTTGAAAGGACAGCACAGTGAACAGTTTCAACTAAGAGCGCTGTATCAATTTAATTGATTTGTTACACCAGCAAACTGCTGTGTGTGTAGACAAGAATAAAGAGACCACAGATATGGAGCTTATCCGTTGCCCTGAACATGTTTTTCTTAGCGCCACTCTAATTCCTTCCCTGAAGATCAATATCTTTACCTAACTGTATTTATAAAGAAGGAAACGCATTGTGAAATGCCTTATTAGCCACTCAGACATTCACTTTAACATAGACACTGGGGAGCTGAATATTACTAGAAGAAAGAGATGGTTCTGTGGTCTCTGTGTGTGTGATGGGGATGGGGGTGGGGGTGGAAAGAGGGGCAAAGGGGTTACACATAACCATATAGCTGCAGAAGGCAGCAGTTCTGAAGGTGCAGAAAACTTGAATACTCATCTCCTACTAACTTCTGCAGTATCCTCTGTTAATATACAAGTCTTCAGGAGGTTTTTTGCGTCTTCAGTAGCTATGTGGCTATATGTAACCTCTTTATTCCTCCCCTTCTGCATGCACACAGAGCACATAACCATCTCTTTATTCTGGTAACCGTCAACTCCCCAATGTCTATGTTAAAGTGAGTGTTTGAGTGGTTAATAAGGTACTTCATAATGTGTTTCCCCTTTTATAAATACATTGGGATGAAGATATTTATCTTTAGGGAAGGAAGTCATAAAAGGCCAAGAATTACTGGCAGGATTTCTTTTACATGTCTAGGAGGACATAAGCCTCCCAGAAATGAAGTGGGCTGTCAAGGTGCCTTCTCCCCCAGTCCCACACAGGTTATCTGCCTCCATGTGGTATCACAAGGCAGCAAGTAAGGTGAGGTTCAGGTGGGCCTATGCTAAGCAATGCTGAGGTTGCCTGGGTCCCTAACAGGTTCCTAGATGCTATGGTAACACAAATAAATAAACAATAATAATGCATCCTCTTTAATTTAAATGGATGTGTTGGTGCGTTTGGAACAGGAAAATGTAAATTCTATGCTCGCTATTTCCAGGAAATTTTGATTGGCCATACTGTAGTGCACACAGTCAAGTGCGAAGCCTAGAGTAACTATAGAGTATATATAAGCAGCTTACTTAAACTATTTTTGTTGAACGTTGTCCTAGTGAGGAAATACAGTATTTCTGCAAGATAAATGGAAACTCGTGAGGATTTGCTAAATGGCTGCTGTACAGCTGGTGCTGTCTTTATTCAAAATGTGGTCGTGGAGCTCCTGTTATTGACAGGCGAATGAGAAGGATACAATAAGTCATTAGGCAGTGTGATTCTGCCCTGATTCCTAATTAATCCAGTGATAAAAGTGCCTATAATTCAAATGAGTCAAATAGTGGCTGACAGAGATTCTGAGGTTTAAAATGATTAACAAAGCTCATCAAAACACAATGAGCCAGAGCCTGTCCTCAGTTATACCCTTGCAGATACTTGGAAAACAGTAAGATTGCAAGGTGTTAGTGTGCACAGAATTTGCCCCATCATATGTAACTCAGACAAGACTCTTTCATAAATGTGGTTATCAGCTGGTGTAAATGGCATAGCTTAATTGACATCAACAAAACCATGTGATTTAAACCAGCTGAGAATTTGGTCTGTAGTGTTTTTGCGAATTTTTTTTTTAAAGTTGCCATTGTGTAACTTTGGTTCTAACTCTGCAAGGAATGATATCTGATCACAGGAAAGGCTATGGTAACACCATTGCTGGAGTCATTCCAGGACAAAGGTCCAGTGCCTCTCATGGAGGAAGCCAGACTAATTGAACGAAAACCCTTTTAAGGTCTTGCAGCTGAATTCTTACACTAGATAACAAATAGTGCCAAGACGGGTTGAAACTTCAAGGAAAACAGTAACGGGTGGACGGTTTCCATCATGCTCCTTTGTAGAAGGATCAATCTGACTCCACTGATCTCTGGTTAGACTGAAAATTTCAGGTTTTGTTTGGTTTTGTCACCTTGTCATTATCTCCACTCAAAATACTTTTAAGGAGAAGTACAAAGAAATTGACCAATCAAGTCAACCCTTGGAACAATGCAATGGGCAGTAAACCAGCACCAGATTAATTAATAATTTGCCTTTCAATAGAGACTTTTATTCTCTAGGGTATCCTAGAATCTCAAAGTGCTTTTGCAGACATGACTCTCTGAAACTCCATAATGCCTCTGTGAAGTAGATATTTTATTAGCATTGTTTTACAGATGAGGCAGCAGAGACAAAGTTAAGTGATTTTATCAAGATTACCCAGAAAGTCTGTGACATCATACTTTGTAATTTGGGTTGCAATAGTGCATACAATCCAATCCTGTCCAATTATAAACATAAATTGAGCTGCAACTCAGGAGATAAGTGTTTATTTCCAGGCTCTACCTCATACCTCCTCCATGACCTTGAATAAGACACCTACAGTGACAGTCTAATCCCATAAAAGTCAATGGGAATTTTGTCATGCACTTCAGTCAGGCCACACTTTCACCCCATATCTCTCTGGGTTCTAGTCCCCCAGCTGTAAATTGGGAATAAAAAGAAATAATTCCCAATCTCTTCGGGTCTTCTGAGGCTAAATGTACAAATACTTGAGAAGCTCTCAGATTAAAAGGTAAGTAGTTAGAAATGTGGCATTAGAAGCAGTAGGGTATAGGGGAAAGGGTAGGTAAATTCTGCTTTAATGTTTCTCTTCCTTAAAGTTTACCATTTTTACCAAGCTTACAAATCAATGGAGCAGGATGGGGGAAGAGGAGTGCTCCCAAGTGCTATTTCAGAGATCACATCATTTGAATGAGTCAATGTACATATGCAGCATTTGATTTGTGAAAATGTATCACTCAGCTTATGTTCTCTTCTTTTCTCCTCTCATCATCTGACACATTTTTAAAACATTTAGATGTGCTATTTTGTTAATAAAAATAGTAGCAGTACAGTGTCTTTCATTTAAATAGCATCTTCCGTCCCGCAGGATCTCAAAGCACTTTAGAAATTTAACAAACTGATATAGAAATTATGAATTTGATTGAGGCTGGTTCTTGCATGGCCATGTGGGGCAAGGGTGCGGAGGGTAGGTAAGGAGTTCTCCTTTCCTTGACTTCCCCACTCACAAGGCCAGGCGTAACTGCGGCTCTTGGGAGCTCCTGACATCAGAGAATGATAACTACTGGTGCACCCTGGAGTGAGGAATGGTGAGAAGCAGACAGGCCCATCATTCATCCACACTACACTGCCTAAAGAGTAGCACAGCAGATGATTCTCTTCGCTCTAGGTTGGACTCACTTCACTTGTAAACAGACCTGGTAAGAAAAATGTGTGTGTTTGAGAGATTTTGAAAATTCTCAAAAAATTTTTCATCTAAATTTCGACTACAAAATTAATCCAAAAAATCAAATGCTGGAATATTTCAGCCAGCTTTATTTGTCAATAACGTGCAGCAACTATACAATAGTTTAGGAGGAAGGTCTTTATTTACCATTGAAACACTCAGAGGGAATTTAGGTAGATGGAAGATAATTACCTATTTCAAACTGGATAACAATGTATTCATTGATCTTGTTCTGAACATTATCTTTCATTACAACAAATCTGCAGGCTCTTGCAGGTGTGAATGTTTGCAGAGCTGCAGAGCATAATTTGAAACCTTAAAAGCAAATTAACCAAGAGAACAAGCTGCAGTCCTCTCACCAGTTAAGGCTTATAGGCTTTATGGAGTTTGTTTGGTGCAGCTTTGTAGCTCACTGAATACTTGAATTAGTTCTGTTGGCTTGAGAAGAAGTTTCAATATGGGGAAGGTACACGTGCCTATGCAGCGCCATTCATGTGGTTTCTCTGAGTGTATGTCTACACTGCAATTAGACACCCCCGGTTGGGCTGTGCCAGCTGACTCAGACTTGCTAAGGGGCTGTTTAATTATAATATAGATGTTCAGGCTAGGGCTGCAGCCCAAGCTCTGGGACCCTTTCACCTCACAATTAAACAGCCCTGTAGGCCAAGCCCCATGAGCCTGAGTCAGCTGGTACAGGCCAGCCAAGGGTTTTTAATGGCAGTATAGACATACCCTAAGAGTGAATCTGAACATCCACTTGAGTATCTCGTGCTGACTGCTGCCTGTTTGAAAAACATGCACAGAGATTTCTAAGTTAGAGACTTTAACTGAAAATAAACTGAACCAATTCCCTGTGGAAAGGAACAATTTCATCTGTGAAGGGAGATATTTGCTGCACTTCAGGAAAAGATTTTTACATGCATGATACTCAATCCAGCCTTCAAAAGAGAGCAATTATGTTTCTTTTCATTTGTAAGATTAAAATGAGATACATCTCTTCTTCTGAAATAAAGGCCCTACTCATAGAAAGTGCTAAAATCTTCTGGCTATGAATTACCACAGCCAGTATCACTGCCTTCATTGCTGAGAGATTCATAAAGGTAATGGCCATGTAAGTCACTAGGACTTACGTGGCTGAAATGCTGGCTGTTCACGTATATAAATCATAAACTGAATAAAATATAAACTGAGGGACAGGGTTCAACAGGCTTCAGCTTTGGGCCCAGTCCTAAAGGAGAGCATCTGAAGCATTTTTTAGAAGCTCTCTGTAAAATGTCTCTTCTGTGTAAAGGCATCGTGTGGTATCTGCTTTGTTGCATCATGCTATGGTCATGCTACAAAGGCAAAGCCGAAAGCCAATATTCAAATGAGGCCTAAAGTCAAAATACTATTTTTCTTCATTAAAGGATGGTCCCTCCTCGTCATGTTTGAATTCCACTGGCAGCAGCAGAAGACCTGCATTGCAGTCAGCTGTGTTATATTTGATATATGAATTGAGACATGGCTATAGCCTTCATCCTTCACATTTAAACTTAGCAATTAAAGGAAATAAATGACATATATGTTTATATAGACATACACATGCCCCCCGATTATATCTACACACACACACACACACTATGTGTGTGCACACATGAACATAGGTATACATCTATACACACATAAATTTATGTTTGTATATCTACATGTGTGTACATATATAAATATACACATTCATATGTATAAATACACACATATTGTGTATGTGCATAAACAGCTGCATATATATGTGTGTGTATACATGCCCATCACAGAAGCTGCTTAAAAAGGAGTTGCTTTATGCAGTAACTTTGGCAAAAGGGATGGAATTCACCATGAGAGTATATTTGCTCTTTCTTGGATACCACAGCACACAAATCTATTCAGGATTTCCTAGTGAAATGTTCAGACACATATTAAGATTTTTATGCATAGACATATACACTGGTATAAAAACTCACAAAAACTTACATTAATAGAATGTTAGGATTAAGTATTCCAAAATCAGGAAATTACAATATTCAATTTATGAGACAAATCTTACTCCACTTCTGTATTAAAATAAATTATAAAAGCATTTTTTCATAACAAGATCAGATTTAATTTCTCAGTACAATACATTTTATATTTGCAAATGTTTTCAGGCAGCATGTTTTCAAACTTCTACCGTCACATACTACTGTGTGCTACTCTGTCTATGCCAGAAAAGCAGAATCCAAAGTTATTTATGTGAAAAATACAAAGTAAAAACTGTTCTTATGCAACATACTATAGATTACATGTAACAACAAAGAGTATTAGCAAAACTTTACTGCTATACATAGGTCACTTAAATTTACAGCTCCATTAGCTTAATAGTTAACTGCCTCATTCCCAGAACTGCACATAACATACACCCTGTGTATTTGAGTGCAACCCACCTTAAAAAAAGGTCTGGAAAGAATACTTTTTGTAAACTTCTGGAAAAAAAAATCACCTTTGGACAGAGACCAGGTACAGAAAACGATCGCACAAAAGGTGAATGTTTTAGACAAACAGATGCATGTGTCATCAGTGGATTATAATGGAAACTGACAATGTTAGGCCAGATCCCCAACTAAAATAAATGGATGTAGCTCCATTAAACTCAGTTTACCCCAGCTGAGGCTCTGGTTTCTTGTCTTTAGCAGGCAGAGCCAGCATCTATTATGAAGTTTTATTCTAGAAGGCACTAAGCATTTTGTCCCAGATCCAGCAATGGAAGTACTGTGTAACTAGCAATGTACTTAAAGTTCAGACCCTAACGCATATACACCTAGAAGTCAAATCAACTTATTTTTCCGAGTGTAATGTTATTTGATATTTTACACTGTACAGTTTCAAGTGCTGAAATCATGTAATCTTCAGGTGCTTATATGCAAGGTTTATTCAGAGGCTCTGTTTGTAATTACATCACATACAATTAGGACAGTAAATGTCTAAAAGGCATTTTGAAAAAAGAGACCTATTTGTAAATGAGACCTACACAGAATAGAAAGTTCTTTTCTTTGATCTCCCTGATTTAAGACCTTAGTATTTGTCCACATGTTAATGCTAAAACATAGCGTGGCATATCTGTATTGACCAATTCATAGCAACAATAAATTTATTAAATAAATTTGTATGTATTTATTTATTTACTTTGCTAGCAGTGTAAGGTCAGGTTTTTGAGCAGCAGAATTATTATTTCAGGCTCATTACTCTCTCCTCAGATTTCAAAGTGCACAGCATCTGTGCTTGCTATTCCTCCCATCAGCCTGCCTCTTACTCCCAACCACAACAAGAATATACTTTAACAGAAGCATAAGAACTTTTTCCTTTTAGGAAGTACAGCAGAGGAGCAATAATGTTTAAAAAATATAGATATGCACAGTATTTAGTACAATGCAATCTATGCGGTACATGAGAGACCTCATTAGAATAAGGCTGTTGTCATCATGCATTGAAGGACTTAGGCAGCTGTCGTATGGAAGAGGCTTAATATTCTTTCATTTTCCATGCAAGCTGACTTCACACACACAACATCCCCACTCTGTTCAGTTCCATTTAAAAGTACTTGGATAGCTTTTTTTCATGCAGATCTCATGTTACTCATTGTACATATGGTGTGAAGTTCACAGATGAAAAATGTGAATGCCTAAAATAAATACTACATGAACCCTGAGATGTGTGAGGTCCCTTGGGAGTTCAGCAAATGAAATGCCTATCAATCTCTGCCATAGCAGACGCTCCCTCCAATTGGCAGCTTCATGCTTCATTATGCATGGATCAGATATATAGGTATGGCCCCAGGCAAACTCCCTGGTTTAATGGCACAGTTGCATGCTGAGGAAAGGCAAATGTCTTTTGGCCATGAAAGTAAAAGATGAGGGAGAGTGGGGTATGGTGTTGATTAATCAAAAGTAAGAGAGGGTTATTTTATACCATTTATCCTTGAGTTTCCTCTTCAGGAGTTATTTCCAATATTATGTGTATTGCACTTTTAGTATGTGGTGGATTTGACAATGTTTAAAAATGCAATTATTCTTGTCCATCCAGTTGACACATACACAATAAAATAATAAGCAGTCAGGTTCTATTCCTATAGAAAAATAATTAAAAAGTGCTGCTGTCTTTTATAATCTGTGGAACAGACCTTGTGTTTACAGCACAGGGTCAGCAGGAAGACTTGCTGAAGTTTTGCAAATTCTGTAAACATCATTAAAACATACCTTGCTGCCTTAAATGAATATAAATGATTGCAGAGACCTACCTACAGCAGGAAGAGATTCATGGATACTCTCTGTGCTGGGAAAAAGAAAAAAAAAAACCCACACAATAGTTTGTATCACATATGTGCAGTTCTAATTAAGAAAATTGTAAGAGCAGCAAAGCCTTCCTGATCCACCGTACAATGTTAAAAGGGGGAAAAATCATTACTGATGATATCTTGTAAAACAACAAATGCTTGAAATGTTTATGGGAACTGCATTTCATTGTCCTCTGAGAAAATTCTGATTCTTAAGGATCAAGCAAAGAAAAGTACTACTGAGCATTGGTGTGTCTTCATGAAAACCCTCCTTTCATCCAACGGAATCCCCATTCTGAGATTTCAGTCCAGATATGTACAGCCATTTAAACTTTAAAATATCATTGTAAAGTATAATGCCAGTAACAAATGTGTCTGTTTTTCTTGGCGGTCACTTTATTTTTTTTTCTCTGGGAACATTCTGGAGAAGGATGGTATAAAATTGTTTTTGAGTCTGCAGCAGGTATCAAAATAAAGCAAAGGAACTCTATAAAGCAGAGACATTTAAGAAGTTAAGCCATCAACAGATGTAAAAGAAAAAAAAACTGCACACTAATGTCTCTCAATGCTCTTTCTGTGTGTTCAGACAAGTTATGGTTAGGAATGTAAAACTTGAATTTAAAGAAAGTGCATCTGGTGAAGATTAAAAAGGATAAAGGGGAAAAAAATCGGTTTGATGTATACTTCAAAATGTGCCCATAATGTAGTTTGTTCTATTATGTCTTTTATGTCTAGTTTTTAATCCTATGCTTTTAAAGTATCCTTTATTTGCTTCTATTTGAGGTGAATCGCCCCACTTCAAGCTTTAAATCTAGTTTGAGGATTTTAACTTTACAGTGGCTGCCTTTGAATGCTCTTCTGAAGCCATGTTTTATCTTCTGTTTTACCAGTCAATAGGTTGTAGTGAGTATCTGATGTTCTGCAGTGTGTTGTGCCTCAAGGCCCTTCAAGAAAATCAAGAACGCATGTTCAGTACTGAAGCCAATGTTTTGCTGTGTTGGGGACAAGAGTGGAGTTTTGGTTACAGACCTGCTGACCTATAAGCATAAATATAAAAAGTGACACGTCAAATTTAGTTATGTAGATTCAAACACACCTATCCCATCTCTTTACCAGCCTCCCCAGTCCAACCCTCCACCACCACCACATGCTCCTCACACTGTCTTTTCAGTCATTTTTGGAGTTTGACTAGCAGTGAACTTTGGTATCTAATTACCTTGGGGCCTGATTTTGCATTCCTTCAATACCCCATAAATCTCACTCAAATCAGTGGGAGTAGTTAGGTATCGGTAAGCTACCTTGTCTGCTATGCACAAGATGGCTGGGCTATAGAAAGATAGAAGAACCCGAACTTATCTACCTTTACAATGCACTTCAAAGGAGATCAGAGCCACAAAACTGTAAACTCCCATGGTAGGAACCTTAAGAAAACAAAGGCCTTTTATAACAGAGATCAGTAAAATGTTTGCAGCAAACCCTGTAACTGCCTGAACCGCACCTGGTTTAGGGTTTCATTTCAAACTCAAGTGGACCTTGGCCCATTTATGGTTTTACATCAAAACTATGAGGAAATTGTGATTTTGTCTCACAGTAACCATGTTACCCCTGTCTGCTGTTGCCACCTGTTGTCTCTGGTCCTATTCTGTAAGCTCTTCCGGGCAGGGACCATCTTTTGTTCTGTTTGTACAGTGCCTAGTTCAGTGAGGCTCTGATCCATGCCTGTGGTGTCTAGGTGCTTTTGCAATACAAATAAATAACAACAACAACAATGAATAATCATGTAGAGGTAAAACAAGGTAAGATTCAGTGGTTTAGGTTGGATTTAATTTGTAGGTGCAAAATGCCAAGCAAGCTCCATGGTGTAAACCGACACATACTGGGCCTGATTCTAATTTACAATAAAGCCCCTTAAAGTGGGCAGAAGTTACATAAATTACTGCCCAAGTGAGGTAAAGAGACCTCAGCAAAAATAAGAACCAGTCCCATGGAAACTAAAGCAAATATGTTGACTTTGGCATATCTCTGTTTCATAGCCTGTTTTATTAACCTTGTTCTTATTTTAGCAGGTGATTATGTCTGTTTTCAACTCAATTTCTTCAGCATCTTTTAACTCACAAACCATCATATTTTACCAGCATAGAAACAGAAGATCAAATTCATTCCTGCTGTAAGTGGACATGTCTGTCATTGGCCACAAAGGGCTGTACATCTGCTTAGGCCAGGTTGAATGTGGTCCAATGGCTTTTGTCTTTGCAAATAATCATCAAAATCACTTTCAATATACATTACACTCAAATAAACAGAAAGAGCCATTGGTGCCCAGGGATTCTCTAAACTCTCAGATTATTTTCTCTTCTGCCCTCTCAGTCAAAGGTAGTGTGTAACAGGAACTCTCCTTCTACCAGCAGAGCAAGGTGTGGCTCTCTACAAGCCATTAACACTATGAGTCAAACACATCAGTAAGCTCTGGCTGCTTTGTGCTGCTCTGTAAAGTACAGTGCTCCCAACCTTTGCTGGTCCAGCAGTGAGAGCCCAAAAGTGGGTACAGACCACGAACCCCCAGCACAGGAAAGGCTGACATGTTTTAGCCACAGGATTGAAGGAAATGAGTTCAGTTTTGAAAGGCGATCGGACAAGACTGGAAGGCGAAATGGGTTTTCTTTCGGCTTTGCGTTCCTTCCCTAATATTATCTCTCTTTCTTTCTTTTCTTAACCTGCTATCCCAGGAAAGCAAGTCACTGCCTGCCAGGGCACATGTTTCTCCTCAGGTCAGACTGTTTATAGCACTCCCTGCTCTGAATGACGGGATGACTAAAGTTGGGAATGGAGAGAAGGGGCAGTTGTACATGCTAACCAAAGCACACTCCTGGCTTATTACCCTCACTGGCCAGGTGCTTCAGACAGAACAGGCAGCACTGATGACTGATATGGCTGCCAGGACCTGGATAGACAGCTGGCAACTATTCCTCTAATTCTACAGCCCTCTGTTTTTCCTTACTCTTGCTTATTTTCTTGCCTCTGCTTGACTCTTCCCCCATCTCTTCTTCTCTCCCACATATGGTCCTACTGACCTTGATATCTGCATGTCCCTCCCAGTCTCCTCGATCACCCCATCCCTCACTGCTTCTGCCCTCTGCTGCTCCCCAGCACATGATGACATCTGCACAGTGGGGTTCCAAGCAACATTGGCTAAGTATTGGTAAGTGTCCCTTTGTCTTGGAGTCAGCAGCATACACAGCATGGAGGAGAAGAGCTGAATCCTGGTACCCAGAATGCCTTGGCTTGTGGCAAAGCAACACTTACTGTGTTTATTTTGTTTCCTTTTGAAGTCCCAGTGTGCAGACAGCACAGCGAGGGGCAGAAGCGGCGGGGGTTAAAGGAAGCTGCCCAGGCTAGTGCAAGGTATAACAGGAAGTGAGTGAGAAAAAAAGGCCCCTAATGTGGGATGCTCCTACTTCAGGCAGGAGGCTTCATGCTATGATAGTAACATATTGTGAGGCTGCTAGACCACCAGGCCAGCTGAACATCTGAGTGTTTTTCATACTCACAGTTGCCATCCATGAAGTTGTGCAATTCTGGGATACATCACGCTCTGCACAATAGATCATGTCAATAAAGCTGCATTTGGGGCAATTAAATCTTGCCTTTCCGCTGCTAAGAGGAAGATAACTCCCTTTTTTGCTACCTACCTCCTATATAGTCCCGGTAACCCAATTTATCATTTAATCTAGGTAGCCGAGCTAAAAGCCAATCCTAGAACCCCTCTGGACATGAGAGCAAAGCCCCATCACTCTTTATGCCACTCAAATCAACAACATACACATGAACATATTCTGCCTGCTTTATGACCATGGTGATCACAGGTCAATAGTTCAATCTTTATGGATTGCATCCTATTTTTTGTACTGAATCAGAAGCAGTTAAAATGAAGACAGCAGTTCTCCCTAATCGATACAGTAGATCTTGCTCTAGGGACTTGAACTCTCATTGTCTGAATCTGAATTCATCTAATTTTCTCCAGTATCTGCCAAACTTTTCTTCTTTCCGAAACAATGTTTTGAAAATTGCAAGCAGTCCAAGCAAGGCATGCTTTTCAAAACATAGATCAAGTCTCTTTCAGCTTTCGAGGCAGAGAATACCCTTAAGAATAACATGATAAAGGCAAAAGTTTGTGTTAAGGAAGAGATTACAAGGTTTTCCTAACTGAAAGAACCATAGACACACTAATCTACAGTAAAACATGTTGCTGAGAATCGTGAAGAAAATACTGCAAATATAAGCAACTCCTTTCCACACCCAGGCAAATATCACTAGAGGGAATTGATTCTTTATCTAATAGACCTCCTTCATGCTGGATAAAAATAGAACTAAGTTATTACATAACTAAGTTATACAATATTTCAAATCACTGTGCCCAGCAGGTAGTTCACTAAGCATAGGAGAAACAGGCTTCCTGCTCTCTGTTCCAATGCACATGGCTTGTACCAGTCCAGAGTTTTAGTTCTGCAGTCTACTGAGCCTCAGGCTGGAGCATGTCCATTGTGGATGGAGTCTTTAGGGAATTTAGCTGTGAAGCTCTAGCAAGTCTGTACAGATTATATGCAAACTGCATTTTTTCCAAAAGGCTTGTTATTTGGTCAAATTTGGGTGGATTTTCACAAGAATAGCAAAAGACAAATTCCTGATACAAAGTCAACCCCACTGCCAAATGTCAAATGCCTGCTCCAAAGCATAGGGGCACTAGAGCATCTTAAAGAAAAGATCGCTAGAATTTTTTAGCATGAGCAAAACAATGTATTTTTCCCTAGGTTTGTTATTAGAAATGGCTGAAGCATTTGGCTGAGATGTTCATGTAAAATGTCAGCCCATATGGTTAATGCTTGGCAAAATTATGTGCTACTGAAAACAGGGTCTAATAAAGTGCAACCTTAATAATATGCAGTGTTAACAGCTCTCTCCATAACGTCTAGGTCAGTGATTTTCAAACCTTTTGTATTGGTGATCGCTTTTACACAACCATCCTCTGAGCGCAACCCTGCAGCCCCCATGGGCTCCCACTCCCTCTTTGCCCCTAACCTCCTCATTGTGCCTCCTTCACCCCTAAACCCTGCACCACCACCCCTCCTGTGCCCACCTGAGGAAACTGACCTGCATGCACAGAGTGGCTGGTATTGCTGCTCGCTCCCCCCTCGAACGCTGCTCCTCCATGCACCCCTAGGGGGCTGTGAAAGGGAGGAGCGAGGACCAACGTCAGGGCTCCCTGCATACAGGTCACTTGCCCCATCTGGGCTGCTGAAGGGGAGAGAAGAGAGCAGCAGCTCCTGTTGCTTGCCTCACAGCACAGCCCAGATGGCGAAAGTGACCAGGATGCAGGGAGGCCTGGCATTGTTCCTTGCACCCCCCAATACCCCCTAGGGGGGCATGGAGGAATGTTGGGGGTTGTGGTGAGCAGTATCTGTGTGTCACTGCTCGCCATGTCCCCCATGTTCCTCAACTGGAAGGAAGCAGGGAGGCTCACAGCCTTGCACCTGGCTGGGTTCAGGGCTTACAGGACGTGAGGGGGTCATGACCCCCCAGTTTGAGAACCAATGCTCTAGGTGAATTAAACCGTCCTTTACCTTGTCGTGTTATATGTATTACAGATTTTTAATTTAGAGAATAAGCACCCAGATCATTGGTTGGGCACCTATGCAGGTTTTTATAAATCTAAATAAATAAAATCAGTAGGTTACACTGCTATTTTACATGGCTCTGGCAGAGTTAAGGGGCCTTATGGAGGCGTGACATTAGTTATGTCCACTTTAATGCTCTTTAAGACTGTTAGTGTGGTGTAAAGAGCCTTCTTAGTGTAGATGAGCATCAGGCTCACAGAGTACAGAGTGAACCACCAGCAAAATGAGTGAGATATTCTAATATGGTAACATTTACACACATTTTGCACAGGTGTGAATATGAAAGTGCAGGGTAGTGAAGAATCAGGCCCATTAACTAGAAGACTTGCAGACATTTAATACAAGTGAAGACGTAGAAATCACATGAAAGGGCTAGCACTAAAACCAGTAGGCAGAAAGAGCTCCTGATTCTGATTTATGCTAAAGCCCTTGTAGACTACCCTAGTGGAAAGGAGCTTTAAAGTGGATGCAATGTCATTTACTCCTGCTTTAAGGCCCCTTTGCACCTATTGCTTCAGATTTCATCCAACACAAATGCAAATGCAATGAAATTGCAAACAGAAGATTTAGAAGGATGTGCCTTTTTAAAGGCAAATTATTTTATATGCCTGCAACATGTTAAGGGACAAAAAATGAAACTGTTTGAAAAATTGACTCAGTGACAATTTGGGTGTCTAAAATTGATAGCGCTATACAAATTAGCAACTACAAATTGCAAGCTGCCTCTCTTCTGCATGAGCTCATTTTTAGCATGATATTCATTTAGGCATACAAAGCATGCTGCCTGGAAACACCTTATTTATGCTAAGAATTTCTTGCATAACTTTTCACACTGAAATAACCATGCAAATGCTGTTTCTCAAGTACACAACTTAATGGTAATGTTTTCAAAACACCTTATACTTTTGGACTTATGAGATTTTCTCACTCTCTTGGTCTTACGCTACACTGGTTTGTTTGTTTTTAAACTTCTAACAAAGGCCTGAGATATGTTAGTGGAGTCACTTAAAGGGATGTATGTACACGATTTAATCTAAAACTGCACAGCTGACCTGTACTAGCAAATAGTTTGCAAGATAACATGTGGGCCAGACTCTGCCAGCCTTACTCACACTGAGTTAGCACCATTCAGAGTAGTCTCAAATGACATCAGTGGGCCCATGCATGGAGTAAACTACTGCTGACTGTGTGAAAGGCTACCAGAATCTGACCATTTGTATTTCAGCTTTCCAAACATTTTATTACAACGTTTGTGTTTGGGATAACATGCAGAGAGGAATATTTAACTACATTACAAAACATGCAGAAAAAAAAACAAGAATCTGAAAGATCAGCCAGCTACTGTCTCTATATTTTCTTGTTGCCTGGAGTTTCATGTTATAATCCCCATGCTGCTGGCATTTTCTCAGTTGGGAATGCAAACCTCACCAGATTTGCATTCTTGTTTTGTTGGCAGACATCCTAAAAATATAATTGAATTTTGTAGTGTCGCTGACCTCCATATATCCCATTAGGTTCCAAAAGATAATCCAGTAACGAGGGACCAGGGACCTGATTTGTCATAGGCCTTTAACTTTGTGTAGTACTTTATACCAGTGCAACGTGAGTGTAGCGTAGATGTGAAACACCACCTTGCTGATCTAGTAGTATTTCACTTTTACTTTGCACTGATGAACGTGACCACACAAGGTGCAGTGACTCAGGCCCAGAATCCTCTCTTGTGTCAAGTTCTCTTCTTGGTGTGGATGGGGCATGGGGAAGCAAAGGTGGCTGTATGCAGCCTTTATGCACCACACCCTGATCCCGTGGGCTAAATTGCCTCTAGCCCACCTGGAGATTCCTCTACACTGTGGGAAATCCCCAACATACTGGTTCAGCTAGCTTTCCACCTGCTTTGTGCTGGTGGAAAGGGACAAAATGGACATATTAACAAAATGGTGGGGGAACAAGATCTGGCCTTGCTAGTCTGCATAAACTCACTCGTTGACCTTTTCCTGTTGCTGGGTGCTGCAAAGTTAACCAAACTGGTAAAGCTTCAGTCAATATGGCAATTCTGATGAAATGTGGAATGTATAATCCAATGATGCCTGTCATAGGAGCCTTGGGGAATTGTAGCCTTTCATCCACAGAAGGAGTGAGTTTAATGCAGAGTATAGTGGAATTTATATTTCCCATTTATAAACTTGGTTTCTGATATCAGTGTCATACAGAGGGATTAATGATGTCTAAAGTAGGCTTTGGTTAACTGGCTGGAGTAGGTATTTTCATGTTTCTATAGATATTTGCAATTGTAGAGTTTTAGTCCTGGCAAACCCATATTATAAAAGATCCCCTTTTATACATCATAATAACATACAGTATCTTATTGGAAAGTAGAGACAGTGAGGACAAATTTATTACTTACTGTGAGCCAGCTAAATTTTGCCCGCATCCTGGACATTCTGCAGTGCAGTTGCATGCTGAACTCCACATTACTAAACAGATTTGTATCCTTTAAGTGTCTAAACTAGTAAAGAAGTTTATGTGTAGTTTAATGGGATCAGTATTAGCAGCATTAACATTGATACTTAAATGCAAGAACTGATCCTACCCTAAGCCTTTGGAGTCCTGAAGACAATACTTATTACAGAAACATAAGTGTCCTCTTCAGTGCCATTAAAATATATACACATACACATCAATTTCAGTGTCAGGAGACGTTCTGTGAAGATCAACAATAATTCTGGCTGAAGAATCTGTCTAGAAGTCTATAAACCCAGAATATCAAAATATGAGCTATACAGAAATTAGAATTAGTTGAATTGTATTTACTGAATATAAAATGTAATGAATTTTGATTTGTCTTTTGGCTTTCCAATAAATTCACAAACCAGTCCTGTAATATGGGAATTTATTTATGTAATTGTGACAGAATGCAGAACCCCTGGAATACAGTCTCGGAGCTGCAGAACCACTGGGTACCCTTATCAACTATTTAGGTTGGGTTGAGCTCTCCACCCGACTCTTGCTGGTGACATACAGGCAGCCTCTCCAGAACCTGTTATCACCCAACCTGAGAACAGGTGGCACCAGACACCCAATTCAGTTCAATGAATGCTTTCCAGCCACTCACGAACCAACAATAGCAAAACTCCTGTTGGCTCCCCAGCTCAGGACCCCAAGACTATACCATCTTGCACTGGTCAAAAAGCTTGACCAGTGCAGATTATTATTCAGTCAGCTTTCCCTCAAAGGGGAATGAACATGCACCAGCTTTTGTTACTGAACAGTTTGTCTAAATATTTCATTCAAAAACACACTGGTTAATATAAAACATTAAACAAGTTTATTAACTACAGAAAAATAGATTTTATGTGCTTATAAGTGGCAAGTATAAAGAGATTAAAAGTAGTTACCAAAAGAAATAAACATAAAATCACAGTCTAATTTCTACATACTAACAAAATTTGAATTAGCAATGTCTCATCCTTGTTAACTGGTACAAGCAGTTTCTTAAATGCAGGCTGGGCAACAAAACTTCCCTGCCTGGGACTTCTCTTCCCTCTTTCAAAGTCCTCTTGTCTTACAGATGATCCTTCAGTTGTTGAGTGGGGAGAGAGAGAAACCAAGTGATGATGTTATTCTCCCCCTTTTATAGTCTGTTTCAGCTTGCTAGAACAGTCTATGCATGTGATGCGGTGGCTGCTTCCCATTGGTCAAGCAACCCCACTGCAAACGTGCATCTTAAAGTGAAGCCTTTACTGTAAGCAATCCCGGATAGTGGAATCCTTCCTTGATGGGCCACTGGCTACTTTGTTGTACCTGAAAAGCTGGTTTAGATGGTTCCCACCTCACAACATGTTCTAATAGCATTTACAACAATATTTTATAAACTTCACATACTATGATATCACAAACAATCCAACAGGATATTAATGTTTAGCAGATCAAGACTTTTAAAATAATACCAAACAAGTCATACTTTGTACAGAACATGTCATAATTATATGACATTGGTGAATATGGGATTTTGGGGGTGTTGTTTTCAGACACAGGGTGTCACAGTAATCAAGTATGAAATGTTAAGAAATAACAGTATGAGGATTATTTGCAAAGTATTTCATGTTGGTATTTGCTATTTGAATGTCCAACTTGGTTACTTAAGACATTAGTGAATCAAATGCTTTTATTCACCTATTCCACTGAGTCAAGTGGATTGGTTGCAAATATTAAAGGCCTCAATTTTGGTAGAATTGAGCTGAAATCCTAATATTAGCAAAAGACTGGGTTTGCTGGTAGACTCTGATTGATTTGTGTGACTCAGATGATGCAAGGCAACCATAAATCAGCCAGGTATGTCATGTCTACGGCTGCTTCCCAGTGCTAGAGGGACACAAAGTAGCCGGAAATTTTTGATGAATCTGGCTCAAAATATTCACAATTTTTGTTTACAGTTGCCAGCCATAAAAGAAACTATATTAAATGTATCCTGAACACAAAAATACACATAGACTTAACTTTCTGTAATAATCTTGAAGTAGCTATTTTACCTGCTAATGATATGAAACCTAAATTAAGGCATTAGGAGGTCAGGGCTGTATTCATAAAGAAACTTCGGTGTGGCAACAGTGAGCATCACCACACCTAAATTTTAGGGGGCTAGAAAATCACTGGGATTCCCAAAGCTTGGGTTAGGTGCCTAGGTTCCCTATATAACTGTTACCAGATTTGCTCTTCACCTTGGAGTATGCTCATTTATTAGGGTTACCTTCCTGAAAGGAGGTGTGATTCTATTAATGTACTGCTTGTGTTACCTGTGTGTTCATATGGCTACAAGCCACCTCCCAATGGAGCTATCCTGCAGGCCCAGGTTTTCCAGGCTGGGTTCCTCCATCACCAGATTCAAATAAACCCCCCACAGATACACACACACACATTTCAAATTACCTGAGTGCGTCTGAGCGGACCGGGCTATCAGCACTGTCAGCTGACCCCTTATGCGTCCCTGAACTCAGCAGGTTGGGTGACACCACACTTTCAGTGGCCACCCTTATATGCCCTTTTGCCATGCACCAGAATAGAGCACACTTCTTGAGCAGGCTGGGTCCAAACAGCACTTTTTGGCAACTCCCCTTAATTGCCCCTGGACTCAATCAGGCTGGGTCAAACAGCACCTTGAGCCGCACCCTTATTTGCCTCTGGACTCCATAGGGTAGGCAGAGTAGCACTTCCCGGCTGTCCCCTTTATATGCCCCTTTACACCACAATTGTTCTAGCAGTAATCCCCTTGATGAGCAAACCTCATAGAATTTTTGGGCACTCCAGAGATCTTTGGGTTAGGTAAGAGAAGCGTTGCTGCAGAGCAAGATAGGGATCAAGAACACAAAGGAGTAAATGCAGTTTGGAGAGAAAGAGAGAGACAGTGGCAACCAGCTTGTTTATAACAGTTATTTTATTGCTAGGTATATGAGAGAAAAACAATCAAATGTTTACAATACTAAACAATTACAGTTGGGGTATTGGAGAAAGCTATCCCAGGTTTGATTACAAAAGTAGAAAGTTATACCTGGAATTAGAGAGAGAGAGAGAAGAGAGAGAGAGAGAGAGAGAGAGAAAAAAGGTGTGTTGGGGGAAGAAGAGGGGTGCGGTCTTATCACTCCATGCAGCTCAGAGGTTCCCAGGAACAGGCTTAGGGTCCGGAGTGCTTTTAGTCTGGCAGAGCCCCCAGCACGATCAGTCAGGTAGAGAAGACAGGTTACAGTGGAACTGATGCAGAGTTTGGATCCAAGCTTCAGAACAGAGGTTTTAGCTTTGATAGGGGATTTTTGTAGACCTCAGGTTTGTTTAAGGCTAAACAATGTCTGGACAAAAGGAGCTGATCATTCCTGGAAGGGCGCTTTTCCTTGAGAGAGAACTCACAATGCAACCAGGTTTCAGTGTTTTGCATATCAATAACTAGAATGGTCTGATAACTGCGGAGCTGGATGTGTGCAGGTGTTAGTTTATTTACATCAAGAGCATAGATCTCCCAGCATGCAGTGCTTCCCTGCTTCAGCAATCCCAGAGTTCAGTGCATTTTCCATCTTTACCAATCCCAGAGTTCAGTGTGTGCTCCATCTTCGATGTAGATGAGGCTTCTGTTCTCCGTTCATGTGCTAACTGATATGCTTATGAGGCATGGGGAGTTGTCTCACCCTTGATGGGAGGGTTTCAGTTGTGTCTCCTGCCTTTTTCATATTGAGAATGTCTGGTTTCTGGTTCAAGCAGCCTTTGGTTTCTGGTTCAAGCATGGGATGCAGGGTGATATGGGGGGGGGGGGGGATGTTCAGGTGAGCCAGACCTGGTTCCCCAAGAACACAGAGCTGCTAGGTAACACAATGAACGGGGAGAGATAGCTGCCTTAGAATGGGATTCACAAAAGTCAGCATGCTAGGTGGTGCCCTGCTTAAATTAGCGAATGGGAGATGCCAAAGAGAAGGAAATGTCCTAAGTCCCACCCCTCTCTTACAGAGAGGAGCTGAAGTCCAGGATGCAGGAAAGTGCCGTTCTCTGCTTGAGATTCTCAGCTGCAAACCCTTTGGGTGTTAGGCACCTATGCTGTTTGTGCAAGAGGATGGGAAGGGATGAGACAGAGGGGGAGAAGGAGGATGACTTCCCCACAATTTTTTAGCCCACTGGATAAGGTACTGACCTGGGATGTGGGAGACACCTGCTTCAAGTCCCCCCTCTACCTGTGGGGAAGAAGGGATTGGACATGGGGGTAGCCACCCCTCAAGTAAGTGCCTTAGCCACTGGGCTGTGGGAGATTCTGATCTGTGGCTCCCTTAGTCTCTCCTGTTGAAGCTGTTCCCCTGTGGATAAATCATTCTTAAAATGTCATTGGAGCAGGGGACTGGATCATGGGTCTCCCATGTGAGTGCTCTAACCACCAACCTTCAACATCATTCTCATGCTGTTGTGCTGAGTCGCCCATTCTCTCTCTCACCCAATGACTCATTTATTATTTATCCGCAGCAGAAGCAGCTTCAAGAGGAGAGACTGAGGGAGCCTCACATGAGCCTATCCCAGTGGGAACAGTCTAGTGGCTTGGGCTCTCACCTGAGGGGTGGCGGGTCCCTGTTTGAATCCTTTTTATTCCCCACAAGTGGAGGGTGAACTTGAATCAGGGGTCTCCCCCATCCCAGGTAATTACCCTCATCAATGGGCTAAAAGTTATGAGGAATTCCTCCTCCCCCTTGACTCTTCTGTGACCTATAGAGGCCTGATCTAGTAGGAGCAGTCTGAGCACACTTACAAGATCTGGCCCCGCAGGCAAGTTAGGCAGAGGAACGACTATCTTTCCCCAGTTCCTAAATCAATCTGGGGCTTAGGCACCTGGATACCTGGTGTGGGGCTGCACCGTGCACACACAGGGCAGAAACATAGGCACAAAAGGAATTTTTATTGCAAGAAACTTAGGTGCTGAGTGAGTTTAGGCACCTACAGGATACAGAGGCAGCTGAGCAGGGATTTTGTGAATCCCAGTGGGGCCTGATTCTGGGATTTAGGCACCTAAAGTGGCAGTTAGGTGTCTAAATCCTATTGTGAAGTTAGCCCTTAGTGACTAGCTCAAATGAGCCTGTAACAAAGTCAGCAGTAAAACACAGTAATCTTGATTCCCTGTCCCTATTTCTTACTAATCATATTCCCACACATTTGTTCTGTGTCTTACACACAGTTTTATTTAGTTTTCTTTATTTGGTTTTCAGGTTTTGGGTTTTTTTTTCAAATTAATAACCAACACCCTATCAGGAAGGGGATAAAACCCCAGTAGATGTGGGCGGGCTGGCAAGGTATAGAAGGAAGCAATATTACCCTTTTGGCATTCCACTGTTCCCTCTATGCAACAGAAGCACCTGTGGGGTTCTGCAGTGTGGGGTAGGGCATACGCTGGGCAGGGCTGGGGGACATAGCTGCTTTCTACAAAGTAATAACCCCACTTACTCTCTTATGAGATATCAGTGGGTACCATTCATTTAACCACTCATCCCATATATAATGTGGAAAACCAATCCCACCCAGAGAGAAGGTGCTGTGAGAGAACCTAGCAATATATTTCCATTAGGAACACACAGGATCTGAGTCAAATGACTATCTTCATTGGTCACCCTGTACCATATGAGGTCCTTGGAACTGAACCACTTCTACACAAAGAGGTAAAACATACCCCAAGGGAAGAAGATAAACTTACAGATCTATCAATCAACCTACATACTATCCGTCCATTTTTATAAAGTCACCTGTGTCAGAGGAATTCCTATGGTGTGGACAATGCAATCCTGAACGTTTCATGAACAACAGCATCCTAAGTAGCCTGAAAAATCCCATCCTGCTTGAGTTCCAGTCAGACAGTGCATATTACTTTATTCTTAATGTGACACTTACAGTAACTTCAGTTACAGTGCTGTCACATAATGGAAAAAAGACAAAAGCAGGCTAAAGACCTTGAATCGCATTTCCCCGCGCATCGCTCTCAGCAGCTGTATGAAAGTAAACTTGTAACATTCATGAACACACCAAGTATTACTCTCTGAAAACCATTTTAGGCTGTTTCACTAATTCTGTAGACCTGCTCATGCTATGCTCTAGAGGCAGAGGTTTATCTTCTGCTGCAGAAGTTGTCTTATTACAGAAAGTGTATGTGTCACTTCAGAGAGAGGTTTAACAAGGCTAGTAAATGAGTAGCACAAGCAGCATTCTGTGCTGATTTTCATTCAGCCGTGGTTTGACATTTCGACTGGCGTCAGCTGCCATGGTAGACCCTTGTCATTTGTACAGTAAAACAACACCTCATTATGAAGGGTGTAATTTTTACTCTGTTTTCCTTTAATCTCACCAATTATACCTTGCACTTACAGTCTAGCAGAACTGCACTTTGTTGAGAACACGTCTTATTGTGTTGTTTTGGAACATGTGTCAATGTGACTCAAGCAAGATTTACGCTAACATTTAAAATATTTTGATATGCTGTCTGAAAAGAAGCAGGAAACTAATTCATTGTAAGGAGACATTTTAAACTGCATTGTAATGACAACTGCTGCTGCTTCTTCAAAGAGAAGATGCTCAAATAATACCATCTATATGTCAACTAGATGCATTTTTCCTCCCCTAGGAATGTAGATCTCTGCAGAGTGGTGGCCTTTGTTTATATTAACTTATGCAGACGCTATTTACTGGTCTCAGGAGGTTATATATTTAGGACATGTTATCAGAAAGATACAGGTTAAGACTAACAAAGGTTATTATAATTTGTGTGTGGGGGGGGGAGGGATTTTTTTGTCCAGGTCTGGCAAGTATTGCTCATTTGGAGGGACATTCCACATTTCAGAGTAGTTTTATGGTGTGCTTTTTAAAATTGTATTTCAGTCATATGATGAATGATTTTAAAGAGATACAGTTAAATAAAATATGGTCCCAAATCAAGCTTTTGCAAACTCTAGGACCAAGAAAATGTTTCTATTAGCTCTTTTTAATTCCAATTGAAACACTTGTTTGTTTTTAAAATAAATAAATAAATAAATAAATAAAGTCTGCCTCCCCCTCTCCAAGTTGTGCAAGCAGAGAGAGCACAGATAGCATGAAAAGAAGAGAATGGCTGCCAACCAGAAGTCCCTCACACAATGCATCCTGATCCTCTATCAGAACTGGAGGTGCTGGCTTATTTAACTCCTGCAGTCTGGTGGCATTTCAGGACCATTGCTGCATGATGGTATTCATCTGTGAAGCTGGAGTGCGTCCAATCACTGAGGAAGGAGAACGAGTGCACTGGAATAGATGTTCTCTGATACTACTTGGGAAGGTGGTGTCCAGAAGTGTATACTGTATTGCATCTTGATGGACCACTGGCCAAGGTACAGATGGCTGTTCAGGACCCAGGCAACAGCATCACAAAGAGAGGGGGACATGAGTAGCACTGCCAGTAATGGAGAGGCACGTGGCAACAGCGATATTTTTACCTTCCATTGCAACAAGGTGTCCTCGGTGTCAAATGAGTGAAACTACTTGTTTGATGATGGACGTGTGCTCTAATGATGAGGGGTTGGTTCCTCAGGGTCAGAAAGAGGGTGCATCAAGAGGCAATGGGCCTGCAGATGGCATGTGAGCAGATTTTGATACAGAGCAATTTCACGCCTTCCTGTATCTAGTTTGGGATCTAAAGGCACAAGCCCTTTTCTATGAAAAGAGTTCTTTTTCATGGAATCATAGATTAATAAGACAGAAAAGACCATTGTGATCATCCACCCGCACCTGCTGTATAACACAGGCCACAAGATGTCTCCAAATTAATTCCTTTTTGAACAGGCGCTTGTCTTTTAGAAAAAAAAATCCACTCAATTTAAAAATGGCCATAATTTAGTGTGACCAGATGTGCCAATTTTATAGGGACAGTCCTGATATTCTGAGTTTTTTCATACATTGGTGCCTATTACACCCCACCCCCCTGTCCCTATTTTTCACACTTGCTATCGGGTCACCCTAACTACGACCCTTAGTAAATTGTTCCAATGGCTAATTACCCAAAATGCTAAAAAAAATTGTGCCTTATTTCAAATCTGAATGTGTCTAACTTCAACTCTCAACCATTGGATCTTGTTATATATTTCTCTGCTAGATCGAAGAGTCCTCTATTATCAAATTTCTCTTCTCCCTCAAATCAGCCTATTATTACATAATTAAGTTATTACATTATTTCTTTCTCCATTGACAAGAGCTGGATTTGGTGAGGTGGGAATGCAGGGGGATTATATTTGGACAGGGGGTGATGGGCATGGGGGCTGGCAGGGGGAGGTAAACTGGGACAGAGTGTTGGGGTGCGGTGAGATTGGGACTGGTTCAGTAAGGACACTGGAAACCAGGAAAGGAATGGGTGGAGATTGAAATTGTATGGAGAATTGGGAGGGACATAGAGGAGACTTTAGGGGATGGGGAGAAAATAGTATGTGAGAATTAATTACTATCATAACTCATATTGTGACAGGGTTAGACTAGATGTCTACTGGAGAGTGCTACTATTAGAGATCTGGGACAAGCCTGCCCACTGCTAAAGACTCCTCCCCAGCCTAAGGGGAAGAGCCACTGGACCCAGAACTCAATTGATTTTGGGGGAGAACCTCTCAAATGGAGATAAATGAGCTGCTGGTCACATCAGAGCTCTCGGAGGTGGTGGAGGAAGGTGTGCACCAAGTGGCTCCACACTGGATTACTTGCACTATAAAGGAGTCTCTGCAAGGCCTGGAAGCAGAAGGTGTGGACCTGGTTGTGGAGACAGCACAGGCCCTGCCCTCCTTCTCCAGGGGGAGACTCAGGATCCCTGCAGAGACCCAGTGCAGTCCTGGGAAAAAGAACTCCAGAATTGTCTTCTGGAGGTAATCCAGGAATCTCGGGGGCAGGACCAGGGTGTTGAGCCAGTGCCAGAGCATGGACAGGACTAGCTGGTTGAGCACCAGTGCCCTCCCCCGAAGGGAAAGGCACCGGAGCACTCCTGGTAGCTGAGCAGGGGTTACTCCAGCTTAATTAACACACCTGGAGCCAATCAAGGCCCCACTCAGGACTTGTTAAAAGCCTCCCCTCCAGACAAAGGGTGTGGCTAGAGTTGTGAAAGTGAGGTGAGCTACTAGAGTGTGTGAGCAGGCAAGATGCTGTCAGAAACCAGGAGGATTTAGAAGGAGCAGAATGCTGGCAGAAGAGAACCCTGCAGGTACAAAGACTGGGGGAGTGAAAACCCTGCCTGAAGAGGGCACAGGAACTTTTCCAGTCCTGGAGGCCTAAGGGAAGAGACCCTGCCAGAAGGGAAAGACTGAACTGGACATTGTTGGAAAAAGATTTTAAGTGTGGTTTGTTATTTTGTATTGATAAGAGACTTACACAGGATTTTAGGCTGGACAGTTTTAAAAGAGTTTATTTTGTAGAAGGTTAATTTTTAATCCCACAAGTGGACAGTGGAAAAAGACTTTGAATAAAGGATTATAGACAGTTTTATATTTTATTGTTATTTAAATATTTATAAGACTATATATATATATTTATAAGGGTATAAATTTATTTATTTTTATAATTATTGGTTTATATTATTATTTATAAGATACTTTTACAGATGTTTTGCAGCTAACTACAACTTATTTATTAAGGTTGCAGAGCTCGCTGAATTCAGCCGAGGGTTATTTTCTTTTGCATTTTTAAGAACTTTTTATGATTTGTGCACAGAGTTCAACATTTAGTTTGGCACTACCACACCTAGTGGGGCTGTCAAGGGCCAACAGCCTCCCCTGGCAAGGAGGCCAGGAAGGACCCCTGTCTGAGCAGGATGTGGACATTAAGTCAAGGGGCACGGGGAAGTAAAATAAGGAAGCTAGCAGCTTTCCTGAAGCCACAGTATGAGGCTGCTACTTGTAGAGTCCCTGGGTTGGGGCCCATTCACTGGAAGGCAAGAGCCCCAGCAAAGAGACAAGGGCTTGTGAGAACCAGAGACAGGACCGGGAGCCAGTAGGGAGTGGCCATCTTAGAGAAGCTGTATTACCCTCCCCCACCACTAGAGGGTGGAAGAACACTAAGGGATGAAGCAGTTCCCTGACCTACCACTAGAAGGAAGCGCTGGACCCACTGAAGTAGAGGAAGAGCTTTGTCACAATATGTACAAGAGGACCAAATTAAGGTTGCACAGGCATTCTTAACTCTGGCATTTCCTAACGTTTGAGTGCTCAATTTTGCAACCTTAATAATGTCTTTTAACATAGTTTGGTATGAGTGTGTCTTTATAAAAGTTTGTCAAAAAAAAATATAATGAAAATATAATATACTCCACCTCCTGCAACCCCCACAAAAGGTTAAGAAGAAAGATGGGCTTTGCCTTATGCCCAGAAGATTAGCATAGCTAGACTCTGGCAGGCAAAGTGGAGGGAACAAGTTCTAAAGTCACTGTTCCATCACAGAGATTGCCCTGCTAGCTGCTTCTTCCCATTGATAGCCCAGAAATTCCAGCTCAAGCACCTCTGCTGATTGCAACCACAGGCTACAAATGGAAATGAAATTGAGTTTCATTTTCTGTGTCAACGTTCTCCAGAAGCTGCTTGGGAAAATGCACAAGAGTGTTCATATGGCTGTGTGTGAAAACAGGCAGGGTAAAAAGGCTAATCAGCTCCAACCATGCTTTTTGCAATCAAACTCTCCTGAGAACTGCACACAAACAATTTTTCCACACTGTCTCTTTTGAAAATAAACACTCAAATTACACAGACAATCTGCACTGAATTAAAATTGGGTGAACCCAAATCCAACCAACTTCAGCAATCCTGCTTGTCTGCTTTGTTTTTTAAATATGTGTAATGACACATGCAAGATAGCACACACTACATAATCCTATGTTCTCTCAAGACACTTTGGAATAACATGCCCACAGTGTGGCAGAATATAAGTGAAAGAAATCGGTTGGCTCAGCCAGTAGCTACTATTTTTGACATCAGCATTGAGTTTCTATGTGTTTCTTGCTTTCTCTGGTGGCAGAAACTGACAACTGATAAGATACGACAGACAGTATCTGCTCTTTGAAGAAGAGGCCATGCTCAGTATATCCTGATATGGTCATTCTAAAAAGTAGTGAACCACTGTCTGGTTGCACAGAGGAGTATGGCAGGAGAAGAAACCTGGGCGCTAATGGTGGGGAACGGGCTTCATAGGATGATTGATCTGTCTACCTGTGTAGATTCTTAGACTGTTCTCATCACTTTGGTAAAAGGGCAACTCAGAAGACTAGGAACTATACATAGACATATGGTAGATTTTCCAAGGAGTAAAATAAATGGTAATTGGGTTTCCAGATCCCTTAGGTCAACTTTGAAAATTTCAGCCATACAATAGAGCTGAGCATTAAAATTTTATTGATATTTTTCCTAATTTTTTTTCACTGAAATTCAAAATTCAGACAAAAATTATTGAAAAATTGAAATTCAGGAAATATCAACTCACCATAATATAGAGATGTATTTTTCTCTCTCTCTTTCCCCCCAGTTTGTTGGAAGTTTGTTTATTTATTTATGCACTGGGTTGTGGTGTTAATGTAGGAAAGCTTGGATAAAGTAGTGGGGTCTGCATTATCCTCTGAAGTTGCATAGCTGTGTGACCAGCTGAATTAATGAAAAATTTCTGTGAAAGCTCTGTCTCCTGCTGTAATGGAATACCTACCCCTGGATTCACACCTTCCACACTATTGTAATAATCTTGTATAAATTAGGCCTTGTAAGGTATCATTTGAAAACTCATTATTTGCTGGTTAGCATTGTCCTGGTAAAATATGTGTGGCAACACTGTGAAGTTATAAGATTCTCCGATGATGTTATGAACACATGTTCCAACTGCATAGCCCTACCCAGGCAGAAATCAGGTTTATCGTAAACAAAGGAAAGAATATGTGCTTGCCTTAATTTGCATTTAAGCAATAAACAGGATCATCAAGCAGGAAGAGACAACAAAGGAATTTCAGAAAGGTGAAAAAACCAGAAGGGAATATCCTTTCACATAGAGTCTTTTTCTCCTGGGTCTTAGCTGAAAATGTTTTTCAAGAAAGAGACTGCAACTATAAAAAGGAGGGACCAAACACTCCCAGGGACCACTCTCTCTCTCTCTGCCCACCTCATTTTCCATACCTGAAAAGACAAAAGAAAATAGCCATTGGACTCTGACCTAAAAGTTCGGTCAGTAATCTGCTGGAACATGTGGTGAGAAAGTTTGCTTTGCAACAAAGATAGTTTCTTAAGTAGATACTAGCAAGCATTCTATCTTTATTTCTCTTGTAACCATTTCTGACTTTTATGCCTCATTATTTATACTCACTTAAAATCTCTTTGCAGTTAATAAACTTGTGTTATTGTTTTATCTAATCCAGTGTGTTTAAATTGGAATATCTGGGTACTCTGATTAAAATAATAAACTGGCATACTATTTCCTTAAAGGAATAATGGAATTAATATATTTGTACTGTCCAAGAGAGGGCTGGGCAGTACAGGCATGCATTTCTGGGGGAATATCTGGAACTAGGGTTGTGTTGGGGTCACCTTGCAGCATACCAAGGCTGGTGAGAGATGGGGTGTAGTTGGCAGGCTGTGGTTACACACACAGACACTCAGGGTGTAGGCTGCATGATGGAAGGCTGTTTGTGAGCTGCCCACATGGTAGCTACTTTACAGCAAGACATTGTAAGACACCCGAGGTTGAAGGGCATGGATGAAACAGCCCCCCACTCATTTGGATGATGCCGCAGCATGTCACACCTGGATATGTACATTTCATTTTAAAATTTGATAGTTCCATTGTAGCTATCCTGGGAGGCAAGATCACACAGGGTGATCCTACAGATAATTTGGAGCAGTTACATGGAACACTTTGGAAGTAAGGCCCAAAACTTTGAAGCTAACTCAGGGAAGCCATCTTTAATACCTTCTTCTGGTTCTGTGGTGACCATAGCTCTGCTAGATTGTAGATCTTTGGTTGAAAGTTCCAAAAAAAAAAAAAAAGCCTTATGGGGTTAAGAGTCCAAATCCTATCAAAAATCGGTTGGAGTTGAGCCCTTGATTCCTTAAGGCACCTTTGAGAATCCCTGTCTGTATCTAGAAATTGTATTAATACTTAAAAGAACCAGCAATATAATAGAGCAGTGTCTAGTGATGTGATTTCTTAACTCTTATACAGTTTAGGTACAAATTAAATTGTACTATAAATTATAGAACCCTATTCTAGTGGGATTTGTTTCTATATCATAATTGTATTGATCCTTTTTTTTGCCATAAGGGTCTAAAATGGAAGTTTGCTCTGTACAAGACGTCACCATCTATATGGTAATGCCAGGTTTGATTCACCACTGTTACACTGCAGTTTTACAATGCTGTAATACCATCTAACTCAGTACAGTGCACCACCGTCCAACACTGTGGTGAGTCAGGACCATTATATTTAAGACCATACAACCAGAATATTTTAAAAGTGTGACATTTGATTGGAAAGATATTTCTGTTAAAATGAGTTCAGCAAACTAATGCTAACAGAACTGACAGAAGATTATACTTTTAGTGACATCTTCAGCTTCAGAATTAAGCCAAATTCTGGCCCACAATATACATAGATGCACCAGAAAACTTTCATCAAAAGGCAATTAGTGCATGGCAGGAGATATCCATCCCACTCCTGCTTTCCTTAAGGAGTCACATACACAGCATATATAGCAGTATGTGCCCATTTGAGGGTGGGGAAATATGTTAGTGTCCCCATACTGGATAGAATCTGACTTATTTACAGTTATTTACATAAGTGGCCATCTGCTTTTGCTAGTAATAAAATAAAGTGCCTGGGCTGGGACTACACTGGAAAGAAAGATGAAGTGAACTACGGCATTAAGAAGTAATTTACTGAAATGTCTTTTCTTTTTAATGAGTCATTGTGGTATATTATTCTATACATCTAAACTATCTGTGCTAATCATAAAAGGCTCTTGCTTTGAATTACCCCCATCATTTCTTGATCCTTTCAAACTGTTGATATAAGTGGAAACAGACAGACTGGCAAGCTAAAGACATTTCAGTTGATTGATAGATACATCAGATGAATAAATATGAAAGGCACTGAGATTTCACTTTGTTTAGTGAATTAACAGGTGTACACAGCAGATGCACTGATTGAGTGAATGGAGCATGGCTGACTGTCATTCCAATTTAAAAAAAAAATAGATATCAAAACATAAGGATACATTCAGTTACTTTTAACTGAGGGGGAGGTCCACAGAGAGTCAATGGAGCCCAAGTAGCTCACAGGAGGCACTCAGCACCTCGCAGGAAATAGGGGTCTTGAAGTCTCACTTTACGAACACAAACCTGAAGGTGAAATTTTCAGCTTTTGGCACATTTTTCTGCACTATCCTGGGGGCACAGATGGAAGTCTGCCCTAAAAGGACAGCTGGAAATTCCCTTGTATAGAAGAATCCCTGGCTGGGGCAGAGACAGGGGAAGAGAGGCTGGGGCAGAGTTGCTATAATTGAAGACAGGGGCTGCATTGAGCACCCAAATCCCCAGGAGTACGGGAGTGCAAAGATGTCTGAAGTATACTGAGTAGTGGTTTATCTGGAGATCTATTCCTGTATTTCTAAAATAGGTTCATGTTCCATTCTTTGCACCTGATTCCCCACTGCCTTGCTCTTTGTACAGTCCTTTACACCTGTGCAAAGAGGGCGGAGAACCCTAACAAATCATCATGGTAATGTTTTATGCCTGCTTTGCACGGGTGTAGGCTGCACAATGTACTGAAAAGCAGCAATTATCCCTCACTTTACTCCCAAAGATAATTAGCTTGAGCAGTACAACTCAAATAGCTGGTAAAATATGGATTACAAAAATATTTGTATTGCTTCTACTCAAACACACATTTACATAATCTTTGCACTTGGCTAATATTCAATACTGCTATAGTACACTTTAAGTGTAGTACACCACAGAAAAACCAAGGACAATCATATCAGATAATTTTTCCCTATTAAACTAGGCTGTAGTATTGGTAATTAAAATCAATAAGTAATTGAATTATAACACTGTGATTAGATTACATGACAGCTACCTACTTTTTTGTCTGTCAGCTGCATCTTGTGTTAATAAGATTCACTGAGCTCATTATCTTTTGTAGACTGTTAATTTCTGAAAAAAGACCTGTGAACAAAAGGGATGTTGTCTTGTTAAACAAACACCAGATTATTACAGATCAGGAATAATGAAAAGAAATAAACAATTCCTAGAGAGACACTAAAATTATTTGGATGACAATTTGTACTCCTTAATACTGAAGAGACCAGGAATGAAAACATCCAAATGAAGGTATTATTAAAAGCCCACTATGAGGGACCGGATGGGTTTAGGAAACTAGTACTGGAATAGGAAATCTTTAATTTCTTGGTGAACTCAAGTCCACCTTGGTAGTAACCATAAGTCATTCTTATCTGATGGCTGCTCAGGAACATATATGAAATAAGTTGGTGATCTCAGGCTAGTTCTAAAGCTCAGTTCTCAGCTGTGTCAAATGTAAACTTGGTGCAGCTAAGGAGAAATGTTGGAGAGGGGAGAATCAAATAGTTCTTACCCCAGACTTCTCAGTATCCCGCACGCAACATGCTCCCTACACACAGCAGAGTCAGGCAGGTGGAGTAAAGCTGACTACACCTACTTTGTGCCATCCCAGGAATTTATTAATCTTTAACAAAACTAAAGTCCTTGCTTTAGAAACTGTGTTGTTTGAAATTATATTTTTAAATGAATATTTCAGGTCATGTAAAATGCATAAATACTCACTTGGAACTCCAGGGCTGCTAGTTTCCTAGGCACTTCAGAGTCCTCACTCTGAAACCTGACTTAAAAGCATCTTGATGCTTGTAGCTGTATTTTTCAGACCAAGGCTTTTGATGCCTTCCTTTAAAGTAGGTGTGACTCAGGCTAAAGCCACAGTGAACTGGAGAGAAACCGGCAGTTTAAAAAAACATCCTTGTTGTACTCAGGACTGAGTTCATTCTGCTGGGAGTAGAATAAAGGGTTATTTTTTTAAAATCAGCAGCTTCTCTGGTTGCTTCAGAGTAGCCTTAACTCATATCATCTCTATTTCTCAGAGTTCACTAAGGAAATTCTGAATGCCTTAAAGGGTTGGGGCTAAAGCTGCCTGTACCATGTAGAAATGAGGTCAGCTTATATTTACTCACAGAGTGAGGGCTAGATCCTTCAAAGGATTTAGGTCCCTAACTGACTGTGACTTTCCTCTAGTGCAATCTGGACTGGTGAATTGCTGTGTCACCCCAGTCCCTCACTCTTCAAGCCCGTTTTACCCTGCTTTGCTATAAGAACCCCCATAATCCTCAAAACTCCCCTCTCACCTTCTGTCTAACCCTGTAAGCAGCTTAATTCCTACTAGGATCGTCCTCTAGGCGCCTAGATTTCTGCTCATAGACATGCACTCAGCTGCCTCAGTCTTGACTCCCAGCTCATTTCTAAGCCCCAGCGGGATCCTCAACTTAGGCACTGCCCCGCTTATCTAACTTGTGGAAGCCAACCTAGTGGGTGTGCTTAGTGGCTGTACACACTGTGCAAAGAATAGCTGGAGGAGCTTGTTGGTGCATTTACTGGGGAATTCAGTGAGACCGGCATTCAATTCTCCTGGTACCTGATGCGGCCCAGTAACTTGAACTCATGTCTCTCACATCCTGCAGGACAGCCCTAGCCACTTGATTATGGGGTAGGTCTCTTGCCTGTTGAAGTTGTTCCACTTTTTATAAAATACTTAAATATTCATTGGAACAGACACTTGAACCTTGGTGACCCACTGAGCTGAGTGAATAACAGATTTTTCAGTTCAGTGGCATAACTACCCTAATTCTGGCATTTCCTAACTTTTGAGTGCTTGACTTTGCAACCTTAGTATATTAAACACATTTTTGTGGGTGTAATTTTCAAGATTTTTATAAAAGCAAACTAACCTCCTCCCCCAGAAATTCGGTCATGTGGTATCATATCATCATCCACATGGATCATCAGGAGGGGAGCAACCTTTAGTTTCACTGTATAGACCTCTGCCGCTTGAGCAAATGGAGTGACTAGTAGAGCAATAATAGGTTGTCATCCCCTATGTGGACTAGCACTAGCTGAGAATGAGACACACAACTGGCCAGTGGGTTCACAGATGTTTGCTGACAGCATAGAAATAGTGAGATTTAGGAGTACTGGGTCACACCGCAGGTTCCGGTGGGGAGTGTGTTCTAGTGGGCACAGACTTTTCTGCTCATTCCCAGGACACTAGACTATTTCTTCCCTATTCCTTTCAGCCTGTCTCTGTCCTTGCTTTTGCCCACCCATTGCTCCTCCTCGCAGTCCCATTCTCCTCACCGAATCAGTCCCAGTCTCTGCTCCTAAAGGGTTTCATTTCAGTGCCAATCTTCCCCCCACTCCCATTCCCCCTCCCAGCCCCATTCTCCTGGCTCAGCCTTTCCTAATTCTCCTCTCACAGCTCTTCATCAGATATATCTTTCATCTTTGGTCCCTTCCCCTGCCCACATTCCCCAGCCCTGCTGTTTCATAGTATTCTTGTGAAACCAGTGCCAGTCTCTTCTGCTGAATCCCCAATTCTCAGTCCCCACAACTCCCAATACTAGTTATCACCACCACAGTGACCTCCTGCCAGCCTCCAGTGCTATTCTTCCCCCTCCTCCAAAATCCTTGCCCCATTATACTCCCTTCTCAGGTTCTTGTCCTTTTGGCATCTAACTCAGGCAGCTTCCTTCTCCATGCTGCCTGGGCATCAGTGGAGGGAGTAATCAAAATACAGGAGAGACAGTCTTACTGCTATCAGTTTCAGTACCCAGTTCTGGAACAGCCCACAGCAATTCTGAGTAGCAATTTCAAAGAAAGGCCTACACAATCCAAGATCACAGCATGCTCAGTGTGTACAGAATCCTGAGATTTTAGTTGTGAAGCACTACTAAGTCTCTACTGAGCATGTGTAAACTGCAGTTTTTCCAAGGGGTATATGTTTACTGAATTTTGGTGGATTTTCACAGCAAAAAGCACATCTCTGAAACAAACACCAACCCCCAGCCAAATTTTAAGTCCCTGCTCCAAAGCGTGGGGGCATTAGAGCTTCGAAAAGAAAAGAATTTTTTAACATGTACAAAACAATGTATTTTTCTCTAGCTTCATTCTTGAAAATGTCCAAACAGTTTTGGTTGAAATTTTGCCAAAAGATTAAGTCAGAGGCCAACACCCTGCCACACCACCAAGTGTTATTATAAGAGCACCTTGAAAACATATCATTTTTATTCATTTAATGTGTCCAGTGAGCAGGTTCCATTTTTAACTTTATTGGGAACACTGCTTCAAAACATCTCCTGTCCAAATCAACCATTTTATTATTGTCTGCTACACTGGGAGAGTAAATTGGAGAAGTAGACTCTTGCACCTCTGACAACAGTTATACTAAATGTGTTACAGTGGAACATTTAAATATCAGCACAGTAATGGAAACTATATATATGTGTAGAGTTTTCATTAAGGAAGAGAACTCTGCTCATCTTATGTTCTTTTTAATTGGCACAAAGAACTTTATTTTTCTTTTATAAAGAGAATTTCACTGAGAAATCGCCCTTTTGTTAGAAGCAAACAGGAAGCATAACACTTAGTTTATTGCATGAATAATCTAACTTTGCCCAAGCTTTTCTTTAAAAATTCTCAGGTGACTTTTGGGGCATCTCATCAGGCCACTTAAATGATCTACACCAAGTTAGGTCAGCAAGTTGCCAGGCAACCAAGCTCTGGCTTGACAAAGGCAGGCCATCTTACCTTTTTTTCCCCCCTCTAGAAATCACTATGATAGGTTTGGTGTCGGTGATATGAGATTCGCTGGGAAAAAGCATACAATTGCTGGAGTAATGCATTGTTTAGGGAAGTCTATTTAGAAAGCTAAGTCCAAATACATTACTTTCTCGCAGCTGTGCCATTATGATTTTCTCTACTAGCAGCAGCATAATTAAAGTATTATTTACAGACCCATTATTTCATATAGCATATATGCTTCACCTCAGCAATGGCTTTTTCTTTAATGGTTTCATTCAGGGGCTGAAGCAGGAAGGTAACTGGGCTGATTTTTGTTTCTTCATTTAGTTCTATTTTTCAAACTGAGGTCAGAAAGAAAAATACAATTAGGGATGGTCACACATGAAGACATGCAACATTTTGGATGCTAGAGCTAGAAATAAATCATGTGTAGGCCAAGGTTCTAGTTCACTACGGTGCTGGCCCTAAGTCTCTGATAGCATGAAACTAGTATATATAGTAAATTGTCTGGTGAGGGTAGCTGCTACTCAGTGATATGTAAAATGAATAGCAACTCCAGCCCTCTTCACTCCAAACTAGTGAAGAGCTATTTTTAAGTAGGTTTCCTATCAGGAAGCCAACAAAGAAAAATACCAACCACATGGACAGAGGTTTATATAAACTAAGCAGCAACAAGAAAACATCTTGACAGTTCTGGGAATTATCATTTTTTAAAAAGAGGTTTAGACACTTGCCTTCCCTCCTCAAGGTTAACAAGTGGTCAAAATTCAAGACAAAATGTAAAATGTTTGGACATCAGAAGGCTCTCACAGTATAAATGCAGCTAGATGCTTACCATGCATAGATTTCTGATGGCTACATTTCAGGTCCAGAAGTATCTCACACCACCAGCATTTAGGCAGGAGTCTGCATACACTGTTACACTGTTTCCAGGGCTGTAGGCATTTGTGGAAAGGAAATAGGGGGGAGAAAAGAGAGAGAGAATTTTCCTCAGTGGGATGTTAGTTATTTGCTTTTTGGGATTAGATGGTGCCCTCCCTTTAAAAGCGTAGCACACCCTATATTCCAGAAGCAGCACCACAACATCACAGGAGTATATACTGGATGAGTCCCTGCAGCCTAGAATTGGTACAACTATTCACAGAGAATAAAATATCTGATGAATTTCACTCTCATTTCTTTTCTTGAGTCATTCATGAAACAATCCTGATTTTAACAAATCCAGGCTTGGTCTGAATCATTTTCATTCTATAGGCTGTTTGTGACTTGTTGACTGCTTGCCATCTGTTATACGTGCTGTGTCAAGTGCTATTGTTTCTGCTCCCTGATTGGATGACTAACTTGGAAAACTGGAGAATAATGAAAGACAAACAACAAAGAGGGCATAGTAAATCCCCTTTGGAATGCACCAGTACGCATGTTTGCAGGTGAATAAAGGTACAGCCTTCTCCTAACATCTGTATGAACAAATACCCCTATTGTGAACGTTTTGGCAGATAGCAAAATAATGGCATAAACATAGTCTAAATGAGCAACCATTTTGGTTTCAAGCTAAGGTCACAGGGTCTGTTTTTGCAGCATTTGACCAAATCAGATGCAACTACGCCTGAAGCTTCAAAGGTGTGTATTTGCTGGAAAAACATTTTTGTTTATGCTCAAAAACTGGCAATGTTTATATTTTGCTGCATAAAATTTTCCATTTCACTCACCTTCTGAAAGACATACATTATGATTTTCAGAATTCCCACAGATTGTACCGGCCCATGCAGAAAAAGTTATTTCCAAGCTACTTTTCTTTTACAAACTATAAAAAAAAAAGAAAGAAAAAAGAAAAGAAATGAATACATGAAGAAGGCTTATTGAAGGCTCTAGTCTGGCTTTTATAGCCAGAGCTGACATTTTGGGGCATTTCATCCTAAAGTCAGTCACCTTTCCACATTCTGCCTGATTTATTCAGAATTCCTCTGGGCATGCTGGGGGAACGCATGCCAGCCTGGGAAGCAATGGCCTCTGCTTGATGTAGTCAAGGTTAAGTCTTTATCTATACTACATAATCTACCATATTTAAACATGGCTGTGGCCAAACATGGCTTATTCTTGCAGTGTGGCACGAAAACACACATTATAGTCATATTAGAGGCCCATGTGCTTTCTGTTCACATAGTCAAGAATAAACCACATTAATAAATTGGCCACAAGCATGTTTCATTACCATTTTGAAACATACTTAGTTTTGTATTGTAGGCAGGGCTGTAGTCTAGTGAAGTCGCTTGAAATTAGCTTGGAATCATTCCCCAGTGTGAAAAGTGCAGTCACAGAAAATAACATATCAGTGAGTTTTGCAGACTGAGGGTTATTCTGACTTCCCTGGTTTTAGAGCTGGTTGCAAGAGTTTGACAAAAAATGAAAATAAAATATTCTAAAAATGTTTGCAGGTTTTTGCTCCCCCATTTTCTGACCCACTCTGCTGATGTTTTGAATTCCACTATTGAGACAAGCTCAACACATCCATATGGTTGCTGTGATCTGTCATTTAAGTGGCAAAATGGAATTGAAATGTAGAGACGTTCTTACTCCGACAAATTATGTACTGCGACAGTGAACATATAAAATTACAATTAAAAAGGGGGAATCTTGCCTGGCTAAATACAGTCTCATGTAGCTAAAAGTGTAATGTTCGGTAACTGAGACCAAAGTCATTACTCAAATCATTTGGTGAAAAAGGAGATGAATTGCAGTTACAGTTCCCTCTTTGATCTGTAATCCAAGTAAAAGATTTCTTGGAGGACTCACAATAACCAAGAGAGGTGAGGACATTTGGTTTCCAGTAAGTGAGGAGAGAGAGTTTTTTTGTCTTGAAGTACAAATAAAAAATGATGATCCATGCCAGCAATAAAATGTATGTTCATTGAAAACCAGTTAGTTCCCCTGTGATGCTGTCAGTGACTTATATAGTAAGCCTCCATTTGTACAGAGTGTATTACCCTTTTTAACAAAGCATTAAAGTCTCGCATGGTAGATAGGATTTTTATCAGCTTTTCATTTAGTTCCCCCTCATGTTATTAATTTAATGTGCAGGGATATCAGTGGCATATCATAGCAAATTAATAGGTATAGATAAAATCTTCTATAAATATTCATTATATCTCATTATTGCAAATTAATGAGTAAGATTTTAAAATTAAGGATAGTCACATTTGGAGATGTGCATCACTTTTTAGACGTACTAGATTTCAGAAATAAATTATGCTCCAGAGCAAAGTTCTTGTTTGCTATGCGGTTGGCCTGGAGAATCTGACAGTATATTATACACTGGTTAATCTGAGCAGCAGGAAGGTGAAGACAGAGCTACTGCTTGATTTTATGTATGATAAACAGCTGCCTGAATATCCATTTTAACAGCTGCACCATTTCCGATGTTAATATGCATTACGCTTTAATAATGCTCTGGACACTATGGCCCAGAACCTCAAAGCTATTTAGGTGCCTAACTCCCACTGAAATCAATGGGAATCAGTTGCCTAAATACTTTCTAGGACCTAGGTCTATGGTCCTGATCCTTATCTTGGCAGAAGCACAAAGTGCAACTCAGGAGGAAGTTGCAAAGGTATTTTTAAGACCTTTGAACTCCCCGTGATCCTAGGCTAGTTTTACCTTGCACTGGCTGCCATCAGCCCCAAGGGCCTGTTACAGTGGCTGGGAATCTACAGAGTGCAGGGAAGACCTAGCCATACCCCTTTCACCCATGCTATGCTTCCTATGCCAAATGCAGGCAGTGGCAATATAAGAATTATAACCTGGATCTATGCCGCCACGGGGTCTTGTTACACTGCAGTGATCTTCCTATTCCAGGTCACATGCTGAGCATGCTGTGCAAAGTGACCTAGCGCAAAGGAGAATCTGACCCATGGAATCCAGACACAGGCTTAAAGGCACTTATGCTTGAAAGATTCAAATGGTTATGGAATTCTGGCCCTAGTGAAGTCAATGGGAGTTTCACTCCTAGGGTTTGATCTTGCTCCCATTGAAATCAATGGAAGCTTTGCCACTGACACCCACAGTGCTAGATAATATATAGTTATGATGGGCCTGATTCTTACTTTGTTGTTCTCGTTTTATGCCTGTGTAACTCCACTGGAAATGGAGAATCAACCCAATGAATACCAGAAACACAACCAGACATTTGTAACGATTTGGAAAAAAAAAAAAGTCAATGTGAACTTAGCACTGTGAAATCAAGTGACAACAGCATTGTGTGAGTGCAGGACAACTGGCATGATTAGAAACTCATGAGAGAGAAAGAGAGAACTGGCCAGTTTATTTTCACTGGCCAAATGGAGTGAAAAATTGAGAAAAGGAAACAGTAAAAAATGACAATTTCTTTCAATTTTAAAAACGCTTTAATTTGTATAATCTAAATTTCACTGTCATAAATGTGTGAAGAACAATGACAACATCACTCTCCCATCTCATAACTTCCCATTCTGTACTATTCAGGTTCTTACACTGGCTTCATCACCATAATAAAGGCCCTTTCAGAAGTGCATTAAGAGACCTAACTAGCATTTGTCATGTGTGGATCTCTCTCTTTCCCTTTCCGTCTGTGGTTCCTCATTCATCGAAGGATCAAATTCAACTCTCCATGGACCTTGCTTCTGCCTACCTTGCAGAGTCAGGCTTCCTCTCTGCCAGCTCTCCTTTCCCTGACTTCCTCTCTGTATCCTCACACAGTCTCACTATTGTCTCACTCTACTCTGCAACTTCTGCCATCTGGAAAAAGGGCCTTCCGGCCTTTCTCTACCTCACTGATACTGACCTTCCATATAGTCTATCTTCAAATCTCAACTGAAAACATTTATCTTTCTTGTCTAATAGCTCTTCATTTTTCTCCCATTCTACTGTTTGCTCTTCAGTTTTATCATGGTAATTATTATTTCACTTAAGTATGTTTTGATACAGTTTGCATGGAGGGAGGAACCCCTTATACAAAATAAGATTCCAGTTTTGCAAAGACTATGCACATGGTTAACTTTACACACTGTAAGAAGTCTCTCTGACTTAGCTGGGACTACTCAGATAAGTAAAGTTTATCACACAAGTGTTTAACTTTAGGCCTTGCTCCTGAATAGTATAATGAGGACTCATTTTGAGACTGTCCCTTTCAATCTTGAGGGGACCAAGTCCTGTGACCTCTATCAGTGGGAACTTTGCCTATGTAAGGACAGAGTAAACACTGCAGGATTTTGCTCATAGCAGCACAAGAGGTACATTCATTCAATCTTCAATTGTCAGTGGATACACAGTCAAATCTTTGTTGTATGATACCCAGGCTCCCGTCTTACGGGAAGATACAAATCGCTGCTTTTCTTAGCAGAAAAGCTTCTTGTTGCTCTTTTTAAAGCAACATTTAAATGCATTTTTGCAGCTTTTTAGAGATTTTGTTGGACAGGAAATACTGTTAAGGATACAGAATAGTTTTGATGTGTAAACTTCTGGTACAATGCAATATGTCTAATATTGTAGATCTAATATTTCTGTGGGAAGACTGCTAGGTTATGAGAGGATATTTATCTTGTGATTTCTTTGTGGCAAATCAGAAATTACAGCATTGCTCAAAGGGAATAGAAATCCTAGATACTCATGACCTTCACTGAAACCCCTTTCCTCACTTGTCAGTTCTTTAAGGGGCAATTTAATTGTAACTCTTTGGTGGTGACAAGGTAAGTGCTGGCATTTTGGCACTGTCATTCATTAGCTGCACACAATGTCAGCAGCAGAGCCTCATACATGTCACCATTCCCCCAGTGATGGCAAGCTGACTTTTAGGACGTATGTTATTCCAGTGATGCCTCCTTCATGCCTGCAAGCCTGAATACCTCATATTCTTATGTGCTATGGCATCATTTTTATGTTTATAGTTGTTTATGCAATTAAATAGCTGCAAGAGTGAAACCGTCTTGTTCACATGCCATGAAAAGAAAATCATTCGCATACCATGAGAAAAAAAATGCTTACATTATCATGTTCATAAAGAAAAAAAACCTCCATTCAGAGTGAAAGCCAACAGGGATCTATTAGCCATGAACCCTAAATGTTTAGGATATTCCTTTTATATACATATGTTTTGTATTATGGTGTAGTCTGATAATTAAAATGCCAGTGTGTCAAGCACACAGTATGCATTATTATTATTTATTTTGTGTTTCCAGTAGCTGGACACCTATAAGAAAATCAATTTTCCCTTCAGTCAGACCCTTATCCTGACTGAGGACTCTGGAAACTACTGCAATATAAATGTTAGTAACAACGATTACAATAATAAGACATAAGTTTTGTTTTGCTAAAATAGCAGTTTGCAAAGTATATTGTGTGGAGTTTATAAATCGTTAACAAGCCCCCCCCCAACCTCCCCCCCAAAAAACAAACAAAAAAAACCCACAAAGAAACATAGGCATCATCTGAAAAACACAAAATTTTGGTCTAGTTTCAAACACCTGAAAATTTAGATACAAACTTTTGTTTTAGCCCATTTATAAAAGCCTTTTACAAAATTTGTATCTAAATTGAGTTTGGATTTCAGAAATTCCCAGAGTTCCAGCCAGTGCAAAAGCCCTGAGGCTGCTCTTATTTGTGCAAAGGTCTGAATGAGCCATTTGTCTCCAGGATCGGAGTGTGGAATTGTGTGGGGTGGAATGTTGGCAGAGCACCACCTATGACTTTCTACACCCCATCAAATGCAACATGCAGAGGCCAAGCACATTTGAGGATTTGACCCAATTTTTTCATGTCTCTGTCCATAGACGCTTTCAGGCTAAGGCTATATCTACACTACCTCTTATGTCAGTATAACTTATGTCACTAATAGGTGTGAATAAGCCACCCCCAAGCAAGACATAAATTACATCGACCTAAGCACTGGTGTGGACAGCACTATGTTGGTGGGAGAAGCTCTCCTGCGAACATAGCTACCGCTGCTCGTTGGGAGTGGATTAATTAATTATGTCGACAGGAGAGCTCTCTCCCATTGGCTTAGAATGGCTACACTAGAGATCTTACAGCAGCGCAGCTGCATTGGTACAGCTGCAGTGTTGTAAGTTCTAGTGTAGGCAATACCTAAGTTAGCTCAGTACAATTACACATAAATGTGTATGTGTGGGAGCACATAAAGACATAGGAAGGCTAGGTAAACTAAGGGATTGTCTACATAGGTAATGTGCACCGCAAAGGGTATGATTTCTAAAGCACCTTAATTGGTCTATGTAGACCCTGCTAGTGTGCTTTAACATAGTGCTGTTTGAAATAGTACTATATTAAAACTCACCAGGGAACCTTTTCTGCACACTGGCAGGGTCTGCATGGACCAATTAATGAGCAATATATTAATGCACTTTAGAAATCACACCATCATAGTGTGCATTACCCCACCATATAGAGAGCCCTAAGTGGTTTTCAGGAAGTTTGGCTAATGAGAGTGAAAACTGTTACAGCACAAGAAGAATAACAGAAATTTACTCTCAGGAGACAGCACTTTGTGCCATCAAGGATATCTCATATGTAGACAATTCATGATTTGGGGTAAAGATGCTACTAGATATAGCTTAAAGGTGCAGCCACAGGGATACCTTTTAGTCATATGATTACTACTCAAAAGAGCTGATAAGAAAATGGAATTTCTATTCCATGAAAGATTTTAAGGTTTTTTTCCAATGTGGACCAAATAGGAACAAAGTCAAAATTGCAATTTTTTTGTATGAAAAGAATTCAGTAAATAATAAGTAATAATTTCAGATAAATCAGAATATTTTGTTTCAATAAATTTGAAATGTTTTGTTTGATTTTTCACAATTTAAAAACTATATAAAAATAAAGTAAATTTTGAAACAAAAAGTTGTTACAAAACAAAAAATTGAAACTTTTTGAAAATGTAAAAATAGCATGTTTTGGCATTTGAAACTCTTTTTCCATTTTTAAAAAATGAGATTTTCACAAAATCAATGTGATTTTATGAAAAAAATTGGTTTAATCAAAATGGTATTTTCTAATGGAAAACTATTTCCATGAAAATTTTCCAGCTCTATTTGCTTAAATGGGAGTTATACAGTTAAAAGCCAGAACAACACTGAAAATATACAGTATAACTGACTATAGGCAACATGAACAGAATGGCTGATTGAAACTCCAGGCTGATGGAAGTTAGATAAATTATAGAAGAACTGTATTGAATGTTCAGGGGCAAAAATGAACTCTTGTGGTATTCCTGGTTAAGAAATAACAATGGTTTCTGAATATTTAGCTATATCCAATAGTGTAAATTATATAGAATGCTACTCTGTAAGCAGAATGCTATTCATTCTAAAAGAGATGTTTACCAAATGTTAGGATTATCATCTCTGAAGGTGCAATAGCTGTAGTCAGAATTTCTGGGTCAGATGAACAGTGCTAGCTGTTAAGAGAAATATGAAACAAAGTGTTTAATTAAAGAGTTAGCATTCCATTCACCAGAATCAATTTCATGGTAATGAACAGAGTATATTAATGGATTCCTCTATTTTAAGAAATATAATTCCACTAGATAGCTGCAACTTGGGTTCACAGAGAAAACTGCATATTGCTAACCTACCATATGATGCCCTATAGCAAATTCTTCCCAGTCGCAGTCACTGATCCCGAAATATTTGCTGCAACAGTTTAAGACAATTTAAATTTTCTCTCTTGATTTTTTATTCTCCCCTAGGGTTGACAACTCTGATGAGTGATCTTCCTTCTGCTACACTGAGACTCAGAATGTGTTCACTGCTGTCATGGCAGTTCTCTGTTTAACCAGGGTGTGGGGAGATCAAGTGCAGGAGCAATTTGGTTTGAAGGATTATTATTATTTAATTTTTAAGTTTATCTGGTGCCTCTCCACACCTTAGATACCTTCCAAATTTTAAACACATCATTTAAAAAACAAAAAACCCCTCAACATTTACTGGTGTTAAATTTGAAGGAATATCTCCAAATGGCACAAATATCTATAAATAAACTTTCCCACAAAAGAAAACCCATCAGTCAAAACCCCATCTAATTATCCTACTGTCTCAACCCTCCTAAACCCACCAAGTCTCCTGGACTGCCAATGTTAAAAGGTGAGCTTTGAAGCATACCCTGTGATCTCAGTTGTGGTATGGGGAATGAGGTGGTACTTTAGGTAACCAATATCAAACCTTGCGGGGAATTGTATTAAGATCAGCCCCTTAAATGCCACCTGAAAATTTACTGGAAGACAGTGCAATTCTTAGGGTATTAGTATCTCAGCAAGTGGGAAGTCACATGCTACTGTAACTTGCGTTTCTAAATGATCCCCCTCTGTAACCTTAATTAAAGGGCATTTCAGTTGCCTAATCCTCAGGCCACAAAGGCATGGGTGAGTTGGAGTAAGGCCCCCATTTCAAAGAAAACATTGCACTCTTCTATCCAGACATAGGCAAGAAATGGTGTTTGGGCTATTGGTAGTATTTTAAATCTTCTAAAAGCAGAGATGTACCTAATGAAATTCCAGCACTGCAAACCTGGGTCACAAATGCAGGACATGCTCCCTTAACCTTAACCTGTGATGCATAAACCAACCCTCTCCAATTTGCCCACTTGCATCCCCCAACCTGCCAATTACTTCAGTCTGACCTGGGTTAAATCCTTCATCCTTCATTAAGCTTCATAAAGATATTGGGTTACATGTTCCTTTGCACTAACCAGGTCTGACATGAGAAACACAGAGCTTAGTACCATCACCACACTGAAAACACTGCAGCCCACGTTTCCTCACCAACTCTGGCCATGTCTATAGTACAATACTGATGCAATCCCAGAATGTAGATGCACAATACAGCGACAGAAACTACCACAACAACATCGCTATAGGAACTCCATCTCCCTGAGAACCAGTAGCTAGGTCAACGGAAACATTCTGCTATCAACCTAGCTGCATCTGGACCAGGGGTTAGGCTGGCATAGTTATGGTGCTCAGGGTTGAGAATTTTTCACATCCCTTGAGCGCTGTAGCTATGTTGACCTAGGTTTTAAGTGTAGACTACACCAAACTCTCTTAGCTGTCTCATATACATGTTGAACGAGAAAGGTGATAAAAATCAATCTATGGGGTATCCTGCGTGAAAAAGCTGGCAGGGCAGATGAACAAGCATCCGAAACCACCCCTTAAGATGTCCCAAAAGAAGAATGAACAGAACTATTTAAAAGTCATTACAGGCCTTCCAGCAAAATTACAGTCAACAGTATCAATGCAACACTGGGGTTCTTCTACCTGAGGAGCTCAAGACACTTGACAAACATCAATTCATTCATTCTCTCGATACCTCTGAAATGTAATAGGTATTATACCTATTTTATAGATGAGGAAACAGAGACATAGAGGACTTCATGCTTATTTACACTAAGGCTCCTTTACATCACTCTGCAAGTGAATGTAGTGTATGCCCCTTTGAAGCTCCATTTAGATTGTGAAAGTGATGTAAAAGGGCCTTAATATAAATGGGAATTGGGTCCAAGGAGGTATAAGTGACTTACCCAAGGTCAGAGAAGAAGTACTTGAAAGAACTAGAATATCCTGCCTCATAGTCTTGCACATTAGGCAAAAGGCCATTCTTTGTCTTATTATATTCTGAACCTGGAATTATACATAAAACTAACTTTTCAAAAGGAATTGTACATGTCCCATAAGCATAAAAATAGATAGGAACTTCCACAGTTTAATGCATATTAAAAGTTTATCTAATGATTAGATTGAGAACCCTCAATAAATTCTAGAATCCTGTCCCTCACTATTCCTAGAAAAGTTATTTTATTTTTATGCTGCAATACCAGGTCTCATGTTTTCACCCATAAAAATCAATTTACTTCTTGTCTGAGGATGTTTTAAATCTACCAGATGCAAAAAGAGACAAACTCTCTTACTTTTAGGATTGGGAAGATCCACTTCAAAGGCAGCCTTACTTTAAAGGAAAAGTCCCCATTTTTGCTAAACTTCCATCATGATCTTAGATTGAGTTTGTGAAATCAGTGGGAAAAATGGGTGTTGCTCTTACAGATCATAAACAACTCACAAAATACAAATACTATCTAATAATAGTAAATATGCTGTTATTTGCAATTGTCATGTTTTTCCTGTCAGTGTTGTTTTACTCGTTTGATGTTCTTCTCTGTTTTAATTTCTTGGATGTTTTAGTCAAGATCACAAACTGCTATGCTGATGTTTAATCCACACTCTTCTCATTTTCTTTTCATTCTCTAGCATACAATCAAACAGAAACCTGTCCTAGATTTTACATGTCCACTCAGACATACAACATTCACAAGGAGCTCCTAATAATGAATCCTATTTGGAATGTAACTTTACACTTCAATAGCATTTGCTTTCTTCCATGGTTATAAAAGGCTGCTCTTGATCTATGAAAATATTGTGCAATACAGATAACCTGACATTTAACGAGAGTTTTTCTGAAATCCATTTGTCCCTCAATTCTAAAAACATGTATAAAAACTCACACTTGAAGCCATATATCTAAATATTTCAAGGGGAAGAGAGTTTACTTGCTCAGCTGGTGTAAATCAACATACTTCCACTGATTTAAATGGAACTACATTGATTTACACCAGCTGAAGATGTGGCCCACTGTATGTTGTGCCTTTCACCTAAGTATCTCAATGTACTTTGTAAGCACTAAGCTCAATTAACTCCCACAGGGTCAAGGAGGTTGCAATTTGCTGTGTCCTGAGAACCAGCCTGGGGCTGTGTTGAGGAAGGGCAGCTTTCAACTGTGACTGGAGCTCAGTTGGAGGAGATTGCCAACAGGAATTGTTGAAGCAATGCTGGCTAACTGCATGCCCCAAAGAGGAAAGGAGGTTGCAGATGGTTTGCGGTGCCACTAGCTTCCCTCCCACAGGTGGACTTTCTGTTGCCACTCTGGCCTTGCTCTGTTTCTTTTTGCAGATAAGTCAGCATAAGCTAGGCCTGAATCTACCTCATCAACTAAGCTACAGAACACTCCATTTTACAGAATACACACAAACTGCCAGACTCCCCCTGTCTTTTGTCTAGTCACTTACACCTATGCATGGCAACACTAAGGGTGAAATCCCCACTGAAGAAAAGTGTAGTTTTTACTATTGACTTCTGTAAGATCAGGGGGTTCACCCTCGGAGTGGTGTGAGGGGAGAATTCTGATCTGGTAGCATTCTACACCCACTTTGCACAGATATAAACGACTATGAAAGGTAGGAGGCAGGCTCAGAGTTAAGTGCCTTGTCTAAGGTCACCTGTTGATAGAGTCCAGAAGTCTTGCCCATTAGGCTGTTGTTCTAGCTCTAGACTACATTGCCTGCAGCTATTTACCAGTTGTCTAATAATACAATTAGTCTTTTACCTTTATTTATTCTCATACTGGGGTAACCTTAGTGACATACCAAGCCAGTGACTCTTGCCACTTATAAGCTTTAAAAATATTTCTTCGTTGGACTCTGGTGAACAGTCGGTTGAAATTCATCTTAATTATTTTACCCTCAAGATGCTCAAAATATAACACTTCACTGGAAATATAAAACAAACCATTTATTTTTAATCCTCAACATCTCATTTGCATTTTTTCTCATGTATATTTATAATGGAAGAATAGCACAGAATTTGAGAGCTTTGTTCATGTAGAGAAAAAGTATTTTATTTGTTGTCCTTGACTAGGTTCCATACACACATAGAATAATGTGTCTAGAATCTACAGGAGACAGATCTCCTAAAAACAGTCTATTATTCTGCAATATCCTATATGGCATTTTGTATTCAAGCCCAACTCTTCCTGATCTCTTTCATTATTCACTGATGAACTGCTTAATGCCTGAGTTGTAGGCCTATTTGCAAAAATAATGCAGGGAAAGAATTTATTTCTTGTAACTTGAAATTGGCTGTCTAACTGTTATCTTCCACACCCTGGATAAATCCTGTATTACATCACAATAGACAGCATTGAAGGAAATGCTGAAAAGATATGAAAAGGAAAAAGAAAGGTTACTGACAAGCTGTATTTGAGAAAACAAAGATCATGTTTTTCTAGCCCTTTTAACCTGGAATATCAACTATATTACAATTATGGGTACTTGTTAAAGGGTTAAAGTGAAATCCTGGTCCCACTGAAGTCAATGGCAAAACCCCCATTAACTTTATCCTTAATACTTTTGTTATCAAACCTTTCAAAACTATTTTGTGCTAATGAAGTACACTTTTTCCAGGCAGTCCCTTGGCAACTGAGCAACGTACTGATGTGTCTAGTGTACTATGATGATTTATATTTCAATATGTTTTCCATGTTTCTATGCACCTGGGGCTTGATCCAACACAAATGAGGGCAATGAAAGTTTTGCCATTGACTTCAATGGGAGCAGGATTACCCTTGTAGGCTCCTCAGAGAAAGGAAGGTACTTTTTCTTCTCTCTGCCATGCACACCTTTGAAGCTTCAGACCTATGTTAAAAAAAAACAACAAAAAACTTACTTCTGAATTCTTTGAACAAAGATGATAGACTGAAAACTGAGTTGGCTGAATATATTTGATGATTTGGATCTAGCATATATAAGCATGGCTTTAAACATTAACTAAGGTGTATATTTTAGAGGTAGTTTGATTTGTTTTCCTGTTTGCACTCAGTGTTGTCATCTGTGGATTTTCCATCATGAAGATTTATGTAGCCTCCATTTCTCCAGAATTCCTTTCTCCAATTTCCCTGACCTATGCTTTGATTTTTATCCTGATGCTTTGGTTCTAGGGTCCTTCACCCCACTATGATACTATGAAAGGAAAGCTGCTTTCAAGTATTTTCCTCTTGTGATATTCCTCATTTGTCTCACATACTTCGGAATGTATATTCAAGGAACTGTCCCTTTCTTTCTTTTCACTCCCACCTTTCATGTCAAGGGAGGAGATGGAGGTGGCATATCCGTCTGGATGTATTGTGGTACAGTTACCAGTAAAACTCTTCTACTGCCTAAAAGACCCTGATGTGTGCTATAATTATTGTTCCAACAGTGTCTTCAAGAGTGAACATCTGGTACTACTCTATCATCATAGTTTTAATCTTCTTGTAGCTTCTGATTCCTTGACAGGTAACCCAAATGAGGCTGACTCTGTCTTTTACTCTCCTCTGGGTTTTGAACAGCTTCCCCAACTCAACCAGAGCCAAGCGAATACCTCCAACATTTCCCCATCAAAATTCACTCAAATAAAAACCTGAATTCCCTTTAGCTCTGTCTGTGCCTGTCAGCGGCCGGGCGAGTGAGGTGTGAATCCAACTTGCTCACAGGCACAAACGCAGCTACAGCAAATTCAATTAAATTTCTGTTTACTAATGAAACTCAAACTACATAGTGAAATAAAGCATCAGTCATAACTTCACCACCATAAATTAACCTTTCTGTTTAGTCAAGGGTGGCGGCTGCCTGCACTTGACAGGTCTCTGTGATGCTGCGGGGCACTTTACTATACTCTTTGGAACGATGTTTGTCTCTCGCCTCATGATAATATTATACTGCATGTTTAGCAACTAGACAAAGAAATAATTCCATTGAATTTTTCATAATCAAAACCATTATTTTGGTTGACAGTAAAGATTGAATCCAAGATGCCAGCAATGGTAAATCATCAGAAATAACTCCAAAGGCGTCTCTGTTTCTGAGGCAACTGGGCCTAAATTACCCCAAAGAAAATTTACAGGAACTTGATTGTTACTTAAATTAAAAATGAACTGAAAAAGATTTCCAGAGAAAAAGTCTGCTTCTGGGTTTTTTTGTTTTGTTTTGTTTTTCTTTTATTTTTTTGTTTTAGATTCTAGAAGAGGAAAATAAAGTGCTAAAGGCAGTTTGGAGCCTCGAGATAGTAATGAGTTCACAAGCGGGTGGGGGAGGTAGATTGGCACAGCACTGCTCCAAGGGCAGCTGAGCAAGGCAACCTGTCTCGGATTTCCTGTTTTCCCTACCACAGAGAGTCACATCATCAAAGACCAGAAATCAGACCTTCACTTCCCCGTTGGAGCCCATCGTGATAATTGTAAGTGTACATTAAAAATCATGCCTGAAACTTAAGAGGAAACACTTTTCCCCTCTATTCTGCTGCTCCTTGCAAGTGAGTTTTAACTGTTAAAGTGGCAAAAACATGTAAAATATCCGAGAGTCATTACAACATCCAGGTTCTAGTACCTTTTATTTGGTGTAACTATGGGGCATATAGACTACAGGGCATTATGCCAGGTTACATCAGAGCATGTGAAGTCATGACTTGGCATAACCTGATGCAACGTGACATCAGCATGATTTACTAATGAGATCCTGCATATTTTTAAACCTGTTTGTAGACATAAGTGCATCGCTGATAAGCAAACCATCTTACCATGATAAATAGTACATAGAGAGTCACAGAACTTGATTTTCTAGAGGCAAGTTCTATGATTATTAAGTCCCTACTTAATTCACAATATTGTAGAAATTGCAGCTCCCATAATTTCAGGCTTCCACCACAATTTTCATTTTAATTAGCTTACTTTGCACAGTCCACAGTTTTGCATACATTTTGAGACTTGCAATACACAATTTTTTCCCCATTATTACAGAAGAACCCATTTATCCAAGCTGACAGCAGCAGGGCTCAGGTTTTCAGAGCTGGTCAGCGGGGTTTCTGCTGTCAGCCCCGCAGCATGGCCAGCTTTCCAAATTACCGCAATTAATAAAGGCCCATTATTACTTTTCTGTGATTTTCCATGTCTTGTCTGCAAATCAGCTGCAATTATTTGAAAATCATCCCACAGTTCAAGTAGGGCCTTAGTGACTAGTAAATAAAGGGATTTTAAACACAGTTCTCAAGAACAGATTCAGCTCTCCAATACGGTAGAATAAATCTAGAGTAACTTTACACCAATACTACTCTGGTCTTCACACTAACATGGTGGTTGATTTTACTAAAAAAATATTCTTAGGAATCATTAATAATATCTGTAATTGACTGGAAGTGTCAAATTCATATTAAAATATGAAAGGATTTTATTTACAATATGAAAAATTGATTTTTTTCCTAATATTCAGACTATAAGTGGAGGAATACACGGAGAATGGTCAAACTGCACAGAGAAAGCTCATATTCCCTAATCCCTACAGAGAAGAATTTACCCTAGTTTAAGAGGGAATCATCTCCTTATGATCCTAAAGCAGAGAGTCCACAAAAACTGACATATTGTCCAAAATTTTACTCACTTACACTGAAATAATTGTGAAGCACTGACTTTCATGGAATTAGTCCAGCTATATGCTAATGTAGTATAAATGGCAGTATTTCTTCCATTGGATTAAAATGGTATGAATGACAGAACAAATCTGGGTCACTATAGAGAAGATAAGGAGAGTATACATTTCATCAGTTTCACATTGGAACCAAGAAAAAAGGGGAGGGGGGAGTCAAAGGATGCAACATTTACCTAACATGAATGAAAAAAAACTGAGCTTAGTCAAAGTCAGAACATTTGGAGTTGTTTGGAACTGAATTTTGCTTTTGGCTCAACTTATGAAAAGCCTGGCTTTCAATGTGCTGGATCCTCAGCTGTTATATATTCAGTTAGTCAGCCATTTTCTCCATTGCTTATAACCCTCGCCCCAATCTTACTAACATCAGAATACCCCCTTAATTTTTTTTTAAATTAAGTTTTAAAAAATATTCAGGACATATTTAATGGATGCTCTATCAGTAACTGGAATTAATGAAATAGTCCTTCTGAGTGAAGAATCTATAACACCAGACACCAGATCTTAGACTAGCTGCAGATTCATATATACACATTCCAGAAGGGAGATATAAAGGAGCAGTGGGAATACTTCATTGAACAGCACAGCAACTACAGGAAAAAAACCCGACTCTTTCAAATGTACCTTTAATTAACAAACATCCGACATGAAATTCTGACAGATAGCCCACTGCCAACAATGATTATCTTTTTGAAATGGCTGGAAACTGATTGTGCAGAATATACTCGTCTGAGCCTAATAGACAATTCCCCACACAATGCTGCAAAGTAAGGAAAAAAATTCCCCCAAAATCTTTTCCAACATGCCATGGAGAACAATTCCTTCCTTCTTCCCTGACTACAAATTTGCCAATCAGTTTAAGCTTATGTGTCCAAGGAACTAATTAATATACACGTTTTATGTATTTATTTTATATTAAGAAAAAATATTTTAAAAATATCAAAAGAAAACATTTCAGATACACATATTTGGTTTAAAAAAAAAAACAAAAAAAAACAAGCAAGAATTAAACTGAGGGATTGGTCATAGTGAAAGGCAGAGTAATGGTTGTTGTCAGAGGAAAGGTAGTTTTCAGAGGTAATGAAGTTATTGGAAGAAAAAGTGGGCAGAAAACATAGATTTGTTGTGGCCATTCACTTCCCGCTCATCCTTTGCTTGTACTCTACAATGGCTGACTATTATATGCCAGTAAATAGAACTGTCCAGAATGTGCCAAAGCCATGTCATAATGAGCAAACCAATGCTCATCTTTTACATAGAAAAGCTGGATCCTTTTGATGTTACCTAAATTATAGTCTGCAAAATATTTGCATGCTAAAGTTTCTTTTGTAATGTGTAAACTATCATGCTGGGTCTAACTGGATAATGAAAATTGATTCATAAATGGTATGCATGCTCTCTTAAAAACTGGGGCTATGTGACAGTGAAAATGTTTTTAAAGATTTGGCAAATACTTCAGGCTCAGACCAGCTGAACTTAGCATGGACAAGCACCAGCAAAAGCTAACTTTGAAAATTATTTGTGCTTCACAGGTTTGGAAACTAAATTAATTCTATGAGAAAAATCTTGTTTTCAGAATGTATGCATTTCATGCCACGTTCCCCCCGAAACAGAATCTTTAGCTAATGTAAATGGATGTAGCTTCTCTGAAGTTATGATGCTATGTCCATTTATACTAGTTAAGGATTAGCACTTCAGATTCCTGGTGGCACAAAATGATGGAACTAATATAAATATGATATGCAACTGGCTAAACACAGAATCAAATATACTATTTAATGCTCCAACATCAAGTTCTGGAGTAAGGGATTTAAGCTGAGATAACGTGGTATAAAAATCAAGACAGATACAACATTATTTTTAGGAAATCTTTTTGGATTCAATGCTATTCAAAACTTCCAAATATTTTGGATGGCAGGATTACTATACAGTATAATTTAAAGGAAAAGTTTTCCCAGAGAAGTCATTTAAGATGTTTCCTAGTAGGAGCTGAATTTTCTGTTCACCATACCATGTAACTTAATTGTTTCAGAAAGAAAACCAAAATCCACTTGATTTAACAAGATCAAGACAAGCAGTAAATAAATCAATCAAGCAAGCATTTCCTTAATTTAAAATCCATATGTGTGGGCTGTAATTTAAAGGCTTTCACAGTTCAAAGACGCAGCATACATATGAATAGGCATAAGAGTAGCAAATGTAAGATGCAAAAAGTGACAGGCCCATAAAATGTGCTGAGACATTCTCACATGTCACAGAATTGTCTTGCACTTCAATTGAAATCTAAAACCTAACACCTGCTTCCTTTAGTCCCCCTGTAGTTTTCTCTATATGCTGTGATGTTTCTGGGGATAAAAGAACAGGGCCTACCTTCCTGTTCTATGTATGCCCTACACTGAAGAGAAATAACTGTCCATCTCCTCCCACATCTCCTTTTACAATGCCTAGTGCTACATGCTATATTAAATAGGGCAGGACACACAGTTAACCCCATACTTGTTAAATTATTTTGGCTAGTTTGTAGCTAAGGATTTAGTCCCTGATTAAGCAAGGTACTTGGATACCCTATTGCCTTTAAGGGGAACAATCGTGTGCTGAAATTCACGCTTATACTTGAATCGAGGATTTATTTTTTCAGATTATTCAGTGTAGCGGGCCAGACTTACAAGGTTGTCATTGTGAGTTAAAGAACTTTTGGGTTGTAAAAATACTGCTGGCTAATGAGGGATTTAAATGGATCTGAGAATAATAATCATTGATTGCTATTGTGGTTTATAGTGCCTTTCACCCAGGGAGATCCTATTGTGCTTTATGAGCAATCACTCCACTCACCAATGAAGAGCAGCTATTTTGAGGGCAGTCTATATGAATTGTATACCACCAAACACCAAAGCTATACAACAGTTTAGGGTTGGAAGTGAGGGAACATATCAGAACCATGTGAAACTACTGGGGGAATTTAGGTAACCTGAATGCAATTAGACAAATTAGACTTTGGTCAGGACATAGGAATAAATCTTATTAAATGCTCCATGGGCCCCAAACTAAAACCTCCTATAACCTAGGAAAGTTTGGATTGTCATCCAAATGTACAGCTAGTCCCTATGTGTATAAAAGAACGAACCAAAATCCTTGATCCCACACTCCTGAATTTTGGGCAAGTTATGATCTGTCTACTACTTATATGGGCCTTGCATTAAATGTAACTTTAAAAGTAACTCCAAAGAATGATGTTCTATACTTATATTGGCAAAGCCTGTCAAATTTGTTCTTATCTATCAGTCTATGGTATTGATGCCAAATGGATTAGTATCATCTCATGTGGCTTCTGGCCCTTGACCTATCTTCTCCATGATCATGACATTATGTCTTATCTTCTTGAACCGATAGCATTCCAGCACTTTTGTGTTGTTTCACCGAGACAAAGAAATATTCTGCTTTGATTACATGAGGTTCCGCCATTCTCCTTGAGCTTTTTAATATTAGAGACTTGTCAGAACTTCAAAGAAGCCTGAAAACTGCTTCAGTGGGGTGATCACATGGGGGTGAAGTGCAGTATCCTCATAAGCCAGAAATAATAAAAAAATCCTGTGGCAGGGCTTTGTGTCCCATAACCTTTAAGGGCTTTCACAGAACATACACTTAGGCCCCAATCCTGCAATTAGCTCCATGTGGGCAGACCCCAAGTGGAGTTCATTTCAGGAATGGGTCCATAATTAGTTCTATCTGTCTAGAGAATTCTGCTAAATCCCCAACCTAAAAATAGGCTGCTGGGTGTTTCTTGCCCAGTCAGTTGGAAACACACAGTTGGCATGGTTAGAGTGAGTGTGTATAGGAAGATGAGAATGAGGTTCATGGGGGGAAGGGAGCTTGTAGGGGAATAGAATGATTCCTCCAGACATGTTAACAAAGAGATGATGCAAGGCTTCCTCACTCCCCACTCCAGAAACAAATTCCTTGCTATTACAGGAGGATTGGGCATTGATGGCACCTTAGTCTTTCCTGTTCTCTGCCTGAGTCCCACAACAGTTTAATCTCCTGAGGACTAAAATGCTTTAGTATAACTAAAGCCACTAGGCTCAACATAGGGTAGCTGGCTGAAATTTAATGACCTGTGATATACAGAAGGTCAGACTAAATGATCTAATGCTCCCTTCTGGCCTTAAACTCTACAGAACTAGGAAGTCGGATTGGTTGCACTTTGCTTGTATACTGGGCAGAAGGGATTTTTGACTTATTTCATATTCAATTTGGATTTAATTTTTTTCAGTCCAGTTGTTTTGACTTCTGGTCACTAAATACCACTCTCATTGGGACTGGATTAATTAATTGGTGGGTTTTAGACTCAACCCATAATCTTGTATGGGCATGTATGTGGCAGATGCACATTTATGTCTGGCTGGTGTTACCAATCAAAATGCTAAGCCACCAGGAGTCAATGGTTTGAAAAAAACAGTAGGATGTTGATGGAGAACATTTGTGGCAGAGGGCTGTCTACTTTCACATGTAATTGAACATAGGAAATAGTCTCCAAATTTCTTTTAAAAACAGCAGCAGAAAGATAATGGTGTTTAAGGCTGGTTGAAAGTTTTCTTTTGAAATGTTTTTTGTGAAAATTGTCAGCTTTCCATGGACATTTTCTTTATTTAATAAAAAGCAAAGGTTGAAACACTTTGATTCAAAATGACAACGTAATGCCTCATAAGAGTTGTAGTTCAGGTGGCGTATACTCCCATTTTCCTCTACAGGCCCATCTCTTTCAGGACTATATTCCCCCTGATGCACCACAGCCAGTCTTCTGTGATGCAACCCCTCACCTCATGAAGAGGGGAGAGAGTAATACATCATGAGAGATGTTGTCTATCCAGTAAACCTGGCCCACAAAGGAAAAACAGCAGCATAAGGCACACAAACAACACCTCCCAGGAGGTGCTGCAGCATTGCAGTTTGAATAGAAATATTTCATTTTTGGCCCAATTATTTCATTGAAAAAAATCAACATTTTATGCAGAAAAATAAAAAAAAATTGTTAACGTTTTCATAAAAAATCCCATTTTCTGACCAGTACAAGTGACATTGATGGAAACGATGGGGAGGCTGTGTGAGAAACTGCCCTGAAGCAAAATTCAGACCCAGTGTTAGTTGTCAGTTCCACATGCTTCAGAAGACTAGATGATATTCAGAACTCTTCAAATCACAGTGTCTGATCTAAGTATTAAAAGCACACATGAATGAAGATACTATAGTCACTATTAGAAAAAATCAGCATTTAACAACAGTTGCTGTAAGAGCAACATGTCAAAAGCTGCACAGAAGAAGCCATGTTGTGCACAACTACCACCTTTAATGCCCCTACAAAACTCATGAACAAAGCTGAATGCTCTTGACCACCATCTACTGGCACATTATCCATTAACTATTTATAGATAATTCTTTTTATAGAGTCCTCCTGTAACTGTTACTGAACACTGTTCTATATCTGTTGCTAAATGCTCACTTTTTTAATGGCACCCACTAAAGGTCTATCTGAATTACGGGAAATGGTGATAACAATCTACAAGCCAATTCTTCTAATTAGCAGTAGGATGTCCATAGACTGACTTGCCATGCTTTCCATGTTTTACCACACACTGCTTTATAGCATGTCCATTCCGTCACCAAACATAATACACAAGGAACAGATGTGATTCTGCAGAACTCTGCCAAAATTGTATTGTCCTTCTGTTATATACATTATTTTTTCCTTTGCAGAAGACAGGTGATGCTCTTAATTTTAGATCACTAACCTTTTGGCTTTTGGAATTTCTGGATTTCATCCTACTCTTTTGTTTATATATTACTGAAGGGAATATGACGGGATGTATAAAGCCCACACTGGGCCTGAAGGGATTAAAAGACCATGATGGACCCAGGTAGCCCTGGCCCTCCAGACCTGCAAAGCATGTTCCAACTGGAGAGGAAGCTTAAAAGGGAGCAATCCAGCTCTGAAAGAAGAGGCTGGGAAAGAAAACCAAACTACTCTGAGGGACCCCCACACACTTCAAGGGTGCCGAAGAAGCTTCTCTATGAGGAATAGGACTGTACACTGAGCCCGGTTCAGACTGAAGGATTTAATGTTCTTTTCTTTTTCTTTTGTTACCTTATACTGGATTTGGAGCTACGGGGAGAGACAGATGGTAGGAAGTGGACCCAGGGGAGTAACTCTGATAAAACTCCCAGGTGTTGGACACTGATTGGCTCTCCTAGGGCCCTGGGTTGGAGCCTATTGGAGTGGAAGGGCCCAGGCTCCCCTACCTACTGCCCTTGCTGCAGGAGTGGCATAAGTCTCATTCCCACCCCACTCCCCCTCTGGGAAGAACGCAAGGACGTTGCAAACCTGAGGTGAAGCTAAGCCCATATATGGGAGAGGAACTGGACTGAAAGGCCTTCCAGATGGGAGACGAGGCTGAATATTGGGTGCACTATGCAATAGAACACTTGGCCCCCTGAAGACTCTATTACAAGGGTGTTCTTTCATTTTTTTCATTTCCTCTGGAAACTATATTTTTAAAAGAATGATCATCCCTTTCTCTCTTAAGCCACAACTCCAAGGAAAACATTTTAAGACCCCTCTGTTAATTTCTATTTGCACATTAAGTCTCTAATGAGTGCCCTGCTGTGCGGTGAACTCAGCATCACCTTCTCTCCCCCTTCTTCTCTGTGTCCACTGTCACAGAGCCCTGACTAGCTAACAAGCAATTTACAGCAAGTTACAAGTAGTGTAAGTAAACAGCTGATCTTCCAAATGCTTCTTTCTGAGACTGGCTTCCTGATGCTGAAGTAGTTCTCAGTTGTGGGCACTTAATCCAGAGGTGTTTAGCCTTGGTCTATACTAACAGTTTATGTCAGTATAACTACATCACTCAGGAGTGTGAAATATCCACACCCCTGAGTGATGTAGTTATGTTGACTTAACTCCCAGTGTAGACAGCACAATGTCATTGGAAGGCTTCTTCTGTCGATATAGCTACAGCCTCTTGGGGAGGTGGAAAACTTACACCAACGAGAGAAGGTCTCTCATTGGTGTAGATAGCATCTTCACTAAGCGCTGCAGCTACTCCACTGAAGCATTCTAAGACGAGTCCTTAGACCAGTGTTTCTCAATTAAATTTGGCCACGGAATCCTTTTGAACTCCATAAATAATTGTGGAACCCCCCAAACTCTTAGCAGTCTTCAAATGTTGAAATAAGCAAAGGTCAGCATTTCTCACTTAAATTACACTTACACTGGATACCCTCCGCCGGATAATCCGAGACAACTTCCCTTTTTCGGCGGCGCGGAGAACAGCTGCTCTTGGCGGAGCGGAGAACAGCTGCTCTCGGCAGAGCAGAGAACAGCTGATCAGCGGCGCAGAGAACAGCTGCTCGCGGAACCCTAACAGTGTTCCTGCGGAACCCCAGGGTTCCACGGAACACCAATTGAGAAACACTGCCTTAGACAGAATGAACCAGTAAGCAAATTAAGTGGTCTAATTTGACTTTATTCTATGAAACCATAATATTTATTTGCTGACCTCAGTGATTTACTGCAGCTTTTGAACCAAATTCACATCTCAGTTTCACCAATTTAAATCTAGAGTAACTGCTTCCACTTTGTGTTACATTTACACTCCCAATTACATCAGTGAGCAATTGCATCAGCGAGCCTGATTCTCCATCCTGTTACCTAGTGTTATGCCAGTGTAACTCCAAATAAATCAACTGATTACACCAACATCAAAGGATGAATAGAACAGAAACAAGGCCGGTGAAGTTTTTCTGGGTTTACACTGGTGTAACTGAGATCAGAATCTGCTCCCTTTTTGATTCACTTTATATTCAGTTGTATATTTAATAAATGATAATAAGCCAGATTCTCTGGGTATAAATTGGCATAGCTCCACTGATTTCAATCTGGCAAGGAGCTTGATCCTCCCATGTGTTCAGATCTCTCAGCTCTCTTTGTAGTCATGTTATCTCATAGGGTGCTATTCTATGAAGCACATGTAGCATCAGCTTGCTTGAAATGCATTATCATTTATGAATAACTATAAAGTATGAAGGAATTTGGGATGTCCTCTGTTCGTCTCTGCTGCTCTTCTGCATCAGTTACTTTGCCATTCCGCTACTCTCAGTGACAACAGAACTGTTCCTTCAGACTCTCAGATGCTTAAGCCATCATGTAACAGACAGAGAAATGTCATCAAGTTGAGTGTAGGACATTGCTTTGCTCAGCCATTTTTATTACTTTAGTGCCTAGGGACCACCAAAGAACCCCAGTGTGCTAGGCACTGTACAAATAGTCCCTGTCCCAAAGAGTTTACAATTTAATAGGTACTCCCTAATCTCTGCCTGCTTACTGCAGCCTGTACTAAGTGGGATTTCTCAAGTTACTCAAATTTTAAAGTGTTTGCAGGATCAGGACCTTAACTTACTGCTCTTCGATATCTTCTCATATATACAACCTAGGAATGGAAAAATTGTCCTTAAAATTGTAAACTTTTGGGGGCAAGAACTGTCATTTACGCTCAAAATATATTTGAACAGGGCCTAGCGCAAAGGAGTCCTGGTTTGGTTGAGACATCTAGGAACTAAAATATTCAAGATCTGGATCTGAATTTTGCTGCTAGACCCCTTTCTAATTTGGGCCAGATTCTCTAGATTGCTCTGCTCCCTTGTGATGCTAAGGGAATGCAAAGGGAGCAGAAACTTCCCAGAACTCCCAAGTTAAGAATACCCTGGATTGGTCCGAACCACAGACTCCAACAATCCATGTGCCAGTTGAAGCAGAGCAGAGCAGCCCATAGGAAGATCTAACATGTGCAGGGCTGGTGCAAAGAATCAGAGAGTCATAACTGAAGGATGCTGGACATGGCAGAGAATCTATATATTAACGGATGTTACATATAGGTATCAACTGTAGGATATTACATTCCCTTGGTTACAGTAGTCACTAGTGCATATAACAAAACGCTGGGGTTTATGCTCAGTAAGCTACATGGCAAAACTGGGTGCACTGCTCCTTACAGACAAAGCCTCGTTTAGAATAATTCATCTGTGCTTGTAAATTATTCATTTTTTGATGAATGAAAATATGCTAATTAAGGATTTGCTGTTAAAAAGGTATAAATATCTTTCATTGCCTAAAGTAATTAGAATAAGTAATTACTTAAACATTATGATTCTGAAGTTAAATAATTTCTATGATAGCAAACTCAGTAAGGGGAAGACATAATATGCTAGATATAATTGCAACTGTTAAACCTAATAGCAGTAGTTTTATGTTGTTTACATAAAATATACACAAGCTTTCCAAGATTTTAGTGTTGATGTTTATATTATACAAGTTCATCTTTTGCTTTGTTTGCTCATCGTGGGGTCAGTTCTGCAAGGAACTGAGTACTCTGGCCTTAGGCCAGGGAAGCTTTTAAACACATGCCTAGCTTTCAGCACATCAGTAGTTTCATTGACTTTGATGGGATTACTAACACGTGTACAGTTAGGCACCCACTCAAGCGCTGGCTAGATCAGGGCCAGAGTGCTCAGCACCTTGCAGAATCAGCACCTTGCTATGAGTTAAAGTAATGATCTTTTCCATTCTCCCCAAGAGTTTGCAAGAAAATTCAGATTTCGTCAAACGTATTCCATCCGGCAGGCAGGCAGGGTCCTCTGTACCCTTGCCTACCCTGACCTTGCAGCAACCTCCTTCACCTTGCAGAAGCCTCCAACTTTATCTGGTGTAAATTAGCATTTTCCCCCAGTTGTCCCCTATGAGTCCCTTTATAGGCTCCTGCTGGGGTCACCTGCTTCTTTTGTTCCATCTTTTGGTAATTTCCCACTGATCTCAAACCCCCCTCCCTTCAGACAAGAAGAGGAAGCTAGAGCAAACCCATTGTCCCAAGAAGTTTTACTTCGAACAGATGACCATTGAGTGCTCTGGCCTGGCAGAGACATCCCTGTTAACTCAGGGTGGATCCACATATATATAAGATTTCCACGACACAGGAATTCCATGATACCCTTTCATAACATCATCCGGCATGCAGAATTGGTACAGACAGAACCCCCTACTCATCACAACAGTGGCCCTTAAACACAGGACTTAGGCACATAGGCACCATTGTGGATCTGGGCCACAGTGTCCAAAATGTACCTTCTGATGGTTTTATAGGATAAAAATTTCCCAAGCACCTAAGCGACCTAGGAGCCTAAGCCTCCCTGAAAGTTAATGAGACAGGCTCCCAGACTTGAAGTCAATGGGAGTTAGGAAGCTAACCTGCTTAGGTGCTTTTGTAAATCCCACGAGGCACCTATCTGCATCTTTAGGCACCTAAATAACTTTGCAAATCTGGCCCTAGTTGCCTAAGTCCCATTTGAAAAATGAAACGGGCTCCTAAGTCAGTCAGGCACTTTTAGATGTGTTACCCATAGTGTCCTTTATGAAATGAGTGGGCAGCCACAGCCCCACTCCTAGTGAACAGGTACCCACATCACTAAAACCAGTGTTATAACTGTACTTGAGTGGGTGAAATGAGTCCTGTGGATATATTTTAAAACTAGCTGGTGATCCTCTGAATCTGAAGATGTTATTTAAATGTAAGACATTATTATTCTCCAGCAGTATAAAGGTTCTCCATGTCAACAATGAGTCAAAGGAAAACAAGGGTCACAAGGGTATTGCAGCACAGAACAATCTAACTGCATGAAATACTGCAAAGGCAACTACGAAACCAACAGCAGATATACCTGTGGAGCTAATGAGGCACAATGTCTTAATTCTGGGTGACACTGGGGTTACATAATGGCTTACAATATCCCGCTACTGGTCAGAAAGCTGATCCTGCCTTTGAAAAGAGAAAATGGGATTTGCAGTTGTCATCCATTAACTATAACAATGAACACAGAATCTCCTATAAAATCTGCTTGTAATTGCAAAAATTAACAAGGGCTGGATCCTTAGCCAGAGTAAACCAACATATATCTATTGATACTTTATGGGAAATTGTTAGAAAGTGGCTGGAATTGTATTTTAGGTTACTGCTAATAATAATAGCACAATGATCAAGGGAATCTTGTATTTGCCTAGTCTGCCTGTGTGAGACATTTTAATCCTATCATGCACACACACACACTTCTAGCTATCTGTTAGGAATAGAATGATTCTGCTACTGCACCATATCTATCTATGCAGGACTTCCTTTCGCCTGCCTGTCTCCATTGGCAACATGTTCTTTTCCCATCATGGTTGAAATTCACCCTGTGCAGAGAACCAGCCCAAGATTCATGCACAACTTTAGTTCCTGTGCCCCGATCCTGTGAAGACTTATGAAAATGTTTAAGGTAACTGACAATTGCTTATCTTGCGCTTCATAATTGTTTCACTGTTATCTGCCTGTTTCTTGTAGGCATGTATTGTCTCTCCTCTTAGATTGTAAATTCTTCCAGGTAGAAACCATCTTCTTTGTTTGGTGTATAACCCCCACTTGAAGTTTGTCAGCTGAGCTCCTGGCATTCCAGACTGAGCCTTTAGAGGTCCTGCACTATGACAATCCTGGCTACCAGAGCCCGATGACATCAGTTCTCAGCATGGTTGGAATCAGGGGTAGGGTCAGAATGGACTAGAAACTCCTACTGAGGCCAACAGGGAGACATTGAATGGGATGATCTAGATAAGCAGTTTAATGACCTCAGTGGGAGGGGACAGCTTGACTCTGAGACAAAGAGACTACCACTACCTTTGGTTTCACGTTTAAGCTTGGACTGGAGATGGAACTGCAAGGGAAAAGCAGAACAGCTCAGGGAGTATGATTAACTCCCTTTCCCCACAAAGGCAGTCTTTGAATTGCTGTGGGATCTAATGCGTGGGTCAGGCATTTCCAGCCCGGCAGAGACCAGTGTTCAGAGTAATGGAAATCTGACCTGGTGCCAGCTACTGAGCTAGCTGAGACCTCCACAGGACTCCAGACAATGGAATCGGGAGAGAACCCTGCCCCACCCAGGGGCATAGATATGGGAAGGGGGAATCTTTTTGTTTAAGATGGCAAACATTCACAGCACTGCAGCACTCACCTCCAGACCCTTCCTCAGTGTTCCACCTGCCTGGGAAGGAGCCAGGGAGGAAGCTAGAGAATGGGAAAAGTGAGTGAGTGAGTACTGGGCGGTGTGGATGGGTTGATTTGTTAATGTGTTAGTACTTATGAGTTAATCTTAACCTTTTCCTTCCCCAGATCTTATTTTCCTGCTCCCAGTATAGTCTCCCTTTGTTATACTATTATTTTGGGTGTGGAATTCTATTGCTGGGGTTTGTGTTGATGCACTTCTTGATTCCTTGTGTACCAGGTTTTATACCTCCTGCTAGTTAGTAGCATTATTCATTTACCCAACATATAGCACTCCTTGTGTCTTGGGCACAGTGAAGTATCACCCTGGGAGGAGGAACCAAGCATGACAAAAATAATTCAGGACCCAGCCCACACAAGGAGTGGGGAGCAGCTTCTCCAAATAGCAAGCACCAGCACCAGGCAGGGAGGAGATTTGAGGAACATGTTGGGGGGGTATTATACGTGTTTGTACAGCACCTAGCACAATGGAGGTCCCAATTCTTGGCTGGGTTTCCTAGGCACTACTGAAATGGTAATAATATTGAACAAGATTGGGGCCTGTGGGCTTAAGGACTGTAAATGCCTTGTGCTGGTCTTAAATTTCACCTCTATGATCTGTTCTCTTTTGGCATTACATCAGTCTTTAGATCTGTATGAAATATTTCTTACATAAGTCAAGACTGACAGGGTCACATTAACATGTTTTGTCAATTTCCGAAAAGGATGGACATTTTTGCCATGTATCTGCCATGTGGTCATTACACTACGATAATCATGAAAACTATGGGTTTACATGGCTTTTACATGACTTTTACTAGGTAGCAGCTAAAAAGGGACAATTCTGACTGGATTCTTCAGTCTGAGGTTTGCTGAAATCTGAAACTCAAGGCTTGAAAAAAAGCCTACAAACCAAAACTGAGAAATAATATCACAATCATTGATCTCTAAGTCACTGGTTTTTCTAAGATCTAGTTGTTCTCTGTAAACATCTTGGGAACAACTTACTTTTTAAAAACAAAAATTTAATTTTGTTTTTAAAGGTACATTTTTTCCTCCATTGAAAACATGAAATTAATTAATTCCTAAGCCCTTGCACGCTACTGAAGTATGTATCATTCAGTAATTGTCATGTTATATCCTGGTTCTATGCAGACATTTTGTTAAGACTGAATCTTCTCTAACCTCTGAATGATTTTCTCTTTCTAACTGAAATGCTGATAGTGTTTACCATAACACAATTAGATTGAGAAAGTCACAGGTAATGCATTTTTTATGAATCCCCTCATTTATTTTTACAGCCACTACTAAACTTCTAAGATATGTAAAAATTCTTGCTACAAAGTCATCATCACGGATATTTTTTTGGCCAGCACTGAGAAAACTAGATCTACTCAGCAAACTACAATATCACCAGCAATCAGAAGCAGTGAATAGACAACAAGCACTGGAATTGGTGACTACAGTAATCAAAATGCCTTGCAGATGTTAATCATGCCATAAATGGTGTTTGCATGGTGACTGCTCTCTGCAGTTAAGAAAAGGATAAAAATGTGGGAGACAGTGTAGCTTTTCTTAAAGAAATAGCTTTCAGAATAAACATCTGAATAGACCTATTTTTTTAAAAACAGCAATGACATTGAACAGAGACAGACATGGTCCTTCTTTGCCAGTAGGGTCTGACCATAAGAGTGCAGTTTTCTAGAAAAGTGGGAAACTGGATCTTTTATGTGTACCCTCACAATCATCATAGAAGGAGACCAGCTTGTATATTGTTATCTCCAGACAGCTAAAACTTAAAGTTGTCAGCATCACAAACAGAGTGAGGTAAGGGATGGACTACATCCATTAGGCCTTTTATCTGGTTTTGCCTGCAAGAGCAAAAATATGTTCAAGTCAAACAAAACTCAGGGGGAGCTCAAAACAAAAAGTATTTTAGCTGAATAGTACCAACATTTTGGCTGGCTACCTGCCCTTGTATTTTGAAATGTTTCTGCATTTTACTTTTGATCAAATTTGTAACTGAACTGGTATATAATTGTCTTCTGTCTATTAGCCAGTTGCTTTATCATTTTTTTCTGCTCATTCTGCTTACTCTCTGCAAATCCAGGAAGAACTTAAGCACATACAGTACTTAAATTTCAGACAATAGGATTTAAATGCGATTAATTTTAAGCACATGCTTAAGCTCTTTTCTCAGTGGTACCTAAGGGCAAGATCACTTCCTGATACTATCTTATGTGGGCTACTCACTATGCAGGGAAGGAAAACAGCCTTAGCAAGGCAGCTTTTTCTCATCTCACAAAAGTGGGCAGGGAATGGGTGAATCCTTGACTTCACTCCTTTAACACACCAGTCACCACAGCTGAGCCATGGCAGAGTGGGAAATAATCTGCTGTTGGTATTTACAAATAGAATAGGCATGCAGCAGTTTTCCCAAAATGGCCATCTTTTTGGAGTTTAATGTACGCACTCCACCTGCACCCACATTGTATCATTTGAAATCTTTTTATTTACATTTAGATGAGGTATGATGTGGAGCTGTCAAGTGGTGCTGAAACTCTTTAGGTAAGGTAAAATGATGATACCAAAAATGAATGTGTCATTTTTTGCAGTTCCAGAAACACTGGAATGACTACAGTTTTTACTGTTTAAGTTAATTTCAACACTTATTGTAATGCTTATTTTTCAAGCTACCAAATGTCAATGTATTAAAAGATTTTTTTTGGCTTTGCGTGGGCAAATATTTTTCTCCAGAAATGATTAAGCTGTTTAGCATGTGGCAAAACTAGCAAATATCAACATTTTGTAATATACTTAATTTTCAAAGTTTCTCACAAGTGATTGTAATAGTCTTCTATATTTTCCACTGAAATTTGCTGACCAGATGAGTCTGATACTGAAGCTTGTGCACCAGTAGCAGTGGATTGCTGACCATATAGTTTGTACTTCATAGTGTGTAGATCTAAATGTACATGAATTTCCAATGTAATACATCTCCATTTGCAAACTTCTGTACATATAATGTAGCATCTAGTCTGCCAGGCAGAAGGTTTTAATTTCTATGCCTATGCATGCAGTACTAGCCTTTGAAATATTTTAAAAACTAGCTTTTGCATTCAGAGACACTTATGCCTAGGTCAATATTCATGTTAGAGATGACAATAAACAGCTTCATGTTGGGCTTCAAAAATCAAAGTGTCCACTAAACAAAAATGGCAATCTTGATACTAACATATAGCTCTAATTTAGTACAAGTCTGTATGATTGTACAAAATTAAAAATGGTGGTGGTTGTAATGCTAACAATATACTTTGGGAATTTCACCGCTGCAGGGAAGTTACAGTATACGAAGACATGGACGATACAAGCTCCTTAAAACTGACATCAAAGAAAAAAAGACTCTCCACAAACTTTGAATAAAGTGTTATTTGTCAAGAAAAAATAAAAAATCAAAACTGTAAAAAAAATCAGTGCTGTACAGAATTGAGTTCAGAGTCACTCTACATGCCTTTCTTCCTACTTGAGTAAAACATGTCCTAAAGAAAAACCGTCTAATTACACTGCAACTGTAAGCACTGCACCTTATGACATTGCATTTTATCAGCAGATTGAAGAGAAAGACAATGACCTTAGGTACAAGAAAGCTCTTCTCCTGTCCAAGCTGCCACAAAAATATTGAGCCCTACTTCCTTCACAGGTAGAAACTGCAAACTATTCCAGTAGCAAATTACAGACAAGATTAGAAAAACACTATGGTTCTGCAATTTCATTCCATGCACAGCATGGGCAAAGCAAATCTACCACTGTTCTATGCAGTGCAATAACATTAGCTGATACTACACAAGCAACTACTAAACTGAAGCAGGAACTTAAGTAATCAAAATGTTTTATGGATGTTCATCAAGCTCACTCACCTGATGAACAGCTTTCAAGTGAACAAGTAGTTTTGTATAATTCCACTTTAATCCTTTGGTCTGAAATAGCCCAAATAAAACTGTTAGAATGTGAGAACCAGATGATTATAGCTGACAGAGGTCAATTACTTGTGTTCCCTAATTGGTGCAGGAGTTTGTCCTGTGCTTGATAGATAGAGGCATATGATTCAACCAGCAATGAGCATCATCCTTCAGAAGACATTAAAAGAAAGTGCCTCTTAATTGGAATGCAGTTTAATAGTTCCAAAATGATCACACCATTCCATATAAGCATTGCTGCACAGCTGCACCATGCATTTGGGTCTCACAATTTAGTTGACAAACTACACCTTCATGGATTTTGCATCAGTTCTGATGAGCTGAGGTGATTTGTCACTAGTATTGCAAACACAGAAATAGAAATACTCCAGGGAGGTGTATTCATTCCAAATGGAATTATGCCACTTAATACTGGAGGAAATTTTATCCATGAAGGAGATTATAGTATAGCCATCAATGTAGAGGGGAAGTATATCTTCCATTCTTGGGCTAGAGTGGTATTTCAAGAACAGTCTGCAGATAGTTCAGCATCACAAGAAATATCACTGAAGCATGGGAAAGAAAAGTCCCTGGAGAATCAGAGTTTCTTACTCAGTGTGTACCATTTGAAAAACCTAGAACACCTCAGAGCCAATTTACCATGAAAAAGTACTTAAGAAAATCAGCTGTCTGTAGCCAAAACAATCTTACCTTCACAGAACTGTGTACATGTCAAGGCAATGAGGACTGTAATCCAACCACACTTATAATTATGATGTTGACTGGAAGTGTCCCCAGCACTATTACATTTCAATTATACCCATACAAATTTATTATTAAATTGTTGTCTTATGATGCTTTGAGGTCACAAATAAATCCAATTTTATGTCTTGAAATAATAGTTGTCAAACCAACAAACTAATGCAAATATTTCGAAGTGATCATTTTAACGTGTTGATGGTGTCATTTTATGAACAACAACACTTGACAGCTCCACGTCTTGCCTCACCTAAAACTAGACATAATAAGCTTTCAAATTATGTCTGATGTGAGTGTGCGTAGAGAGTATATTAGGTCAACTAAATCGGTGGTTGCTGCTCGCCTAAATTATTCCAATTTTTTTTTAAAGGAGGGGAGCTTTTTGCAGAAGAATATTTCTTGAGATTATGATTAATGATTTGGGAGCTGCCCAGCTTTCAGCCATATAACATACATAACACTTCTGAAGAGGTTTTGTAAACCAGGGACACACGAGCCTGCCTTAAGCCACATCCACCAGCTCTCTGTGTGGGTGCACAGAGCCCTGAAATGCAGAGGAAATACTATATTTTCCATGGCACAGAAGAAGGGTTCAAAAAGCAAAGAGCATAATCTGGGGATTGTGCAACCTCCTGTGTTCTACAGAGCAAAGCTCTGATGTGGCAGTCTGTGCAGGAGACCAGAAGGTGTTAAGAGTATACGGGAGATTATTTGCTGTGCAGAACAACTATACTGAACCTGTTAATTAACAGACAATGTTATATGTCTATAACTATACACGGCTCTTTCTGCACATTACAGCCATCTCTTAGAGAGCACTCACATATGAGAAGGGAGAATTTCAGGACAGTCAATGGCACAACAGAAAGATGGTCAGTTGTCTTACACTGTCGTTCAGTTCTTCAGTGTTGACTGCCTCCTGCTAACCATTGAACGCCTCCAACTCCCAGTGGGGTGAACTGAAATTGACAGTGCTCAGCACCATGCAGGATCTTTTGCAGATTCACTAATCCAAAACCTTGCAAAGTGGATGGAGCAGTATGCCACATTCTTTACTCCCCATAACCTGCATGGAACAGCCCTGCAAAATATGGTAGCTTGAGGTTGAGGAGCCCATTTTTCAGTCATGAGTACATTGCCTGAGTACACAGCCTGCTTAGTTTGGGCTGTATGCCCTGTTGTAGAAGTGGGCCCTAAATATACAGGGCCAGATGCTCAGGTCAAGATTCTTATTTACATTAATGCCTCTTTATGTGGTCAGAGTGGTACACAGAGGTGTTCCTGTTGATTAGAATTCAAGCTTTAGCTAGCATATATTGGCATAGCTCCACTGACTTCAATGAAGCTACTCTATTTTACACCTGTTGATGATTTGGTCCAAAATTTTGTATTTTAAAATGTGCTTAAAATCATCATAGTCCAGGTCCTTGGTTAGTATGAAGCTACATCAATTTACACCAGATGAGGACATGGCCCATTATTGCCAAACTGTGGAGATCAGATTTACATAGCAAAGAAAAATCTAAATTTTGCAATAATCTGTGTGTGTGTATTATGGGTCCAATAAATCTCTTTTACACACCACTGTATTGTTAAATTTACTGCAGAGTCATTGAGCTGAACATTACTTTAATAATGATATCAAAACCAGCATTTCAAAGGGAATAAAAACAAACATTGGATTTCTCATAAATTGCCGTGTGACACGCTTTCAGCAATAAAAGTCACTAAACCCAAGAGGAGGCATAAAAAGCCTTTTTTTGTTAAATACCTTTTTTAAAATAGAATTTAATTAAAATATGATATGAACATAGTGGGTTTTCAAAAATGTTTAAAGGACACCAGGGTATATTTAATGCAGAATAATTAAGACATTTGCTAACTTGCGCCTAAATATTTGACTTTCAGATTGCTGAAATGGATTCCTTGCCTACGATTTATTATTTCTTTTAAAAATATCACACACACACATGCGCGCGCGCACACACACACACGGAGTTAGATTGGGGTTTTGCATGTTCTTTGTGCATGAGGCAGCATCTTGGTACATTGTCCCTGGAGCAGCTCAGAGGCATAAATACCTCCTTGCACAAAAGGGGTAATAAATCTGCTACTGGTCACATTACCAATCACATTACTACCTTCCTGGTCCATACTAGTAGAAAATTACTCCTACCTCTGTCATCTCTTGATTAGTGCCCATGATTGTGAAGAGGGGGGCAGGCTGACTCCACCATTTCCCTGCTCCTCCCATCCACCTGCTCAGTGGCAGTCAGAGCCTACTTACCTGTATATGGCCAAACCGAAGGTCTAGGCAGACTGTGCAGGAATGCAAGGAAGGGGCAAAAGTGCATAGTCCAATCAAATTGTTCCCATTAAAACATTGGGGCCTGATTCTGACACCCTGAGTTGCAGAGTAGTAACTTACTATGTAAGTAGTCTTATTCACTTCAGTGAAATCACTCATGGAGTAAGGTACTGGTGAACATGCGTAAGGGTGACAGAACCAGGCTCTTGGTGATTTGGCTTGACAATTCTGTGTTCTGAAATTGTGAATAACAGGAAATTAAGGGTGCAGGGGACACCTAGCAATGATATAAAGAGCAACTCACTATAAATTATTTCAGATAAAGATCTTGCTTGTTAGTACATTTTAGGGTAATGTACAGCAAAAGGAAGTTATGAATAGAAAAACATGATTTAGTCCTAGACATGAAAGACACAATTCATATAGTTCATGGTCACTGTTTCCTTAGAGTAATTTATATTAGGTTTCTGAAATCTACTCTGTGCAGTCTAGACTGAACAGTGTAGACTGTAAATCTACTCTGTGTAATAGTCAGCAGGGATTTGTCAAGAACAAATTGTGTCAAACCAACCTGATAGTTTTCTCTGACAAGGTACGAGGGAAGCGGTAGTGATGGTATATCTTGACTTTAGTAAGGCTTTTGATACGGTCTTACATGACCTTCTCATAAACAAACTAGGGAAACACAACATAGATGGACCTACTGAAAGGTGGGTGCATAACTGATTGGAAAACCATTCTCAAGAGAGTAGTTATCAGTGGTTCACAATCAAGCTGGAAGGGCATATCGAGTGAACAGTTCTGGGTCTGGTTCTGTTCCATATCTTCATCAATGATTTAGATAATGGCATAGAGAGTACACTTCCAAAATTTGTGGACAATACCAAACTGGGAGGGGTTGTAAGTGTTTTGGAGGATAGGATTAAAATTCAAAATGATCTAGACAAACTGGAGAAATGGTCTGAAGTAAATAGGATGAAATTCAATAAGGACAAATGCAAGGTACTTCACTTAGAAAGGAACCATCACCAGGGAGATATGCCAATTTCTGCCATGAGGTAGATATGCCAATTTTACATACAGGCAAAGATCAGAGAGGTCCAGAATTGTCAAACTTGAGTGCATAAAATTAAGCACTTAAATCCATATTAAGGAAACAAATGTTATCTTATAACCATTTCTGATGTTTATGCCTCATTACTTGTATTTACTTAAAATCTCTCTGTAGTTAATAAACTTGTTTTATTGTTTTATCTAATCCAGTGTTTTCAAGTTGAAGTGTCTGGGTAACTCCATTTGAGATAACAAGTTGTGTGCTTAGTGTTCCCTTAAAGGAATAACAGACTTGACAAATTTGTACTATCCAGGATAGGGCTGGACAGTACATGATGTACATTTCTGGGTGGAAATCTAGAACTGGGGATGTGTTGGGGTCACCCTGCAGCATAACCCAGGTTGGTAAGAGCCAAGGTGTGGGTGGCTGGCTGTAGCGCACACACAGACATAACTGAGAGGACTTACATGCTGAAGGCTGTTTGTAAGCAGTCCAGACAGGAGGCTACAGAAGCAAGTCATTGTAAAAGGCACTGCAGGTTACAGGATAGGGGTGACACAGCTACTCATTGGTCTGGACTGTACTCTGGTTTGTCATACCAACACCCCAATCATCTTCTATCCCTTGATTCTATATATCTATATATTCTATATATTCTATATATCAATATATAAATTTATAGAGACATACCAGAAATAAGTAACTTATATCATAACAAATGGTTGAGGAACTCTTGACAGTGAGTGAACTTATTTGCATGTTATATTTGTCTTTGACATGAAGTTTCCAGTTCAGTAAAGATAAACACCAAGTAATTATTTCTGGAATGCTGTTATCAAAATTAGTATCCCTTGAGATGTAAGTCACAGATATTGATCTGCAGGAATAATCACATTTATTCAGATCTTTCGAATAGTTCATAAGTTCTAGTTTAAATGCCAATGATGTACATGAGGAAAATATTTGTGCATGTGTTTTTAGGGAGGATAAACCTTTAATAACAGTACTTGTCAACAGCTTCATGGCCCTTTTGTATTTTTATAGCCAGTGAGATCAATTAGTCAAGGGAATTTTTTTTAAAAGAGTTGTAGGAAGGTGCTGAGGCTTTCCTCAGAGCCTGGGCCCGAGGAAGAGCCCCGACGACCAGAACAGACAGTGAAAGGACCGGCAGCCCAGTCTGCGCGGCAACTGGGGAGTCGGACCGGGATAGGTTCCCCCGACCAGCCTATCCAGCAGCAGAGGGGCGGAGCTTCCTCCGGGCAGGAGGTATACAAGACAAGCCCCAGAGCTCAGGGAGACACAGACTGCTGCCGGAGGCAGATGTGCCATTTTGCCGGCTGCCGTGTAGGCCTGAACCCAGCCTGGCCACTGCCGTGAGCGAGAGCCTCCTGGAACAGAGGCGCTGGGAGTGGCCCAAGCGACCAAGCCCCAGAGACTGGCCTGAGCCACCACGCCCCAAGGACTGGACAGGGCCTCTGGGCCCCAGCGACTGGAGCGAGCCCCCCGAGACTGAGGGCTGGGGGATACCCTCGGAGGCCAGCTCTGACCTGGAGGAGTTGCTTGACGCTGGAACCCTGGAGCCCTGTGACCTGGAGGAGTTGCACTCTGCAGAGGAACCCCAGGAACCCTGCAACCTAGAGGAGCTGTCCTCTGCCGAGGAGCTCCCTGCCTTGCTGCCGGTGGACGAAGAGGGACTGGCAAGCCTGCCGCAGGCCGTGTACCCCAGTGACCCCTGGGTCCCTGCGAAGGTGGAAGGTCCCAGAGCCTGAGCTGTGAGAATGAGTCAGCTGACCCAGGCCAGCCCCAGCTACTGAATGGCTTTTACCCCCATGTAGACATACGCTTACAGGTCTGTGCTGGAAGGGCTTGGTTTCTTATGACAAAGTTTTGAAGCAGGAAGTCTGGTCTGGTGAGGTGGATCATTGCTGGAATCTCAGTTTTTTTTAAATGTCAACCCAGTCCCTCTTTCACTACACTACATAATGTTATTATTACAGAAGACCAAGTATCTTTTGAGCTGAACAGTTTTATATGACAGAGGAGTAGGTACCAGCAGGGTGCAGCACCCAAGTCCAGACTGCAGAGAGGCACATATCCCTGGTTAGGTTCCACAGCAAGGAACCGCTTTCCTGGAATCACACTGCTAAGCCTCTTTATTTTGCAAGGGATGCTGAAGGAGGTGGTGGTGCTTCCCACTTTTAACTTTTAGCTCAGTGATTAGAACACTCACTTTGGGTTCAATCCCCCTTCTGCATGATGAGGAGAAAGAGACTCATGTTTGAATACTACCTCTCAGGTGGGTATCCTCATCATTCAGCTATGAGATATTCTAATGCAGGTGTCCCTCAGTCTCTCCTGTTGAAGTTGTTAGACATTAGCTAATTGATTAAAGAGTCACTGGGCCAGAAGGAGAGTGAGAATGATGTATAGCCTGCTGGCTAGAGCACTCATTTGGCAGGAGGTGGGAGACCCAGAATCCAGTCCCCCTGCTCCAATGATTCTCAGATCTCTTCCTAGTGGGAAGATACACATGACTGGAATGTTAAAAAAAAATCAAAAAAAAAAAAAATCAATGGTTAACCTGTTTAGGAATAACCTGTTTAGGAAGGATCAAGTAGGAAAAAGGGGAGTGGCATTCATTGTCAAAAATGGCTTTACCTGTTTCTGAGTCACTGGCAACTCAGAAGCAAATAACCTTGAGTGTTTATTGATCAATGTCCTAACAGATAAAGCACACGATGGGATACTAGTTTGTCTGCTACAGACCACCAAATCACACTAGGGAACAGGCTGACTGACAGGTTAGTTTGAACAAATCTATTTTTCATACATCCTTAATGATTGGCATTAATTACATTACCCTTCTTTGATTCTTTATTAATCAGGTTCCATACCAGCCTTTCCATTATTTTGCCAGGCATTAATGACGGGCTGATAAAGCTGTAATTACCTGGCTCATACAATTTACCCTTTTAAAATATTGCCACATTATTTTTCTTCCTGTCTTCTAGAATTTTTCCAGTGTTTGAAGACATATTGAAGAACAACATTAATGGTCCAGGTTGTTACTCAGCCATCTCATAGACTATAAGGTCAGAAGGAACCATTATGATCATCTACTCTGAGTTGCTGCATAATGCAGGCCACAGAACTTTTCTTCCTAAGTGAAGTACTTTGCACTTGTCTTTGTTGAATTTCAACTTGTTGATTTCAGACCACTTCTCTAATTTTCAAGATCATTTTGAATTCTAATCCTGTCTCCAAAGTGCTTGCAATCCTTCCTATCTTGGTGTCATCTGCAAATTTATAAACATATTCTCCACTCTATTATCCAAGTCCTTAATTAAAATACTGAATAGTATCAGACCCAGGACTGACCCCTGTGGAATCCCACTAGATAAGCCTATGATGCTAGTAAACCAATTGCCAGCTCTTGTCAAGTCTGTAGCATCAGCTAAACACTGAAAAATTCATAGCTGGAAACTAGACCAGCTCACCTATATGTTACTATTTTTCAAGAAATGTGTTAGACTTGTAAAGATGTGTTTTATCTCTATAAAATGCTTGTAAATCACTGAATGCATTAATCTTACTTATAATATCTGTATTCTGTGCTACAAGGTAAAATATAAATTTGTTTTATAATTGTAAAATGTGTTCTCTCAACTTGTGAACTCAGATGGGAAGGGCGGCTCCCCATGCCCATCCAGGAGGACAATCAAAATTAAGTGGGCCATTGTCAGACAAAAGCTTTGATGATTACCCCATCCACTGATGGAGAAATACATGCAGAAGGCTGAACTCACCCTATTGGTTGAATGCTGGAAGAGGGAAATAAAGATAGTTGACATGAAGATTTTCCTCTCTTTGCTGTTTGGACTCTTACAAGGGCTGGAGCTAAGAAACAAAAAGCAGAGATCCAAAGGGTCAACCTGGATTAAAATGACAGATTACTACATCTCTGTCACCTTTTGTAACCATAGACTGAATTAATTTGTGCATATATGTTGTCTGCTTTACCCTGTAGATAACTCATTTCTTTTTCCTAGTTAATAAATCTTTAATTTGTTTACTGTAGAATTGGCTACCAGCATTGTCTTTGGTGTAAGATCTGAGGTACAAACTGATGTGAGGTAAGTGACTGGACTCTTGGTACTAGGAGAAACCTGAATATTTTATCATTTTTGGTGTAAGCGACCATTTATCACTAAGTGCCTAGGTAGCTAGATAAGCTGTAGACCCTAAGGAGACTGTCAGTGACTCCATGGTAAGACTGTTACGGGGATCCAGGAGTTCACAATTGTTACTGGATTGGTGAAATCTAATTCTAGATCATACCATCAGTTTGGGGGGTTTGCCCTGCTTTTGACAGTCTGCTCTGAGGTTGGTACTCATGGTCATGAGCCACTCCAGACAGTGTGACAACGCCCTCCCAGTCTGATGGCGAACCACTGATAATTACTATACTTTGAGTATGTTTTTCACCCAGTTTTGCACCCACCTTACAGTAATTTCATCTAAATCACATTTTCCTAATTTGCTTATGAGACTGTTGTACAGGACTCTGTCAAAAGCCTTACTAAAATCCGTTTATATCACATGTACTGCTTTCTCACACTCCCACTAGGCCAGTAGCCCTGTCAAAGAAGGAAATTAGGTTAGTTTAGCATGAGTTGTTCTTGATAAATCCATGCTGGTTATTCCTTAAAACTCCTCTAGGTACTTACAGACTGATTGTTTAATAATTTGTTCCAGTGTCATTCCAGGAACTGAAGTTTGCATTGGGATAGTTTATAATTTTGTCCTTAATATTGCTTCCTTGTGAAACTGCCAGTTCTCCTGACCTCCTTTGTCCCTTAGATTTTCTTCCTATGGGACTTTACCTACCAGCTGTCTGCTTTTTTTGAAACTCGTACTTAATCCGCTATTCTCACTCCTTCCTTTCCTTAGAATCACGAAATCTGTCACTTCTTGATCAGTTTTACCCAAATTACCTTCCACATTCAGATTCTCAATCAATTTCTCCCAGTTGGTCAGAATTAAGTCTAAAATGTCTGTCCCTCTGGTTACTTCTTCCACTCTCTGAAACAAAATATTGTCCCCAATGCATTCCAATAACTTCTTGGAAGAACTAATTCATCATCACTATATGATTTCAATACCTCCTCAGGCTTTCCCAAATGTAGAAAAGAAATATTTATTGAACAGTTGTGTCTTTTATGCATTATTACTGATAATTCTACCCTTTTCTTCTAGCAATGGAGTGGTAAATGGTGAAAGGGACAGGACACTCATACAGAGCAATCTGGATCACTGGTAAGCTTGGCTGAAGCAGACAATATGCCTTTTAATATTACTAAATTTAAAGTAATATAACAAGAGTATAGGGCTATATTTATAGAATGGTGGAGTCTATTCTGGGAAGCAGTGACTTTGAAGAGGACCTGGAGGTCACAGTGGATACTCTGCTGAACATTAGCTGTTAGTGTGATGTCTGCCTAAAAAGGCTAATGCGATCCTTAGATGTACAAATGGGAATCCTGAGTAGGGTGGGAGGTTGTATTACCTCTATTTGGCACTGACGTGACTGCTGCTGGAATATTGTGTCCAGTTCTGGTGCCCACAATTTTAGAAGGATATTGGAAAATTAGAAAGAGTTCAGAAAAGAGCCACGAGAATGATTAAAGGATTGGAAAACATGCCTTATCATGATAGACTCAATAAACTTAATATGTTTAGCTTAACAAAAAGACGGTTAAGGGGTGACTTGATCACTGTCTGTAAGTACCTAGATGGGGGAAAACAATTTGATAAGTGTTCTTCAGTCTAGCAGACAAAACTATAATATCTAATGGCTGGAAGTTGAAGTTAGACAAATTCAGACTAGAAATAAGGTACACATTTTTAACAGTAAGGGTACTTAACTGTTGGAACCCCATGCCAAGGGTTGTGGTGGATTCTCCATGACTGGAAGTTTGTAAATCAAGACTGAATGTTTTCAAAGAGACATACTCTAGTACAAACAGGAATTAATTCAGGGAAGTCCTATGGCCTGTGTTATATCAGAGGTCTGACTAGATGATCTCAGTTGTCCCTCCTGTCTTTATAGTCTATAAATCTATAATGTATAATTTATTTTAAATCAGTACTGAGATCAATATAGTTAATTGGTTTGAACAGAGAAATTTGTGCAAATGATTGAATGTTATGTGATCAAACACCTACAATATTAGACACAAGCCAAATTCTGCCCTCAGTTACGTCCATCCATCCCCATTAAATTTAGCATGGCAACAGGCATAAAGGGGTCAGAATTTGCCCCTTATGGATATCAGCATTCCTAAAGACACTTTAAGGATTCTTAACAGATGGTATATTTTGGTACTTAAGTAGTTAAACATGATTTTGCACATGTCAACATGATTTAGCAACACATTCATATGAAATAATGTATGTAAGTAAATATACTGGATCTAATCCATGTTGTGAGATAAGATGAAAGGAATGAATCCTTGTAATGCTGTTATCTTAAAATGAACGCAGATGCAGACAAATAGCTCTACAAACAGTGCAATTTCTCTTGGGTCTATCCAATCATAGTCCAATTCAGTTAAATTTTCCTTGAAAATTATTTGCATTATGGATATATTTAAACTAACATGTGTGATATGATTAACTCATGTTCTACAACTGAACTGCTCTAGCAACAACAAACGTGATAAGCCTGTCTGTCATTCTCCCATCAAAATATGTCATTTATTTGCATAGTATTTTCCCTGCAGAGGTCTGAGATTGTTTCTTTCTGATCAATTTCAGAAGAGGAGAAACAGATCATGAATAGAATAATCACATACAATGAAAGTAACAAGGGTGTTAGGAGGAAAAAGAAGCTATTTCAAAATTCTATAAAAAGACATTGGCTTAGAATTATACATTTGCAATAAAAAAGAGTAACTAGAAATTAGTTTTTTAATAGTAGGAGAATAAAGCAGACTATGAACAAATATAATTAAGTTTGGACAAAATGGGAAATAATGAACATTTTGTAACAATCAAATTTCAAACCCCATCTTTGGGACAGAATTGAGGCGATCCTATCACCCCAGTTATATGCATAATGATATCCAGCTACATAATTTCAGCATAGGCTGCTGATGCTTCCTGCACAACAGTCCTTTGTACTGACACCTAGAAAAGGGCAGCTATGTTCATGCTTTACATGACAGTAAAACAATAAATGAAATAAAGAGGTTATTTGCGGGCATACATCTACTAAGTCTTTAATCATAATGAAAATAGCCATAGAGAAAATGTCTATAAACGCAAAGCTTTAGAGTAGGGGCAAATCCTGCCAAATGAAGAGTAGAAATCCTTATACTGGTACAGATGTTCTCCTTTTCCTCAGCCCAGTACAAGCACAAACACATACCACCCATCCGCTACCAAATTATTTTTAAAGTGATGAACATTTCAGACTGGGGCCCAAGAATTAACAACCAAATCATGGGGAGATAGGAACTGAAAGGAGAAAAATGGGAAAGGATGGTAAATGGCAACTAGACCAAGGAAACCTGTAAAGATTGTTAACAGGATCCAACACTCACTTTTTTTAGTGCCTTTGGACTACAGTTCTTTCACGCACTCCATTGCCTGCTTACTTAGCTTGACCTTTAAGAGGCAATAACTCTTTCCATCTATCCAGCTTCCTATCCTTGACCCTTCATCTCAATGTCAGCAGGACACATTGACAGCTACATTTTCCTCTCACCATGATAAAACAACAGTAAAGGTGGAGACAGAGCTAAAGCAACTGAACGTCAGCTTAAGGAAGCAGTGATGGACTGAAGATTGATGTGACCTGTAAGGTCACAAACAACTTGGTCATGATGTTCTAAGAGCCCTGCACCATATGTGCACACCTGACACACTAACCAGAGCACTCACCTCAGTTCTCCATCTGCTGCCCTCTGATCGCTGCCAACAGGCTGTAGGAGAGACTCATTTCCCCAACTGACCCCTCCTTATTCCTTATGCATGGGAAAACTGCACTAGGGTTCTATCTGTTGGTCTCCCAGTCCATGCTGGCAGTGCAAGGAAAAGCCAATGAAGTTGGAGGTTGAGGTGGGACATCACAACTTAAGGAAAGCTGCAGGTAGGCAGCGCTTAGTACCCTGGGTATGTTGCAATGTGGGGATTTTAATCACAAGCGATGAAGGAGCCAGTTTGGTCTCCAGACATTTCACTGCATAGGGCCTGCAAAATCTAGAGCTGTCCCTTTAGGGAAGGATGTAGTTGGGGAGTGGCACAAAGGAATTTAAAGAGAGTCAGAGGATGTGACTCTTGGTATTCAAATACTTATGACCCAGGTTATGCAGGAACATTTCATGTGTTAAGCACCTTCAAACAAGACCCATTAGTAAATATTTCTTGAATTCATCTCAGCTGTCTCTGCACAAGGACTATGAGATTTGGTCTACAGTGAAGGCTCAAGATGACAATAAATAAATTCCTCAAGATGACAAAGAGAAGGGTACTGAAATGTGTCTGTAGACCTGGTTTTGCTCCTTGGGTGAGACACTTAGCTTTGCACCTCTGTTAACACAGATATAAAAGGGGGATAATGGTCCTCAGCATCTTTTGTAAAGCACCTCAAGGTCCAGGGATGAAAGACGCTAGAAATGCATAAAATATTGTACATTACTCAGAAAGCGATTTCTGGTTAATGTAGTTGTGTTATCTGCACTTCAATGAGCAGCACTCATGGGTAGTTGAACTGCATTAACCACACACTGACAGCAGATTAATATATGAGGCTCAAGTCTATTGTGCCTACCACTGTACAATGACACCACTGTGATTTGCAATACTCCTGTAAGTAGAAGAGGAATTCAAAGAGGAACAAAATAATCTGGTGTGCACTGCGTGATGTCTTTAAAAAGAGATCTACTTCTTTTATTTAAAGATTTTCTTTCCAATTAAAGCTTAAGTGGGTGGTGATTTAAAAAAAAATAATGTAAGCATCTGACACAGGAAGCTCTCAGCAGGTGGGGGGGTGGAGTGAAGGAAAAGAGGCATCTAGAGCCAGGACCTAACGCAATCCAGGCTAAACTATTTTTAAGTGAGTTTCTTTTCCCCAGCCTAGTTATTTGACAGATTCCAAATTTTCATCATTGGCAGTGGAGAAAAGAGGAGAACTAGTGATTTTTTTTTTAAATCACTTATTAGAACACGTTCATAAGTGAACCAAATATGATAAACACTAGTTCAAGAGACTGCTGCTGCTGCTGTTGTATATAAAATGCACAATCATACTGTTTAAAGAAGCTGATTTCAAGCAGAAGAGAGTGGGTGCAAGCAAGGCAAGAGGAACTGACATAGAAAAATTTTTTTTATATGCAGACTTCCCCGCTTCAAATATATCTGCCCCTACTAGTAAACTTAGCTTTTCATAGTTGTGAAAATACAAATATTCTGGATTTTCAAATTTCTTCATTAGTTCCCTACCCATGTTGTAAATGGATCCAGGTACTCTAGACTCAATAGCATTATTTTAAAAATTGAAATATTTTAGTAAAATAGTCCATACCCAGCTATGACCTGATTTCCAGACGTGCTGGGCAATCCCTGCTTCCAGTCAAGTCAACAAGAGCTGCAAGCATTCAGCATCTTTAAAAATCAGGCTACTGAGTAAATGGAACTGGTTGAAAAAATATCATGAAAAATTCAGAAATATCAAAATTCTTTCCATTTGACAGACTTTGAAACATATCAATTTTTTTCAATAATTTTCTTGACATTTTTAATTGATTTTTTAAAATTTTTAACCAAATTATTCATTTTTTTCATTTACCAACAAACATTTTTAATAATAATTTCAGTAACTATTCTGATGAGAATTAAATTAAATTAAAAAAAAAAATTAGGCCATTTTTCAATGGAAAAAAACTTTGTTAGCAACTATTTGCAAAAGTATCTTCACAAGATAGACACCTCTGAGACTTATTTAATAAGACCATGAAGTAGCTTACATATATTTAGCGTTTATCTACATGGAAAAGTGGTACCAGTATAACTAAATCGCTACAGTTACACTTGTATAACTCCCTCTGTGGGCACTTCTTATTCTGAACTAAGTGTGACTTTTTTTCAGTTTAGTTTACACTCCTTCTAAAGCAATCTAAGCTAAACAACAACAACAAAAGAAGAGCCCTCTTATTCAGCAATAAGATCATCCACAGGAGGAGTTATACTGATATAATGGTCTCTGTATGAATTCATACCTTAGCTTTTACTGGTATTACTTTCCTGTGTAGACAAGCCTTCTAGAGCCCAATGTATTTTAAAGACTATGTCCCTGATCCTGCAATTTACTGCATCAGTGAGAGCCCCACTGAGTCATGTAGAGAATTGCAGGATCAAGGCCTATATAGGAATCACTTCGCACCGATGAAAAGCAACCACTTCCCTGGTGGAATGTGGAGGATGTATATCAATACTACAAACTAATATAACAAAGGATGAGAGATATACAATAGCTCACTGTGCCTACTGAGTGTGCGGCAGAGGCAAGAATTTTAAGAGTCGTAATGCAAACAGGACAGGTTCAGGGAGTTATTACCTTTCCTGTAGAAAAAAGTATTATGGGATCCACAAATAACAAGGCCTTGTTTTATCTCTCATCTTAGAGATAAAGACTATCTAGCCCATCAAAACATTCATCCAGAATAATGAAAGACTCAGCTAAGGCCAGGCCCAGCATTTAATATCCTAATTTTTCACATTGTGAAATTCATGCAATATGTTTTCCTGAACCAATACTTTGAATAACACTACAAAAATTCCTTTTTGCTGGTGTCATTCCTCAAAGGGTCCTCATCTTTAGTCACAGGTCTATATGGTCCAAGAGCTCCCTGAATATACAATGTTATGTCTCTGCGTGGGGGCAGAGAGATGTTATTTCTGATGATGAGAAACAGTTGTGCTTAAAAAAAAAATAGGTCTTTTGCCAGTTTTTTGAAATCATATTTGAGTTGCTGGAATTCATGAAAAATACTTATCTTGTATTTTTGCCAAAAATTCAGTGCAGCAAATCTGATTGATTTTTGCCCTCAGCTGTAATCCTCTGAGGATGTACATCAGAAGGGAACAAATAATAGTGTTGCAAATCATATTCTTTTCTTCCCCATAAGGAACTCTCTCTCTCTCTCTATGTATGTATGTATGTATGTATGTATGTATATTCCAGGTTGTAGTGCTGTTTCTTAAAGTCTAATGGTAAAAAATCACATGTTTATCCTAGAATCATATAAACTAGGGGCTGGACTTACCTATTCTAGTGTACGTCCCTTCCGGGCTGGCTGTTCCTTATTTACCCATCTTGCTTTAAACCTGAAATTGGATATTCTTTCTTCTGGCTGTGGTCAATTGTTCAGACATTTGTTACCTCTCTCTCTTCTACCACAGTACTTGAGAAAACATTAACAATCTCCATCTTGATCATCATCAGTGATTGGTCCGCAGAGGATATGGGTCTGCTACAGCTGCCAACCAAGGCATTTAGTCCTTTAGCAGCTCATATTGTAGAGCCTTATATTTTAGTTCTGAAAGTCCAGGGTTCACTCAGTAGAGTGGGTTATGTAACATACACTGAATGGCTCTATTAAGTATTTTACCTACCTTTGATACACTTCTGGAAATGCTGATAGTTCAGGATCAACAATACCCCCATTAGCTTGAAGTGAAGCTCAAGTCTTCCATCTTTGCTATGGCTGCTGGTGCCCCTTCCCCTCCTCCTCCACTCTCAGAACAAATGTGCAGTTAAGTTCTTCTGGCAGAAGATTCTATGCTGTTTGAATTAACCTTGAGATGTGTGACCAAAGGATCATTGCAGTAGTGTGGAATCCTCATACAATCAATGAAGCAGATCATTTAAAAGCTGTCTGCATGCACTGTAATGCCAAAGTAGGTAGAGGCAGGAAAGAAGGACAACTGACAACTAGACGTGTAATTAATGAACTATTAGGATCTGCCATCTGCAATTCCAGGAAGAGAAATATACTTCTGATGGAAACAGTTTTACAGGTATTGGAGGAGGGGAGCAATGGCAGGGCTGTGTGAATGTATCAGATGTGATATACATGTTCTTATTAAGAGCCTGATTCTGCAACTCCTGGGTATTATTCTTTGTTGCTCTACACCTCTTGTAGTCATTTACACAAACATGAAGTGAGTGCTATCTTACATCCACTTTACACTGGTGTAAGTGACTAACTGGGTGCAAGAAAATGGTGAATCACACCCATTAAGCTCAGTAGGATTACTTTTGTGAGTACATACTAATCAACACGAGTTGATCAACTAAAGGAAGAAAGGCTGAGGCTACGTCTGTACTGTAGGCTCTACAGAGGCATAGCTTTGGTGTCATAGGTGTTCCATTGTAGTTTCCTAGTGTAGGCACAGACTACAGCAATGGGAGGGGTTTTTCAGTCACTGTAGGAACTCCATCTCCCCAAGTGGCAGTAGCTAGGATGACAGAAGCATTCTTCTGTCAGCTTAACTGTGTTTACACTGAGGGTTAGGTCGGCATAGCTACAGCACTCAAGGGTGTGGATATTTCATACCTGTGAATGCCGTACCCATGTCAACCTAATCTTTAAGTGTAGATCAGACCTAAGAGAGTAGCTGGTGTGGTTGGAGGAAAGAGAATCTGAAGTAAGGCAAAGAGGCTGCCAGGGCAGAGGGAAATGAGTGCTGGGAAAAGCAGTCTCCAAACCCCAAGACATGGGGACTTCCTTAGAATGCTATCACTACCGCTGCTGCTCCTCCCCAAAGACATGCCTACATAACAGTTTGACCCATCCGTGCTAAGGGTAGCCACTTGAAAATGCCACGGTCAGGGCAGGATGCAAAAGGAGAGAAGATTCTTCCAGCCCTGGTGGGTAACACTGAAGTTAGACTCCCCAATCAGCCACAAACAATGCTTCTGATTCCCCACACTGATTATCAAGAAGCTAAAACAGCCCCCTTTACTGCATTTCAGTCTTGTGCTTCCAATCAGCCACTAGGCCCAATAAAGAGATACTTTACTAGGTTTAGTAAAAAGATAAGTTATTTAAAACTCTATACTCTTTACCATAAAGGTTCTCCTGATCTCCAAAGGGTCAGCCACAGTTTGGATCTTACCCAAAATACCACGCTGCCAGCCAATCCTTTAGTAACTGAAACTAAAGGTTTATTATAAAAGGAAAGAGACTATAAGAGAAATGTTAAATGATTAAAGCAATCAGATACATACAAATGATTTGAAAGTCCATATATAGCAGGTTTTCATTAGAATTGTGGTGTTTGCAGGCTTGTATAGTCCCTCTGGTGTACATCCTATATCTGGATGTGTCTCAGTCCTCTGTTTCACACAGCTTCACTTGCAGATGAGTTGATCCAGAGGTAGATGACTGACTAAAGACTGCAGACTAAAGACAACATGGATGTGGTGCAGCTGCCTTTTGTGTCCCTGTGCCATGGGGCTTGTGGAAATTTACAGAAATAAGATGGAGTCTAGGGTCACATGAGTAAGTCCTGGTGACTCATCAGGTGTAGCCCCTTGGCTCTTTCCCTGGGCTTATTGTACCTTTGAGTTCCCTTAATGAGCCATTAAGTAGTTTATTGCTGCTGCCATCTTGCCTGGGGTGTTGCCCAGAAACACTGCACAAGTTGAACTACAAATACATCAAATATATCCATAGCTTCCAATACAAATATGACACATACACAATATCATCATACTTAGCAAATTATAACCTTTCTAATGGGACCTGACATGGTCTATCCCATATAAATTATTGTAATTTTTACATAATTGTGTTAAATAATATCATAAATGTTCCCTCTAATCCAGCCAGCATCACACACAGGGAAGCAAGGTTTTTTGGTTGTTGTTAATTTGCTTCATAGAATAAAATTCTGCTTGTTTTTGCCTGGGTTTTTTTTTTTTTTTTTTTACTTTTTGTGTGATGGGAATTCAGCAGTTTTGTCATTTATTACATTTTGCACAACAATGATCGATAATCTCTGTAATGCATAATTCTGAAAGATGTTAAAAACAAAGACTGCTCGGTTTTGGTCACAGCTCAGTGACATCTGATCTGGCCAGATACCAGTCTGTGAATAAATAGATATCTGGAGTTTCCAAGCAGTTTCTGTGATCAGCATGCAGCGCCATTAATCTATCCCTTCCCATTCTTTTCATGTGTCATATAATAATGATAATGAACCAGGAAGTGCATATTTGTAGCCTGCATAATAGACATAAATAATTTATCATTTTCTGTTTAATTAAAGAACAATAAAAAGAAAATTACCCGTAACAGCCTAGAGTCTTCTGAAGGATTCATGATTAACACACGGCTAAATGACACTGAGGCCAGCAGTGCATTAGATATGCACCAGGGGATAAATTCAGCCCTGGTGTTCGAGGGTGTAAATCCCATGGAAGTCTCTGGTCCAGTTTGACCAGTGACAGATATGGTGGGGTAAATTGTGTGTCAGTCTGTTGATGGAAACTGAGTATAAAATGCATATTGAGTGGTGGAAGGGATACAGACGAGAAGCAAATAGCAGAGGGTGTAAAATAAATCAGTTCCTTTCTATTTGGTAGAGCAGTTAGTTTCATTAGCCCATTCAGGGTATGTCTTCACTGACAGCGGCAAATTCGCCACCGTCAGATCGATTTATTTGGATCGATTGAGCGGGTCTTCACTTCCACTCAATCGATCCAGAAGTCCATTTAATAAAACCACCTCCCCAAAAAGCGTAGCGCTGCATCGACGGTTACGCATTTCCCATTGGCGCAGCATAGTGGAGATGGCATGCAGAAGGGAATTTAGGAAATCGACGTAAGTTACACAAGCTACTCTACGTAGCTTGCTTAACTCCCATCGACTGCCGCCAAATTTGCCTGTCAGTGTTGACCAGGCCACAGACACAAACTATATCTGTGAAGCATAATAACCATTTGAAATAGTGATATTGAACACATTTTGCAGGCAGTTTAATTGCAGGCACAGACCTGCTCTTTCTGATGACATCCTCCCATTGTTTTGAATTGGACTCAGTTATGCCTTGTAAGCACAGACCTGGACCTGCCTAAGGCACAGTGTGGAGCCATCTCTCACAGTGTGGAGGCATTCCGTAAAGGAGCATACCTTCCCATTGGCCCCCACGCAGTTGGCCAGCACTGCTTGCTGGTGCATGTTGACATACAACAATCTTAAATAGCCAAGGGAATGTATGCTACTCTGATTCTCTTCCAGAACACGACATTCCATTTTCGCTCAGCAGGTGCACAAAGTAGGAACAGCATAGTTTTAAACTGTATTTATTTCAGCACCTATTGGTTGAGCAGAACTTTAGTCATAACTTGCATGATGTAGTGAGGTTACGCACACCAGGATGTCTGGAAATGCACAGCAGAGTAGACATGCTTAGATTTCCTTGTGACTTTCATGAGGCTTCATTCCATTTCACTTGTATTTGCATTATATTTACCTTTCAACAGGCCCACTTTCTACTGAGGGGGAAAAATCACAGAAGAAATGATTAAACAAATTGTAAAAACAATGTAGAAGGATGCATTAGTCTCCTGGCTACCACTGTTTAAGTTAAAAAATACAGTTAACACAATGAGCTATAATGTGCAACTTCACCAAGAGAAAGCACTCTATAGCACAAAACATTGTAACAACAGCAGGACAATTTTATTAACTTTGCACATTCAAGTAATATTCCTTCCTAACTAAGAGGAAGGATGGTCTTGTGCTTAAGGCATAGGAATTGAGCTCAGGAGATCTCTGTGATTTTGGGTTTAATTTTTTTTTTGTGCTCAGTTTTCTCATCTATAAAATGGGAATATTACTACAGTACATCCAGGATAAATTCATATTTATAAAGCACTTTGTGATTCTCGTGTAGACAATTGAAATGTTTTTATTGTTAACAATATGTATCAGACAATATAACGAGGTTTAAGAAGTAACATGCTATAAAAGAGACATACCTGGACAATTTTCCAAATGAGGCAAGTTCCCAGTAACATCCAATTAAAATGAAATCCTTCACAACTGCTGTCTCTATATTCTTTAACTGGCTACAGAGTCTCTTAATAAAACAACATTTAATGCACCTTTCCATTACCTCTTGAGCCATGAATTCTACTTTTTTTCTTTTATTTTCAGTCAGGCTCTGAAAATGTTCTGATCTTTCCTATTCCTTCTGCTTTCCCTATTCCCAGACATCTGTATTTCTGTCTCCTTTATCTTTTCTAGAGCCCTTCTCATTCCCAGCACGGAATTTCCTAGTAATCCTACATCCAAATGTATGCTCTTACATCTTGGAGGCCTTTGAGTTATTCTAAAATAATCTGCTTACTCTACTTTGCTCATGATATACAAATTAGGGCAAAATTCATCACTGCAATCTCTATTGCAGATCTCCTGTCTGGACTGTGAATCTTTTTTAGATATTCTTCATTGTTCCACACAGAAAACAGCTCTTTGGAGGAAGAAATGTGCCTTGCTCTGTGTTTTGTAAAGCACCACATTTGGGCAGAATGTAGAATAAACACACTTAGTGCATATCAGAGAGAGGTATTTTTCCCTCAGAATTCTGCCTGCCAAACCTTTCCTTCTGGTCTATTTATTTCCCAATCCCTGGACATTTGCAGCTACAAATATGCCATTTTTAGTATGTCTACGAGAACTTTTTTCTTTTTACATTCCATGAAAACTAAAGCCTCAATTCAGCAAGATACTTAATCTAGCTCTGAAAACTTTGAGACTACACAAGGAGATTCAGAGAAACCCCATAGCAGACTCTCCTGTAGCCCACTGACTAAGGCCCTGCCCTCTAATGTACCAGAGGCACGGGCAAATCCCTTTTCTACAGATGGGGTGATGGAACGTGGGTCTCCCATATCTGAGGTTAGGGCCTCAAATAACATATTTCAGGACATATTAAACATTTTCTTCAGCCCAAAACAGACTTTAAATTTGCTGAAATTTGTCTGGATTTTCAAATTCAGTTGAACTCAAACCAATGTTGTTATTTTTTTCAATTTTTTTGAAACTGCCAGCAAACTGAAAAAATAAATCAATTATTCTCTCAGCTCAACTTGTAAGTTTAAAGTTAAGCAAATGCTTAAATACCTTGTGGAATCAAGTCCTAGATCCTGAAACACTTGCTCTCTTAAAGTCAATGGGAGCTATTTTACCAGCAAAAGGGCTTCATAAGTTGGATCAAATGGTACCTGTTGATCCCTGTTCTCCCTTCTGCTCAGTTTTAGCTTGTGTAAAAAGTATCTTCCAGAATTTTTTGAGTTATACCAAGTTGGAACCAATGCTAGTCAATAAAAGCGGCTTTAATTTGCTCTTTAAAAATTCAGTTTTACCTTTTATCATCTCAAGTATCTGACCCATAGAAATAGCCAAATCGTTAATTTGAAATTTAATTATTTTATTAATTTAATGTCATTCTATGTTTGCTAATTGTTTATGAACTGTTCCTGATTGCTTCTCATGGATTCTTTATTCTGAAGTATCCAGTGGATAGCTTGTGATTAAATTCCAGCCTCATTATTGCTTGTGTACTGTTTACCCAACTCTGTTATATGTGGTGTGTGATTGATCACTAAACTCAGATGGTATTGTTTCTTCTCCCAAAATGGATAACTGAAACAGTGAACAGGAGAATGATAGACATCAGAAGCTAAGTAATGCACTATTAGCTATGCATAATCATCACACTCAAATCAGTGAAACTCTGGAAATTCATGAACATTTTCATGAATAGTGATCATCCAAATACTCACAACGAGCAAATACAACTCTATGAAGAATGGTAGAGTTAAGATGAGTTGGCTTCTTCAGGAGCAAGCCACACTTATACTATGGCAAGGAAAACAATGCATTTTAAAAAGTAAAATGGCCATTATAATCAAAATCAATAAAGCTGGAGACACCTGCATTTAAAAGGCTCTGCCAACACGTGCTGGTAAGTAGATTTAAAATTCTCCTAATAAACTAGGGAGGGAATGCACTTTAAATCCTCCAGTGTCCAAAGCTTTTACAGCTAGTGCACTGCTTCCTTTACTTCTGCTTGCCTCATTTGCAGGGCACATATACATTGGGTGGGACATTCCTATTTCTAGCTATTTAGTGATTGGGTCTAATAAACCAGCTCCTATATATTCCTCTAGAGTCTACAGGGCTGGCGCATTTTAGTGGACATTTCTCACTGTCTTTAAGAAAATAACTTTTAGCCAAAATCTTAGATCGTGCAGCACAGCCTGAGTAATGAGTAATGAGGCATATGGGAATTCTACTCAAGCTGGGATGGAGAGGAAGAAGTCCTTTCTCCTAAGGTGTGGAGTGTCTGAGTCCCTTCCATGGGTGCCCGGTACGTAAGGCCAGGGAAGGCTTAGCTTTCCCTGACAGCCAGGCTGGCCCCGCCCACACTCCGCCTTTTCCTGCCATGTCACATGGGCTTGGCAGTGGTGGCAGGCAGTCTTAGATGGCCTGGACCTGGTCTCTCCGCTGAAGCAGTGCGGGCTGGCAGCCACTCCCGCAGAGGGGCTGGGCCGCCCACCGGCCAACCTAGCAGTGCGGGGGGCCCGGCACTCAGGTGGCTGGGAGCTTGGGCCAGCAGTGCGCTGGTGGCTGAAGCAGACGGGCTAGTGCCAGCCCTGTGGCGCAGCATGGGCCGGCAGTGCTCTGGGGGTTGGGGCAGATCAGCCAGCCTGGAGCCGGGGTGGATTGGGGTGGGATAGCACTGGGGCATGCGCTCCAGGGGCACTTGGGCCACCCACCACTGGTGCTGAGGCGCTCCAGCCACCCGGCTGGTCTGGCTGGTGCTCAGGCTGTCCGGTCCGGGTTGGGGCTGTGACAAGGAAGGGGTGTGGCTTCTGGTGGAAGGGGCGGGCCTGGGGCTAGCCTCCCTGAACAAGCAGTTCACGAGCCGCCCATAGTGCTTTCCATAGCTGGGGTTAGCCCAATGGCTCTATGGAGTCATAGATCCTTAGAGGTTTTTAAGAGGTGGCTTGACAAAGCCCTGGCTGGGATGGTTTAGTTGTGGTTTGTCCTGCACTGAGCAGGTGGTTGGACTAGATGACCTTCTGAGGTCCCTTGCAACCTTACTATTCTATGATTCTATGATCCACAAAACTCCAGCACATTAGGGTGGAGTTCTGTGGTTCACAAAATGAAGAACCTTTACACATGCTCTCCATGCATCCGGTGCTGTGGAATCAGATTTTTCCCATTGCCTTCCCCAGCAACAGTTTTGGGGGCAGTGGTGGTAGGATTTCCTTCTTTATTCTTCCATTTCTTTGAAAGAGCTTATTAAATAGAAAGGTGCGATAAGAAAAAATAACATAGTTCAAATATCTTATTCCTTATGTCATTTTCAAAAAGGTAGTAGTAGAATGAGAGGAGAAGCTGCCCTGTAAAAATTCTAATATTAATCATAGTGTGTGTAGATTGTTTTCATTAACCCTATTCCCCACTGATTTGCAAACACCTACAATGAGAATACTATCCCCTTAAGAATGACCAAAGTACCAATCTGTTCTCTTCTAGAAAAAGAAGAATGTTCCTTCAGTTTTCCTCTGAGTTTTGTTATAAGTTGGCCCTACTACTAGCTAATATTATAAATGCAGACTATGCATATGATGTGCTTGTTATATTGCTTAAAAACACAGGGGATTTTGCCAAAATATCTTGATAACAGACATCAAAACATAAACATAGATTGACATTCAAATGTGGTATCATCAATATGATGCCCGCATATATTTCCTTTTCTATTTTGTATACTTCATGAACATGCTGCAAGCTGAAGCAGTATCTCTCTTTAGCACGCTGGGGATCATATTACATAAGCATTACTTGGGTGCTTTCTTCCACAGGAGCATCTGCTCAGCTGACAGTCCCTAGTGAACCAACTTTGTTTTGTCCAAGATACCAAATGTGACTAATGGATCTGGCTAAGCGTGATAACGAATGATGTCATTGTCAGAGGGGTTTAATTATCAAAATGTTACATGTGGGATTATTTTGTAGTACAGTTTTGTAGTTCTCTTACAGGAAGTCTTGAATTTGCACAGTGAATTGCATCCATCCCAGTAGCTATCATATTAACATATTTCTCCAATGTTTAGAAGTGTGGAAGGATGGCACTGAAGCTCAGTTTGCAAATTCTAGAAGGAGATGATCTATATTGCTCTATAAAACTATCATCAAAGCACATCTGGGTAAAACATATATCCAGATATTCTACAAGAAACTATCTAAGGCTTCAAAACCACAAGGCAATCAAACATGTCGTAAAAGTTTTACAGAAAGTGAAAGTGATGATTACTCAGCAGCCCCTTATGCAATTGTTCTGGGGTTCAGAGACATCTGAATAATATACAGTAGTACTGTACTATACATCATCTGAGAACAGATATAACAAATGTGGAAAATCCTCAGAGTGAGAATGCTATACCATGTTCTGTACCTGCCTTTGAAACTACTATCCAAACACAAAGGCTTCTGTCATACAATACCTTCCATCAGCTCTCACTAGGCTTTTTTTCTCAGGGGCATATTGTGAACGTTGGTAGGGGGAAAGGGCATTCCTGAGAGACATCACCAGTCACTGCATGCGTTCTAAGGGGCACTAAAACAGGCAAAATACATCTAGAAGACATCTAGATAGTGTGCTCCTGGACAGGCTCCTGGACAGCACCTAGTACAATGACTCTCCAATAAATGACTGTGGCCTCTAACCATTACAACAATACAGATAATAATGATAATAATTAATAGTGTATGCTCCTCTTCTTCCCAGCCAGCAGAGAATGAGAAGCAGAGCAAAGGTCTTTGGAGAATCTATGGTAGCTTGTTACACTAACACTTCCTTGGTTCTTGTACTCTAGAAATGCAACAGCTGGGATTATGCCATCTCTTGCTCATGCACGTCAGCATGTGAAGCAGCCATAAAATAGCTTCAAGCAATAGTCTTCCTTTGATTAGATGTATTAGTACAGTAATTTGAGGTATATTCCATGGATGCAGTAGTATGTCTAGAAAAGGACAGCGATTTAGCGGTTAGAGAAGAGGACTGGGAGTCAATCTACTACGGTCTCTTCCCAGTGCTGCCACAGACTCCCTGTATAATTTTGATCAACCAAATATATTTTATATACTAAAAGTAAAACCATAAAGTGTGCCTGCTGACATTACTGGCCAGTGTAGTCCAAAGATCAGGAATATCATTGACTCTCCAAGGTGAAGCTCATACCACTTTGTTTTGCAACAGGGCAGAATATGAATAGTTTTCAAGGTTACCCTTCAACAAAACACACAGCAGTAGCTGAGCCTACAGGTCACAGAGATGGATCTCTTGACAAGGTTTACATCCAGAAAGGACAACACATTCCAAATCTTTTACATATATCTACAAGCCATCCCTGGTGAAATTTGAAACGTGATCTTGCAGGATTAGCTCTTGGTCAGAAATGACCTTCTTTTTGCACACCTTATCTTTCTCCCTAGGGTAGACTCCATCAAGGGATGGAGCTGCACCTTTTGAGTTCTTGGGGGGCGGAGCCACTGAACCCAGGGCTCAAGTAAAGTCAGGAGACAGCAAATGATAAAACAGGGATGGGAGTGAGGGTCACAGGATCAAAAGCAGGGAGCCAAAGGGAGACATCGAGCAGAAAACCCTGGACAGTGCCCACTGCTCCTTGAAGGTGTCCAGGGAGCCAGTGGACAAAGACCAGAGGAGCTTTGCCCAGATATATGACCTAAGGGATGATCAGAAATAGGCCCTGCAGTCGCAGAACATTTCCCCGTCCAAAATCTTCCTCCTGCTATAGTGGATGGCCACCTTGGCCAGTGCGAGGAGGATATTGACAACGAAGTCTCATGAGTTCATGGGTCCATGGATGGGGTAAATGTAGATCAGGGGGTGCAGGGAAAAGTGCAGCCAGAACCAAAGGAGGAGGCTCTGAGGAGCCGAAAAAGGGGCTGCAACCTGGCACATTTGAGGTAAATGTGTGCCAGAGTCTCCCTCTTGCTGTAAAAGTGGCAAATGTCAGGGAGGAGGGTGAACTGCACCATGTACATGCCTGTGCTCCTGGCTCCGTGAAGGAGTCGCCAACCAATCTCGTTGGTGGGCCAGGGAACCAGGGTGGAATACAGATTGGCCCACAAGGGCTCCTCACCCTCCATAGGTGGTAGGAGGTCCTGTCACTTGGTGAGGAAGGTGAGGAAATGAAGAGTATGGATCATGAGCACATACAGTGCTTTCCTAGACACAGTTCAGAAATGGCTCAGGTTGTGTGGAGGGGAGGGTTGGTGGGGGTGGGGCTGCAAATGAACTGGCAATAGCCTCAACTGTCTATCCATCTTGTGCCTCAACCAGCCAAACTCTGTTTAAGCCTGGAAACATACTTGCATCAGTATCCAGAAAGTTCAGCAAGCATAGAACATATCTTTTAAAACTTTGGCTACATCCACTCAAAACTAAAGAACAGGCTCAATCGATCCACTGCATCAATGCTGGTCTTCTGTTTCAGAATGCGGCATAGCCAAATGAACCTGGACTGGTAAACTGAAACTCTGCATGCTCCTGATAGCTTACACCTCGATGTGTTAAGCCTACAACTCTGCATTGTCATTTTCATATAACCGAATGTTACTTTTGTTTATATAACACTGAAAACTGAAATATGAGTCATGATGTGTAACTTCCTTGATAAAATACCAAACCAATATATAGATATCCCGATGTTCAATATCATAGTGACATATATTACTATTACACCCACTGCAGTTTTACTTTTTATTTGTACAACTCTAATCTACAAAGCTATTGCTTTATAAAACCACAATTTGAATATGTAACTAAAACTAAGTGTAAGGTGGTGCTCATTAATGAACCAGTTTTTAAAATAGAAAATGCCTCCAACTGTGACTAACTAGTTTTTCCCAGGTCAGTAAAAACCATGAGTTTACCTGGTAAAAACCACCTCTGGGAAATGCCATGCCATCCCTGCAGCAGGACTCACATACCCTATGGATTGGGCATAGAGGAGGGCACATGACACAGACTTACCTGTAACATACATCCTTTGGAAAAAGAAAGCTCTTATCAAGCATCTGAGCCCTATAGCAATTAAAATCCCAGACAACCCCCACTATTGTGATGGCTAATAGACCAGGGATCCCCAGAGCTACAAACATGAGCTTTTGGCTAAGAAGCCATCATCATGTTGAGAGCTGTAACAGATCCACATCCACTTCAATCACCCTGACATCTGCAGGGAGAGCAATACAGCAGTGCACAAAGAATCCAGGAATTTTTTAAGAGTGCTGGGGACAACTTCCTGGTGCAAGTGCTGGAGGAACCAACTAGGGACTATACTTCTCTTGACCTGTTGCTCATAAACAGGGAAGAATTGGTAGGGGAAGTAGAAGAGGATGGCAACCTGGGCAGCAGTGACCATGAGATGGTTGAGTTCAGAATCCTGACAAAAGGAAGAAAGGAGTACAGCAGGATATGGACCCTGGACCTCAGAAAAACAGACTGACTCCCTCAGGGAACTGATGGGCAGAATCTCCTGGGAGGCTAATATGAGGGGAAAAGGAGTCCAGGTGTATTTTAGGAGGTGACTGTATTTTAAAGAAACCTTATTAAGGGCACAGGAACAAACCATCCTGATGTGCAGAAAAAATAGCAAATATGGCAGGTAACCAGCTTGATTTAACAGAGAAATCTTTGGTGAGCATATACACAAAAAGGAAGCTTACAAAAAGTGGCAGCTTGGACAGATGACTAGGCTGGAATATAAAAATATTGCTTGAGCATGCAGGGGTGAAATCAGGAAGGCCAAAGCACAACTGGAGTTGCATCTAGCAAGGGACATGAAGGGTAACAAGAAGGGTTTCTATAGGTATATTAGCAACAAGAAGAAAGTCAGGGAAAGTGTGGGCCCCTTATTGAATAGGGGAGGCAACCTAGTGACAGATGAAAAAGTTGAAATACTCAGTGCTTTTTTTGCCTCTGTATTCACAGACAAGGTTAGCTCCCAGCCTACTGCAATGGGCAGCATAGTATCGGGAGGAGGTGAACAGCCCTCAATGCTGAAAGAACAGGTTCAAGACTATTTAGAAAAGCTGGACATGCACAAATCCATGGGGCCAGATGCAATGCATCCGAGGGTGCTGATGTGATTGCAGAGCCATTGGCCATTATCTTTGAAAACCTGTGGTGATCAGGGGAGGTCCTGAATGATTGGGAAAAGGCAAATATAGTGCACATCTTCAAAAAAGGGAAGAAGGAGAATGCAGGGAACTACAGACCAGTCAGCTTCATCTCAGTCCCTGGAAAAATCCTGGAGCAGGTCCTCAAGGAATCCATTTTGAAGCACTTGGAGAAGAGGAAGATGATCAGGAACAATCAGCATGGATTCACCAAGAGCAAGTCATACGTGACCAAGATGATTGCCTTCTATGATGAGATGACTGGCTCTGTGGATGTGGGGAAAGCAGTGAACGTGATATACCTAGACTTTAGCAAAGCTTTTGATAGGTTTTCCACAGTATTCTTATCAATAAGTTAAAAAAATATGAGTTGGATGAATGGGCAATAACATGGATAGAAAGCTGGCTAGATCATCAGGCTCAACAGATAGTGATCAATGGATTGATGTCTAGTGTCTGCTGGTATCAAGCAGCGTGCCCTGGGGGGTCAGTACTGGGACCAGTTTTGTTCAACGTCTTCATTAATGATTTGGACGATGGGGTGGATTGCACCCTCAGGAAGTTTGTGAATGACAGTAAGCTGTGGGGAGTGGTAGGGACACTGATGGGTAGAGATAAAATACGGAGTGATGTAGACAAATTGGGCCCAAAGGGATCTGATGAGGTTGAGCAAGGACAATTGCAGAGTCCTGCCTTAGGATGGAAGAATCCCATGCACTGATACAGACTAGGAACCAATTAGCTAAGCAGCAGAAAAGCACATGGGGGTATAGTGGACAAGAAGCTGGCTATGAGTCAACAGTATGCCCTTGTTGCCAAGAAGGCTAATGGAGTATCGGGCTGCATTAGTTGGAGTATTGCCAGTAGATTTAGGGAAGTGATCATTCCCTTCTATTCAGCATTGGTGAGGCCACATCTGGAGTATTATGTCCCATTTTAGGCCCCCTACAGGAAAGATGTGGACAAATTGGAGAGTCCAGCGGAGGGCAACAAAAGTGATTAGGTGTACATGACTTATGAGGAGAGGCTGAGGGAACTAGGTTTATTAATCTCCAGAAGAGAAGAGTAAGGGGGATTTGATAGCAGTCTTCAACTACTGAAAGGGGGTTCTAAGGAGGATGGAGCTAGGCTGTTCTCAGTGGTGACAGATGACAGAACAAGGAGCAATGGTCTCACATTTCACTGTGTGAGGTCTAGGTTGAATATTAGGAAAAAGTTTTTCACTAGGAGGGTGATGAAGCACTGGAATTTGTTACCTAGGGAGGTGGTGGAATCTCCATCCTTAGAGGTTTTTAAGGTGTGGCTTGACAAAGCCCTGGCTGGGATGATTTAGTTGGGGTTAGTCCTGATTTGAGCAGGGGGTTGGACTAGATGACTTCCTGTGGTCCCTTTGAACCCTAATCTTCTATGATCGTCTGTGAATTGGGCAGAGAGGGGGATGTGTAACTCAAGCTGACCAATGCACTCCCCTGCACACACACACTTAAAAAGCAACTAACAATGTGTGTAATTATTACGTGCATATGCTTACAAATTAGTCATGATTTTTAATTGTGTACTCATTTTGTTGAAAAAGGACCAAATTCATCCCTTGTCTAACTACTGACTTCAGAGGAGCTGTAAAAGAGAACATTTGAGTCTTGTGTCATTACTTGGTTTTTGTTGTTAAAATTAAAAGCTTGGATATATATGTAAAAAAACAACCCCTCCCTGGCTCACAAGGCCTATGATATATTATACTTCTTCCCAAAATAGGTCACAGTGAACATTTCTATGTGAATTATAGTTCGGGTGAAATAAGTACATTTCTCAATCTTGCTCTTGTTCCCCCCGACCCCCAACCCCACCCCCACCTCACCCCACCCCCTCCCTTCCCCTCATCTCAAACACACAAACTCATCCTTCATAGCACTGTAGAGCTACTTGGGAGGGGAAAAAGCTACTTGGGAGGGGAGTTGTTTGATCATCTGAAACTGCAATTGTGTCTGTTTTGTGTCATAATTTAACTCCCTGCCAGCAGAATAAAAATGAACAAAGATTTCAGAAAACATAGTCCCCAAAACAGGGAAATCCTATTCTGAGTCACACAACTGTAAATATGACTTTGCATTTATCTTGGGATATACAACAGTGCTATTTGGCCATTTATCTTGACCAGTGTGGTTTAATGTTTAGAGCAGGGAACTAGGGCTTAGATTCTAGCTCTTGCCTCTGCCATGGACTAGCTGAGGCTGCACCTCAGTTTACCCATTGGTAAAATGGGTATTATAAAGTTTACTCATCTTTGTATAGCAAAGTTGAGACAAAGTATTTTTAAGCAACATGCATATAGCCAAATCCTGAAGTCCTTACTCACACAAGACAAATTTCTTCCATAGGGACTTGCTTGTGTAAAGGAGTGAATTAGGATTTAACCCCTAGATTACAGCTCTTTGGGGGCAGGGAACCCGTGGCCCCACATCTGCAAGGTGCTGAGTGTCCTCATCTCCCACCCTGAAGTGGAGAGCATGCAGCACCTTATGGAATCAGGCTCATTCTCCTTGCATTCTCTCCTCTGGAGTTCATGTCTAGAAGACACTCTATCCCTCATTGCTTCATTTTTTTCCCACAAAATTGTATTAGAAAATGAAAAATCACTAGTTCTGCAGTCAGTGTATTAGCAGAAAGCACAAGATTAACCAGATAATCAAATCCTATAGCACTTCACAGTAAAACTCCTTCCCTCTTTCTCTCCCCCCACCTTCACTCAAGCAATAGCAGGAGGGAGGATGGAAATAAAATGGCATTTAAGTGTTTTTCTCCTCCAAAGCTTTTACAAAAAGCTTTTAAAGTGAGCTTTATGGCTCTCAACTGACAGGAACATTATCTTTATCTGTTTCACCCTATTGAATGTAATAAATCATTGTATGCCATGTCTGGCGATTTCTAAACTCAGATTATACCCTGTGACATCCTAAACATCTGCACACACAGTTTTTGGGTGTAGACTTTAAATGTTAGCATACATGAACGTCTTGCAGAATGCTCTTCAAAATGAAGCAGATTTGGATAGGCAGTGTCTTATTATTCCTATTGGGTTTGTATAATTCAGAACAACTAGCTGTTACTAGATACTACTTATGCTTATTCAGCCTTAGTCTTGTGTGGCATTTTTTCTTGTAGTCATTAGTAGAGGGCAGGAATCATTGTTGACTATGGAAACATATATTATGGACATCCTGGACTTCTCAAATGACTGGAACTGTCAATAAACACTAGAGTGTCACTATTTGCTAGTCAGCAGGTCCTGAGCACCATGGGCAGGCAGCTTGCTGTCTACTTTGTATCTCTCCTCCTGAAATGTCTCAGATCAAATGATTCATGAAGCTATTTAAATTGGAAAAGTGTACCACAAATCTAATGCTAAAAAAGGAGTACTTCTCTCTAAGTTTCATTCAGCGTTATATAACACTCCATCCTGCCAGCTACTGATCTAATGTAATTTGATATGACCGATGCAGTCAAGTGTGACATTTCATTTTTGGATCAGATACCTACTCACAAAGGTGATAGTGGGCATCAAAACTGATATTCTGCTAGAAGCAGTTGCTATGTATGAGTTGTCAAAACTAGAGCTGAGGAAATGGAAATTCCATTTTGTGAAGGATTTTTGACATTTGTGTTCATTCTGATTAGGTACAACATCTGTAAATGTAGAAGTTATCTACAAAAGAAAATCCCTCCCCCCAATTTATCTTCAGTTGACAGAAACATTTTGTTTTGGTTTTGCCTGTTTAAAATTTGATATCATATTATAATACGATGTTTAAAAAATGAAGCAAGAAGCATGGTCAAAATAAACAAACCCAAAATATTTCATACTAAAAATATTGAAATAGGACTTTTGACATTGTCAGAACTTCTCCCCGTTCCACCTCCCCATTTTTTTCTGCTAAATTAAATTTTGGCAAATTCAACACGAGTGTTTTGACATCAAAGGAATTTAATTCTCGGCTGAAAAATGATTGTGTCAGCATTTCTGACCCATTCTAATCAGACCATATACTATTTCTCCTTACTGAGGCTCCAATTCAGCAAAATATGTAACTAACCCCTCCCTATTCAACAAATACTTAAGCACATGCTTAACTTTAAGTATATATTTAAGTTCCTTTGTTGTCTATAGGACATAAGCATGTTCCTAAAGTTAAGCATGTGCTTATATGCTTTGCCGAAAAAGGATGGACTGCTAAATCATATAAACTCAGTAGTAGCTAAATGTAACCCCTTATAACTTTGATAGCATTAATCTGTAAAAGTGGAAAATATTATCATCATTGTCATCTAATTTATTTACTTAGGTTCCTGAATTTAAATAAATATTTGTAATTAATTAAATATTTATTGGAGCAGGGACTTAAACTTGAGTCTCTCACTACTCAAGTGAATATCCTAATCACTGGGTTAGAGAGTTATTCTCACTCTTCCTGACAAATGAATATTTAAATTATGTATACAAAGTTGAACTACTTCAACAGGAGAGAGACTCACCCCAGAATACTCAATAGCTTGGTGGTGAGGGCATTCACCTGGGAGGCCTGCTTTCAACTCCTGGCTCCTCATCAGGCAGAGTGGAAAGTCAGGCCTGCATTTCTTTCATGCCAGATGAGTGCCCCAACCACTGTGTTATTGACTATAATGAGGTTTTGTTGTCAACAAGAAAAGGCTGAGCTGGCTTAGGGCGATGCTGCTCAAGACAATCTGCCACCCTCAGCACAACACCCGTGTGCTCCCCCCTCCTATTACTCCCTGAGAAGTTCCATAGCCATAGCTTTAACGTGAGACTTGAATTTACCATAAAACACCTACAGCATGCATGATACAATAGTTTCTACTGGTGCAAAACTTTGGCACCCATCTACATCTTTTGGTGCTAGGTAGCTTTAAGAATGTCTCCCCTCCCTCCAAATCATGATTGGCGTGAAACATTTTTCTTTTAAAACACAAAAATAATAAATGGGGGGTTCTTTGTCTTCTGGTTTCAGAGCCTTCACATGCTTCTGGCTCACGCTTACAGTCTTTTCTCTGGAAAAGTTCTTTTATTTTTTAAATGACAGTTGAGATTCTAACAAAATCACATGCTTCTGAGAGGTGGGGCTTTAAAAAAAACCCCTCCAAATATCAAAGTGCTGACAAGCGTGAGAGGCTCATGTTTTAGCTCTGGATTCAATCCCCAGCAAACAACCACGATGACTGTCATTATATATGCTTGTACTGCTCACACTTGCTGGCAAAAGGTAAGGAAAATGTTTCTGGCGGCACGTACTGCCAGATTCTGCCAGGTATACAAGCCCTCATGCCAGCTAGCAATGCCCCTTTGATTCTGCACAATATTAGCCAGACCCACAGCGCTTAACCTATGCTGATACTTGGGTCAGGATTCATGTCAGGGCACAGCACAATTTCCTTGTACTGCCTTTACCCAGCTCCACCACCTGGATTTTGACTGCATAATGTTTCTCTTGCTTTTTGCCACTTATAAACTAGGTCTGAACCAAAGCTCACAGGCCAAGATTTAGCTGCAAACTCTCCATCAATAGCTGGCCTGTGCAGCCCTTAATCTTCCCATTCCCTTTCAATGATGTAGAAAGATCAAACTCATTGAGGGTCCCCTTAGGAATGGAAACGGAGCAAGTCTGCTTCCAAAGAGGCTCCCCCAACTTCATTTCTCCATTATAGTGCACCCATGGCTTGGTTTTAGCCCATGGGGGTGGTGAGTGACAGAGAGGAGATGGGTTGGGGCGGATTGGAATCCAGCTCTCCTGTCCACTGTGGGGTGTGACTCACTCAGGTGGGATTAGGCCATGCCTGGGGGAAGGAATCTCTTCAGGGAGAAACCTCCCACAGCAGCTATCTGTACCCACCGCATAGCCAGGAAAGGGCCCAGGGGAGCAGGGAAAGGGACCCTTACCCATACTCAGGAATTCCTTCCCCCATACTGAAGAGGAGACCTGGATCCCACTGAGCAGTTCAGAGCCTAAGTACCTTTGTGAATCCATCCCGTAGGAGCCTACATCCCATTAGCTTTTACATAAACATAGGGTTTGTGTTTAATGGTTTAGTGCATTTCTAAAGAATTCTAGACTTTGTTACACTGCTGTTGTATCGAGTAACACCAATGACTTGAAAGAAGTTACTCCTGATTTACACCATTGTAAATCAGATTAAATGCATGCCTTATGTGCATTAAAGACCTCACCCTAAGCTAATTCAAATCAATGCAAAACCGCCCATTGATTCAAAGGGTTTTGGCTGAGGCCCTAAGACAGGAGTTTCTAATTTTTTTTCCCAACTGGGCCACATTTCAGTAGATGTTGTCCCATGCTCCACTTTCGCTGCACAATCCACACAGCAGCTACAGCAGTTGTTTAAAATAATATTAAATTAACAAATCAAAACAAAACACTTACCTTCTCTAGAGTTTTCATCTGTGCTCACACTAAGATGGAGTATGCGAGAGAGCACCTTTGAGAAAGCTTAATTATGGAAGGGAATTGGCAGATGTTAAGTCCTCCCTATTTTATTAATGTTTGGTATTATTTAAAAGCAGGACAAAAGTACTTATATTGCTCTTTTACTAATGAATGATTATTGCAATTTGCAAATCTATCAACTCTTGATCTTAACATTTTTATCCTAGGTTCTTTTTTCCAACTAATTGGAACTTCCAGTAGACCAGCTGCAAGAAATAAACATAACAAGTAGACTACATTATGAGCCTGTGCAATTGTAAATTTGTGTGTAACACTGCTTTTTAATGGATCAAGTTTTAACCAAACTGTTTGGGAAAACATTAAACATTTAGCAGATTACACATGAAGGAACAATGTTCTTTTGAGTTTAATTTTAACACCACAAGGCTAATAGCAGTCCTTAATGTATTGTGTTGTCTCTTCTTACTACAAAACTTGGAATTTATTATAAGTCATAAGAACCATAGAGTGTAATTAATGTGATTCTGCCAATTTATACTGTATTGTGCAGCCACAACAATAATAAATAACAAATATGAATTGACAAAATGCTCCTGAGTAAAAATGCACCAAAAAGAGGTAAACAAATTTGCTAATAAACTAAACTGCATAGTCACAATAAATATAATTGGGAACAAAGTATTGCCCTACCAAACCAGAACAATGGCTTATGAAGTCTGATAGCATGCCTCCTTTGCACAGCATCCAACTGACTAATAGTTTTGAAGGTGAAAATCCCCTTAATAAATTGTGCATTTTGGGTTTAAATCATTGAGGCCAAGAACTTAGTGGAGTTCAACATTTATACAGTGAGAATACCCATGATTCAAACACATAAATAAAATGATTTTATAAGAGATAAATTATTTTATAAGCGATCCTATGGCTTTAGGGCAGAAGTCAACTGATAACTAAGGGGAGTTTGGAAGACATCACAGGGCTAGAAATGGGTGTTATGTAGTGTTATGGAGGAGAGATTCCTCTTTGTACATTGAGCTCTACCTCAAGGTGTCCAACTCAGGAAAGTCTCAAAATAATGTACACTTTAAAAATGTGACAATTTAAAATTTAAAAAATATATATACTAACTCTGTTATGTGCACTTCAATAACTCTCAAATAAATGATAAAAGAAAATAAAACAAAGATCCTCTGAAAAACAAATGAAGATGATTGACTAAATGAAGAGTACCACTTCCTCCTCTATGCTTTGACAATACAATACAGCTATCATATATAAGCAACACACCGTGTGGTTTACATTGGGAAGAACTTTGCTTTAATTGTACAGAGGAGTTTGCATTTGACAGAGAGGAAACAATGCTCAGTAATTTAAAAAAAAGTCCAGCAAAAAATCTCTTTTCAGATTGTTGATCTATGCTTGCAGTAAATTACACCTCATTTTTGTTGTCCTAGTTGATCTGCTTTAATACGTTGGATTCACTGTCAGGGCAGCAGGGTGGAGAAAAAATAACTGGCTGAGTCCAGGAACTTGTCTGATCATGCAAAAACCAGACATTTGCCATAAAAAGGCTTTGGTACTTGAGACACTGTCAAGCTACACCATTTGGCACCCAATCTCTGAGATTTGGCTAACTTTAATCCTCTTTAATGTCTAACTTTAATCCTCTTTGATTTCTCCACACCCAATTGTGACGCCTTGCTCTTTGACCTCCAGTCCCCAGGATGTCCTCCCAGTCATTATTTAGAATGACTATTTACGAATGAGACGGTGGAACTGCATTACCTTGAGTGCCTCACTTGTACTAATAACAGCATTCTACATATATGCAGTGCTTTTCATCTTACATTACAGACTCTCACTATATATGTATTGCACATGTAGCAGCACGTACACACACTCCCTATCTCTCTCATTCACGTTTAAAGCTCAAGATCAATTTATATAGCTAAAATGGAATTTAACTGAAATTTGGGTAGGACTTTGGGGATACCACCTTTTCTTTTGAAAAAAAAAAATGATAACAGATCATTAAAGACTGCAGGTTCACAACCTTAATTTAATATCTCTTCCAAAACTCAGAGCCTCAGGGCCCAATCCTTTACCAAGGCAAAATTCTGAGGTCATTATAACAGTCTTGACTTTACTGGGAGTTATGCCTGGGGGAGCAATGAAAGGATCAGGCCTCTAATTAATTCCCTGTAATAGTGTGAAACCACCTGCCCCAATAGTTCTCTTTTATACAAACCTCACCCACTGGACTATGGTAACACTCACTTCTGATAATCGGGGTCATGATCTCTTCTCAGTTACACCTGTATAAATCCAAAGTTTAACCACTACTAGAGTAAATAGTGTTAATTCTGATGTGCATAGACATTCCAAATGTATATTTTCACAGATTAACATGTGATTTTGAATAAATCGAATGCCCTTATATTATAATTACTCATATCTTTCATTTGAAATAAATATTGCAAACTGCTATTTACTGTTAATTGGTGTATAATCTATGTAAATTTGCTTTCCTATAAAGTATATAATTAAAGTATATTTCTCCTCTTCCCATAAGCGGTTTTGAAAAAGTAAGTGATGCGTTATTGGGAGGTGCCATCTATTGTATAAATTGTTTAGAGAATTCTTAAATCCTATCTTTTATTCTCATTTTGCAGTCTCTTCCCTTCTTTGTTCAATACTGCATGTCTGAGTTTCTTATCTTATGAATCTTGTTTCACGCATATCAAAGACTCCATGATATCAAAACAGCAGTATGTTAACATTAGTTTGAGATTTCATGAGTTTGATGTTATATCTGCATCACAAGATTACATACATCATTCTTAGTTTATAAACATCTGTAAGTATTATGCTTCCTCAAGAAAAGGTTAAAATACAAATATTTATTTTATGGATTTTCCCCCCTCTAATTTATCAGAAGTGTTAAACTCAGATTTTGGATTTTTATAAGATTATTAACTATATTAATGTTAATTTAATACTTTATAGGCACCCATCAAACACATTTCAGAATGGAATTTTACAATGTCAAAGCCATCTTTTAACACTTAATTTTACCTTATTGATAAATAATAATGGAATCTAGACTATCTTATATTGAAGAGTCTGTCAGTAATTTGCAGGAGTTGTCCTCAATTATCATTGCAGAAATTAAATGTAATAGTGGTTAGCTAATTTGCAAGGCTTGTTCTGGTGCAAAGTCACCTATTAAGTGTTTTAAGAGTATGTATAACAGTGGTGTCAAGTTACTGCTCAATCCGCTTATACATCCTATGAATAACCTAATTTACATGCTCATTGTTTCCCATGGACTATAAAGCACTTTAGAATGAAAGGTGGCCAGAAATACAGCCTCGATCTGTTCCTTCCTGTGAACAATAGTTTCCGCTGTTCCTCTGCCCCTCAAGAAACATGTCTGACTTTACTTACTGTCAGACTAAGTAAATTAATGCAAAACAAAATTTCTTTGCCCAGTTCATGGTGCATTGTACCACATGTTAATACTCAGTGGCCACAACACTTGTCAGTTGTATGTGTATGGACAGGCATCATGCTACTCTGCTGCAAAAGAGTCACCTGCCTAATCTGTTTCTACAACCACATTCACTCTCTCCTGCATTTCCTCTGCTGGCTCCTCCATTGTCTCCTGCATCTAATTCAAGTGCCTCATTGTTGCCTTCAATGCCATCCACCATTTAGCTCCCTTCTACCATTCTGCTCTTGCCTCATTTTTCTCTTCCACCTCACACCCTCTTTTCTTAGCCCCCATTGCTCATCTGGTTGCCCATTTCATGTCCTTCTTACTAACAAGCCTCTGTGCCTTCTTACACAGAGCTCCCTTTGTTTGCAACTCCCTTCCTGGCCCTATTTATTTGTGGGGTGGGGGGCTAGGTTAAATCCACCACCTTCAGTTCCACCTAGAAAATGATAGGCAACTGGTACAGTTCACAGAGTACTTATGTGAAATAATCCTGGTGAGATACACTGCTTACCAAGTGGGCTGCAGCCTACTTCACCAGCTGAAGCTACCGTGCTGACTTCAGGTGTGGCCTCACGTAGTGAAGAAATGAAACGTGGTAGCAAGGTCCCTATCTGAGCGAAATAGGCACAATTTCCTAACTAGAACAGGAATAATGAATGAGTTTCCTGGTCTTTTCTAAATCTGGAATGATGTTTCCTCAGATTTTGTTTTGGCGGGGGATCTGCTGCTGCGCCCGGCCAGCCAGCAGGGGGATGGAGGAGAGGAGCTGCTCCTCTGTCCTGGTGGGCCAGATAGCAGCCTTTGGTGGGCCAGACTCTGGCCTGTGGGCCATGGGTTGGGCAACCCAGAGCTAGATGAAGATGGGAAAAAAGTACCCCTGGTCACTGTCACTATATGATCATCTGATAGGAGCTTGGACTCCAACAAGTTTATGAACACAAGAAACAAAACCAACCCTCTGCCAGAGGGGCAAGTATAACCCTCATCATATCTTCTAGTGACTTCCTCCAGCCTACCAGGAACACCTCAGTCTCAGCCAGATATAGCTTCAATCAGATCATTCTCACCCAGACCTAAATCTCTGCAAACACTGGCTTGACAATACAGATGTTCATATCCCTAAGCTTGCCTGTGATGTTCAATGGTCCAAGATGCTGTTGGCTTTGAACGTTCCTCAATTTGGTCTGACATTTTTATTTGAAATATTTGAATTTGGTGTGCAAATGGTCTCTAAAAGTCTATTAACTGGTGTAACTTTTCCCAGCAGCTCTCCTGAACAGACATAACATGACATATAATCAGTTCTATTTCTATGATATGTTACCTGCTTATAAGCATCTTTCTTATTATCCAATGGTCATGACACAGAGCTTGTTTGGCTGGTAGCTGAACATTAAGGTACAAGAGAAGCACAGGGACGCTTTTGTATTTGGAACATGTAAGCACAGCAATATTATTATTAATTATTTGCATTACAGTAGTACCTATATATCCCATCTAAGATCAGGGCACCACTGAAGAAAAGTGTAGTGAGATTCTCTCCCTTAATCAGTTTATAAAATAAACAAACAAAGGGTGGGAGAGCAAATAGAGGTACAGAGAGGTGATGCAATTTGCCCAAGGACACACAGCAGGGCAGAGGCAGAGGCAGGATCAGATCCCAAACCCAGTCCAGTGCCCTGTCCCTTGGACAATGCTGACTCTCTGTATCTGGCAGCTGAGCAGGGACAACATTGTCAGAACTTTTGTGCTGCCCATCCTCCCGTTTGAAGTCCCCTTGTATTCAGAGCATTGTTTGTTGAGTGTTCCAGTTCTCTTCTGTACGCCTGGCTGGGGAGCTGCCCTCCAGCATGCTCACTCATGACCCTGCAGCTGCATTGCTCTCAGTACTGTCTGGGGTTCTTTCCATCAACTACCCAGAGTAGATTGGTTCAAGGCTTGTACCCTCTTCTGTGAGATCTGATTTATTAAATCTTTCACTTTGTTAGTCACCCCAGCTCACGCACAATCTGGCACTATATGAGTCCTACTTAGCTTCTTGCCCCTGTTCAGGAGCTCTCCCTGCTCCCCACTCCCCAGAGCTGGGGTTGTACTTTAAATGGCTCCACACCATCCCTCCTTAAGCCAGGAGCCCCCAGATCTCCTCCTTGGAGGTGGGTCGTAATTTAGGCAGTCACTTTCTGTCTCCTCAAGACAGGAGGCCTCAGCTTTTGTCCTGGAGCAGGGTTGTAATTTAAATCAGCTGTAAGGCCTCCGCCAGGCTGGCCCTCTCCCCTCCAGTTAATCCTTTCACCTTCCGGCTAGAAGGGTTCAGCACACAGACCTTCTCCCTGTTTTGAGGGAAGAGGCAGAATATATACAACCCTCTTCTTCAAACTCATTCCAAATTGGTTGGGTGAGGAAGAGTCTTGCCCTTCCCCTTCTGTAAGGCTCCTGCTCCCAAACCCTTAAAGAAACAGTAACCGACTTTCTCCCAGACACTATTTATTCCCAGGACCACTTCCTCTCCACCAATACTTCTTGTTTCCTAGGTGTTTGCATATATCAAAACCTCCCAAAATCTTAAAGGGCCAGGCTACAGGACTGGGGTGGGCACCACTACCCTTAAAGGGTCAGACTATCCCCCCACAACTCCCAATAGCCACCTTTGAAAATCATCCTGTATGTGTTTAGTGTTTAGATTATTGTATAATCTGCTGGTGACAAAACAATTAATTACTCTGAGGATTATGCTTCAAACTACAAATAACTAGCAGATGAAACAAAAGAAACAAAAATCTTGATTTCCTATCAAGAACAGGGCTGGGCAGCTGGCAGAAAATAAATTCACTTTTTATCTTTCCCCTACCACAGAAATGAGTTAATGAAATCTGAGAGCCAATTAATTTGGCACATGTTCTCATTACATTACCATCTACAGGTATCTATGCCTAAGGGAGATGTGCAACTAAATCCACATGAGTTAGAAAGGGATCTACTAAAGACACAGAGAGTTGTGTGTTGAGTGGGCTGCCAAGATACCTAAATTTGCCCAATTAGCAAGATACCCCTGAAATGATCAGCTCAAAATTCCTTCAGAGAATCATTACTTATTCATTCATAACAGAATCTGAGGAAACATCATTCCAGCTTTAGTAAAGACCAGGAAACTCATTCATTATCCCGTAAAGAAAAAGGTTTAAAGAATCCCAATAGAATGGCTCCATCCCTCACACCCAAGGAAATATTGTTGAGGGAATGGCAGACTGATTTCTCCCACATCCGTCCATTGTGTCCTTGGGGGAGCAGCAGACTGGCATGCACAAGCCAGAAAAAGAGATACACATTCCCTGCAGATGTCTGAATATACTGAACATTTTCTAAAAAAATCTACTAGCAGGGCAAGCTTTACTTGAAAAGGCTATTCTCCCCACCCCTCCGCCCCATACACACTCACCCCAACATCCACATAAAGGAGTCAAGAGTCTCCCTTTGAAGAATCTCTTGGCTGGGTTTTGAAAGTGGGGAGAATAGGGGAGGGGATCTAGGACTTCTTTGTGAAAGCAGAGAGCAGATGGACATGCTATTTCACATGAGGGATTTAAGGATATCAAATCCAGAGATGATCCTCTTTGGTTTGTGAATACTGCACATGCAAAAGGGTAATTAAGATACTTCTGCATATTTAAATATGGATGAACTCATCATTTTTTAATAGTTTGAGGTTATAAATGCTTGAAAGGTTGTTAAACGGGAACTTTAAAGAAAAATATTCTCCCCCCCCTGAGTTTTTGTCTTCAAAGGCTAATATTTGCCCTTTAGACTATTTTGGGGCTTTCGGGCTTAGAGTATGTCTGGACCGGAGTCCCTGGCTTTGATTGCAGCTCAAACTAACGTACTTGAACTACCTTTAATCCAGCTAACTCTAGTTCTGGAGTGGGCTTCAGAGCTTCAGCGTGAGCTACCCAGGGTCCCCAGTGGATATGTACAGCCCATTCTGACACTCATACTGCTGCACCTTCACTGTTCCAGGACTCGAACTAGTTTTAATCTAGCTAGCTCAATTGCATCTAAATGAGTCACAGGCACACCCAGTGACTGCAATCTAAATATACCAGTAGAATCTTGAATTTTTGGGGCCAACAGCTGTAGTTTGGCTGAGCTGGCCTTGGTGCAGGGGGTCCAAAGGATGGCTTTAAACCATCTTTTTGATACACTGCTTCTGGGGTCAGATAGAGGCCAGCCTGGCCACTGGCTAAAGAACCACCTGGAAGAAAATAACATAATTGCTGATAAAATTGGCAGATGACACTCAGAGCGATCTGAATCGCTTGGTAAACTGAGTGCTCGCCAACAATATGTATTTTAATATGGCTAAGTGTAAATGTATACATCTAGGAACAAAGAATGTAGGCCATACTGATAGGATGGGGCCTCTATCCTGAAAAGCAATGACTCTGAAAAAGATTTGGTGGTTGAGCTAGATAATCAGCTGAACATGAGCTCCCACTGTAACACTTTGGCCAAAAGAGCTAATGCAATCCTGGGATGAATAAACAGGGTGTAGGATGTTGGGGCCACCTTTCTGTCCATCTGGGAGGGAGGCCACGCCCCCTCAGAGCACCTACAGAGACAGGCTCACAAAGGGGGAATTCGCTGTCTCAGGATCCTAGCCCTCAGGCAGGGCCAGGCACATACACAGTCTCTGGCCCCTGGCCCTCAGGCAGGGGACAGAGCTTGCAAGCAGTCTATGGACTCAGGTCCCTCAGGCCAGGGGCAGAGCATGAGGCAGTCTATGGCCCCAGACCCTCAGGCAGGGAAGGGTAAATAAGGGGTAGCCACCGCTCCCAGGCAGCCCACCCAACTCTATTGCATCCCAACCCAAGGCCCTAACAGTGGTGGAAGGTTCCGCCACTGGGTCAGTCGGATCCCATCCGAAGCTGACAGAGTATCAGGCCACAACACAGACTATTGTCTGCTTCACCTGGACTACTTTCTACCACTTCATCATAGGGTACAGGGATTTTGGGGTCATCGTTGGTCTTTTCAGGGTAGACGGCAGCCGCAGCAGTTCCTCGGTGTCCTAAGAGGCAGTCTGCTTCTTTGCTTCAGGTCACTCCAGCAACTCCTCGGCATTGATGCTGTAGTGCTCGGGCTCCAGTTCCAATGGTGGCAGGGAGACATCCTTCTCCTCCAGCTGCACTAGCCCAAATGAGCTGTTGGGTTCTCCCTTTATACTTCCTGTCTCGCCCTTCTGCTTCCAGCAGGGTGGGCCTGGCTGTTCTGGTTCCACCCACCAGGGGGTGTGAAGGACTAGGGGCGTGACTAGGAATAGAGACATTATTTTACCTCCTTATTTGGCACTTGTGCAATCACTGCTGGAATACTTGTGTTCAGTTGTAGTGCCCACAAATCAAGAAGGATGTTGATAAATTGGAGAGGGTTCAGAGAAGAGCCATGAGAATGATTAAAGGATTGGAACACATGCCATATAGTGGTAGATTCAAGGAGCTCAATCTATTTAGCTTAATGAAGAGAACGTTAATGAGTGATTTAATTACAGTCTGCAAGTATCTACATGGGGAACAAATGTTTAATAATGGGCTCTTCAATCTAGCAGAGAAATATATAACACGATTCAGTGGCTGGAAGCTGAAGCTAGACAAATTGAGAGTGGAAATAAGGTGTAAATTTTTGACAGTGAGGGTGATTAACCTTTGGAATAATTTACCAAGTGTCATGATAGATTCTCCATCACTGACAATTTTTTTAATCAACGTTGGATGTTTTTTCTAAAAGCTATGCTCTAGGAATTACTTAGGGGAAGTCCTATGACCTGTGTTATACAGGAGGTCAGACTAGATGATCACAATTGTCCTGTCCCTTCTGGCCTTGGAATCTATGAATCTGTGAGTCTATTATGAGGCCATCTGAATGTTTCTCTTATTTATGCCTAGCCATCAAAACCCAAGGGGCCATTTTGATACCCAGGGATTGCTGGTCATGCTTCCTTTCCCAAGAGTGCCTGCTGCAGTGAAGGATAAGAGAGATGATATAGACAAAATATTCTGGCTCTTTGCCATCTAAGCATTTCCCCTTACATTGTTTGGCTGGAGCTAGAGCAAGGCCTTATATCTCTTATAATTCTTATAATATTTAAAAATAAAGCACAGTTATGTGATGGCAACAATATGGGTTTTTTTTTAAAGCAGAGAATAGACCCAGATTGTAAACAGCCCCTGATCTGCTGTATAAGGAAGGACAGGGACCAGAAAACTTTCCCTCTACTTGCGAATTCCCCAGCGGAGGGACCCACCACAGCAGATAATCCATGCTCAAGGACATGGATTTGATAGCACTACTAGTGCTGCCAGTGCTCACATCTACAAAGTGGGTGAGGAGAGGGCCACGCCCAGTGGCAGATTAATACATGGGCCCACCTAGGGGCCCCAGACAATTTGGGGGCCTCTGCAGGTGTGCTGGAATCTGTAGAAGTGGGGGGTCCACAAGCACTAGAATTGTGGCCCTGCCTCTGCTACTCTTCTCCCCCCTCCCGGGGCCTCATCCCCTGCTCCTCCTCCATCTGCACTGGGTGGAGGACTGGATGCCCGAAAGCAGGCCCTGGCCAGTGTCCCTGCCCACCGGGTCAGGTGGAGGGTCTGAAGCTCCCTACAGCAGCCTGGGCTCCCTCGGTGACTCTTACCATGGGCCAGCTCCGGCTTCCAGCCTGCTCAGAGGGCAGGGCCTCAGAGGGAAGAGGAGGAGCAGGTGGTGGAGCCCCATGGCAAGGGGGAACTAAGGCCCACCTCAGCCCCCTAGGGGGAAGAGGCTGGAGCTCATCACCTTATCAACTCCCACACCACAAAGTGCAACCTCTGCTTCCACAGCTCTGCCCTAGGCTCCTAGGCCAATGTTAAAGGGGGAGGGACATGGCCCCTCCTGACCTCCCTGGTTCCAGTTGTGCTGGGGTGAGTGCCCAGGGCCCCAATAAATTTTAATTCACCTTTGTCAAGCCCACGCCCTGTCCTCCCTTTGCATGGGCTAGAATAGCTGGGCAAGCACAGAGGAAATGTGGTACAATTCTACCTAGTCTTTACACAGACCACACAGGAGGACGGGGGGAGGAGGGGAGTCTACTATCAATCTCCACCCCAAACTGTGCTCCCATATAAAGGACAAGCAGAATCTGGTTTAAGGGACAGCTGCAAAATCACACTGAAATCAATGAGAGTGTTTCCATTGACCTCAGCCGGCTTTGGAGCAGGTCCTATGAACATTCAGGTGGTACATCAGAGATTTAGCCTAAATTTAGAATATTGATGCTGGGAAACTAGTAACTGGGGTTTTAAAAATACATAAGTATAGCAAGTGCTATCATAGCGGCTATTACAATGGCTATCTCACTATGGTGGATTTTAAACTATTGAGATAGTAATATGACTATATAAAAATTAAGCTTCTGTACAGAAACAATCAGGAAGCAGTATTTTAAATGTAAAGGCCATGACAATCAAATGTCATTTGTACCCAGGAAGAATTACATTCAAAATATATACAAATATTTTCATACTGGTAACCATGGGAAGAGTTTAAAGGTATTGTAGAAAAACTACTGACTCGGATGCAGATTCAGGTAGAAAAATTAATAGATGAACATGCCATTTTCTGGCAGGAATGGTGGATCTGGGATTAGTTTAGACAGTTTTACTCTTCTGATTGTTTTACTGAAGCATCAATAGAATGTAAATTTCCAGAAAGCTGCTAGTAAATATTAGAAGTTGGTTCTACAGTTTGAAATTGATTTTCCTAGAGGTGGAATGACCATTTTTCAATGTCTATTCATTTATGGCTGTCCTCTACATTTCCATAGCAATGGAGGAAAGATAGACTTTTAAAAGGTTGATTGGGTCTCTTTTTATTCTGTCCATTTTAAGGGGTTTATGTAAACTGTCACTGACAACGTCGAGAGGCTTTTTATCTAGGTATTTCTGTAGCTGTTTTTGGCTATTCCTAAATTGTATGGGAAGAAAAGCAAGTCTCCCTTTCTAGAGTGAGAATTGTAAAAGGATAGTCAAAGAAAAAGGAAAGGCTTTGAATAAGGCAAGACATTCCTTAAAGTTAGAGGATTTGGTAGATTATGAAAGAAAGCAAGCTCAGGCTCAGAAGGTTATTAGAAGATCTAAGAAGCCCTACTGCCAAAACCTCTATAGCACTATTAATAAAAATACTTCAGTGGGTAAAATATGAAACAAGATTATAAGGATCAATGTAAGAGAGCATAGATCCTTTGCAAAACCTAGTTTAATTAAAAGCAGCATTACTGTTGATTCTAATATAGCGAAGTTGAACATGGTGAGGGTTTTACTTAATGTTATTAAAAGCATGATGATATGCATTTCAAGTTCTTTCTGTGTCAGGATTTTTTTTAAAATGTTTCATCTTATTCTTTAAAACTGAATGTAGAGGATATATATTTTTTGTTGCCAGTTAGTGAATTTAAAGAGGAGGTATTATCTGATTTTGAGATACTTTCCCTTGACTGGCTTAATTTGACTTACAGAGTCTTTAATCATGTAAGTGACAAATGTATTTGTTAATATTTTTAATCTTATTTGAAGTCAGACTCAAGTTTCAGATTTTTTTCTGAAGTCATATGAAATTACAACGCCTGGGTGAAAGAGCCATAATAAACCTCATACCAGGCACATCTCACTTGATTTTCATATTTGTCATCAACCCCAAATTTGGCCCAGTTCCATGAATTTCTCAGGCTAATCTGGGTCAGGTTCTGGATGAACCCCAGATAATCCTTTTTTCCCCAAATGGAAAACACTCACAGATATGATGGTTTCACAGGGTTTTGTTGTGAAACCAGGCAAAGATTTAGTTGAGTTTTGAGGGTTTGTTCAGAATTGAAAAAGCAGGGGATATGAAACCACCAGGAATGAAGAGAGGACCAGCCCAGAGTGGGGAAAAAGCACATGGTGATAGGAAGGGGGGGCATAATAAGCTTCATTAATGAAACTGAGGAGTGTATGTATATATGAGTAAGCCCAGGGCCAGAGGCTTGCTGGGAATAGAAGCTCCCTAGCTTCCTTTATAGGCAAAAAAGGAAAATTGAGGGTGTGTTTGTAGTAGCATGAGAGGCTAGGTTAATTAACATATTAAGTTCCCTGGTTCCCCCACAGGTAAAAATTGAAGGTTTCCTATCTGCTGCCAGAGATACATTTGTGTAAGAGAGAGAGGGATCAGTGGGAGAGGTAGTTCACTAAACACACTAGAGGAGATGAAGGGGAAACAGGCCTTCCAACTTCTGCCTAGAGATGCCAGAAGGAAGAATGGGCATGCCATCCTTGACCTCCATGAAATGCTGGAGTGTTTCAGGTTAGTCTGAAGAGAGAAGAAACCACTAATCATATCAGGGTAGCAGATTTTTCCAGTCTATTTTTCCCTTTCATTAAGATGACAGGTTGGAGTGTGATGGGCTGTGGCAGATGGGTAGTTGTGTGGGCGAGGGCTATAACATGCATGATAAGGAGTGAAACTGGGAGTCTGTGGAGAATTGCCATTAAACACATGGCAGAATCAAGGGAAAAATGAATACTCCTGTGTTCAGATCACATTTTAATTTCAATCTTACTTCATTAAATAGCGACAGGGTTCTTAATACCTGAGGATAAGAAAACCTCATTTTTTAGATTTCATACTGAGCACATTGCTATCAGTCATATGTTATGCTTTATTAGTAAACAAGAATCTGAGCTTTGCTCGGTTTTGTCAATGGAGAGGTGGAATATTTTATTATGAATGGTCGAAATTGCTCTTTACTTCAGCTACTTACCCAAAATATTTATACATTGTGGTAGATTTTTAAGGGCCCTTTCCAATTCCCTTCTTCCCGCCCCCCAATAACTTAAAATCCACATCAGCTAGATTAAATTTCTGTTTAATTCTGTTGCACAATGAAGCAGAGCATCTCTTACTATACATTACATAGATACAACAATGTCTACAAAGAATGCTTTTGCTTGTGACCTCAGCCTTCAGAAGAAAAACACAGCTGGGAGCAGTCTCACAAAGCAGACAATGAAGAGGAAGAGAGGGGCAGCAAGCTGTGGCTCAGTAGGGCATGGACAGCTGCAGAAATGGAACTGGGATATAGCCTGTTAGAGGAAGCCAAACTGAGCTGCACTGTAGCTATGAAAAAGCAGTGGGAAGCTTTTTTGAAGCTCTGACACAACTCCCAAGCAGCATGGCCAGCTGAAAGAAAAGTGCTGCCCATGGCACAGTGTCCGATGGGACTTCTGGGGAGAGAAAGTTAAGGGTGTGTGCTGCTGAGGGCAGTAGGCAGCTGGAGGAAATAACATCCAAGGAGAGAAACCACTAAATGGCTGCCGGCCCAAACAGAGAAAGTTTAAAAGTTAAGAGGTGAGGCTAGAGTTGGGCTGGAAGATAGGGCATAGTGGAAGTGAGTTAAACCACTTATGCAGTTGATGCATAGGACCTGGCATGCCAATTTTATGGGACAGCACTGGGGGGAGTAACCCAATTCAAATTAAACGGGAACTCTTTTAGGCAGGAATTGTATTTCCCCAGGAGATCAGTAAAACAGGCCGGATGGTGAGAACAGACACAGTTCTGGAGAGAAACATGTCAGGAGCCAGTATGACAGGATGTTAAAATGAAGTGTCAGCTCCCCCAGTATCATCATGTAATAAAGATCAGCCCAGAGTTGACAGTCATGGGAAAGACAATCCAACCACAAGACACAAATCCTTGCAGCACGGAATGATGATATGACCATAAGGAAGCAGATTAATTCTACCTATTACAAGAAAGGAGAATTTGTACAATTTAACTGGATTTACTTAATTAGATTAAAACATGTGGAGAAGTCTGTGGCTCACCTAAGGTTTTAGCCACCTAGGCAAACACATAAATTACTATATCCACAATGTCCAAAAAGGGTAAAATTCAGTCCTGACAAGAAATTCAACATTAACATTAATTAAATGAAAAGTTCTTAATCATTCACTCCTCTGGGGTTCTGTATCCTCCTTAACCTATGTCTGTCTTGTTCCGACTGTAAACTATTTACTGCAATGACTGCTCAATGCACAAAAATAAAAACTATGCTAGAAAATGGTTTGTGCTAAACAAATTATTTTTATAAAGGGAAAAATCTGAATGATAGGTGAGGATGGGCACATAGACTGACCAGTAAATAGAGAGCTTCATCCAAAAACTGCATTCATCTGCATTAATCTGCTGGTCAATCTTGCACTCCCACTTACCTTTACTTGTGAACAAGACCCCTAGATACTTAAACTCTTCCACTATGGGCAGCTGCTCTCCCTTCACCTGGAAAGAACAGTCCACTTTCTTCTGGGAAAGACCCATGATCTCCAATTTGGAGGTGCTGATTTCCATCCCAGCTGCTTCACACTCAGCAGCGAAGCATTTGAGTGTGCTTCGGAGATCACAGTCTGAAGAAGCAAGAACAATATCTGCAAACAACAGAGATGCCACCTCTGAGTCCCCATACTGGATACACTCCCCAACTTGGCGGCACCTTTATATGCTGTCCACGAAGATCATGAACTGGAATGGGGACAGGATGCACCCTTGGCAGAGTCCAGTGTCCATCTTGAATCACCTTGAATGAATTCCAGCACTTCCCACAGGACATCTCAGGGAATGTGGTCATAAGCCTTCTCCAGGTCTGTAAAATAAAGATAGACCAGATTAGCAAATTCCCACAACCCCTCATGTACCTGTGAGAGAGCAAAGAGCTAGTCTGTTATTCCTCATCCAGGACGGAAACCGCATTGTTCCTCCTGAACCTGAGGATCAACTAATGAGCATAGCCTCTTCTCCCACACCCTGGCACAAGCTTTGCTAGGGAGGCTGAGGAGTGTGATCCCCCTGTAGTTAGAACACACCCTCTGGTCTCCTTTCTTAATGATCGGGACTATGACCCCGGTTTGCCAATCCCAAGGTACTGCACCCATCTTGCATGCAACATTGAAGAGGTGCATTAACTACGACACCCCAACTTTGTGCATTGATTTTCACATCTCCAAATGAATCTCATCCACCCCTGCAACTTTACCTCTGCGAAGGCACTTTACTGCTGTATCGACCTCATCAACAGAAATAGATCTGATCCCACCAGGGGTTACCAACACTGCCTCCTAAAAGGAGGGTATGTCCACAGGGTTGAGGAGTTCCTCAAATTACTCCTTCCACTTCACAACAATCTTCTCAGTCGTAGTCAGCATTTCACTAGGCTTGCTGAAAATAACCTGGGCAACATCCCATCGACCCTTCCTAAGGTGACAAATGGCTTGCCAGAATATCTTTGAGGCCATCCTATAGTCATTCTCCATGGTCTTTCCAAACTTCTCCCAGGCCCGGGCTTTAATTTCAGAGACCACTGCACCCACAGCCCTCCTAGCCAGCTGGTACCTCTTAGTTGTATCAGGAGTCTGCTTCATGAGCATTTCTTAGAAGGTCTCCTCCTTTGCCCTGAAAACATCCCTCATCACTGGTGCCACCAGCATTTCCTAGGGTTGCCACCATGCCACACAACAACCACTTTCAGGCCACAGCTTTTGGTGGCTGCCTCAACGATTGAGGCTCTGAACATGGTCCACTCGGACTCACTGTCCAAGACCTCACCTGGCATGCAGGAGAAGTTCTTCCAGAAGTGGGAATTTAAGTCTTTCCTCCACCAGATGTTCCCAGGTGAACTGCACTGATCATTTGGGCCTCCCATGTCTATCCAGCCAACATCCCATGTGTCAGCACCAACTCACTACCAAGTAGTGATTGGTTGACAGCTCTGTTTCTCTCTTCACCTAGATGTCCTGAATGTATGGTCTTAGGTCCAATGAAATGACTATGCAGTCAATCATTGATCTTAGGCCAAAGATGCTCTGTATATTTATGAGCATGGTGTTTGTTATGGACAATCCATGACTAGCACAGATGTCCATTAACAACTCACATTTTGTGTCCAGATCAGGGAGGCCATTCCTCCCAATCACTCCATTCCAGGTATCTCCATCATTCCCCATGTGGGCACTGAAGTCCCCCAGTAGAATGACAGAGTTGGTAGGTGGCACTCTATCGAGCACCAATCCCACCGTCTACAAAAAAGCCGAGTACTTTGCATTGCTGAACGAGTAGTCTGAACCGCATGTAAGGATTCAGCATTTTCCTCTCTGAGACCCAAGTCTCATTGAGGTGACCTTCTTGTCCATCGGGACAAACTCCAAATGCCCAGCACCCAGTCAGGGACTTGCGAGTATCTCCAAACTCTCCAGGGGCCTCTCACTTAGGGCCACTCCAGAGTAGGAAAGTTTTTGGAACTGTTAAGCATTATTGTTCTAAAAAATAAATGAAAAACAAAAAGGACTGGATGGCATAAGAAACTATTAATAAGATGCCAAGAAATGGTTACAGGTTCAAGGACAGCTTGGTCAGAATGACTGAGAGTTGTTACAATCTGAATAGCAGTTTAGGAGCCTCATAAACTCAGCTGATGGTCTCTATCCAGTTCCTAGTACGCAGCTGTCTACAAAATAAAAGCCACTATTAAAAATTAGAACTAATTGGCACTTTTGGGTTGGCAAGCTGCTGAAGAAAGGCAAGTGAATAAATGGGCAGAAAGAATTCACTTCCTCCAGGTCATTTTTGAGGCATGTTGGGAAGCTTATGTGGATAATAAATAAATTACTTCTGGCTACAAGGTAATAAACTGGAGATGCTTTCCCAAAATTTTTGAGTAAACTCCTTTTAACAAAGGGGAAAAGTGAGGACTAATGAATATGTAGCAGTCGAAAATAGTGACCCTACCATGAAGCGTAAAATGAAATTGCTGCAGTCTCCTGTCTTTAGTATCTTAGAATCATAGAATCATAGATTTGGAAAGGACCTCAGGAGGTCACCTAGTCCAACCCCCTGCTCAAACAGGACTAACCGCAGTTAAATAATCCCAGCGAGGGTTTTGTCAAGCCGCAGCTTAAAAACCTCTAAAGCTGGAGATTCCACCACCTCCCTAGTAACCCATTCCAGTGCTTCACCACCCTCCTAGTGGAAAAACTTTTTCCTAATGTCCAACCTAGACCTCCCCAACTGCAACTTGAGACTGTTGCTCCTTGTTCTGTCGTCTGCCACCACTGAGAACAACCTAGCTCCATCCTCCCTGGAACCCCCTTTCAGGTAGTTAAAGGCTGTTATCAAATCCCCCCTCATTCTTCTCTTCTGCAGGCTAAACAAGCCTAGTTCCCTCAGCCTCTCCTCATACGTCTTGTGCTCCAGCCCCCTAATTATTTTTGTTGCCCTCCGCTGGACTCTCTCCAACTTCTCCACATCATTTTTGTAGTGGGGGGGCCCAAAACTGGACACAATACTCCAAATGCGGCCTCACCAATGCCGAATAGAGGGGAATAATCACTTCCTGCAATCTGCTGGCAATGATCCTACTAATGCAGCCCAATATGCTATTAGCCTTCTTGGCAACCAGGGCACACTGCTGGCTCATATCCAGCTTTTTATCCACTGTAACCCCCAGGTCCTTTTCTGCAGAACTGCTGCCTAGCTCGTCGGTCCCCAGTCTGTAGCTGTGCATCGGATTCTTCCGTCCTAAGTGCAGGACTCTGCATTTGTCCTTGTTGAACCTCATCAGATTTCTTTTGGCCCAATCCTCCAGTTTGTTTAGGTCCTTCTGTATTCTATCCCTACCTTCCATCTGTATCCTATCCCTCCCTTGCTATATGTAAGACTTGGCCGCTAATCAAACAGGACATTCAGGGTATGTCTACATTGAAGCTAGGAGTGAGCTTCACATGGTAGATAGACAGATGTTAGCTCAAGCCCCAGTAGCTAGTCTACCAGGCTCTCAAGCCCACCTGATTCCCTAGGATTCAGAGCCTGAGCTCCAGCCCAAGCTGCAACATCCGCACTGACATTTTTAGCACACAATCTCAAGTCCCGCTAGAGTGAATCAGTCTCCCCGGGCTGAGAGGCTCACTCCCAGCTGCAGTGTAGACGTACTCTAAGAGATTTTCTTCCTTTGAATTGAAATGCTACAGGCAATTGTTGCACATTAGCTATACCTTGCACATCACTAACGAGGAGGTAATTGCCCGAGTTTACAGCATAACTGGAGTGATACTGGGTATCATCAAGATAATCAGAGAAAGAAAACTGGAGTTTGCGGGACATGTGGGTTGGATGAGTGGAGAAAGATTGCCAAAGCAAGTTTTGCAGGGGCTGGTGCCAGATAATAGGGACAAAAGGTGACCAAAGTGAGTGTAATTCAAATATGTGCATAACTGAATGGCATGTAATATTGCATAGTTCGCAACGCTTGTGAAGACAGTGAAACATGGAGGGCGATTGCTGGCCAATGATGTCCATGTGTTTTCTTTACTGTTAATATTGATGTGATTCTATGGTGCTTGGTCCTATGAAACAATGTATGTATGTACTGTAGAGGATCCACTACAAATCATATAATAATGCAAATGAAAGTTTACTGTTTTCTATTTAATTTGTCTTATTTTTATTGTCAAATTTCTGATGAAATCTCATTTGCTATTGCTATCTTTCATAATACCAGTTTTGTATTTATTTGATGCTTTATTTTGACCAAGCAATTTGTTAGAAAAGACAGATTATTCTTTGTATAAGGAAGAACGGAGAGGTGAAAAATGTCAACCAAATTAACTAAATTTCAAATTTTGAAATTAAAAGGAGGGGAAAAAATCAGGTAATTTTTTCAACCCCTCTACTCCCCATTTCTGATGACTAATTCAATAGTAGGTTCACATCTTTCAAATTTCAGTGAAATTTCAATTTTGAGGAAAAAAGAAGAGGGTGGGGGGGTCAAAGTGCAAATGTTTTCCCTGTTTTTCTGGTCATTCCTGAAAGGAATTTCCACCTTTTTCCTACGAAAAATTATATCCAAGATTCTTCATTCCCTTCCCTCCTCTCCCGCCCTCCCTCCACTATTCTTAAAGGATCATCTATCACAATGAGAGACATTATCTCCCGCTGAAAAGCCCTGTGAGTTGCATGCCATTGAGTTAAAATCAGTCAGAGTCTGTGGTTGTGTCTTGTGAAATGAATTTCACATGTAAAAAGTACTGAGTCAGTCTTCTTTTGTATTACTTTTAACAATAAAAAAGTCCCTTTAATTCCCATGATGAAAGCCCCCCAGCAAAGTTGATATGTATTGCAGTTTAGTCATGTTTAGAAAAAAAGCTATTCTGGATGATGTAATCTAGTGTTATGTCTAAAGCATAATGACAGGGGAAGCCACACCAAGGCTATATTGCACCAGCTGCGCTAGGCAGCCAGTGTTTCACCACTCTGTTTTTATCAGTGTATAGCTTACTGAAAATCATTTTTCTGTTTTAGAGATATACAGCCAAAGATAATGCTCGTTGTTTTTCACACATAAAAGTGACTCATCATCATAGCGAAGTTACTACATTTATGGGGGCAGGGGAGGAGGTGTAAGTATTCTGCATAATTGGATTTACCAATTCCAAAACACAATATTTTCAAAGGAAAGTATTTTCTAAGAATTTTGTACTCCAAGTTCAACAATCTATGTAAGACACCTGTGCTTGATGGAGGAAATTAATGCTTTGTCATCATCTGACTCGTTGAAGGAAAACTATGCCTGGAGAAAAATATTTTTTTTGATGGATTCACCCACAAAATGGACACAGACCTGTAAAGGCATTGGTTAGCAGTGCAGACACTTGCATATTATACAACTGAATCAAATAATTAATGAATGGTTTGCTGCAGCAGTTTGAGGAAGAGTTGGCTCAAGTTTACCTTCTGTTTGTTACTCATGCAAGTTTACCTTCTGTTTGTTACTCTTCATAAATTCTCTGCTGGGTTTTCTACCCCTGAGATATACCATTTTTCTTGGAAGATGTGGACATATTTAACAGAACTAGTTTTTCAGAATAAGTGAGCTGGGTCTTATGTAAAATAACAACACCGTTTTTTTGCACGAGTTAATAGTCCTGTAACTGGCTAATTATAACATTCTGTATATTGTAAAGAAGTGCAGTCTTTCATTTGATTGTTTAATTGTGTGAAACTTTAGGGCTAGATTGTAAAATGGACTACACGTCTATGCAGCGGGGTAAAAGGGAGTCTCACACACACACACACTTATGCACCTGCATTAACTACATGGATCTCAAATAAGTCCCCAAAGCACTGAAGTGTGCCAAAAGGGCTGAGTTGGCCAGCAGGATAGACATGGAGCAATTTGCTGCTGGTTTTTTACCTGCAGTAAATTACTCCACACACAACCCAGACCGACGGAGAAGCAGGGAAGGAACAAGGCCTTAGAAGAGACGTCTCAGATGCACAGTGCGTCCCAAGGCAGTTTACTCACTGCTCCTTGTTCAGCGCTATCCCTGAAGTCACAATCTAAATGATAGCTACCTGCGATCAGCTGAGGGTCAGATTCTTTCCACCCCTGCTCACACTAAGCAGTATCTTACTCCCTGAGAAGTCCCATTGTGGGACTACATGCCAAGTAAATTACTGTTCAGCTTGGGTAGGGGTGGCAGCAGGCGACAAGGGTGTGTTTTTCAATCATGTTAGCTCAGTTGAGTTAGTTTAACACCATTAAATAACCCCTTCTAGGCTTCTGAAGGACCCCTAGGCTATAACATGTACAGCTAACATGGCTTCAGATGTGCTAGCCTGTGTCTTAACAGGGCTTTTCATACGTGTTTAACTAACACAATTGGAAAACACACACCCTTTTGCCTGTCCAGACAATGTCTAAGTGGCTTGCTTTTCTTACACTTGACTATTTAAGTCACATAGTTCACTTCTAATACATAGCACAGGGCAAGGGAATCATGAATATTTAGAAAGGAAAAAACTGATTTTTTTTAATAAGGGGATACTGAGATGATGTAGTACAATTCTGAAGCAATGTTGATTATGAGGAGATATCAATCACAAATAAAAAATGGAATGATCCCAAATGCAAGTCTGTGTTGAGACGATGATGTCCTCATTTACAAGCATGTTAGCTTCTGCTATTATTTTTACAAAAAAAAAAGATTACGGCAGCCCTGCAAGACCCTGTGGCATCTGGTAAAGGAGTCCACAATCTGCCTTTTTTTTTTTAAAACAAATACATTAAAGATGTGCCCAGTTTATCTTTATGTATCTTCTGTGCAGGTGGCCGGACTTAACATTTAAAAGCAGAATGGGATGTGTGCTAAATCCCAACAGGAGGAGGCCTTTGACCTCTTATTAATGTACAGACATGTTAAACAGTCTATGAGCTCTAGCTGAGAATCTGTCTGCCTATTTTTGAAAAGTAGCTTTTATTTCCATGCCCAGTATGTACTGCAGCTGTCCGATGGCCATGCATTTTAAAGTTCTCTGCCTGTCAATCATTGCCAAATTAAAAAAAAAAAAAAAAAAAAAAGCCTTAAAAGCACCAGGATCTCAAAAAAGCAGGGATTCCAGCATTTAGCAGGATAACTGGGCTGTCTGCAAGAGAACAATTGCTATATATTATTTTTAGACAAAAAACCCTGTATTTTTTACTGTAAATTATGTCTTTTGTAATATATGGTGGGGAAGAAAGCAGGAGATTCATTGTGAGTTTACTGGAAATTCAAATTAATCTGGGAATATAGTGCAGAATTTAGACAGAAAGTAGATATTAATTTAATTACGGAAGACTAAGCCTAGACTCCCTTCAGTGTGTGTTGGTGCTTGGGATAAGGTACTGCAGGTGGGTGAGGACGGGGGGCTGCCCTTATAGTAGCTCAGTGTGACTCTAAAGCTTAAGATGTTTGAAGTCTGTATTAAAGGAAAAGATAGACACTGATGTAGGGACATACTGAAGATAATGGTAAAGCTCCTATTGACTGTAATGGGAGCAGGCACAGGTCCATTTGTATGGTTTGATCCAAAAATTTTAACCTACCAAATACAATGGAGTCACCAGTCAAAAAGAGTGACTGTTTAAGTGTTTGTGGCTCACCAGTCTGCTACTGACAGGAGTAGGCATTGCCACTTTTAGATCACAATTTAAAGTGGAATCAACTGAAAGCAAAATATAAAAATATTTGTGTTAAGCACCATCCAATCACAAAATACTAAATATAATTGTTTTCTTTCTGACACAAAATGGACATGTACTTTGCATCAGTGGAGATGGGAAGAACAAGTTCAATGTTCTGTGGGTGTCTCTGAACATAGAAAAAAACCCATGGGAGGGCCAGATGTATTGCTGTGTTGGGCTCATTCATATCCCTGTTATTACTACTGACAAGTAACTTACATTTTCCTGGTGCCGGGAGCCAAACCACCTTAGGTTCTACTGTCATCAAATCTCGTATACTAAACAGAATTGGAAGACCTCCAAAGAAAATCAGGTGTAATACCCCTTTCGCTGCTGGTTTAGTACCTCTATAGTGTGTAAACAAGCTGGGGTACCTCACAGTCTTTAGACAGTTCCAAAGTTTCTGTTGCCTGGCTCGTTTCACCTTGCTTTTAGTAGGTGCCTGATTCCTCCTGCTGGTTTGCTAAAGAATAAAGCTACTTAGCAGTTCCTCCAGTGAGACAAGGGGTAACCAGACTAAGGCAATGGCTATCACACTTGAATTCAGCAATAATTCAAATTCATACAAGCAAACAAATTAAAAACAACAATTATAAACTGTATGTAAGGATTTGATTAAAGAGAAACATACAATAAGTCAAAATAGTAAATGAATAAAATGATTAGAGATATTAATAATGCTTTGTAGTTTCTAAACGCTATGCTGGCAAGCAAACTAGGTCATGTGATCCCTCCCCCCCCTCATTTTCCTAGTCTGCTTGCTCAGTTCTGTCTGCCCCCATATCTCAGGTACTCAGGTGTGGAGAGATGTTGCAGGCCTGTAAGGAGATGTTGTTAGAAATACACTTTATAATACTGGGAACTGACAGTGTAGGTCTTGATGACCCAGATAGAACCAAGTCCTTTGGCAGATGCAATGTGCCTTAATGATGTAAAATTAAACCCTAACTACCTATCTAAACTAGAATCCAGGGTAGTCATTCAGGTTCCTCTTCTGGCAGAGCAGTCAGGAGACCAGTGCAGGTCAGAAGGTCCTCCCTGAAGATGGCTGGAGGGGGAATAACCACCCACAGCCTTGTGAAATGGTCCTGACAGTCTTTAAAGCTTGGAACCCACAGATTCAGCTATATGCAGGTCAGGTCTCTGGATCCAAAATCCCAGATCTGGTGTGGACTAGCTGCAGGGCAAGCAGGCTGCAGGTGGTGGCAAGAGAGACAGGCTGTCTCCTTCTGTTGCTGGCAGGCTGGTGGCAGGAGGAACAGATTGTGTCCTCCTGAGGCTCTTCTGCTGGGTGAGGTACAGTCAGGTCAGTTTCTGGGCCTGGAAGTGCTGGGCTGGCTGTACCAAAACCTTCTCTCCCCAGCTGAGGGCTCTGCCATGTGGAAGAAATACAGGTCTATTTAAAGCCTCCCTCCTGCTTTCCCAGCCTGGCTCTGCACAGCAGTCTGCCCATCTGTCTTCTGCCCTCTAACTGGCTGCTGGGGACTGCTATTGTCTCCCCTTCTCCCATTGGTTGAGAGAGAAGGGTTGCCAGAGTTACCTTTTCCTCCTGCTGCCGATGAAAGTCGACAGTGCAGGACTCTGTTGTGGACTCCATGGGGCCCCAAAGGTGTGTCTCTTCTTTGGGGCACAGCCCCCTTGCTAAGGGGGTGAGGGCTTACACAGGAATGGGGTGCTGATCAGTGATCTTTTTTCCAAGTGACACTCTTAAAGTGGCACTTTATCAGTACTGAAATAAGCATTGTGGTCACAGGTACAGCAGCATTGCTGGTGTGATCCAAAGGATAGGACACCTGAATAGGAGTCAATAGATGTAGGTTCTATTCCTAGTAGTACCACTGACTTGTGTGATCTTGGATGAATCACTTTGTCCCCGTGCCTGTTTCCTAATGATGTTAACCCAACTTTATAATCTACATTTTTTGATGAATGGCATGTACAGACTATAGCATTTGCCCCCAGCTGTAAACTGAATAAAAATAATGATAAACAAGTCCAAGTATGATAACCCAAAATAAAATAAATTCTAATGTTAACCAAGGGAAAATAAGATTTAAGATGTGCAATGTGATCTGATGTGGTTTGCTGCATTACAAAGATGTATATCGGAAAAGTGTCTAAATTGTCATGTTCTTTTCCAAACAATGTGGCATGTACATAAACATAGTTTGATGGGGAATATGTTTGAGGAAGATACAAGTTCTCAGGGGCTGTTTGAAGCAGGGAGTTGGAACTCTTTATATATCCATTTCTTGGCATAGCACTGCTCTTCCTCCTGAAATCTTTTATTCTGATTCTCCCTTTCCCCATTTCTTCTGTTCCCCACCTCACCTCCCTCTCCAGAATGGTTTATTGGGCTGCTTGCTATCCATTTCAGCAGCCCCTGAGTGCTTCAGGAGATGGATCCTTTGGGAACAGAGCACCTCGTGGAAAAAGACTATCAGACTAGTAGTGAGCACCTCGAACATCCCCTGAATATCTGGTTAATCCGCACATCACATTTTTCCCAAGTGTATCAGTTAAAGTAATTTTAGGTGTTATAACAATAACAGATAAACAAATTTCAGAGCAAAAATGTCTTTTTCTTTTAAAGATGATAGTGTACTTTTAAATTCTAGTTTTGTTAAGCCATTTGAATTTGTTTGCTATTTCTAAAACAAAGTTTTTTTAAAAAAGGGAAAAGGAGTACCAGGTTGTGAAGTACTATTATACTATTATAGTGATTTTTTGGGTTTAAGTAAATTGTACTTCTTAAATAATAATAGCCCTTGACACTCATTTACCTTAACTATCCTTTACACAAGGATATCAAGTCCAAGGATCTCAAGTGGCACTTTTCAAATATTAACTAAACCTTAAAACACCCAGTGTGTTATCTAGCACTATCTCCATTTTCAGCTGGGTCTCCTACACAAGGCCACAGATCAAGTCAGGAACAGCACCAAGAATAGAATTAAAGAGTCCTGACTCTTGGCTCATTATTTGGACTGCTAGACAACACTGAACCAAATTCAGCTCATATTCTAGTAGTAAATCTAGAGTGACTCCAATTACTTCCGTTGAGCTATTCTTCAGTTACACCAATATAAATGAAATTGAACCTGGCCTGCTAGCATATTTTTACCTGGCTTGATTTACCATCATGTCTTAGATCACTTCTTTAGAGCTGATGATTCATATGTGGTCCAGGACTGGAAACAGATTTTTGTTGAGCTAGTGTTGTGGCATCCCCTGGAGGCTGACATTTGACTCATTTAATTCTGGTGGTTCAGTGTCTACCAGCACCACAGAAACACTTTAGTGATATCAATCAGCCCATTTCTTTCACCTTTCTTAGCTGTCATTTGGGCTTAACAGTTTGAATGAAATGAAAATGATGTTATATCAGCATGGTTATTTGTCTTTACTGATGCTGTTCTCCTTCCTGTACTCATTCTATCATTTTCACATGAACAGCTGAATATAAATGAAATTTAAGAAGACAGAAACATAACTAAGCCATGCATGTGTATACAAGGTGAATGCCCTTTCTTCTTTGAGTGCTGGTCCCTCTGTGTATGCACCTGAGACCAGAGAATTATAGCAAGTAGTGTCTGTTAGTCCATGCCTGTGCCCTTGCTTTCAGCCTACTACATGCTGAGGATATAAGGAGTGATTCAGACAGATGCCTCTGCAGTTCCTTCTTCCTTCCACTGATGGCTCGAGTTGAAATCTCCATTGTTCAGATCTGATCTTCATTGACATTTGTCACTGTAAATATTTCAAAGCTTTTAATATAGTTAGTTGTTACTATTAGTAGTTTAATCATTTTTGATGGCAGTTAGAATCCCCATACCCAGGGATCCTCTGACATAGATTATGTCCAGGGCTTCCAGGGTTTAAGAATTCCTTCTCCTACCCTTATCCTTTTTGGGCAACGATGAACACCATTGCTGTCTCTAATGCCTCAGAGAAGCTCATATATTTGCAAAGTGGGGTATCTGCTGCTCCTTCCCCAACCAAATGTGGGAGGCGCAAGAACTCCAGCTTCAGAAACAACTAATGGAACACGTCATGAGATCTCAGTTAGAACCAGGCAGGGGAAAATACCATGTACATTGGCCTGAGCCATTGAGGAGTGTACCTCTAGCTTAGTGTCTGACTCAGGAGTGGGAACAACTAGAGCAAAAGACCCTTCATCTGGCTCCTCAAGGGCATTCTCATAAACATAAAAATAAATCCCCTCCTAGTTCTTCTAAGAAAAGGGATCACTCCTCAATTCTGTTCCGGTTGGGCAAGGCCCTGTCCTCCAAACACAAGGGCTTAGGTCTTCCTAATATTTGTGGCCATGATCAGAAGGCTTATAGGAAAGGTCCTTCAACTGTTCCACTTGTCATCATCAACACTAACCATGGTTCCGTCTAAGACATAGCACCAGAAGCCAAAGGACCACGAACAGTCAGTACTGATGATGACCATGCAATTGGAAGCTCCTTCACTGGCGGTACTGTGACAGCCCCATAAGGAACCGCAGATTATTAAGAGTCCCTTTACACCAACTCTGGTGGCACAAGGTGATGAGAAGCAGCCTTCTATGGCTCCAGTATCCTACAGCACTCCAAAGGATATTTTCATGCTCCTGAACCTGTAATTTCCCATTTTTGGGACCAACACACACCGAGGAGATTCTAACAGACCATCTCCTATTCCATGCACTAGCCACAGCTTCCTAGCCTTTGTACCAATGGCAACAGTGATAGAATCGGGCCCGATCTTATTATCAGGAGAGTCAGACATACCAGTGGAACCATGTTCCCCTCCACCAAGGGAGTTCAGCCTAGACAGGGAATCAAGAGTCTCCCAGTACCAGCCTTGCCTGTCTAAGTGGGGATGTCCTCCGATGATACTCAATGCCTTGAAGATCACCACAAACTACTTTTAACTCTTCATATTGGCCTTAGTGAGGGCCCTGGGACCCATACACATAGCAACTGGACTCCATGTGATTTAATAGGGAACCTTATCTCCAAGAGGACAACTGGAGCCTACTGAGGCTATGGATGAGGAGGAATATGAACTGCACCTCCGGTATCAACAGGTATTTCATCTTCCTTACCCAATGAGGCAGTTTCTCCAGCCTTGCCATCTTCTCTGAACACAAACAATTCCATGAGTAGATTCATTGAGTACTACAAGAACTTCAGATCCCCTTAGAGAAGATCCAGGACTCACAAAGTAAGCTCCTGGACATTCTACAACCTATGGTATCTATCTGAATAGTACTCCGAGTGAATGAGGCCATACTTGAATCAGCAAGAATTGTATGGCACATGATAGCTACCTTTAACCCTACCTCTAGGAGCAGAAAACTACTTTATCATGAATAAGGGAGTGTTGTTCTTGTTCTCCACTCTGCCCCAAATTCCCTAGTCATCCAAGCAGCCACAGAATGGTCCAGAAAACAGCACCCAAAGGCCACCCTGAGGATAAGGAGGCCAAGCATTTAGTCCTTATGGAGAGAAAGGCATTTACTTCCACCAGTCTTCAATGTAGAATTTCCAACTATCAGGGCACTTTGTCTCCCTTATAACCTGGGAACAATATGGCTATCACTACACTACTGTCCTGTTAGCTGTTCCACAGAATGCACAATACTATCCCAAAAGGTAGCATGTTTTTTTTAATTACTTTGCTGACTTCTACCCTGGGTTTATTTCCAAACATAGACCTTGAACCTGCAATCAGAACACAGGTAGACCCTTGCACTGGCATGGAGCCCCACTGACATCAGTGGAGCTCTAAATAGGCATAGGAGTCAGCCTATATGGCTCCAAAATATATTGCTACCATTTCTTTTTATACCAGTATCTCATTCTCAGACTAGTTTCACCCCTTTGCCAAATGATAGCAGATATCTATGGCCTTGCAGGTCATTGTAAGGGTAAATTGTTTTATTTACACACACACAGACACACTCACCAGTCCTGGAACAGGGGCAGTCACAAACAGCATGCAAGGAATCGCTTTTACTCTTACACCAATGTCTGGTTCCCAGGAAGCCTCTTTGCATCACAAATTGACACTAACAGAGAACAAACTTTCTGCTGCTCTCCACGGCGTCTCTTTGCAGAGAAGAACCTTGCAACAACAAAACAACAAATTAAACAAACAACAGCATAACAAAAAAACCCAAAAAAAACGATACAGCATTTCTCCCAGGACTAAAAACTTGTTTACTTCCTAAGAAAACTTGGAAGATTATGTAAAAGTAATACCTGGTGACACCTACCATAACTATATCAGATTTATTTAAAGTATATTTAAAAATAAAAGAAGATTGATAAAATATTTCACAACATTAAGCACATTTTATGATATTATGCTGTGGTAATTCTTATCCTTCAATTCATCCTAATTCCTCTTCCATTTGTTTTTAAAGCATCATCATTTCTTTTATTAATTCAAGCTCCTCTGACGAGGGGATCTATCTTTTTGTTTGTTTATAAGCTTCACATAGATCCTAATACACTATATAAATAATAAATAGTGACTATATATGCAGCAATGGTGCCACATGTGAATGCTATAAATTTCATGAATTATTTCTCTTCTGAGCTGTATTATCCAACCACACAATGATGCAAATATCTAAGTAGAGTACAGTGCTTTTGGGTGCTACCCGAATAATAAATAACAATAATAGAGAGAAGGGGTTTGGAAGGGAAAACACAACTTTCTGCCAAAGACTGCAATGTGAGCTATTAAAAAAGCAAATTTATTACACAGATTATTTGATTTTACCCCAGTACCTGGAATATAACCCATTCCAAGCAAAGGAAGAGTCAAATAATGTGGCATTGTTGGTTTCTTTTAACTGATGCCCATTGTAGACTTTTGCAGAATTGTCCATGATGTGTGTCAGTTTTCCTTCTGAACTCCAGCTATTTTCCTTTTCAGCTACCTCAGGTTATATATGCAAAAACTAAAGTGACTTTCTGCTAGGAATCTTAACACAGCTCCTATTGGCTTGATTTCTTTTGCCTTTACCTGGAAAAGCAATGCCCTTAGAGCCACAAAAGGGTTGTTTTTGTTTTAGTTTGGTTTGGGGTTTTATTTGTCACAGCCTTGGCAGCAATAATGTGCAGCATACAAATACACAATAACTCCAGGCACCAGATGGGTTGGTTAAGTCTGTTCTAGTGTCTTGCCACCAGCTTGCAGACACAACAGACTACAGATAACTGTCACTAAAACAAAAACACTTGTTGACTGTCAAGTGACTGAACCAAATCTGTCACTGCAGTATGTTCTTGTTTGTCCATATCTGCACCAAATCTAGACTACTCCTAGTTACAAAAACTTGAAAGGATAACATAATAGGGTCTTCATGGAGCATGAGCTTATACTCAGCTGTCTTCACTTGTATGGGAGCTCATCTACAATGGCATCATCTTGAAAGAGAAAGGTGAACAGCAGAATCACAATCAGGAGATGGTGATTTTCCCATCTATCAAGGTGACTGCTACCTTATTTAAAGACTGCTGCATACAATGACAGAGTAAAGAAGAGAACATTATAGATGCAAAGACATTTTTAATATCTTAGAACCAAGAGAGAGGTAGGGGTAATGGAAGGCATAAAGCAACAGACATTAGTTAGGCAGGGGGCAAAAATCAGGGTTTCTAATATAAACAACCTATTAGTTGTTAGTTGTTGTATTAGAAGTTAGAGAATCTAACCTACTTAACTATCTTCATTCAGAATATGCTGCTTCACTTCTGTTGGACTCTGCCACTACATTATCTTCCCTGGCCACATTGTGGATGGTGCTTTTGTCTTTATGCAAAAGAGCATCCAGGAGAGAGTCCAGTGTAGAAGTTTTATCAAGCAACATCTGCTGGATCTGGAGAGGTCACATAGAGCAGCTAATCCAAGCGATAACGGGCAAATCACTGAAAATCCATTCCTTTCCACTCCCAAGACAAGCATCTGATGACAGATTTGAGAACCACTGCTCCCTAGGGCAAGCGCAGTGATATGTTATGGGCTATCCTATTCTGAGTCCCAGGGACTGAATCCTCAGTTTTTCTTCACTTAGGGCTAAAAGCCAGGATCTCTACAGTGACTGACATTGGTTCAGTCTAATGTCAATTCCCTCTAGTGCACCACAGCTCAGGGAGGAATTGGGTCTTGAAAAGTGTGCAGGGCAGGTACTCCTCCAGTGAGCTGGGTCTGCTCTGTACACCAACGCGGAAGACCTTGCCTCATCTCTTAGAAGGAAGGTGCAAAACAGTGATACATGCACTGGGTGCACAAATCTCCCTGATCCTGAAACTACATAGGGAGATGACTTAATTTCCACATGCCCCAAAAGTGGAAATCCTGGTGTTGCTCTGCTGTGACACAGCACATGGCTTTCCCCTATTCCCTCTTCCCCCAAGCCACTAGGCCAGCTAAGCAGAAGAGACCACATCCCCAATGAAGGTAAATCAGCATCACTCCATATATGTCAATGGATCCAGGCTGACTTATGCCAGATGAGGGTTTGGCCCACACATCTGAACATTTTTCTTCTATTTTTAGATTGAAAAAAATACAAGTTAGCGATATAGTCTCTTCCATCTATGGATATAAAATTATAACACATGGAAACTATACCTATCTTGTATGAATCAGGTTTAGAGAGTCACATTGTTTTAAAAGAATTCCAAATTTAATTTAGGTTACAAGATTGTGTAGGAAGCTTAGTCTTAAAATATTGTGTTTGTAGGGGAAAGAAAAAAAATATCAGACAACTTTGAAAAATGAGTTTATTATTCAGCCATCATGGAACCTCTGAGGGCTAATCACTGGCTGCTTTTATTATGCAAAACTGCATCTGGTGTTCAGTTTCCACATTTGGAGTAAGTACTGTATAATAACCCTGCAATTCTATGCTTATTTTCAAGTTCTAATATTTGTAATATCCTGTTAAGCTCACCAACAGCTTATCTTCAGTAACAATCAGGTTTTTAAAAGAATTAAATGCATTCATCAAAAGCTAAGAATATATAAATCTATTTATTAGTTAGGCCATTGATGGAGTAGACTACATATTAATATGCTCTTTTAGGAAGACACAAGGTATGAAAATAAGGAGAAATGCATGTTTCAGTTTAGGTTCACTTCCCTTGCAATCTTAAGGCATGTTTTCTGGCTATATTTGCCCAGTTCTCTCTCATCAATGGCAGGGGTTGGAACCTCATTTTTCTAAAGAAAGATGTCTCTTACAGTTGTTACGGCCAGAGTGGACAGACTAGGTTAATTTAATCAGGTGGTACAGCTAACCTAGTTGAGTGTTTCATCCAACATGCACTGTGTTCTACTCTGTGGACTTATTAGAAAGCTGAAATCTCATATGGACTGAGCTTGATGTAGGTTGGGTTTGATGAACCCACTTTCTACATACTTCATTAAGGTCTGACCTGAGAACCCAACTTGGCTTTGTGTGCTCTGACCCCAGCCTCAAAAGTCATTCAAGGACAAAGGTCTACTACAGCAGTAAGCCACTAGGCACATGGAGGCTGTCACCAGGCACCTTCACTCTGTTGTTTATGCCTTCTTCAGAAAAAGGACAGAAACTCACCCTCTTGCCCATTACAGGGACAGGTCCGTTGGGTAACTGCCTCATTATTTACTGTTCATTTATTTGCTGGCCCAGAGAATGACAAAACCCTGTTTATCCTTGGAAAAGAACACACAAATGCAGAGTGCAGCAAACTGAAGTCATATCTATTCATCCTTTCCTGTTCACTTTTTTCAAACACACCTAAAAGCCCATCCCTGATCACCTGCAACCAATGCGGAGTAGGCACTTAGATAAACTAAGTGTCCTTTCTGCTCTGGTATGAAAAGTAGCTGGGTGGCTGCCTATTCTATGTTAAAACAAGTAAGAGACAGTCTGGTCATTATAACCACTTTAATTCTAAGTGCTCCTAGAAGTAAGTCTGGAGAGAGCTGGCCGAAAGCTAACTGGACCTTCCTAAATTCATGAAATCTTTACATCACTTTCAATTTTGCAGGTACAGTAGGTTGATAATTGAGAGTTTGTATTTCTGTTTTCCATTCTACATTGCACATACAGTTTGCAGATAGTCTTTGGGATTCCACATGGATCTCTGACGATCATGCACAAAAATGCTGCTGACTTCACCTTGTGGATTATGTTCAAAGAAATTGTAAGACAAGTCCTCCGATGGAGTAAAAATCAGCATGTGATTTGAGTTAGCAATATGCACATTTTAATTTTTTTTTCATGTTTTAGTTTGTTCATGATAGAAGTGCTAGGCACTGTCACAGTTGAAACAGTGTCAGATGACTTAGCTGGTTCCATTTTAGATCAATTATTCCTGTATGAAAATTACCTGCACACTGGTATTTAATTAAGAATAAATAGCCTGTCAAGCAATAAATAAGGGTTTTTATTTGATTTTAGCTTTTCATTTTCATAGTATTCCAGAATATGGGATGCCTGTTATTAATCATTTTGTGCTTTGGGGAGACCAGGCTAAAGTTATAAACCTTTCCTGGAGATATATCACATAAGACAATTCAGTTACTGATGAGGCATGAATGCATCTACTGGCATATTCTGTAGGGTGATTTATTTTAATTGTCACACTGGGACCTGTTATTACATAGTAGTAGAATGGGTCACTGCATTTGAAAATTAAAGATGATATAAGGCATTCATTTTTAGCCTGTTTGTAAATTCAGGTATTTGGGGCAGAGATATGCTGATTATGTAGATACTGTGTGGCAACACACTCATCAGTGGCAACTTCCCTTTGCACTAAATGTCAAGTGGTAAGGAAAGTCAGTGACTGGCATACCAGGACTCTGTCATATGCACTTTGGCCTAAAAGCAGTTTGGGGAGAGTGTCTATGGATGGAAGGCATTTCTGCTAACAAAAGGTTGCTTCAAGGGCAATCAAAAAATGCTGGAGCATATTTGATACTTCAGTGCTTCCCAGGATACAAGATGTCAGCTAGCAAGGTTGAATTTGATGGACAGACACGTTCATAAGCTGTAGAGTTAACACTGCCAATGTTGCTGTAATCTAGAAAGTTTCTAAACTATTAGTTATTAGTGGAACAATGACAAACAGGTCTTTTCTATGTTTAATTATTTTGATTCTGTTCTATGTTTTGTCACTGCACACATGCAGGATATAGCTTAATTCATCCCAAAGCTCTTCATAAGTATACCACTCATTTCTAAACACATTTAGTGCAATGAAAATTTGGCCATTAACTTCAATAGGTTCAGGATTGGGCTCTTTAAAACATATATCTAATTTCCATAAAAGGGTCAATACTCAGCAGTTCCCGCTGAAGAAATGGAAGCTGCTGGGCACTATATAGTCTGGTCAGTAATATATAAGTTCCATATATATATAATATATATATTCCATATAATATATAAGTTCCATAATTGTACCTGATTGAATGAGTGAATTGAAGTCAATGAGTCTTTCCACTCACTTCAGTGGGCCTTGGATCAGGCCCTAAATCTACCACCTAAAGGTAGCCATCTCTGTGAGGAAACATTTTGTGTGTACATTTTTTGTACACAATATGTATTGTGTAAATGCAAGTGAGAAAACAGACACATGCCATATGGAAGTTTGCAAATTACCCAAATTATATTCAGTTAATTTAGCCATGTGACAATTTTGATATTGTTAAATTAAGGCAAAAAAAAGCATAAGAGTAAGTTCACCTGCAAAACAACAAGAGGAATTAGAGCAGTAGAGTTTTAAAAGCTAGTAGGCATGTTTTTAGAGATTAGCCTGACCTACACACATCAGTCCCAAATTAAGGTGTGTTCAGATTCATGCCCATCCTTTCTTTTGTGTTTCCTGTGTTCTTTCATGTAGATGCTAAACACAGCCCCAGTTTTATTACACTTACTGTAAGGCTACTCTTAACTAACCAATGTGATCTGTTGATTAATAATTTTCACTGCTATTACCTGGTAGTGACATCACTACAGAACCCATGCCTGTACTTATTCCTGTTAACCACATTGAAGAAATGTTTATTTTATGTTAGACACTTGGACCTGAATCTAGAGACTATTATTTTCCACAAATGTCAAACATCAAAGTTTCCTCTTACAGTTATTAAACACCAGTGGCATAACAGCAGCAGAAGCCAAAGCTCCCATGAGAATTAGCAGCATCATTAGCACATTCCAGCTTTTGGCTCACTCCTTGCTGCTGTCACTTACTCTTCTGTATTTCCTTCTTTTATTTGCTTCACTTAGGACAGATCATCCAATCAGACAAGTTGTACATGGGAAAGACGTATTAGGTTATCCAGTCCACGCCCCTGCAAATGCAAGAATTGTTCGCTGCAATGCTTGTTGGGTTGTTGTTGTTTTTTGGCAGTCTATTTTTAAATGTGCCTAACAATGGGGCTTCACCTTCCATCTGAAAGACTACTCCACAGTTTCTGCTATGAGGAAGTTTACCTTTCTTAACTTCATTCCATTATTCCTACTGATGATTTTGAACCCTTGCATCAAGATAAAATAATTCTCCCTCTAGCAAATATTTGTAGATTATCAAATCTATTCCCTCAAATAATCACCCCACCCCTTCATATACATATTTAGCTAACCTAACCTTCCCTCATAACTTTCTTTTTTCTTGTTCTACACTGAATTTCTTTCATTGAAGTCAATAGATATTTCAGACTCTTCTTTTCACTCCAGTCAACTGTATTTTATTGGTGCTCTTGTCTTCTGGGTCCCACAACTGCCTGAAGGTCAACTGGTGATAATCAGTTTACATCTGAAGTGCTCTCTCAGATCTCTCGATTCAGGTGGGAAGGCAATTTTTAAAAAAAATTTCCTTAAATCATCATTTTTAGTGCTACAGTTGTGGTTCTACACAGATCCAAATGTTTCTCCTAATTTAATATCACAATCACTTCTTGCAATTATGCTTTTCACCTCTCTTTTCTGAAATCTGTTCTCTGTTAGCTTTAAAATCATACGCCCATTAGTTTTGTCAATTCCTTACAGTCTGAAAGTCAGCCTTTACACCAGTAATCTGTATTCTTATCTTCATCACCATGGTATCCAAGCACTTTCCAGTGGTGCATTAAGCAATGTGATTAATAACTTTTCACAAAAGATATTGTCATTGTTCTTTTGTCTGTGTGTATGGGCTCCCGAAATTACTGTTCTTCTACATCAAGATATTTGTATTCTCCACCTCTTCTTTTTCAGTCTTGTCATTCATTGGTTTCAATCCAAAGATCTTTCAACCTTGTCCTCCATTTACCTAATTTTTAATACCAAGAATTTCTTGCTGTGAACTCACCTAATTTTCTGTCAATTTCTGCTGTTTTCTTTCCATGAAGGTTTCTTTGCCATGTCTAATCTCTAAAGTTATTACTGCATCATAATAACTTAAAAGATATGGTGTCTCACTTTTCTTAATTGAATTCTCACTGATAGAGAAAATTGAAGAAGGAAAGCTACTGATGATGACATCTATTTAAGATCTTAAGATAGAGTCAATTTTGCTTCCCATTTTGTATGGAACAACCAATTGCTGACTGTTTTATAGGTGTCTGAGAGCCCCTGTTTTTTTCCAAAGCCAGGTCAACAAATGGGTCAGTCTATTACTATCCTGAATTGGGTGTGCTTTGCTGGATCATTCATTGCATTGACATCCACATTTGCAGTCATTCTCTATTGCCTCTTCTCAGTTTCACTCACATTCCCTTTTAAAACAAGATGACAATAGGATTCAGAGCCTCACTGCATCATTTTCATGCTCAGAAACAGAAAGCTCCACCTCACACTACAACATAATATATAATGCTTTAACTGATTGCTTTGTTTTGAGGAGTGCTCTGTAAGCTGGTGATTCATTTTAATTGTAGTGGGTGCCACAGCCGGTTTAGAATATTTAAAATCAAGTTGGAGAAAATAAAATACTTTCATCTAGATCTTCCTGACATAGAATGTTTCCTCATGTACTAAACTCTACTGTTTCGAAGGTAGGTATCAAACCCTCTCGAAAGCAAGAAACTGAGCACTCTATTTCATAATTTTGGAGTCACCTTAACTATTTGTATTGGAATATCAGCACCAGCATGTCAGGACTGCACATGAAATGTTAAAACATTCTCATCCTTGGTAATAACTTGAATACTGAATTAGCCACTGCATTTTCAGCAGCACTGCAAACTCTCCAACAGCTGCTATGAGAATATGTGCCCCTTTATTCGTTTCAAATCACACCTCACTGTTTCTAAAGATTCCTGAAGCAATGTGCTCTTCAGAAATCGATAGCATGACAGGATTTCCCCCAGCATCTTAAAATTCTGGTTTTATCCCTTGTTTCAAAATCACCATTATAAAATCTCCCAATATATAAATTCACAAGGGCCTTAACTGTTTTTTTAAACAAAGTAGTAAACAAAGATCTTTTAATTTAAACAAAGAAAAAATGAACAGTGAGGTTTGGTGGATAGAACTGACTTGAAACTATTAGACACAGTCCTCCATAAATGTACAAAGACCTGGCAGGGGAGGATGGGCTTGGATTAAGCTTTCTCACATCCTCTCTCACAAACGTATCTCTGAGGACTTTATGAACAACCACTCACCTACGAAATCCCCCAAGGCCCAGTTTAATTTCTTTCACCCTATTCAATGCAATGGTTAAAGCCTTTATAGGAAGTCATAAAAAGCCATGGACTTCACAGTCAGCATTAAGCAGATAATATCCAGCTCTACGGCTCCTTCACAAAAACAGAGGGTATATCTACAATGCAGACTGAAATCGATTTACCTTAAATTGACTTTCACCAGCTGAATTTTAGAAGTCGCAGGAGTGTGAACACACCACGCTCCTTGTGCCAGGCTCTTGCATCCCCACTTACCTCGCTTGGGTCGATGTTCAAAGCAGTGCACTGTGGGTAGCTATCCCACAATGCAACTAGCCACAGAGGCTTTTGGGAAGCTTGTCATCCTCCCATAATGCAACGTGCTCCCTCCCCTCCCTTCTTGTCCCAAACTAACTGCAAATGCTTTTTCAGGACATTTTTCTATGCCTCACAAATGCTGTTGCCGGAGAGACATGGAGCCCACTCAGCTAAGCACTCTCATTGTAAGCATCACAAATACCTCACCTCTAATCCTGCAGTATTTTCAAAGGCAAAAGAGGAGCCACAACACAGAAAATAGCAATATTACTGAGGCCGCCCTGCTACAAGCCATGGAGCAGAACAATTCTCATTTGCTGCAGGCTGTCACACATCATCTTCAGTCTGTGGAGCACTGGTTCTGGTCCCGGGAAACAAGCAAAGATTGGTGGGATCGCATCATTATGAAGGTGTGGAATGATGAGCAGTGGCTGCAGAACTTTTGTGTGCAAAAGGCCACCTTCTTTGAACTTTGTGCGGAGCTGTCCCCAGCCCTGAAGCTCATGAATACTTGCTTGAGACCAGCTCTGAGAGTGGAGAAGTGAGTGACCATCGTTCTGTGGAAGCTGGCAATCCCAGACTGCTACCGGTTAGTCAGGAAACAATTCGGAGTCGGTAAATCCACTGTTGGAGCTGCTGTGATGCAAGTGTGCAGGGCCATCAATAGGCTTCTGTTAAGAAGAGTAGTGACTTTGGGAAACTTGCAGGACATAGTGGACGGGTTTGCCTCAATGACTTTCCCAAACTATGTATGTGGGGGGGACACAATAGATGGCACGCATATCCCTATCCTAGCACCTGACCATCTTGCCACAGAGTACATAAACCAGAAGGGATACTTCTCAATGGTGTTGCACGCCCTTGTGGATCACAGGGGACATTTCACTGACATCAACGTGGGGTGGTCTGGAAAAGTGCATGACACACACATCTTTAGGAATTCGGGTCTGTTCAATAAGACACAGGTGGGCACTTTCTTCCCTGACCAAAAAATAAACATTTGGAATGTGAAAATGCCAATAGTGATCCTGGGGGATCTTGCCTACCCCTTGCTCCCTTGGCTAATGAACACCTATACTGGACAGCTGGACAGCTAGAAGAAGCATTTCAAGAACAGGCTCAGCAAGTGCAGAGTGGTGGTCAAATGTGCATTTGACTGCTTAAAAGCCCGATGGAGATATCTGCTTACCAGGCTTGACATCAGTGAGAAGAACATCCCATCAGTTATATCTGTGTGCTGTGTGCTCCATTTATTTGTGACCCATTATAATGGGGCAAAAGGAGGATAACTTAATGTAAAGTGTCACTGTGCAAGCAACTGGGGTTGTGTGCAGTTCTTAAAGGGGCCATTGCGTCTTTCTGCTCACCTCCACTGGTGTGGACTGCAGCACATAATGCACCCTGCTCATTCTCCTCCTAGACCATTTGGGGGTAGGATCTAATAAACTGGTAGGCAGTGGAGCATTTTGGAGGGGCTGCAGAGGGCGTCTGTCCTGCTGCTGCTCTTCCTGGAGCTCTAGCAGATGCCTCAGCATGTCAGTCTGATCCCTCATAATACTCAACATCTCCTGTTGCATATCATGCTCCTGCTCCCGTGCAGATCTTCTGTGTTCCATGCTCATGTCTAATTTTTCAGACAAGGACATCCTCCAGGCTCTTAGCTGTGTGTCAGCAGCTGCGGAGGCATTCATTAATTCACTGAACATGTCATCCTGCGTTTTTTTTCCTGCTTCCTAATCTGGGAAAGTCTTCCAGCTGGAGTTCAGCAAGGGGGACCAAAGGCCAAGGTGTCTACTGTAAGACTAGCAAAGCACAAAGTTGCCATTGTTAGCTGACCCAAAGTAGTACAGGAAATGTTACAATGTAAAAAGTATTCCCCTTCATATTCACAAAGCTAAGCCAAACCCGCATTCCATTCTGTACATCTCGGAAGGGTCAGACTGGCGTTACAGACATGGTAAGCAAGGGGCCCTTCCATCTGTTATAGAGAGGCTTCATTAGCACTAAAATCCACAATCCACACTTGAGCTAGGAGAGGAATCACCAGGCTCCCTTGTAACATGCCAAGGACTAGTTTGGGGGGAGGTGGGCAGAACAGATAGAGGACATGCAGGTGAATTGTAGTGGCAGAAAACATAGGGCAACCAGTGTCCTGACCCATAATGCCCATTGCAACAGTACTAGGACTAGGAATAGTCTTGGTGCCCAGGGACCCTGTCCACAGCAGAGGAATAAAATGGAGTGACTGTACTGATCAGGTACTTTAAACTTGCACCATTTTCCTAGGTGACAATGTGTGATATCAGTCTCCTGAGGGTAACACAGGTGGAAAGGGAAGATTTGCTGCAAGCATCAGGATACAGGCCTGGCCTTTATGCTGCTATGCTGTGTTCCATGGATGATGCCTGCTCATTTAATAGCAGAGTGGCAGGGAAAAGTATCCTACCGTGGTGGAAGAAATAAGGCTGCCCTCCCCAGAAACTAAGACAGCCCCATCACCCAACTCTTCAGGTGCCGAAACAAGATTAGCATCTTGGTGAATAAAACTTTCCTGCAACTTAATCTGGGAAAGACACAAGTGATTCCGATGGGCAGAGAAAGTGTTTTGAAGAATTAATCAAAATCATAACATTGCTATTAATCTGATGTTTGTCAAGGTGGGTATGCTGCCCAGGCCTCTGCTTCTTGCCTCACCTTTCCCTTGTTTCTCTTCCCCAGGCTATGGCTTCCTATTTACCCTGTTAACACAAAAGTGCAACAGCGTAATTTTTTGTCCTCCCCAGGCTCAGCCAGTAGTCCTTTGTCCATGCCAGGCTAAATGATTTCTTACCTTGATGATGCAAGGTTGAAAGAGAGATGTCTTCCTCCTTCATTAAGAAGTCTTCGGCCTGGAGTCCTTAAATAAAGACTGGCCCAACAGTGGGTCTCCAGTGCTATACTGCCCAGACCTTTTCTTCTTGCCTCCCCTCTTCTTTGTTCTACCACTGCACAGGTCTATTGCCATTACTCCAGCTCCCTGCAGGCCTCTCTGCAAACTTATCCACAGACTTCCCTTTGAGATAGATCAACAGTCACACGATTTATCTTGGCCACTGGACCTGCTTTCCCATCAGTCCTTACAGACAGCTACATCTCCCAGAATCCCTCTCCACTCCTTTCCTGGAATACCAGCTCTGGTCTTACAAGTGGAACCTGAAAAGAATTGTGTTAAATAAGTAGGGAAACAGCTTCACAGTACTTCAGAACTAATTTGTCTGTTTATTTGAGGTAAGATTTAATTTGTTCAGGGAGAAAAATAAGTTAAAAAGAGTTAATAAATTTGTTAATCACCTAAAATGCATATTGAATTTTTTGATAAAATGAACATGCATTCCAATATGTTGTAGAACATAAATTAAGGATTGTGCGCTCCAGGCCATTTCTGGCATTTAAAGTAATTGCTATAATAGATATGTTACAGCTATATCCAGATGTTACTACAGCTAAGATACATGCTATTTTTTTTAACCTAACAAAGAGCCAGTGGACTTGCTTTATAATCTTAACACCTTCGAAATGAGCAGCATTCAGACTGAAGTTTTTCAGAGGGCTCACATTAGATGACTCACAAATTAAGTAGTCTTCCCACCTAAAACTGACATTAAATAAATATTTATTTTGGCACGTTCTCCCTATATTGTTATGTCCACCCAAAAAGACACCTTTCCCTTTTCGCTGAAGAATCCTGAGTTCACAAGAGACCACGAGTCTGATATTCTGATCTTGCATGGGCCTCTTTCAGAGCGTAAATTAGGAGGAAAATCCTTTGATTTGATTATTGATTGATTGGCACTGATTCTGTGCCAGTTTAACTGCATTTTTAAAGCAATTAAACTGATACAAAATGAGTTAGATCAGAATTGGGTCCCCAATAGTGAACATTTAACACACATGTGAGTAGTCCAGCACATTTTCATCTATTGACTATACCATAATGATGGCTACAGTATGCTAATCCTGTCACAAAATCTTTTGTCTAGGTCACCAACTACATATAGAGATTAATGGGATATAGAGATTAATGGTCTGTTCAAGTAGGGTTACAGAACACGGAGTGCTTGAACGTGAGATGGAGTCCAAACTGGATAGCGCTGAAACAGTGTGGAGTAACATTTCAGGTGTTGAATACTACAAGCATATACCACTGAAACTGAAAGCCCAACTGTATAGAACAGTAGGTACCCTGCAATGCTGTATGGTGTAGAAGCCTGGGCAGTAAAGAGACAGCAGGTTCCACACCTACAGGTATTTGAGGTGAGATGCCTTTGATTAATAAAAAAGAGTTTCATGAATGGACAGATTTCAGTTCAGTTAGGATGGATGTGACATGATGTGCATGACAATATTCAAGAAGTGTGACTTTGCTGTTTTGGACACATACAGAGGATGAATGAAGATGACCTTGTGAAGAAAGCATTCAGAGAAGGTGGTAAGAAAGACACCTTGAGGAAAGCTGAGGAAACATGGGATGGATTGCATTAAAGAAGATGGTAAGTGTTAGCTACACCTCAGGCAGACCAAGAAAGCAGATGTTTATATGAAGACCAGCCCCCACATGATGTGATAAGATGAAGATGAAAAAGAAGTTCACCAACTTTAGGTGAGCTACTGATTCTAGAGACCTCTGTAGTTCATATTCCTTCCTAGAGATGAATGATGACCCAGTGTTTAGAGTGCTAACTTAGATTCTGGGATTCAGTTTCTGCCCAGATACAGATCTTCTGTATGAACTTGGGCACATCATTGGAATCAATGGAAGTTAGAAGCCTAAATATTTTTGTGGATCTGGGCCTTAGTCTCTCCATGCTTCAGTTCTTCATCAGTAAAATAGGGATAGTACTGCCCTATTTCTCTTGGGTGTTGTAAGAATGTCTACATTAAAGATTGTGAGCTGCTCAGATAATGGGGTGATTGGGCCATATAAGGCAGATTCCCAAAGAATCAATTTTCAGTAGATAGTTAGAAAAACATGGATCAAGTTATCTCACTCAGCTGTTCAAAAATATATGGAAGAAATAGAGGGAAATCCCAGATCTCAGCTAGATCCTGTCTTATGTCCAACCTTAGACCCAACATTACAAAGTGCTGAGTGTCTTCTGAATATTCAGCAGCACTTCTGAAGACAAATTTGGTACTTCGCAGGATTGCATTCTGTATGGTTATCTGACAGTGATGGAAAGCTGGCAGACAGAAAGAAAAAGAAGAAATACATATGATCTAAGCTTCCTGGTTCTGTGCTCTACTGTTCAGCTCTGCATGTTTATTATTAGTGACTGGCAATTGGTTCTTGTGTCTTATCTACCTGTCTTTTTGTGGCCATCATTTTCATTTGTCAGTTGCAGAGGCATAGTGAGTCCACCTCTGCTCTTCCTCGGTAGCCCATAACCCCATTATTCACAATCATACAGTCTCTTGGCTTGCAGACACTGGACTGTGTATTGTCTGAACTTTTTCTGTGGTCTGCCTGTTATAGGCATGAGGGCCCCGATTTTCAAAGCAAACACTTGCATTGAAGGAGCTTTTGTTCTAGCTGTTCAGGCCCTCACTCCCTCCTCTTAACCTCTGATATCAATAACAAAATATTAACAAATGTGTGCCTCAGTTTTCTACTGAAAACATTTTATCAGCCTATGTCATGCTCACTACTCTATCTTGAGTGCATGTACTTCAAGAAGCTTGGGAGAATTATCCAATCTGTGAGTTCATGGCCTACCAACTTTAGACCCTCTTTCTCTGTGGACCATACTGTTGCAGATGCTGTAAGCAGAAGCTCTCAGTTGGAAGTCTCTTGATTTAATAAAGAACAAAGATAGCAGTAGAGAATTCTCCATGAAGGGTCTTCAGCTATAGAACAAGTTTCTATTCCTACTCCAAAAGAGTGAGATTGTTGTCCATACTGCAAGGTCTGTCTTCTTGATGGGGGTTCAGAGAGAATGGATCCTGATGAGCGTGATTTTATAGTTTTATTGGGGAAAGTCCCATCTATAGGGATATTTCTGAGATGGAGTTATGCTTGATAGACTTTGTGACTGATTTTGTTTGGGCCACAGACTTTTTTAAAATGATGTCAAAGGCCCTCAGAATCATAATCAGGTGTCTTTTTTAATTATATTACTATAAAGTGAATAAATAAATACATATATTATCTGAACTGAGCCTCCAAACCTTTTGATTAGTATAGTTCTTAAGCATGTAGATAGTAGAGGTGTATGGGAAGCAAAATACCTGCTGCCCAATCATAGGCAAAATAATTAAAATGGATACCCTGAAAAGTTTGGAAGTTCCAATTGGTAAGAATAAGAGAATAAAAAAATAGGAATTAGGCACTTTTGAAAATTTAACCCCTCATCTGAATCACTAGCAAGTCTTTGTCTCCCCCTTTATCTCTATGACCTTCCAATAGACCTTCTCTTTTCTCAGTGACCATGTTGGCCTGAAAGGAACCAAAGCCCTTTAGTGTGTTGTGGGCTGATTAGGCACAGTAAGGGAAGGGTGTTTCGATTGATACTATAGTGAGGGTTGTTATATAAAAACCAGGATGGATGGATGGATGGATGGATGAATAGAGATGCTTTTGGAGGATTGCATAGGAAGAAGGAGCTCTTGTCTTGTAGGCAGTTAGACACATTAGTTCTTTATCTGAACCCATGTGAACATGAAAAAGGTTTGTTTGGATTAGGCAAGTTCTTATTGGTTCCAAACTGATTTGTTCATTCTTAAGAAAATTTCTTTTCCCTCTGTAATCTAACCAGCCAAATACTTATGTGTATGTGGTACTGAAGGGGGAGGGAGAAGGAGAAATGCTAGTTCAACCATAAATAATGTACATAATCTATGTTTATAAACAATCTACATCATAAAGAAAAGAAATTGAACAAAATTCCTGACCTTGAAATCAAATAATGTTATCAAATGTCTTTTTTACAAAGGCAGAATGAACAACAAATTAAGCAGAAATAATCAGAGGTAGTGAGAAATCATTGATTTGAATGATACATGACAGATAATTGTTTCACTTGAGTGAGGTCTCCACCCAAAACAATGCAGTTTAATAACTACACATTTTAGGTGGTGTTATGTAAACACAACTGGAAAAAGCCCAGCTGCTATAACGATTTTCACTACAGATTGGGAACATAGTCCACACACACACACACACACACACACACACAGAGAAAAGGGGTCCTGTAGCCTACTTGCAGCTATACATTTAGAGGCTTCCTACAAGAGGTCCTCTTGAGCAGAGAGAGCCCATGACAGAGTGAGAATACGCTCAGCAACTGAGTGAGTTGCCAAGTTAAAAAAAAACTTAGCTTCAGTGAGCAGCTGGTTGCAGGGGGAGGGATTTAACAATTAGAAAGGCACAAAGGTCCCAAGAAAACCAACTGACAGAATAAAGAAAACCCAATATCCTTAACAAACATACCTTAAACAAAAAATCCCCAAGAATGAAAATGCTGTCAGAAGACCAGTAGCAGAGTGGGGGCTACCCAGTTTATTGCACTGCAATAGGCAAACATGTCTGATTACCAGCCTTGTAGGAAGGTGGCATATGTATGCATGTGAGGCAAGCAAATCATGGCCTTCAGATACAGAGTACAGACTCTGGAGCACTCAGTGGCTGATCTGGAGGGACTACAGGAGAGAGAGAGAGGTAAATAAAGGAGACTTTCAGGGACATAGTAGAGCAGTCCCATCTCCTGTCCAACAGTCCCTGTGCTGTTAATGAAGATGAAAGTCTTGGGGTAGGAGAGCATGAAGCTGGTGTGGAGGGAAACCTACTTTCCAGATGATGTCATGATATCCTTTCACACTGAAGATATCCCTACAGGGGCATGGAATCCAGTTATTAGGAATAGACAGGCAATAGTAGTGGGGGATTCAGTTATTAGAAATACAGATAGATTGTTAGTTCTGTGATGACCAGTCTAGATAGTCTTACTGATAGTGCTCGGGAGGAGCCAGTGGTCCTGCCACCTGTAGGTACCAATAACACAGGGAAAGTAGGAGAGCAGCCTGGAGGCCAAAATTAGGCTGCTAAATAAGAGATTAAAAGTCCAGGACCTCCCTGGGAGCATTCTCTGAAATGCTTCAAGATCCACACACAGGGCCAGAAATCCAGGCAGAGCTGCAAGGTCTCAGTGCATGCATGAGGCAGTGGTGTAGGCAGAAGGGATTTAGGTTTATTAGGAACTGAGGAACCTTTCGGGGAAGTAATGGCCAATATAGGAGGGACAGGCTCCACCTAAACCAAAATGGAACCAGACTGCTGGCACATAAGATTAAAAACAGTTGGTAGAAGATATTTTTTAAACTAAAATCCTGGGAAAAGGTGACAGGTGCGGAGAAGCATGCAATCTGGGAGGAGATGTCCCTTCGGGGTGAAATTATTAAAGGGGAAACTCTATCATAGTAAATAAGATGGGAGAGAAATTGGTGAAGTATAGGTAGGAGTTAGAGAGCAATACACCAATGAAATAGAGTCCAATTTAAAAATAACTCCATGAAGACATGAAACTGAATAATGAAAAAATGTACCAGGGCTTATTTACAAATGCTAGAAGTCTAAATATGAAAATGGCTGAACTGGAGTGCTTGGCATTAAATGAAGTTATTGATATAATTGACATCACAGAAACTTGGTGGAATGAAGATAATCAATAGGGTACAGTAATACCAGAATATAAAATATATAAAAATGGCAGAGTAGGTCACCTTGGTGGGGGAATGGCACTGTATGTAAAAGAAGGCAGAAAGTCAGATAAGGAATAAATCTTAAATGACTCAAACAGTACCATCAAAGTCTCTATGGATAGAAATTCCATGCTTGAATAAAAAGAGTATAGCAGTAGGAATATACTACTGACCACCTGACCAAGATGGTAACAGTGACAGTGAAATGCTAAGAGAGGTTAGAGAAGACACAAAAAGCAGAAAATGTAATAATACTGGGTGATTTCCACTACTCTCATATTTCCTGGCTATATGAGATATCAAGGCATGATGCAGAGGTATAATTTTTAGACATTATTAATGATTGCTTCATGGAGGAGCTACTCCTGAAACCCCAAGGGGAGAGGCAATTCCTGATTTAAACCTAAAAGGAGCACAGGATCTGGTCCAAGAGGTAAACATAGCTGAATCGCTTGGTAATAGTGACCTAATGTAATTAAAAAAACCGCCACAGTACATTTAACTTTAAAAAGGGGAACTACATAAAAATAAGGATACTTGTTTGATGGAAATTAAAAGGAACCATCACAAAGGTTAAATGTCTGAAAGCAGCATGAGGGCTATTTAAAAACATGACAATAGATGCTCAGACTAAACATATATCCCAAATTAAAAAAGACAATGAGAAGACCAAAAGAGTGCCACAATGGCTAAACAGCAGAGTAAAGGACACAATTTGAGCCAAAAAGATATCCTTACAAATTTGGAAGTCAAAATCTAGTGAGGATAATAGGGAGGAGCACAAAGGTCAACAGGTTAAGTGAAGAAGTCTAACAAGGCAGGCCAAGAAAGAATGGGAGAAACAAATTGCTAAAGACACAAAAACTAATGGTAAGAATTTTTTTAAGTACATCAGAAACAGGCAGGGGGGCTACTGGATGACAAAGTTGCTAAAGGAGCACTCAAGGAAGACAAGGCCATTGTAGAGAAGCTAAATGAGTTCTTTGCATTGGTCTTCACTGCAGAGGATGTGGGGGAGAGCTGATGAGATCTATCCTTTTTAGTGTGACAAATCTGAAGTAATCTCCCACAGTGCTGTTAGTAGAAAAGGTTTTAGAACAAACTGATTAATTTATAAGAAGTCACCAGGATCAGATGGTATTCTCCCAAGAATTCTGAAGGAACTCAAATATAAAATTGCAAAACTACTAACTGTAATGTAAACTATTGCTGAAACAAGCCTCTGTACTTGATTACTAGAAAATATCTAATGCAATGCTGAATTTTAAAAAGGCCTCCAGAACTGATCCTAGCAATCACAGGCTGGTGAAGCTAACTTCAGTACTGGGCAAACTGGTCGAAAATATAGTGAAGAATAGAATGATCAGATACATAGATGAACATGGTTTGTTGGGGAAGAATCCACACAGCTTTTGTAAAGGAAAGTCATGCCTCACCAATATATAAGAATTTTCTGAGGTGTCAACAAGCATGTAGATAAGAGAGACGCAGTCAACATAGTGTACTTGGATATTCAGAGAACCTTTGACAAGTTCCTTACCAAAGGCTCTAAAAGTAGTCATGGGATAAGTCATGGGTCCTCTCACGGATCAGTAACTGGTTAAAAGTAGGAAACAAAAGGTAGGAATAAATGGTCAGCTTTCACAGTGAAGAGTGGGGTCCCCCCAAAGCTCAGTACTGGGACTTGTGTTGTTCAACATGTTCATTAATGGTCTGGAAAAGAGAGTGAACAGTGAAGTGGCAAAATCTGCAGACGATACAAAATTATTCAAGATTGTTAAGTCCAAAGCTGACTGAGTGTGAAGAGTTACAAGAGGGATCTCATAAAACTAGGTGACTGGGGTAACAAAATGGCAGATAAAATTCAATCCTGATAGATGCAAAGTAACACACACTGGAAAAAATAATCCCAATAATACATATATAATGATGGGTTCTAAATTAGCTGTTACTGCTCAAGAAAGAGATCTTGGCATCATTGTGGATTGTTCTCTGAAAACTCCAGCTCAATGTGCAGCAACAGTGAAAAAAAAATGCTAACAGAATGTTAGGAATAGAAAATAAAACAGAAAATATCATAATACCACTATATATATCCATGGTGCGCCCACAACTTGAATTCTGTGTCCAGTTCTGGTCGCCCCATCTCTAAAAGGATATAGAGGGGCTGAAAAAGGTTCAGATAAAGGCAACAAAGACAATTAAGGGTATGAAACAGCTTTCATACGAGGAGAGAGTAAAAAGATTAGGACTGCTCACCTTAGAAAGGAGATGACTGGGGGGGGAGGGGGGGAATATGACAAAGGTCTATAGAATCATGAATTGTGAGGAAAGAGTGTACCCTTTCCCACAATACAAAAACCAAGGGTCACCAGAAATTAATCAGCAGCAGGTTTAATACAAATAAGAGGAAGTACTTTTTCACACAATGCACAATTAACCTACGAAGTTTATTGCCATGGGAGTGTTGTGATGGCCAAAAATATAACTGGGTTTAAAAAAGAACTAGATAAGTTCATCAATGGCTATTAGCCAAGATGGTCAGGGTCATAAACTATCAAAAGCCAGGAAAGGAAAGTAGTGGTGGATCTCTCAAAAATTCCCTTATTCTGTACTTCCCCTGAAGTTTCAGTACTGGCCATTGTCGGAGAAAGGATACTAGGCTACATGGATCATTGGTCTGACCCAGTATAGCAGTTCTTATGTTCTTAGAAACAAATAAAAATGTTAACACACATGCTCCACAAGAACAGACTATTAAAATGACTATACAATTGCCTATTAGTAAACAACCCCAAAGAAAAACGAAGGATTGTTCAGTGGCTAGGGCATTAAGCTAAAATTTGGAAGACCAAGGTTCAAGCCTCTATTCTGCTAGCAGCTGTGTGTGATCTTGAGCAAGTTACTTAGGGCCAGATTTTTAAAGGCATCAAGAGATGTAGATAAATGACTAGCTATAAAAGCATCTAGTCACCTAACTTCCATTGATTAAAGATTGTAAGGTTCCTAGGTTTACATACCAGAGTAAAAGAAGCCATAAAAGTACCTAAGATAGATATATGGTGATGTCCAGCTACCATAGCAGTTTCTATGGTGAAAATGTTTAAAATACAGCACAGCGTTTTGGCTGAATGACATTCATAGACAGAAACTCAACATGCCCTGATTAAGTGGGCCTTAATATTTCCCTATCATGACCTCTTTTTTGAATGTCCATTAATATTGGATAGATAGGCACTTATATGAATTAATAACTATACCCATACATTTCCAAACACTGAGCCAAATTCAGCAAAACTGGTTCAGACAGATGTAAACTGAATCTCTCTGACCTAGGTCAGCCAGTTGTGCCAACTGGGAGATTCACCTCTCTAAAAGGCAGCCTATGGTCTTGGCCTGCTCTAAAGAGCTATTTATGATTATTTTGTGGGTTTCTACTAAGGGGCGTGCTCCTCTTGACCTGCTGCTCGCTAACAGGGAAGATTTGATAGGGGAAGTAGAAACCTGGGCAACAGTGACCATGAGATGGTAGAGTTCAGGATCCTGACAAAAGGAAGAAAGGAGAACAGCAGGATATGAATCCTGGACTTCAGAAAAGCTGACTGACTCCCTCACGTAGTTGATGGGCAGGATCCCCTGGGATGCTAATATGAGGTCAAAAGGAGTCCAAGAGAGCTGGCTGTAATTTTAAAGAAACCTTATTGAGGGCACAGAAATAAACCATCCTGATGTGCAGAAAGAATAGCAAATATGGGAGGCGACCAGCTTGGCTTAACAAAGAAGTCTTCGATGAACTTAAACACAAAAAGGAAGCTTACAGGAAGTGGAAGCTTGGTCAGATGACTAGGGAGGAGTATAAAAATACTGCTCAAGCATGCAGGAATGAAATCAGGAAGTCCAAAGCACAACTGGAGTTGCAGATAGCAAGGGACATGAAGGGTAACAAGAAGGGTTTCTACAGGTATGTTAGTAACAAGAAGAAGGTCAGGGAAAGTGTGGGCTCCTTACAGAATGGGGGAGGCAACTTAGTAACAGATAATGTGGAGAAAGCTAAAGTACTCAATGCTTTTTTTTCTTCTGTCTTCACAGACAAGGTGAGCTCCCAGACTACTACACTGGGCAGCACAGAATGGAGAGGAGGTGAGCAGATCTCAGTGCTGAAAGAACAGGTTCAGGACTATTTAGAAAAGCTGGACATGCACAAGTCCATGGGGCCGGATGCAATGCATCCAAGTGTGCTGAGGGAGTTGGCTGATGTGATTGCAGAGCCATTGGCCAATATCTCTGAAAACTCGTGGCAGTTTGGAGAGGTCCCGGATCATTGGAAAAAGGCAAATATAGTGCCAAATACAGTCTCAAAAAAAGGGAAGAAGGAGGAAATGGGGAATTACGGACTGGTGAGCCTCACTTGTGTCCCCAGAAAAATCATGGAGCAGGTCCTTAAGGAATCCATTTTGAGGCACTTGGAAGGGAGGAAGGTGATCAAGAACAGTCAGCATCTCAAGAACAGATTCACCAAAGACAAGTCATGCCTGACTAACCTGAGTGCCTTCTATGATGCGATGACTGGCTCTGTGGATGCGGGGAAAGTGGTGGATGTGATATCCCCTGACTTTAGCAAAACATTTGATATGGCTCCCACAGTATATTTATCAGCAAATTAAACAACTATGGGTTGGATGAATGGACTATAAGATGGACAGTAAGTGGGTTAGTTCATGAAGCTCAATGGGTAGTGATCAATGGCTTGATGTCTAGTTGGCAGCCGGTAACAAGTGGAGTGCCCCTGGGGTCGGACCTGGAGCTAGTTTTGTTCCACATCTTTATTAATGATCTGGAGGATGGGGTGGACTGCACCCTCAGCAAGTTTACAGATGACTCTAAGATGGGGGTAGTGGTATATACTCTGGAGGGTAGCAACTGGATATGGAGTGACATAGACAAATTGGAGGATTAGGCCAAAAAAACCTGATAAGGTTCAACAAGAACACGTGCAGAGTCCTGCACCTAAGACGAAAGAATCCCACGCACTTCTACAGAATGGGGATGGACTGGCTAGGAAGCAGTTCTGCAGAAAAGGACCTGGGGGTTACAGTGGATAAAAAGCTGGATATGAGTCAAAAGTGTGCCCTTATTACCAAGAAGACTAATACCATATTGGGCTGCATTAGTAGGAGCATTGCCAGCTGATCGAGGGAAGTGATTATTCCCCTCTATTCAGTACTGATGAGGCCACATTTGGAGTATTGTGTCCAGTTGTGGGCCCCCCACTGCAAAAAGGATGTGGACAAATTGGAGAGAGTCCAGCAGAGATGATTAGGGGGCTAGAGCACATGACTTATGAAGAGAGTCTGAGGGAACTAGGCTTGTTTAGTCTGCAGAAGAGAAGAATGAGGGGAGATTTGATAGCAGCCTTTAACTACCTGAAAGGGGGTTCCAGAGAGGATGGAGCAAGGCTGTTCTCAATGATAGTAGATGACAGAACAAGGAGCAATGGTCTCAAGTTACAGTGGGGGAAAGGTCTAGGTTGGATATTAGGAAAACTTTTTTCACTAGGAAGGTGGTTAAGCACTGGAATGGGTTACCTAGGGAAGTGGTGGAATCTCCATCCTTAGATGTTTTTAAGGTGCAACTTGACAAAACCCTGGCTGGGATGATTTAGTTGGGGTTGGTCCTGCTTTGAGCAGGGTGTTGGACTAGATGACCATCTGAGATCCCTTTCAACCCTAATCTTCTATGATTCTATAATATGATCACTATATTTGCTATTGAAAAGAAAAAGAAAAAAAGAAAAGAATACGAAATGCATAGGAGGGTGATTAAGTTGGCTGTGGTTATTGTTATGGATCTAATAAGGTATGTCTATGCTACATTGTAAACCCAGGTCTGTGGGACCTGCACTTGAGGACTCAGCATTTTCATGTCTTGCTTGAGCATCCACACTGCATTGTAAACCTGAGTTTACAAGTGCTGCACATGGGTCTCATAACTGTGACAATGCATCCATACTGCACATTGCAGAACTTCCGACTTGAAGTCTGGGTCTGCAGTTTTAGCTGTGTCCACACTGCAGAATGACAGGACTTGGACCCAAGTCTCAGTGGGTCTCAGGCTCAGACCCTCCCCCCCGCAGATAGTCCTAGAACTCAGGTCCTGAAGCGTGCTGACCTGAGTTAGACATATTTGTGTGGAGAGGACAGGCGAGTTTGGGCTCAAACCTGAATCTGAGTCCAGGTTTACAATGTAGTGGAGACAAACACATGTAGTTCTCTCCTTTTCATAGGGGTAATGTTGCAGTTCAGCACAGCCCCCATAATGTTCAAGTGTCCATGTCCTCTATTTGACATTTGATTGGCAAGCTACTGTCAGCTTTACAAGCAGTGCTCATTCTCATAAACACACCCTTAATTGGCCTGTTGCATTCAGATCAATAGGAGCCTTTTCACTAACTCAAACGGCCCTATGTGCCTCGGACACGCTCATCTTCTAGAACACGAGGTTCTGTTGAATGTAACAATAGGAAAATGTTACCATTGTAAGCCTTTAAGAACGTAAACCCCATAACGCCCTAGAACCACCACAATCTCTAGTTCTGCAATGCGCAGTATGGATGCCTTAGCACAGTTGTGAGACTCGTGTTCAGCAATTGTAAACCCAGGTTTACAATGCAGTGTGGACGCTCAAAGATAGGCATGGGAACAGAGTCCTCAAGTGCAGGTCCTACAGACCTGGGTTTACAATGTAGGTCACCACCTATAGTTTGGCAAATGCTTGAATTAAAGGAAACACCCTATAAAATTTAACAGTGATGAAACCAATGGAGTTAAATTGAAGTTATTCTAAAATCCTATAAAATTTAATAGAGAATTATATCCTTTCTGAAGCTGTTCTTAGCTGTCCTATGGAATTGTACACTAGGGAGAAAATTCTCTATCAAGTTCTACTGGATTAAAAAAACGAACCCAAATATATATATATATATATATATATATATATATATATTGGAAAGTGATATTTTCAGTTCTGTAGGGCTCTCCATAAGGGAACTGAAGAGTCCCTATATAACCATCACAATGTTGCCAATTGTACTGTGTCCTAATCTGGCCAAAGTAAATTAGTTACGATCACTGTTATAAATCCCATAAATAAAACATCTCCTACCTAGATACTGAAGCAGTTATTACTGAATTATGAGAAAAATCTTCCCTTTAAAAAAAGAGCTGTGCATTGCCTTTTTTTTAATTTCCCAGGAAGATTTAAATGTCATGGGAGTATTGAGATGAACAGAGGATATTTCCCTGTGTTCCAGACTATATCATCATGCAGAAATTATACCACCAGATACTAATTAGGAAAATCCACATACTAACACCTGTAGACCAGATGTTGCTGAGCATATAAATGCAGCCATAGTAATTCACACATTTTCTACCACATTGTAGGCTGGGACGTCATTATACTTTAATGTTAAAAAAAGTAAGATAATAATAGAAAGTCTCTCAGCAACTGTCATTGTGGTAGAAACAACACACCCTTGCAAGACAGCATTAACAATCCACTAAGTCTCATTGCCCTCAATCACTGCCAACAGGCTTACATCACCACTTTAACTGTTCTGTTCCTGAAGTCTCATATTGTAATATAGTTTAAAACTCATCAACAGACAGCTTTGAAAAAGAGTAAAAAGCTGGCAGTGAAATCTCTGAGATGCTTTGTATACTATAGTATGAAGTTAGTTAATAATGTGACATTCAAATAGATAGCGCTAACCTAGAGAGATTATTATTAAATTACAAGTATCCCATGACAGAAAATACAGGTGGATTTGAAATCCCTATTGTGGTGAATTGGGTTTCATTTAATGAAATCTTCTTCATTATATCCCAACATGATGGAATGAAAACGAAGTAAATCGCTCTCAGGCACACAGTCAAAAGTAATCTCTGATCTCCTAAGGTGACAGTGTCCTCAACATGATTAACATTTTTTGCTTTGCTAAATGTTTCATACAGTGAAGACTAGTGGTGGTCCCTGGGTATTTCAATATCTTCAATAGTGCAACATTATTTCTGAAAATAGTGCTTAAAGCAGCAGAATTCAAGATGGGGAGGAATACATTGGCTCTGAGCTGCAAATGGACGACCGCAGTCTATGCCTGCCAGTATAGGACAGGGAAGTATGCCTGGGAGGATAAGTTCTCTGGTTGATCTGGGTCACCAAAATCCATCCTGCAGTACTATGCTATTTCAGTCTGATTCTGCATATGCTTTTTTTCCTCCTGAAAGCATAGTACATGTATGTGGATCCTTCTTGGGCTTCCATCTAGTTTGATTCTATTCCTTCTGGCTGGCCTTAGTTCAAAACTATAATACTTTACAGCCACAGAGTATCTGATATATATACACATTAGGAATGTGTACTCCTTTCTGCAAGCATCAAAGGATTTACAGAATTACAAGATATGTATGCACTATGTCTGTGTATCCCTGTATTCAGTAATGGTAACCATTTCTGAGGTGAAACATAGCAGTGTGCTAATGGCTCACAGCAATATTACATTACAGTTTAGAATAAAAAGCAATGAACACTGACACTGTATTAAATTACAACAGGATTTTAGGCAGAATATAATTACTTAACTATAAATTTAGTCAGAATATAAGTTAACTCTCCTTCTCTAACTAAAAAAAACCTGTAATATTTAGTAGCAAGCAGTCAAGGGCCTTGGTTTTATATCATCTGTAAAAAACAAACCTTCCAGTTTGCATATTGTTATTATGCCCCAAGAGCCCTGATATGTCCTTTCCAGGAAGTGAAGTAGCCCAACCTTGTTTAGCTTGTACAGTCTTATTGGTTCACATCACAAAGTGAAACAGCTGAAGTTAAACAGACCAGACTTCTATTGGAGCTGATGAACATCATTAGGTTAAATCAGCTGAAGGGGCCATTATTGTGCAGTTCAGGACACTCCTCTAATCTACTACCTAACGGTTCAGCATTAACCTAGCTGGCAAAAAACCTAGCTGGCTTCAAGACTGAGCTTGATATCTTTATGGAGGGGATGGTATGGTATGATGGGACAGCCTAATTTGGCAACTGACTGATCTTAGACTACTAGTAAATATGTCTAATGGCCTGTGACGGGATGTTAGAAAGGGTGGGTTCTAAGTTACTACAGAGAATTCTTTCTGGGGTCTGACTGGTGAGTCTTGCCCACATGCTCAGGGTTTAACTGATCACCATATTTGGAGTTGGGAAGGAATTTCCCCCCAGGGCAGATTGGCAGAGACCCCTGGGGGGTTTTCGCCTTCCTCTGCAACATGGGGCAGGGGTCACTTGCAGATGGATTCTCTGTATCTTTAAGTCTTTAAACCATTATTTGAGGACTTCAATAACTCAGTCATTGGTTAGGAGTCTATTACAGGAGTGGGTGGGTGAGGTTCTATGCAGGAGGTCAGACTAGATGATCACAATAGTCCCTTCTGACTTTAAAGTCTATAAGTCTACGAGCATCCATTGTTTGGAAGAGAACTGCATGCCAAAAGCTGACATGTTGGCAGAAGTGATTAAACCATTAACAAATATTATGATTTAGATTTAATAAACATCGTGTATCCAGGACAAAAACAAATGGAAAATAAAGACAATAGAGCAGTATTCATGTTATAATAACTGAAATCTAAATTGCATTCCATTGTGTCTTTTTCAGTGTTGCAATGTACAATACTATTTTAATATATCATCATTACAGAAGTCACAGCACACATTACACAGGCGGATTGTGATCACTTTACTCAAAATTAGTCGTGCTTTACTCCCAAAGTAGCCTCATTGACTTTGTAGGATTTCTTGTGCTGAAAGGCACCATTCAATGTGAGTAAGGGTGGCCCACAAGTAACTGCTCAAAAGACACTCCATTATCCATTTTTTCATTATGGAAAATTTGCATGGATTTCAAAATGATTAGCACAAATTGTTCTCAGAAGCGTGAGCAGGAATAAAAATTTGACCCCTTTTGAAGGGGCATGTTCTGTGCTCCTGCCGCAACTCTGGGGCCAGAGAGGCACACAGTGCCCCTGCAGACTACTGGGGGGCCCGTGCCCCTGCTTGCCCCACCTCTGGGCATGTCCCTGATCGTACCCTGTTCATATGTTAGAATATACTACAGTGGTTTATTAACTCTGCAATGTGCTCTGTAAGGGGCACATTATTTAGTGCAATTTTTTCTAACTGGAGTGCCTAAAGGTAGGCATGTAAATGTACATTTAGGCACTTCATATTCAGTGATTAATATTCAGATATGCTGACTTCAATGAGAGTTCTAAGTGCTGAGCACTTGTAAAATCAAGCCTTTTATTTAGGTGCCTAAATATGGTTGGAAAATGTTCTATTCTCAGTTCAGTTTCCCCATCTGTACAGACGTACATACCCATATTTGTAAAGAACTTTCAGATTCTCACATGAAAAGTGTTTTATGAATGCTATACATTATTTCATAATTAAAAGGTACATGGTAGATGACTATATAAAGCAAAGCACTGCTTCTGTGTGTGATTACATTCTGAAGTGTTTGATCATGGCAGGAATCATTTATTCAGACTTCAACATTAAGAAGAAAAAAACAAACCAAAGCATAAAAAATAATAGTAATTTATTCACCTCATTCCAGTTTGAAAGTTCCATTCCGATGTTACTTCCTTACACTTCCCACTGATGTTACTTTCCAGGCATGGGTGGGAGAGAAATTACTGTCCAACACAAGTCAATAGGTTGCAGTGAAGGGTCTACATTGAAATGAAGGGCTCAATTCTCAAAAGGAGCTAACATCTTCTGTTCCTATTGGAGACAGAAGGGAATTCAAGGTGCTCATTACCTCACAGGATGAGGCCCTACAGCTGCTAAAAAAAACAGGGAAAATTACCATGAAAATGTATATGAAAAGTGTGTCCCCTTTTTGTTAAAGATTCGTATGTAACCTCTGAGGCATGGCTGCAGCTTTCTTCTTTTTCTCCTCAGGGTTACAGGTCCTGAGTTCACCTATAATGGTGTCTGGTGCCTCCGCCCAAAAAAACCCTTCTCGTGCAGTAAACACAGAGAGATAGTCCCTTGGGAAAATATTTAACACGCAATCTGTTACAGAGGACTCTCAGACAGAGCACAAAAAATAAAATATTTACCACAATTCCCAGAATAATAAAACAGTAAACAGCGTTTTATTAGGAATGGGGAACCCAAGATAGGGGACAATAGAAAAAGGGATCAGGATAATAGAACATAAACACAGCAATACATAAACTCCACCCCTCCCAAATGTACAGTTAGTACAGATCACCCTATGCTCTCTCTCAGCATCTGCCTAGGCAAATAGTGACTTTAGCCTCAGTCTTTGATAGTTGGTGCAGTGCTGATGTCAGTGGCCAGCTTAATATAAAGTAAATAAACAGGGGTGTTCTTACAAAGTACCCACACCTAGGATGGTAAGATGATCCTTGGGGCTCTCTGGTCTGAATAACAATGTGCCATTAGGCTGGCTCTTGGTAGCCTGACCAGGACTCTATTCAGGCTCCTGGGTTTCTGGTCTCTGCTGAGATGACTGAACAATGTCTCAGAAATCCCAAAAGGACTCAAAGTTTACCTGTGAGTAGGAATGTGAAGAGTAGACAGGCCCTGCCTGGCTCTGATTCTTCTCACCCAGCTACACTCCAAACTCAGCCCAAACTGAAAGTGAAACCTAACCCTTTGTCTCTGTGTTCTGTTGTAGGGTTGGTTCAGGGGTTGTTGCCAGCTAGCTCTATCTCCACCCTAGGCAATCAGGGGAATGGCATCCTGAGCCTTTGTCGCCATTGCTGTTGTAGTCCAAGGTGAATCCCCTTGATAGGCATAGCGTGGTATTTCGGGAGTAGCCTCTCCAAAGGGACTACACACAATTCTAAGTTTTTCAGCCAGCTCAAGTAGGCTCAGAGTGATGTGACACAAACAATAAAATTTCAAACTTGGGTGCATAAATTGTGGGCACTGTGCATGCAACCCCCTCCATTTTGAACACTAACAGGCTTTGCTCTATCTTAAATACAGAATTAAGAATTTATACTCACCTTTATCCATTTGCTCATGCTGATGATAGCTTGTGGGTAATATGGGTTTAGCACAACCAATGACTGCACAGGCAAGCTAGGTGGGAATCGCTTAGGGGATGAGATGCAAACATTTGGCTCACAGTGACGCAAAGTAGTTCAGTATTGTGTGAAAGAAGAGATAATGTTTGACCTTATTTGGTTGTGATTAGCTGAAATCCTTCTCTTAGGATATATTATCACTTATTAGCTCTATGCCAACAGTTTAATAAAGCCATTCTGGTTCATGGATTCCCATCACCTATCAGGACACCCTCTGGGATGGTTTCAACTGTCATATACTGGAAGGACAGAGACTTTTTAGTAAATAACAATATTAAGCACTGTGGTGGGACATATAAACCTTACCCTGGGCAACCCAGGCTTAACAAGTTACTGTGAGCACAGGTAGTTCTACCCTATCACACCTGTGAGAGATGTCAGAATTGGAAGGAGGCCCTTAAGAACTCAGTTGATGATAGACCAGGGAGAACAGTAGACATTCAGTCCTCAGCCCCCAGAGAGGTGGACTAGCTAAAGACAGGAGCTTCTCCGATGACTGCTGCCTGATGGCCCCTCACTGAAGAAAGGAAAGAAGGCTTGATGCTGGCTCATCTTGAGAGGGCAATATTCCTCTATATTACTTGCAAACTCAGTTTAGGGCCACAGCCTAGCAAGCATCCTCTGAAGGAAGGAAATCTTAACCCAATTTTGGTACCGTTCAGTTGTGTTAATTCCTTTTTATTCTGTTCATTGACAGCCCCAGAAGGGCCTTATCTGGGGCCCCGTCGGAGGGCTGAGCCTTTTTGGACTGGAACTGAAGTGGGAAAACCACTCAGACATTGGAATCTAGGGTGCACCCTGGAGAAGGAACTCTGGTGACAAATGCTTAAAGTCACACTTTACACCTTCAAAGCACCGTGAAAAACATTCATTACATTTTAGATTTAGAACCCCTGGAGTATTTTAGCAGCCAAAATCTAACCATTTATGCAAGCACCATGAGTACACTTCTTTCAAGTTAGAAAGATTCTTTCCATCTTGTTCCTTTGGGAAATCTGTGGCAGGCAATGAAAAGAGAAAGGAAAGATAACAGAAAAGCAAAGGAGCACAAGAGGTATGATCAACAGTAATCAGCCAAACATGAACAAAAAACAACCTCCCTCACACTGAACTGGATCTGACCAAGGGGATCAATTCATGCATGTTTGCATTCTGGTGCTGGTGCTTGTGAGCTTTTTGCACTCATAGGCACTATAAACGAAGTAAAAATTGAACAATCTGACATCAGGATAAAAAATAGACTGAAGCCTACTATCCCATCCCTTCTCAACTTTACACTGCTAAAACAATTGGCCATGTAGCTAGAAGTTAAACAAATCCCTTTTGGAACTTCCAAATTTCCAAACCCCCAAGTTACTTTTTAGCAGTGCAGCCAAACAGAAGCATTTAATTAATATATTTATAATTGTTAATGGGTTGCTCATAACATGAATTCAGCTTATGAATATTCATTTACATTACTGAACAAGCCTACCATACGGCAGTCAGGTTTTGTTCATGCGATGCTTCACAAAAAGGATACCAGGAGTAAGGACTACAGCAGATTGGCAGTGATATATGGAAGACTGCATAGCGCTTGCTCACATTGAGCCAAATTGATTGCATTGACTTCATGGGGTCAGGGATGAATTTACCCTACAGTGTCTGGTCTTTGATAGTGCTGTATCTTGCTCTTTTGAGCAGAATAAATATGCTGCGGTTGGGAAGTTACAACCCAGATGAAGTAAAGGATATTGCATAGGTGCCCTGTTCCACAACCAAAGCAAGAACAGGTCTGTGACTCTCACAATCTGGTTCCTTTTTGCTCTTATTCCAATGGAGACTTAAATTTGCAGTAGCAAAAGAGCTGGCACAAATTATTTCCCCTCTGTAGTGGCTCATGTGCACACATGGGTGCATTGGGAGAAGTGGATCCAAGGTTCCACCCACTCCCCAGCTCTTTTGCCCATTTCCCACCCACCTGCATGGGAAAGGGAGCAGCAAACTCTAGTTCCTATCCATCTATGCAGATTCCAGCTTCTTATGTCCCCTTCCTGCCCTATGTAGGTGCACAGGAAAGCTCACCATTGAACCCTGAATACTTTCATAAAAGAGAGCAAATGGCTCATTTGCTGCCGATGATGAAGGAGTGATTGCTCTCTTCCTCTCGCTAACATTAAAGGCTTTGTTTTTACGTGACAGACAGTTTATGGGGTAGATACAAGGAAGGTTGTGTAGGCTTTAAATATCATCTGCCATAAGGAAGAAGGGAAGCATAAAAAAATTCTTAGATTGTCAACATATAACTAAAAAGCCAGCAAAAACCATTGTAATTCAAGCAACAAGCCTGACTTTCCCTTTGACAATGAAAGTAATGTTTAAGGAGACTCCTTACGGAGAAAAATGTTCATTCCACTGATATGCAGTCCTATCTACAGGTTACCTTTATGACAACCTGCATAAGCAGCCAGCAGGCAGATGGACAGAAAACCGAATGCTCTCTTGGCTGCCTGCCATTCTCTGTATGGTGGCTGATAATAATACTTAATCAAATTCCTATCTGGGGGCTTTATCTTGCACCAACGTATGCATGTATTCACTTGTTATTTGGATCACGTTTCCTCAGTGCTAGTAACAATTTGAAAATGATAAACATTCACTGCTACTTTTATTTCTCTTGCCGTGAAAGGCAGGATTCTACCCTCCCTATCCACCTCTCTCTCTCCCCCAAGTCACATATATTGGATTATTGGCCTTCAGTTGAACTCTTTTACATGGAGTCGTTTCCTTACAGATTAACGCTCTAACAGAAAGGTTTCCTGTTTATGAAAATAGAGAATTCATATACACAGCTGAACTTCGCTACAGTAGAGGTTGAATGTTTAAGGGGGGAGGGGGAGGAGAGAATGCTGCATTATTGTTAATAAATCCTGGCCAGAGTGAAGATTCTGACAATTGTCCATCTTTGGAGCTCTAAAGATGTGACCTAAGCCACATACAAATGAAGAGGTTACACCGCAGAAAAGAAATGGATCTTTAAAAGGTATATTTTACTGTTTGCTAACCACTCCATTTTTAAGGTTGAAGCCTTAACAGGGTATGTATTGTGGACTAAATTCTGCTCTCAATTACTTTTGTTTTACTCCAAATTTTATGCTGATGTAGCAGAGCTCAGGACCTTTCCCACAGTTTAGGCCTCAAGTGGCACAGAGATTAGAGAGAGCAGAAAGAAGAACCCCTTAAAGTAAATGATATTTTTAATACAGCTGCACTCCTGTGGAGTTCAGGAGTGCAACAATCAGGGTCCAAACAGCTCAAGGGAAGAACTGGGAATTTGAAGCCCAAAGAATAAGCAATTGAATCAACTGATTGTATACTATGTTACTGTGCATAAAAAAATATCAAGTTAGATCTTCTATGAAAGCTTGTAAAGTCCTAAACCTAACAATTATGAAATAGGTCTACAGCCTATGGTTATGAATTTATGTAAATAGAGAACTGGGTTCATAAAGCTTAGCCTCCACTTCACAACAGATGGTGGTCAGCAAGGCAGGACGAGCTGCCATCCCACCCAGACAATACTAGCTCCAACCAACTCGCATTGTACAACCTCAGAAAAGACAAATGATCAGCCATTAGGGTTAATGGAAAACACAGTCATCCCAGCTAGAATTTCTCCACCTTAAGTAATTGTGAGTCACCATGCCAGGAGAAAAAAAAAAAAAGAAAAAAAAGGGAAAAAGCCTTTTTAAAAGGAGGCTTGAAACTGAAGTCCTCATCCAGAAATGAAGGTTTGTCTCGAAAGCAGGGGGCTGTCTGTGAACACTGGATCCCCCTTAGGGCTAGGGGGCACAATGAGAAACTGTTCAAAGGCCATAGGTAATGTGTATTAGAAAAGGGAATTTATCTAATATAGAAGTATAAAGCCTGAAGATGCATCATTATGTGTATTTTCTGTGTAACTGGTATGTGTCTGCTTCCCTTGCTATTTCATTTTTGAATCTGTAATTTTTCTTTTAAATAAACCTTTTATTTATTTTTACCCCCAACAGGTCTCTGGTGTACAAATTGTGTGGAGTGTGCGTGCCAAGGTGAACTGATAATGGGCTGTTTTCACATCTTTGGTGGGTGACAAAACAGAGGAGGAAAGTCCGAATGTCTGGATAAATGGATTGAGGGAGTCTCGGAACTAGAAAGGTTATTGGGTCACCCTGCAAGTGGTAACTAGACCTCCCCGTCTAGGTCTGCAGACTTGTAGTAGCAGGGCCTCTGCTAAGTGCAATAAAATTGCTGTTTGGACAGTGCTTTGTTGTTGTGGCTCAGGATGGAACTCAGGCTCCAATGCTCCAGCCCAAGTTTGTGAATCTATGCTGGGAGGCTTGCTTCCCAATGCACTGCATATATACCCAGAATGCTTACAAAAACCTGCTGCTGATGAAAGGTACTGTATAAGATTTAGATGTTCTTAATTATGATGGGTGCAGTTCCAACAAGAGCAGCCTGCCCGACTTAAGGGCACAGTCCCCAATACCTATCCATCTCCACCCCCACACTCCACAAGTCAGTAAGTAGGAAGGAGAGGGATATTCCTGAGTCTCCAACTCCCTCTACATAAAAGAGTCCCTTAGCTCCGGAGGGAGCAGGAAGAGCTGCAGTGAGCTACATTGCTAATGTCAATAGTTGCCCAGGCTCTGATCTCTCACTTTCCACACACACACAGGTCTCCTCAATGCTTCCTTCTTTCTCACCGGAGTCCCCTCTTAGGGCTAGCAGAGATCTCCAGCAAACTCCTTTTTGGCCATCTCAGATCAGAGCATTTTTTCCCCACTCTCTCTCTGGTATGTCATAGAGAACGGGAAGGGACAGCGGTTCTTACGAGTCCTTAATTCTCAATCAAACTATATGTTTCTGAATTAGGCCCATTTTTGGCTTGAAATGACTCTGACTCACATTTTTCATGAAATTAGGGTAGGGAAAGAGTGAATACAACCACATGGCAGTCAGAAGAAACAAGAGAGAAGAGACAATGTTGATAAGTATAGACAAACCAGCTGGAAAAGTTAACAAACCATCATGAATCTCAGACTTTTGCCTCAAACCAAACACAAAACTTGTTTTAGACTCAAATTGATTTAAGCTAGCCCTATAGTGAGATTTGGGAATCCTGTCACAGTAAAGTTCAAGAGTCACTGGCAGGTCAAATCTGTCCCAAGTCAAGCTGATGTAAAAATAAGTTTTATAAAACCTTGGTCTATGAAAGCAAAAGTTATTAGAAACTGACTATAAAATGAAATGGCCTAATTTATTTTAATTGTTCGACCTGAGAGAAAAAACAAACAAACAGTATAAGAGCTAAACAGTAAACAAGATTTTAAAAATAATCAGTTTAAATCATCTGAGGTGGGCAAACATATATATATACTTAATCATTCATTTTTTCATGTTGCAAAGAAGAAAAGCAACCTTTGGTTACAACTCCACCCATCCCTCCCAAAAAAGTACATTAAATATGAATGTCGCTTCACCTCATTTTTATATTATTTTTATATAAATATAACAAACTATCTTCTGTGTACAACATGCAAAGATAAAAGGGTCTAATACCCTTATTGTCAGTATAAGGAATTAGTACTTAATCAATCCTATCTTAAAATAAGCTAAACTGGCACAGAACAATAACAGAAAACAGAATACTTCAACCTAAACCAACCATACCAGCAGCACTATCCTCAGTTAAACAATCTTGAGGTTCTTCCCATGCTTCCTGTCTAGAACTCAAATGTTCTACATCTCAGATTGGTTAGCCCCATCATAACAACTTGATCTCTGGGGTTGACTTTTATAGCATGTTATCCTGTCATGTACTGAGTGTTCTTAGCTTCAGCTGACTGTAGTGAGACCTGAGGGATCAGCTAAGAAGGGAGTAGCAAATTATGAAGACTGAACATAGGTGGGACATGTATAAGAATTTAAGATGATAGAAATTATAGTGAGAGGGAGATGCAGAGTATATTGTAGTGGTAAGACTCTGTAGGTCATGCAGAGTCCATCAACATGATAGGAAACAGATGACGTGGGGTCAACTCAGAAGGTAGTTAAATTTGAGACAGATCTCTGCAAAAGTAATGCTACCAAACAAGGATGATAAGAACTGAGATTAGCCTCAATGGAAACCAGCTGGTTGAGTAAGCCTTGGGGACACAACAGTCAAATGGAGTGTAACACGAGGTCTGGTCCGACCCCACGGTTGTGGCCCTTCTTTGGGCCCTGGCTCGGAGGAAGGCCACTGCACCTTCCTTCAAGGGGATCGTTACCGTCTGCAATGAGTCTATCGCCCCGGCCCTCGGCGGGGCGGGCGAGCAAGCAGTCTATCGCCCCGGCCCTCGGCGGGGCGAGCGAGCAAGCTGTGTCCTCTATTCAGGAGAGCAGGGGACGGTAATCACTCCCTGGGTGGCGAGGACAAGGGGGAAGGGAGGGGGACGCAGACCCACCAGAGTCCACTGCGTCCCAACCCAGGGCCCTAGCAGTGGCAAAGGTGTTGCCACTAAGTCGGCGAGGCTCTCACCACAACACGCCGACAGGGCTTGCCCCTGTCTCAGTCATGGCTATGGCCGTCCCTGGGCCAGTTCCTCCCCGTATCCCCAGGTACCTGTGTCTGCCGGGTCCTTGGGGTCGCTGGGGTATACGGCCCGGAGTAGACCCGCCAGTCCCTCCTCATCCACAGGTGGCAAGGCGGGGAGTTCCTCTGCGAGGGGCAGCTCCTCCTGGTCACAGGGCTTGGGGGATGGCTCGGCTTCCGGCAGCTCCTCCAGGTCCTGTCCCGTCTCTGGGGGCTCGGCGTCAGGCAGCTCTTCCAGGTCAGGTCCAGCCTCGCGGGGGGATCTCCCAGCCCTCAGGCTCCGGGGACTCGCTCCAGTCACTGGGCCCAGGGGCCTGGCCCCCAGTCCTGGGGCCCGGTAGGCCTAGGCCAGTCTAGAGGGTCCGGGGGCCCTATCCAACCCTTAGGGGTGGGTCACTTGGGCCGATCCTGGAGTCCTCGCTCCAGGGGACACTCGCTTGGGGCAGTGGCCCAGCCTAGTTTAGGTCTTTGCTGCAGCCAGCAGGACGGCACATCTGCTTCCGGTGGTAGCTTGTCTCCTTCTGAGCTGTGTGGCCTGCTTTTTATACTCTCAGCCCTGGCTGAGACTCCGCCCCTCTGTTGCCGGATTGGTCGTCTGGCAGGACCTATCGCTAGCTGGGCTCCCGGTTGCCGGGCAGACTGGGCTGTCGGCCCTTTTACTGTCCGACCCCGGGGTTGAGGCCCTTCTTCGGGCCCCAGCTTGGAGGAAGGCCATTGCACCTTCCTACAGGGAGAGAATACATTTTTGTTGGTAAAGCTTCACACTTAGTTGCAAAATAAATTTTAAAAGTATAAACTGAGTAGTAAAGAGTAATTAATAGTAACTTTCATAGTAATTACCTCTAAAGAAAGAGAGACAATTTTTCTATTTTGTGCCCAGACATCATAACTTTTAAATAAGAAAAAAAAATTACCTTGACTATGCCAAACTCATCATTCATCAATACATATAAAATAATTATCTGTATCAGGTGCTTCAAAAAACTGGAGAGGCCAAACTACAGGATCATTGCTACGTGGCCCATTCATCTCATTAATTTCATATAAGAATTATTTCTGCAAGTTGTGCTGCAAAATCCCAGTTGTCTCTGGAGAAAGTTTATATATTAGGTTTTCTGTTTTGGGACAAAGATAGGGTGTAGTTTATTGATTAGCATCTCTGCTTTGGGATGAAGATGTATTTCAGATGTCTGATAACGTGGTAGTGACTCACATATCAACACCATGAAAGCCCTTTAGCAATCAAAGCCTTAAAGTTCTTGTACTTTAAAATATTAGGATTTCTAATTTTACATTAACCTATTGAATCTTATTTACATCTCCCCATTAAAAACCATATCATTACAATTTTAGTATTTTAATCCCCTTAACTTAAGTTTTTTAACTCAGTAAATCATACCAGTTATTGCTAGAAAAATTTTCATCCTGCCTCCTTCACATTTGTCCTAACCAAATACTTGGGACCCAGTCATCCCCTGAGTTGTACCTCTGTACCTCAGCAGAACCGATTAGAAGCAAGGTCCAACCTTGATTATCATCAGGCAAGCATGTTGCAGTTGACCTTTTGGAGTGGTACGAGTAGGTTATTCACTCTAAGAAATAACAGTAGTCACGGTCGATGTCCATTCCATGAGTAAAATTCCAAAGTCGGGTGATGTATGAAACACAGCAGCAGTATCGCAGCTGGCAGGGAGGACTATATCATTCACCAATAATATGGTTGTACTTCTGGTTTTAACAGAACCCAGTGGGCCAGATTTTCACAAACACATGCTGCCCCCAGTTCAATCTCATTATTGCTGCCTGTGCAGTACAAGACTTCATCTGGCCAAACTCAGAATTCTCCTAGTACAAGAGAATTCAACACTTGTTAAACCTGGCAGAAGTGGCTTCTATATCAATCTCTTCTCACCAGCATACAGAGCGTGTTGAGTTGAGGGAAAGGGCCTATGGGAACTGGAGAGGGTTGAAAAAGAGACAAGTGTTCCCCTTTGGCAATTAGCAGTTGGTGTATAGTCCTTTACCATTCATCTGTAAAATCAAGGACCCATAGCTGGCGCATCGCTATTCTGGGCTGAGTATATCTTGGCACAGGACAAAAATCTGGCCTATTGTTTGTAAGGCTGATACTGAGGCATGTTCAGCTGTGTAGATGTGATAGGTGGGGATGAAAGGCCAATATGAAGGAATCCTAAAAACCCACCACCATCAAACTATGAAGACAATCATAAGAAGAATAAGTTAAGGGTTCAGAAATGGAGTCAGAGACATAATGTAACCTTTTGGGATAATAAAAGACAGAGATGACTTTTTAAGATGTAAGGCTGTCATTTTTCTTAACTAGTATTCTCTGTAATTAAGCTTAAAAACTAGCTAGCTTCACTTTCAATAGTATTTAGTCCATCTGTGAACACTTATTTTGTTAGTATTTTGTCTTTATTTTCTACTCTTTGACAGTTTGCTTCTATTTAGAATAACTGGAGTGGATTGAATAGATGGTTAGTGGGGGGACAATCATTTCTGGGTGCCTTGATGAGAAAGAAATTGACGTACTACTTTCAGGGAAACAGAAGCAACAAGTTAGTAGATTTGAGAACAGCTATTTGAAGTGTGAAGTGAGTGTGAAGAAGCAGACTGAGTGAGGTCAATGTGGGTATGGGAGAAATGAATGTCCTGAGAGTTGTAGACAAGTTACAGACATAAGGCTTGATTCTGATTTGATCTAGCGCAGTGGAATAATGGAGCTACTCTTGATTTCATCTGGTGTAAATTAAATCAGAAACGGGCCTTTTATTGGGCGGGGGGGGGGGGGGAATGCGGCAAAAGATAAGACAGCCTCATGTCTTCACTCTCAGGGCCTATCCCTACACTACCTATCATTTCCCATTCAGTATTGAGATGTCAGCTCCTAACTCCAATGGGCCAGTGATGCCACCTTTAACACGCACCTGTGAAATTTTCCAACAAGTATCTTCTTGCCTTCTTGTACTGATGCCACCGCCTGTCACGATGACCAATATCATCTCATGTTTCCTTATATTCCCCTCTCTGTCTGGAACCATCTGTTGTCATCTAATACTTAGATTGTAAGCTCTTTGGGGCAGAGACAGTATTTTTGTTCTGTGTTTGTATTGTGCCTATCACAGTATAGTTCTAGTCCATGATTAGGCTCTAAAGTAATACAAATGAATAAATAATAATAATGAATGATCTCTCCTGCCATGAGGTTGTCCAGCTCTCCGCATGTTCACTGAATTCCATGGAGTTACACCAATACAAAGCAGTTTCAGTGAGTGGAGAATCAGGCTTCTTGTATATATGTAGTTTTAAATAGAAGTCCATAGTTGTTAAAATGTAATGAAGTGAAATACAAATGAAGCAGGAAATAATATAAACAAAGCAAATATTATTACTATAAAATATTAATACTGAATAAGAAAACTAAACATCCAGTAACTGAATTACTGGATACATTAACTGGTTACCAGTATAACATCAGCTCCTAGAAAATCAGAGGCAAGCCAGTAAGCTTCACTTCTCATGAAAAGCATGTTCTTATGGGTGGTTTCAAGTATCTGTATATATACTAGTCATCTACCTGTCTGCCTACCTTTATGGCATGCTTCACCATCGCGCTTTAGCACAAATACTCAATTATCTTCAAAACACTCCTATGAGATAGGAAATTCTTATGTATCTATATTATTATGTATTAATCAACCAACTCTCCACTTCATCCAGAAATATACAACCCAGAATTGGTCCCAGATCCAACAATATCCTCTCCTAACTGAACTTCCTTGCATTTCAATATCCATAGGCATATAGGTTGAAGTATTTCAACCAGCTTTAATGCACACACAGTTATGCAAAGAAGACTGCATTTTGCACAGTACTGTGTATTGCTTTAAGTTCTCATGCTAAACTACCAGAAAACAGTTTAATATAGTGAACGTTGTGTTTTATTTTACATACATCCATGGTATCTAGAAAACAGGTGAAGGTTTTGGCTACAAGTACAGGATGCTGGGCTAGATGGATCATTGGTCTGACCCAGTATGGCTGTTCTTATGTACATTGAATATATTATTTTTTATTAGTAGTGCAGTAACACGCAAAGGATTATGGCCACATTGTGCTAGGCACAATCCAAACACATAGGCAAACATTATGTCTCATTTCAAAGAGCTTACAATTGAATTAAAAATCTGATTATAGTAATTCTTTGTATTTCAATTATTTTATAAAGCTACAAGTTTACAAGTGCTTTATAAACAATAAAAATGATTGGCATAAAAAAGTCTGTTTTAATCATTTCTGGGATTCCCCTTGGTGTTGCAAGTAAAAGTCAAAACCACCTTTATTAAAAGATAACATCCCTTAAGAGACAACTTTTGTCAGTCTGTTGTCACTTAATGTAGGCTGCTTTATTTTATTGTTTGAAAGTCATTTGATTTACCTTAAGCCTAGATTTTTACCAAATGCCATGATCAGTCTGGTACCAATTGAGATCTAACCAAATGCTTCTTCTTCTTCTTTTCCTTTATGCCGCTTTTCCTGGTGAGGTTTGCAGTGGTGGCATGGAAATTAGGGAGGACCAGACCTCCCTTTCTTCCACAACAGGTTCCAGATCCTCCTGGGGGATTCCCAGGCATTCCCAGGCCAGCCAGGAGATATAATCCCTTCAACTTGTCCTGGGTTAACCCTGGGACCTCCTCCCAGTGGGATGTGCGTGGTATAGTTCCAAAGGAAGTCTACTGGGGATATCCTTATCAGGTACTCAGACCACCTCAGCTGACTCCTCTCAATCCAGTGGAGTAGCGGCTCTACTCCGAGGCTTTCCCGAATAGTCAACCCCCTCACTCTATCTCAGAGAGTCAGTCTGACCACCCTGTGGAGAAACCTCATTTCTGCTGCTTGTACCCATGATCTTGTTCTTTCAGTCATCACCAAATGAGCTGAATTAAATATTGTGTGACAATGTGGGAATTTTTTGTAATATTTTTTATGAAGCCTATGTTTGCCTCAATTTCCCCTATATGCTGCAGTGTTACCTAGTGTGGGGGGCAAGGTCTGTTTGCTCTCTGGGAAGGCTAAAACACAGGTGTGAATGGCTCCTACTGTCTGGAGCCTGAGGTCCCACACGAATGGAGCTCTTGAGAAGACAATGGCAAATCAAATTGTCTGGACATGGACACCTAGCAACCAACCACCCAGAGAGATGTGGACTTCCCCACCTTTCAGCACAGGGACTGAGTCACATCTTCCCAGCTCATGAACAAAGGATTGGTGGGGTCTGAGGTAGAAGTTGAGTGTGGGCTTCAGAAAGCAGTCGGGGCACACTTGAACTGGGGCAAAGAGAAGTCAGAGGGACTGCTGACCAGGATGGACTATGCCGTAACTTTATTTTCTCTGAACTAATGAGGGTCTTCTTATGTTGTGTTCCAGTCAACTAATAAACTCTTCTGTTTTACAACACTGGAGGAGCTGACTATAGATGCTGACACTCCTTAAGTGCATTGCAGATGCATTGGGCCCTAAGATTCTACAAGTCTCCCTTAGGGAGCTATTAGATTTATAGTCCCTGAACAGAGCTCATGGTGTGAAGCAGGCGATGCTGAAGGACCAGAGTACCAAACTAAGGAGGCAGTGAAGCCGCATAGCTTCCCTTGGAGAAAATGTGATACCTCTAGGGGGCTGGATCACTGAAGGAGTCCTCCCAGACATCGTTCCAAAGCTGGGGTCATAGCACCAGCTCTGTGGATCCGTGTCACGTTAGCACCAGTTTCTACACTAGCCCAAGATCTTGGAAATCTCAGAAATGAAAAGATTGAAGTTCTGGGAGGCTGGAAGTTTGTGATCTCAAGTCTTTTTAGTTTTTCTTTTTAGTCTTTTTTGGTTAAAAAGTTAGGAAATATTCAGCATTGTCCTCAAATTGCCAACAAGCAGCAGAGACATTTCATCTTTGAGCTTTCCTGAACTTTCAATTAAAGGGTTATTAAAATTACTGTTTCAACTTTTCATTATAGGTTTTAATTTTATGCTCAAAAATAAAGTAGTAGTTTTGTTTATTTTTAATATAACCATCACATGCTGTACTTTGTACGAACAGTCCTGGGACATTATACATCATACAACAAGATCTGGATAACTTTGTAAACTGGAGTAATAGAAATAGGATGAAATTTAATAGTGGAAAGTGCAAGGTCATGCACTTAGGGGCTAATAACAAGAATTTTTGCTATAAGCTGGGGACACATCAGTTGGAAGTGACAGAGGAAGAGAAGGACCTGGGCGTATTGGTTGATCACAGGATGATTATGAGACACCAATGTGATGTGGCTGTGAAAAAAGCTAATGCGGTTCTAGGATGCATCAGGCAAGGTATTTCCAGTTGAGATAGGGAGGTGTTAATACCATTATACAAGGCGTTGGTCAGACCTCATCTGGAATACTGTGTGCAGTTCTGGTCTCCTATGTTTAAGATGAATTCAAACTGGAACAGGTGCAGAGAAGGGCTCCTAGGATGATCCGAGGAATAGAAAACCTGCCTTATGAGAGGAGACTCTAAAGGCTTGGCTTGTTTAGCCTAACCAAAAGAAGACTGAGGAGCAATATGATTGCTCTCTATAAATACATCAGAGGGATAAATACCAGGGAGGGAGAAGAGTTATTTAAGTTCAGCACCAATGTGGACACAAGAACTAATGGATATAAACTAGCCATCAGGAAGTTTAGGAAGTTTAGGCCATCAGGAAGATTTCAAGTTTAGAATTGAAATTAGATTACTAGCAGTAAATATGCCCAACAGCCATGAAAGGATGTTAGATGGGGTGGGTTCTGAGTTACTACAGAGAATTCTTTCTGGGTCTCGGACTGGTGAGTCTTGCCCACATGCTCAGGGTTTAACTGATCACCATATTTGGGGTTGGGAAGGAATTTTCCCCTAGGTCAGATTGGCATAGGCCCTGGGGGTTTTTCACTTTCCTCAGTAGCGTGGGGCACAGGTCACTTGCTTTTGGATTCTCTGTATCTTTAAGTCTTTAAACCATTATTTGAGGACTTCAGTAACCCAGTGATAGGTTAGGGGTCTATTACAGGAGTAGGTGGGTAAAGTTCTGTGGCCTGCTTTGTGCAGGAGTTCAGACTAGATGATCATAATGGTCCCTTCTGGCCTTAGAGTCTATGAGTCTATTATTTCCTTACCGATCTGTCTCTTTTCTATTGTCGAACATTGATTCCCTCACCCCAATCTTCAATCCCTCTCTGTTTCTTTTATAGCACAAACTAGCACAACTTTATTTTATTCATTTTGGTTTTTATGCACCTTTAGTCAACCAACTTTTGGAATATGGGATCAAATCCTGAGATCCTTATTCAGTCCTACACATATAAATATTAATGGGTGAATTACCTAAGTTAGGACTGAGTACAGTGTATATAATATATTTCCCAAACAGTGCATACAATGTGTTGATTTTTAATTATTTTTGTTAATGGCTGTGATTTTAAAAAAAAATCTAAAATAATCACAGAAAAATAAATCACATTTTTGTCCCCGTTCACTTATTTTCAGATTCACTGGATTGTCACTAAACAGTAGCATTTGTTCAAAATATTTATGAAATTTCATCAAATGAAAATTTTGTATTATCAAGATAATGGGGAACATTTTATAGAAAATATTTCAGTTAGTTTTTTGGCTTTCAGGCTGGCTTCATTGGTTGTGATAGGCCAGACAAGTCACATGGTATTGGTTTTGATTTGGTGATTGACTAAGCCTACCCTGTATGGTTAGGAGGATTATGAAGAAGCCATCTTGATTTTGTTTAAACTTCTTTCTGACATAGTTTCATCCGTCTCTGTGTTACAACTGAAAGGCTTTCAGTTTTATGGCAGATCATACCGGGTCTGATCTTACTCCCAGTGAACTCAATGACAAAATTCCCATTGGCTTCAGAGGGTATCTCTACACAACAAAGAAAAACCCATGGCTGGCCTGTGCCAGCTGATGGGCTCATGGGGCTTGGGCTGCAGCACTGTTTCATTGCTATGTAGACTACTATGCTTGGGCTGGAGCCCAGGCTCTGGGAGGTGGGAAGGTCCCAGATCTGGGGTTCCAGCCTGAGGCCAGAAGTCTACACAGCAGTGTAATATCCCCACAGCCTGAGCCCTGCGAGCCCAAGTCAGCTGTCACAGGCTAGCTATGGGTTTTTCTTTGCTGTGTGGATACACCCAGTGTGGGAAGATAAGGTCTTCAGTGACTCTTAGAGTATGTCTACACTAGAAATGTAATCAACCTATATTAAGTCAATTTACAGCCACCACAGTAATTTCTGCAGTGGTTCATGTCACACTACCCTTCTTGGGTCAGTAATGCATGTCCTCATCAGAAGCACTTTCATCGACTTAAAAGGGGCAGTGTGGGGAGTGAGAGCTCTGTCTCTCTCACTTCACTGGCAGCTCACTCTTGGGAACCCAGCTGCCCCACAGCCTCCTGGGCTCCCAGGCGCAGCACACTCTCGGGAGCGGGGAAAGCTGCCCTGCCTTCTCAGTCCCCATGGCCTGCTCTCCACCAGGCCAGGCAGCCTTGTTAATTTCACGGTTCACCAAGCTGTGAAATTGACAAGGCTGCCTACTCCTGGCCAGGGATCAGGCATGGGGGGAGGCAAGAGGGCACCCGGGCTTCTCGCCCCAGCCGGGAGTGAGGTCCAGCATCCAGCTCTCCAGGGAAATGGACAAGACAGCCAACAGCCGATGTAAGGGATTCAGTGTCTACACAAACACTGTGTCACCCTAACTTCACCGACATAAGCCTTATGCCTCTTGTGGAGGTGGAGTTATGTTGGTGTAGTATGGCACTTACATGGGAAGGAGGAATGCTATAAGGTAGACATTGACATAATTAGGTCAACATCAGCTGCCTTAAATTAACCTAACTGTGGAGTGCACACCAGCCCTGAGTTACACAAGGTGGTGTCATTTTAAGCATTGAATAACTGAGTGCTTCATCATAAAAAATAGGGGTGAAATCTTGGTCCCATTGAATTTTTCCATGGACTTCAGTGGAACCAGGATTTCATCATGTACATGGATATAATTTATTTCATGATCATGACTTGGAGTTAATGGAGATTTGGTTCAGTAAGGGTTGCATGACAAAATCTTAATATCTATATACATTACTACTACTACTATTATTTTTTATTCCTATAATTTCTTTCATTCCAAAGTGCTTTGTAAACATTTTATTCTGGAGTCACTTCACCCATTACTGAAGTGTTGTCTTTTCAGGCATAGAAGATACTGCACAGCATTATATACAATATCAATACAATAGAATAATCTGGAACAGGAAATGAAGAATACTGTATCCAACTGAAACAATGGCAGGAATTTAGGCAAGCAGAATGGAATTTATGTAATCTGATTTTAGCCATTTTAGCCCAGACATGAGTAAACAACCCTATTCATCCAAACATTGATATGCCAGACAATAATCAGGACTACAGTTTCATGCTTCATCTGAAAGACACTGAGCTGGCTTGATATAACAAATACTGGTGAAATCAGGAATAGCTAAATTAATATTATTTCACTGTAAAGTCTATATAGGATCAGAATCAGGCACAGTTACTCCAACACAGAGCTCTCTACCATCAAGCAGGTGCACTGGTTCAACAGTCACTCAAACAAAAATTACCATCACAATCACTTCCTGCAGCATTCAGGAATTTCCTTTGAGATCTCCCATCTAACTACTGATCAGACTCCAATCTAATTAGCTTGTAAGAACTAAAATGAACCCAGGCCCCAGTTTAAGGTGCAACTTTCAGTGATAAAAGCCACTTCTCTCTAACAAGAAAACCCCACATAGAAATAAACATACAAACATGAATTTAAATCCCATATGCTTGCAGAACGGCTTTTCTGTTTATGGGTTTGATCCAACTTCACTGAAATTAATGGAAACTGAACTGGACCTTCATGGGTCTACTCCAAAGCCCATTGACATCAATAGGAGATTTTTTCTTTTGAGTTGGGCTTTGGATCAGGCTGTATATAAGCAGTGGCGTGATTCGAGAATTCTGAGTGCTAATCCAGATATAATTCTGATTCAATGTGTAACCCTGGGTAGGGCATTTAATGTCTCCATGTGTATTTTGTCATTTGTAAAACAGAGAGACTAATACTGTACCACCATTATCTCACAAGGATGTTGTGCAGATTATTCATGAATGTTTGTACAGCCTTATGAAAATAAAGTGCTATATAAGTGCTAAGCATTAGATGTGCTACTGCTAAATACCAAAGCATTTAGAAATACATTTTAAATGGTATGTGCGCTATGGTAGTCTGATTAGTAATCAGTGATATTAGTAAAGAGAGCTGTGTTGCTAAACAACTGATCACATTGAAAATTAATTCAGTCATAGAAAATCTTGCCTGTTGCCATTAAAAAGTTAAAAACATTAATTTAATTCTTGTTAAAAATATCCACCCACAACTAGACAGAGAGAATTTATTTACTATTATGCAGCAAAATAAGATTTGACTAAAGGTTTTATGGGATTAGCTGTTTAAAAGTATCTTTCTCTTCATAAACTGCATTATATGGGGCTGTGACTGGTTTTCAAGTGGATATTTAAACAATCTCCTGAAAACAAACTTGCATAAACTAAGATGAGCAAGGGCAAAAAGCTTTATTCTGATCTTTTAGATTTAGATTTAAAAACATGTATCTTGGATTAAACCCAATATTTCTTCCTGTAAGGAAAGATTGTTAGGATTATCTACTTTTGCATGTTTCAATCATGCAGTCAGGATTATGTGATGGGGGGAAGTTTGAGTTCAGTGGGTGAAATTCATAACTGCTTTAACTCCACAGACATCAGTGAATATTCACTAGGGAAGAATTTGATCCAGAAAATCTGAATCTCTGTGCACATAATAAAGCTGATTAAATTTAGTAATAATTAATAGGCTAAAATTCACCCCTGATATAACTACAATGAAGGCAAAAGTTACATCAGTGATGAATTTGGCCCTATGTGGGTTTCCCCCCCCCAATTTATCTGTTTTAGTTTTTTAAATTTTCCTAATTTGCTCCTTTTCCCTGTTTGCTGTCTGCTTAAAGATATATGCAACCCCTCATCTCAAAGTATGCTATTTCATGGATGGCAGGAGATGGATTTCTATTTAAACAATGAGCATCATACATGTAATAGCACTCTTCATCTTAAATTATATGAAAATTAGAGATGCTTAAAGCATAAGCAAGGATATGGTCCAATGGTTATAGCCGAGCAATTTTTCCTCATTCTTATTCTCTGTGGGCCAGATCCTCAGCTGACATAGACTGAAATCAAAGGAGCCATGTGGATTTACAGCAGCGGAGAATACATGTTCAAATACACCTACACACACGCACCAATGGCCATTTTATATTAACTAGGATTCTATCCATTTCTGGGATTAAATTATTAGAATTCAATCCATATTATATATCAAAATAAACTCTTATTTAGTTTCACCTTTTTCTGTAAAGGCCACAACAGAAGGTACATACTAAAGATTTAATACTGTAGAGCGTTTGGTATTTCTTTCCTTCTAATTTAAACTATAAGACCAAAAACACGTTTGAATTCCAAGTATTTTTAATCTAAAGTCTATTGTTAAAGGTGTAATTATAATTCTTACTACAACCATATATGGTGCATGGAATTCTAAACAGAGAAAATGTTGTTTAATTTACACCTGCTATGTGCCAGAGGTATAAAAAGATCTATGAAAGGTGTTGTTATACCAGTTTGATGGTACCACATTTTCATTAGTGAAATGCTACTAGTCAGATAAATTCTATTCCATCCTTCTCATGGAATATAAAAGCATGTTGTAGCATAGTTTATTTGTATATTGATGGCTATACCCATGTTGAAGAAAGTAACCAAAAAGTCCTGTTTCCAATGGCTTGAAAATAATTATAAATCTCTTTTATGGACATTTCTTTCTTTTTTTCCATATACCGAAGCACAGTAGTGTGTTCCCAGAATGATAATAATCTATTTCTCTCCTCACACTACTGAGCTGGCAGTGACCTCACCTGACCCAATTGAAATTGATTTTGTTGTTGAACTCCTAGCTAGTGCAAATTAATCTTAGATCCATACAAGATCAGGGAAGCAAGACACAGAGTACAAAGACTCAAATAGTGAGGGGAAAAATTAGTTCGAGAGAAGGTATTTTAAGTTTGGAAAGATAAATGGTTACAATGACTTGCTTTGATAGAACATCTGTAGCAAAGGAGAAGAGAATGACAAGGGCTCTGAGAAAAAGCTGTAATTTAATAGCCTAATTTCCTGCCTGGTCCTGCAGAAATATCTGTCTGCATCTGACAGCTGATGAAAATGCACCAGGATTTGATTTGCTCTCCAGTGTGGGACAAGTTCAGTCCCATCTCTCCCTCAGGCTACATGGCTAGAGCAGATGGGCACTGTCTCTAGTTTCCGCCTCCTTCATTATGAATTCACCACTAGTGACTATCTTTTTTTTTTCTTAATTGTATTCACGGCCCTTAGTTCTCTAGTTTATTATTCATCTTCTTGTATTCAAATATAACAATTGGTCTCTCCTTATTGATTTACTCCTTACGTCTTTTTTCACTCTGTTAGCTTGATATATTTCTTTCCCTCGCTCTGTGTCTGTCTTATCTGGTTAGACTGAAAGTTTTTCAGGGCAGAAACTGTCCACTGATTGTTGTGCATACAAGGCCTAACACAATGGTGCCCTATTATCAGTTAGCCCCTAGGCGATACTATAATCAACATAATTATCAATCATAACTGATGCTTGAAACAATTTGCACACCAGTATTTTTAGTCTCTTTAAGCAAACATAAACCACATCACTCCATTGCTGTTTAAAGAGTGGATTCCTATTATAACTAACACTGACCTTATTTTTACAATCTGTAAAGATCTCTGTGAACACTACAGTCTTTGACAGAACCCAAAAATATTTGATATTATAGGGTCCCTGCAGCCCATATTATTATAACAACCAATCCCTAATGCTTGATTTATCACGTTAAATAAGGTGAAACAGTGTAGCAAATAACTTTTTATCATGGAATTTAAAGGTTTGTACCTACAAAACTCCATGAAAAAATGCATATCCTGAAATAAATGTTCAAATATTGTATAACTAGATGTTGAATAATTTAAGCAGAATAAATTGAGAAGACTTAATCAGCTACAAGGCAACAGAACTTAATTTACTCTAGGCTTCAGAAAGATTTGGGGCAGAATAAATAACAGTCACCCAAGTCTCCTGGGCCCTCAGTATCCGAACCCACTCACTGCCTCTTGATCAGCTGGTCTGGTTACAGTTATGGCTACTGACCTACTTTTCAATTCTTTTTTGTGTTGCAAAAACCCTTCTAGATCATTCCTTGCCTCCCTCTAAGAACAACTTTACCAAAGTAACATTTTTTTACCAATAAGTCATTTTCGAACTATTACATTTGGAATTTAAGTAGAATGTTAAATAAAGATATGAATACGTCAGTGGCAATTTAGCATCAAAGCTCTTAAGGTTTTGTCTAGACAGGGGTTTAAAGGTGTGTGGTGAGAATGTGCTAGCTAGCATATGTGTTCTAGTGTAGACAAAACAGTGTATACTTTAACATGTGCTATGCTGGTCAAGTTAAAGCCTAGAATGTGTTAAAGTATACACTGCCTTTTGTACACTAGACTTTTACAGCATGTTAGTTAGCACGGGGTGTTAGCAAACATATTCTGAACACACATTTAAATCCAAGTCTATACAAAGCCTAATTTATGGAGATGCAGCATGGTCCAGTGTGTAAGGTCATAGGATTGGGAGTCAGACCTGAATTCTACCACTGACCTCCTGGGTGACCTTGGGGATGTCTCTGTGCCTCTGTTTCCACTCCTATCTTTTGTCTCTGTTATAAACTCTTAGGGGCAGGGACTGATTTTCTCTTTACATGTTTGTACAATATTGAGCAAAATTGGAACCCCAGTCTTAGTTCTAGGTGCTACCATATTATGAGTCATATTACAAATAATAAAAATGAAAATGAATATATTGCAGAGGACGCAAACAGAAGATGGCTGCTGTTATCACATCATTTTAACGATAGATTGTTAAAATGGATTGTTCTATGCAAAGTCAGGTAAAATGGCTACATACCAATACACAACACATTTCCACCAATAGCTGGCATTTTCTATTAACATGAAAAAATAGCTATTATTATTCATGTGACAGATTTGGGGCCACTTTGTAATCAATTTACGAATAGTATACCTATTTGTCTGATTGTTGTAAGGAAGTTTACTATATGAATACCTGGGCTTAATTAAAAAAAGAGGCTGACTGCACCAGGCAGAAAAGAGTACAACACTTAAGAGACAGTGCAATAGCAATTCATTTTGACTTACCTCTGACCCTTGTTGAGCTCACTGGACTAGCTTGTCAATGGAGGAGAGTCTCAGTTTGTAAACACAGGTGAATTGAAAAGCCTGGAAAAGTGAGACAAATGCCCTTCTGGGAGGCATAAAAGTAACTCTCAGGGATGGAGGGGGTTGCTGCTGAGAAGCTGTTCTCATACACCGAGACTCTTGGAGGGTCTGAAGAAACTAGGCCTTTCTAGGCTCCCTTCCCAAATGTTAGGGCTTAGGTAAAATAGACATGACTCCAATGTTTTCTTTTGTTAATGTTAAGATTAAACAATACTTTGGTTTAAGAATCTAGCTAGTCATTCTGTATTTTCTACTAGTTAGAAGCTCCTGATGGGAAGAACTGCAGGTGTTAAACTCAATCAGACCTGCTGAGTAAGCACACTTGATCAACTAGTTACTGTAGCCCAAGAATGGGAGAACCATGGCATTCTGTTGCAGGAGAGGTAGAGGCATGAAGACTGAATCATAGAATCGTAGAAGATTAGGGCTGGAAGGCACCTGAGGAGGTCATCTAGTCCAACCTGTCACTCAAAGCAGAACCAACCCCAACTAAATCATCCCAGCCAGGGCCTCAGTTTCTGAGAGACCACCAAAGGATTAGGGGTGCAGCTAGCCCAGTAACTATGACCATTAGTAGAACACAGAGATACAGTGAGAATCAGGTCCACATTGTGCTAGCTTCTGTACAAACATAATACAGTCCCTGTCCCAAAGAGCTTTCAGTCAAAATAGGAGCAGGGTGTGACAGAAGGGTGTAAAACCCACTGAGGGTTAGTAGTAGATAGTAGTAGAAATACAAGGTTTCCCATAAATGGTGAATGTGTAGTTTGGAGATGTTTGCTTTGTTTAAAATGAAGAGATATGGGGCTAGACTGTCTCCTGCACTGGAGCTTTGTTCAACCCATAGTGGGGAGAAGGGGGGTTCCTGGCTTCCTGACTCTCAGGACTAACTACAGCCCAAGGTGACTCATAGCAGCTGCCAGGCTGCTCTAACTTGCACCACTAGCATATGGTCTGTAATTATACCCTCAAATGAATAGGATCTTCTGACGGTTTCACTATAGAATTTCTGCCTAGATCTTTCCCTATCCTTTCCTGTGTGGCTTCCTGCTAAAGATTTAAAGGGAGAGTACACATACTGAAACACTAAGCAATGTCTCTTCCACACTTCAAGGACTAGATGACTTTGGAAAAAGAGAGTCCAACAAAATTTGCTTAATCTAATAGGTTCTTCTAGGAAACTGCTTTCCATTTTTTTCCCTTCACCATGAAATGCCTACTTTTTTCTGTCTTTCCCTGCTGATGATTTCACAGCAGTGTTGTTGCCTTCCTAATGACTGTGAAGTTTGGAACTTTCAGTAGATCTCACAGTAATCAGCTGCAGCCATCAAAATACAAGTTTGGCAGAGAGCACAGACTTAAGATGGCTGCTGTGAAAGCAATGTTTAAAGAGGACTATCCCATGCAAAGCCACATAGAATACCAATATATCACAAGAACAGCCAATAATACATACAAAGCAAGCCACACAAGTTCCTTCCCAGAGAGCAGGTCCCTGCAGCTCCACCTCCTATTCACTTCACTGCAATAGAGATAGAAGAGTTTGCACCTTTAATCATTCCATTCTCCTATCATGCATTCAGGGAAACCTGTGTCACTATTGAAAATATGAAGTGCTGATTTACTTTGAAATATTTTTATCAAAGCACCAATATTTTACAGAGTGAAAACTATAAGAAGAGATATGATACCTGCTTTATTAAAAATATATAATAGAAGTTTGATCTGCTGCTGAACTTCTGATTGGAAAGTATGGAATGCTGCCTTAGCTTTTACAGATTAGGAAATTATTTACTGGATTTAACATGCCCGCTTTTCATTTTCTAACACTTATTCTTATGCCATAATATTAGTCTTTGAAAATGTTCATATTCAAATGTATTTAGAATCCTTTAATGCCATGTCCACAGTATTAACTGATCAGCAGAATGTAGTTTGCTGTGCCCTCCCATCCCCTGCATCAGGGTGGAGATTGGTGGATGGAACCACATAGTGGTGTATATGCCAGCCTTGCCCTTCTCCTGTCCCAAACACACACTCCATGCTATGGTTCAGGGAGACCTGAAGAGCTGTGCTCTGCAATGTGTGTAGGCTGCCAAAATCCAGCCCTGTACTCCTAGTTCCATTGTGATTAGAGCTGTCCTCACCCAGGGGAGGGAAGGGGATAGAAAGGTTTTAGCTCATTGTATGAAAGAAGTTTTTAGCAAAGATTTTTAAATTTTAGGAAATACTTATAAGCCTAGTTCCCTTTCCTCACCAAAAGCAACAATTTTGCAGACAGACATTTTTTTTTATCATAAAGAATTTCATGTTGTTATGTGAACAAAATTATTGACCATACTCCACTGGTATCAGCTGACAGAACTCTATTCACATTGGTGGAGCTGTGCCAATTTACAACCACAGACAATTTGGCTCAATAATTCCTTGTAACAAATGTGTGTGTTACCTTTACATCACAGACATTAAAATAATATTGCTAGCAAAATGTTGTACATGTGAAATGAACTTTTAGAATTATTAGAAGTGAGGTGCATCTTTCAAAATAAAGTAGTCTTATAAATGGTATCTAAACAAAATATGAATGAACACCGAATATGAACACTGGTAGAAAATCAAAGTTCAGAGATGATACTTTAATGGCTAAAAAAGTGCAAAGCCTCGTTCAGTTTTAAGTGTTCTTAATCAACAGGTTGCTTAGCTTTTTCAGGAAGGTTTTGTAATTTCAATTTGGCATTATTCTAGAAAACAATGCAGGGAAATGATACTTAGTTCTAAGTCTCACACACACACCACATCCTCTGATGTAATAATAAAGGGGTATTGAAATGTCTTGTAAAATTAGAAGACTGAATCATTTGTACCAAGATCGGTTTATCCTGAAAACCTATTTCCAGTCTACTGCTTTTCAACAGGTTATATTCATCATCAGTCAAACCCAGGATGTAATGGCTAACTCTGAAATAGACTAGCTGTTTTAGAGAAGATGAGGTTTAATATCTGAAGGTAGCACCCACAAATCCAGTATTTCTGAAGACGGAATAAGTGATTTTTGTGTAAGTTATTTTCTAATTACTAATTGGAACAAAATGCTAAAAATCAATAGGTTCTTGGTTACTGATTTAACGAGTCAAAACAGGTTACGTTCACCTAGTTAAGAACAAATCTTACAGTGTTAATCAATAGTGTAATTACAATTCATAAAGAAGCAAAGAGGAAAAGGAAGTCATAATAATTTATTACAAACATGTTTGTGTGTCTCTGGAACATTTCCCAAAACAATTACAACTCATTTTTTCAGCTCCATGTTTCATTCTACAGATATTGCATGGAAGACACTAAACACATGTGATGACATCAATTAGTTACTGAAAAAATTATTGCATTTCTTACATTTTGAAATGTGAAAGAAAAGTGCAATAAGGTAGAACTTCACAAATTCTTGGAAGTGTAGAGATGTAGTATAGATTAGAGACATGTAAACAAGTTCTTGAGAGTGTAAAAATAATGTAGAAAATTCTCTTCATCTAGGAAATTAAGAATTAGTTTTGCCCTCAAATGCTCTCTCTCTCTCAGCATTTCTAAAGCTCCTATCACTGTAGTATCTAGGTGCTGTATATGGGTTATAAAAACAATTGAGGACTGTCTAGAGGCCAATAACTTTTCCATCCTGGTTCTAATTTAATCATGGGTTGCAACCTTTGGGCTAGATTGTGTATTTTGAACACAGGTCTGAGCATGGAACTGCACTGACTCAGGGGGAGCACCAGGAGAAATTGTGCTTGTAGTATATAGAAACCCAAAACAGATTAGAACTGAAAAAGGAGATATTTGTTATGGTATAGGTTCACATAAACAACTAATCAGTTTCCATCTTGGAAAATCTTCCTTATTCCCTCCATCCCCACAACCCGATGGAGAATGCTCAGGATAGTCTTAGGGTGTCAGTCAATAGATAGCTATTCTCACTTGGGCCATCATGGGACAATATGCATAACAAAAACACCTATAACATTACAGTGCTATATAATAGAAACATCAGATTGATGGAATGATGTCCCAGTGATCAGTGCATTATACTGCTTCAGGAAAGAGCCATGCTCAGTTCCCAGCCCCATGTCTCACTTATTGCCCATCACAAGTTAGATGTATAGCAGAATCAGTGTGCTCTGCTCCTCTAAAGGAGGGAGCTAGCTCTGTAGCAATAACTTCATCCAGCCTGAAACAGCTATGGAAAGTCTTTGTGGGGTCTCTGTGGACCAAAATTTCAAATGTCACCTGATACACAACACATCCATTTGCATATTTTTTTAAAAGCATCCCTATTACTGCGGGATAACAGTACAACCAGCTTCATGAAATAGCTATGTCTGATTGTTTACCTCACTACTGGTCATTCAATGTTAGAATTTTACTTAACTAGCAGTGCAGATGTGGCAGCATGGACTTCAAGATGGGCTAGCAATACAGATATGTACCTAGGGTCCCCAATGTGCTTGTTTGAAGCCTATGGCACTACATCTGCAGTGCTACTCTTTTTTAGCCATGCTTGTGTGGGTAAAGTTAGTGTAGGTATGTCTACCCAAGCTGCAATCACACCTTGGATTGCATTGTAAGATGTGCTCTTAATGTAGCAATGCCATTTAGCATAGCCACATTTTCACTACATTTGTGTAGCTGCCATGTTGCTGTACAATAGGTACCAGTGAATGTAGATGGCATCCTTAAAGGGATGTAGATTGCAAATACTATAAAACATGCATGTTTGATACTGCCTATGGGTATTTTCTCCTGACTAGATTTTGATGTGTCAATGGCTGTTACACACATACTTCTGCCCAGAACCAGCAAAGCATCTAAATTATGATCATTGCCTAAAAGATTTTTTAAATGCTAATGGATCAGGTGGCTATGATCTTTGTTTCTGAATTATACAAACAATATACTCCAGCTCTGACATCATTGCTGTTTGGCAAAGTTGTGTGGCTGTCATATTAATGGACATTTGCTCATTATCCATTTCTATAGGCCTTTAATCCAGTGGAAAGTTGGTGTATGCAAGGCAATGTGCTTCTCTGACCCTCTACTAGTGTTGAAGCTGTGATCACAACAACCATGGGTACACACCATAACAGCCAACTAAATGCACAGATATATAATCTTATTACATTGTTAGTTTAGATTGATTTTTCCCAGCAAGTTTGATCTGTCTCTTTATTTCACAATTTCTCTAAAATTTAAAGCAATTCCCTCTCTGAAAGGACCTGTTCCATAATCATATGGAAATGTGGAATCAATTTGTTGATGAGGGACCCTCAGATGAAAGTTCTGAGTTTTATGGTCGATTGATCATTAAAAATATTTCTGCAGATGACACAAAGGTCCAAAGCAATTATAAAATACACAGGATTTCATTTTTTATAGTTATTTTGAGGGACAGGGCCTCAAAATGCTTTATACTCTGAATGAACACAATCACACTTCCCCTGTAGAAGCCAGAAATAAGCATAAAGGAAAACAGGAAAGATTGTTCATTCTCTTAAGATAAAATGGTTTTAATATTAACAATAAAAAAATGTTTGATAATCAGAGCTCAAGGGAATGTTCTAAATACTTAGATGCTATGGGAATGGGTTCTGTACAAAAGCCTAAGACAGAGAAGGCTTGGGGGTTGGAGGGAGGGGACAGGAACCTACCACGCTCCCTGAAGCTACAGGTTAAAATCTCAGCAGATTTGACTGAGAATAACCTTCAATTTGCACATGCAAATCAGATGCTTATCTGCAACCACAAAAAGGGAAGTTCAGCTATGATTGGGCTGGCAATCAGGCCCAAAAGGTCTATCTGTAAGATAGATAGATATCTTAAAGTATTATTGGTAACACAATGAATGATACAGTTAATCATATAATAATGTCATTGGCTAAAAACCATGAGATCTCTGGGGATTTAAGGGCTTGTCTGCAGAGCATGAACTATGGGCTGCAGTGCACACCAGTGTTGTTAAGATTAACTAGGTACCTTTTAGTTTGCACTAGCAGGATCTACATAGGGTAGTTACAGCACTCTCTTCAGTGTGCTGCAACTCACACCCCTATGGCCCACACTGCAGGGCGGCCTGAACAAGCCTTAAGTGTCAGATTTTCAAAGGCATTTAGGAACCTAAAGATGCAGATAGGTGCCTGGTGAGATTTTCAGTAGGTTAAGTGCTAACTCCCATTTACATCAATGGTCATTGGCACCTAACCAGCTTAGGCACTTAGGAAATTCCCATCAGGTGCCTAGTTGTATCATTACACTCCTAAATGCCTTTGAAAATCTTGCCCTACATTTCTTGATAGGCTTTCTGTAGAACTACTTGGGCCTTCTGTAAACTATTTTGAGGAACTCAGTGTGATCCTTTTAGGCTCTTATTCTCCTAAATCTGCATTAGCGCAATACTCAAGTAATATTGCAAAATGACCACGCTTGCTCCAAACAAGCAATGATTGGAATTGAAAGGCCCTGCTTCATTAGCAATAATCTCATCTGCTTTGCTATGTTTGTCTCTTTTCATATCTCCCGTCTACACAAATCCCCAGTACTTTCACTTGCTGTACCCATGAAAATGTCTTCCATGAGTGTGATCTTCCATATACACAAAGACAAATATTGCAGTTCCCATGATCTACAGGCCAGACAAAATTATTTGCACAAGAAAGGCAGTGCCGGTGGTGGAGCATGAAAAAAAAAAAAACGGTCTCATCAGTGGACATCAGCAGAGGGGCAATTGCAGAGCATAGCATTTGTAGATTACTGAGGAGGTTTTTTCATTGTAGCTCATAGAATTTAAGGCCAGAAGGGACCATCATGATGATCTAGTCTGACCTGCACATTGCAAGTGTCAGAACCTCTCCCACCCACTCCTGTAATAGGCCCACATCCTCTGGTTCAGATATTGAAGTCCTCAAAACTTGATTTTAAGATTTCAGGTTAAAAAGAACATCCACCATTTGTTCTAGTTCATACCAGTAAGTGACCTCTGCCCCACAGTACACAGGAAGGCAAACCCGACTCCCAGAGTCTCTGCCAATCTGACCAGGGGAAAATTCCTTCCCTACCCCAAATATGACAATCAATTAGACCCTCAGCGTGTGGAGAAGAACCATCAAACACACACCTGGGAAAGAATTCTTTGTAATAACTCGGAGCCATCCCCATCTAGCATCCCATCTCTGGCCATTAGAGATATTTGCTAATAGAAGTCATGGATGTGCCATATGCCATTGTAGGCAATACCACACCATACCCTCCATAAGTGTATCAAGCTCTGTCTTAAAACAAATTAGGATTTTTGCTCGCACTATTCCCCTTGGAAAGCTGTTCCATAACTTCACTCCTCTGATGGTTAGAAAACTTTGTCTAATTTCAAGCTTAAACTTACTGATTGCCAGTTTTTATCAATTTGTTCTTGTGCCAAGATTGGCCCTTAACTTAAATAACTCCTCTCCATCCCCAGTGTTTATTCCTTTGATGTATTTATAGAAAGCAATCATATCTCCCCTCATCTTTCATCTCGTTATGGTAGGTTCTCCATTCTTCTGATCATCCTAGTAGCCCTTCTTTGAACCTGTTCAAGTTTGAATTCAGCTCTCTTAAAATGGCACACAGTACTTCAGATGAGGTCTCACCAGTGCCTTGTATAATGGCAATAACACTTCTCTATCTCTACTGGAAACATGTTGCCTAATTCATCCTAGGATTGCCTTAGTCTTTTTCACGGTCGCATCATGTTGGTGGCTCATTCCCATCCTGTGATTGACCAATACAATCATGTCGTCCTCCGTCACTTTCCACTGATACATCCCCAGCTAACAGCAAAAATTCTTGTTGTTAGTCCCTAAGTGTGTGATTTTTGCACTTTGCATTACTCAGTTTCATTCCATTTCTATTACTCTTGTTTTCAAGGCTGTCTAAATCACCTAGTATGATATTCCAGTCCTTTGTATTGGCAATACCTCACAACTTTGTGTTGTCCACAATTGTTATTAACACACTCCCACTTTTTGTGCCAAGGCCATTAAAGATTGGTCTCAAGGCCGATCCCTAAGGAACTCCACTAGAAACCTCCCTCCAGCCTAACACTTCACCTTTCAGCATGACCTGTTCTAGTCTCCCCATTAACCGGTTCCTTACCCATCTTCTCCTATTTAAATAATAATTTCCCATATGAAGCTATATCAAATGTTTTACAGAAATACAGGTAGAATAGATATACTGCATTTTCTTTGTCTAGAAAATTGGTTATCTTCTCAAAGAAAGAGGTCGGTCTGGCACAATCTACCTTCTGTAAAACCACTTTGTATTTTATCCCAATTGCAGTTTACTTCTATGTCTTTAACTATTCTCTTTCAAAATTTGTTCTAAGACCTTGCATGCAACTGAGGTCAAATTAACAGACCCGTATTTCCCAAATATTTCTTAAATATAGGTACTCTATTTCCACTTCTCCAGTCATAGGATACAACTCCTGCGTTTATGGATTCAATAAAAATTCATGCTATTGGGTTTATAATTTCATGGGCCACTTCTTTTAATATTCTTGGATGGAGATCATGCAGGTCCCCAATTTGGTCCCATTACACTATTGGAGTTTGGTTTCCACCTCGGATGTGGTCATTTCTACTTCCACATCCTTGTTCCCATTAGCAACACTGCCACTGCCCCCAAGCTCCTCATTTATCCTTATTAAAAGCTGAGGGAAAGTATATGTTGAGCTGTTGGGTTATAGCTGAGTATTTTTAATTCCATCCCATCCTCAGAGCTTAGTGGTCCCACTTCTTCTGTCCTTGTTTTCTTTTTATTTATATAGAAAGCTGTGACACTGGCTGGATGGGGGGGAGGGGGCATTTATTATGTTATTTAACATCAATACATCAGAATCATAATAATTCATGTGAGATATGCCATGTCAGGTACCATTAAAAAGTCTATAATGTGCTAAATAAGATGATGATATTTATGTTCATGTGTTACGTGTGTAATGGAAGTTATGGATATGTTTGATATATCTGTATTTCAAATTGTGCTGTGTCTGGGTGACATCCCAGACAGGATGGCTGCAGCACTAGCCTACTTAATGGGCCATTAAGGAAATTTGCAGGTACAATGGGCCCAGGGGGAGAAGCCAGAGATATACCATATACCCATGTGACCCTGGACTCCATCTTATTTCCGTAAATTTCCACAAGCAGCATGACAAAGGCCAAAGGACATAAAAGGCAGCTGTACCCCATCCATTTGTCTTCAGTCTGTCTTCAGCCTACCTCTGGATCAACTCATCTACAACTGAACTAAAGCTGTGAAACAAAGGACTGAGACCCATCCAGGTACTGGATGTACATCAGAGGGACTATACAAGCCTGCAAACTCCACAATTCTACTAGAAACCTGATATATATGGACTTTCCAGTTATTTGTATGTATTTGCTTTAATCCTTTAACATTTCTCTTATAGTTTGTTTCTTTCTTTTATAATAAACCTTTAGTTTTAGTCACTAAAGGATTGGCTGGTAGCGTGATATTTTGGGTAAGATCCAAAATTATATTGATCTGGTACTGTGGCTGACTCTTTGGGGTCAGGAGAAACCTTTTTAGTAAAGAGCATAGAGTTTTAAATAACTGGTCTCTTTACTGGACCTAGTGGCTGATTGGGAGCCATAGACTGAAATGTAGTAAAGGGGGCTGTGTATGTTTTTACTTCTTGTTAACCAGTGTGGGGAATCAGAAGCACTGTTTGTGACTGGTTGGGAAGTCTGACTTCAGTGTCACCCACCAGTGCTGGGAGAATCTGCTCTCCTTTTGCAGCCTGCCCTGACCTTGACATTTTCAGGTGGCTACCCTAGGCACAGACAGGTCACAAAAGCAATCATATCTCCCCTCATCTTTCGTTTTGTTAGGCTAAACAAGCCAAGCTCATGAAGTCTTTTACTACCGAAACTTTTACTAGTGTTTTTAATTCACTTTGAAAGGTCCAAATCTGCTTGGCTTTTGGCAGTTCTCATGTTTTCCCTACACTTTCTGCCCTCCAAGAGGGAGTTTTTCTCACTGATCCATCCCTTCTTCTATATCTTATAAGCTTTCTGCCCTCTCTTAATAACCTATTTAAGATGCTTGTGCATCCAGTTTGGTCTCCAACCCTTCCCTATGAAATGTTTCCCCTTGCTTGGGATGCAGGTTTCAGATAGTTTCTGCAACTTAAAGTAATTCCAAGCCTATTCCACATTCAGATTGAGTTTTTCAGTCCAGTCCACTTCCCTAACTAATTCCCTTAATTTTATTAAGTATTCACTTTTGAAATCAAGGACACTAGTTGCAAACCTATTTTTGTTTTTCCTTCCATTTAATTTAAACTGTATTAATGCACGATCACTTGAACCAAGGTTGTCCTCTACAATAATTTGTTCTATAAGGTCCACGCCACTTACCAATGTGCAGAGTACTCTGGCTTTGATCCAGTAACCTCTTCTTGGTTCAATGACTATTTGGTGAAGAAATCTGTTGGCTATCACATCCAGGAATATTTGCGCCTTACCATTATTAGTATCTCTTGTCCTCCAAACTATATATGGGAAATTAAAGTCTCCCATAATCACACAATTCCCTGCAGTATTTATTTCATTAAAAACATTACAGAGGTTTCTATCCATATCCAGATCAGCTCCTGGGGATTTGTAGCAGACCCCAATCAGTGTCTCAGTGGCTCCTCTGTTAACTTTCTTCCTGAAAGTGATTTTGTCCCTAACAGATTTTATTTTATCCATTCCATCACTTCTAATTTCTTTAGTCTACCTCTACGTTAATATACATTGCTACTCCACCACTTTTACCTTTCTTTCTTTCTTTCTTTCCTGAACAGCACATACCCTTCATTACCTGTGTTCCAGTCATGACTGCTATACCACCATGCTTTCATCATCCCTATAATATCTGGTTTCACTTCTTGCCCCAATAGTTCTAGCTCCTTCATTTTGTTACCCAGGCTCCTTGCATTAGTGCACAGACATCTTAGTTGTTCCTGCTTCACCTGATCCAGATTCCTCACCTGACTGTTACTGTATCACCTGTATCACCTGACTGTTACTGTCAGTGGTAATGGCACTAACATTCCTCTTGTTGTCCATTCTCTTACCCTCTGTTGTTCCCTTCTCCATTGCTACATCCTCTTGTACTTGATTTTCCTCCCATTCAATATTAGAATGGAACATGGAGATTACATGAGCATTTCCCAACAATTTCCCCCGAATTTCTATCTCTTTCAATCAGTTGTGCCAACCTCCATCCCAGAAATCTATTTCCTTCCTTTTTCAGGTGGAGTCCATCCCATGAGAACAGTCTTCTGTCTCTGAACACCTCTCACTGGTTGAACAGCCGACAGCCCTCCTTATAGCACCATTGCCAGAGCCATCTGTTGATCATCATAATTTTGTCACACTTGCACTCTCCTCCTCTAGGGATGGGTAGAATCCCTCTAAAGTTCACCTGAACCTCCATTTCTTTCAACATCTTCCCCAGCCTGGCATAGTCTTCCTTAATACATCCCAGTGAGAATCTAGCAGTATCATTTGTTCACACATGAAGGACAATCAGTGGATTCTTTCTTGCTCTGATTAGGATCCTCTTCAGCCTCATGGGTCCACATCCCATATCTTAGCTCCCAGCAGACATCACACCCTTCTGTTCTCCAAATCAGTTCTGGTGACAGGCCTGTCTGTTTTTCTCAGTAGGGAGTGTTCAATCATGTAGACCTGCCTCTTCCTGGTGTTGGTGCAATTCTCCAGCCTTCCCCCTTCTTTTCCTTTTGGATGCAAGTCATCTTGTCTTCTGTGCTCATCTGCAGTCAACTGAGAGTCACCCTCTATATTCCTGGGGCTCTAAACTCTCACTATCTCCATCGTCTCTTCCCCTCTTCTTGTAGGACTAGCCGCTATACTCTTCTTTCTTGCTCCTCCATCTTCTGTTATCCTTGCATCTTCCCTTCATTTTTAACTCAGTAAACCTGTTCCTCAGCTCTCTTTCTTCTTCACTAGCCAGTCTTTTCCTCTGCCTTTTGTTCTCATAGTCACATGCATCACTGGCCATTTTCTTCATCCAGCTGTCTATCCTCATATTTCTCTAGTCCAGCACGCATCTGCAAGTCTTGAGTTTGCCTTCAGCCTTCTCTCTTCCGTCATCTTCTCAAATCCCTTTTGAAACTCAACTATAGTTTGTAGCTGCATCTCCAAACCTCAGATCTTCTTTTCCATTAGACCTATCAGGCAGACATCATACAAATGAAGCACCTTTCAGGTACTTTTTCCAGGATAATGTACACGCCACAGTTTCAAGAAGGAAATAAAAACCCACCCCCCCACCCCCCCCAAAAAGTACCACACACACTCCCCCAAACTCCCCTTATAAACTCCCTGGTTTTCAGTTCTGTTTGTCAGTTCCTGTGCCACTGGCTGGCCTTTTGGTTGATGCATTTATAGGCCTGATGATTAAGGAAGCTCCACCCCTAATCAAAATTCTTTTTTGATCAAAGGCTCTGCTTCTCTCACAACACACTGCCCCCTACCGAACTTTGCAAATTGAAAACAAACCAGCAATCAGGCAAACACAGTCTCAAGAACTCACTCACTGCCTATAAGGAACTGGGGCTTGCCTCCTTCTCTTCCAACAGATCTCCACTCAAACTCCCCTGTTTTCAGCTCTTTTTGATGGCTTCTGTGCAGCTTTTCCTGATAAGAGCTGCCTCAGTGTCACCCACAATGTCTTTATCCAGTTCCCTACTCAGAGAAAACAACACTTATTCTTTGCTCCGCTGAGTTTCCTTTCTAGTTCACACCTCAGTTCCCAATATAACTGCACTTTATTGATACAAGGGGAGGATCACGGCCAAAGTACAAAGTGGGTGCAACTCACTAGTGATAATTCAATGACCACATTATACCTATATTACACGTGTGTAGTACAACACTGTAAAGAATTAAAAATAATAAAAATCTTATATAGCAACAAGATCAGGAGGTCATTACATCAATTCAGTTTTCTTTGATAAAGTAATTAGGACCAGATCCTGAGGTCCTTATCCAGTTTTAGCTCAGTCCTTATCCAGGCAAAACTGCCAATAAAATCAATAGGAGTTTTATCTTAAAAAAAGGACAATTTCAAAACTAAGTGATGGACATCGGTGTGTAGCCCTTAGTGTACAGTTTGATTTATAATTGAGTACAAGGAAAGGAAAGGAAAGGAAAGGAAAGGAAAGGAAAGAAAGGAAGGCTTTCTGGTAGTTAGTTGCCCACCTTTTTCCCAAGCTCAGGGCTGACAAGGATAAAGGGAGAAGGGGAGCCTAGAGGGAAAGGGAAAAATGTTTGTAAAATGACAGCATGATTGAGACTTCACTCTAAGCAGGCTGTTTTCAGGATACCAGACAATTGAGTGCTCTGTGCTCCAAATGCCTGAGGGCTTTCTTGTCAAACAGTGGTGGAAGCCTGGGTCTTCATAATGAGTTATGCATGCTAGAACTTTTCTTTTTCAGTCATGATAACATAATACCTTCCAAAGTGAATACAATGTAGTGTTCTCACCTACAATCAGCTCTACTGATACAATCTGCTGTCCTGCAGGTGAGCTGCAAACCAATTTAAACAGGAACTTTGAAAATAAGCAGAAAATGGCCCAGTATGTAGGTCAAAAGAGAAATAGGGTGCAAGTAAAAATATCCACATATTTTCTACACATGCATAGCCCTATATTTACAAGCACAGAAGAGAGCAATTGTGCAGACAAATAAATAGATAGGGTCTCTGGTTACCCATTTAATAAGGGCAAATGCCTTTTTGTATGAACAAACATGGAAACTTGTGTTCACAACAGGTGTGCATGCATTTGTCCTGTAACGTGTTGAATTTGGACCTGAAAATTTGGCTCATAGCACATGGTACCGAATATCAAAACTTTTCTCATTTTTTTAACTTTTACTTTCTGGAAAAGATAGCTGTTGTCTAAACAATGGTTTTTCCACACAGATGGCTGTTTCTGCTACCATATGCAGTATTGCAGTCATATTACTGCATTTGTGACATCATATCACAGCTAGTCATAAAACACTGATGTATTACATCACCGCAGAGTCAAGCAGAATTGATACATAGATGTTGAAAGTGAAGAGTTTATTTACACTGGCTTAGGCAATTAGCAAGCCAAGACTTCCATTTTTCAGCTAAACTCTGTTAATTTTGTTACCTCCTCTGCTCACCCAACCCTACCCCATATGAAATGCTTAATTTGTGCCAGGGCTTCCCAGGGCTGAACCCTGGAACGTCTAAGCTTGGTAGCTTTTCTCTCCGGCACCTCTAGGCTTGCTGCATCTGTTATGGAAGTAAAAAAAATTGCTTGAGCCCCAGCATCTAATTGGTTGAGTATTGACTCCTCTTTCATTACAAATTAAGTTCTGCCCATATGTCTGCTTTCTTCACCTGTCATGTCTTTTTTGTCACCTAAGACTGTAAAGTCTCTAGGACGAGGACTCCTTCTTTGCTATTTGTCTATGCAGTACCTAGAACAATGGGATTGATTCAAGTTACTAGGCATTAACATAATACAAATAATACAAATAATTAGTATGCTTTAATTAGCAGAGGAAACAGAGGCAATAACTTGCTAAATAGAGCTGGGAGGACAATAGAAATGATTTTACTATAAAAAGTTTCCAACTAGTTATAGAATAGAACAGAAAAAAAGTATTAGAGTTCTCTGTGGTTTCTTGTCTTATACTAAGATTATAAGACCTTTTGGGCAGGGATTTCATTTTGTGTTTGTACAGCACCGAGCACAATGGGGACCTGGGATCTTAGGCACTATGATGATAATGAAAACATTTGTTAACCAAAACCCAATTTGTTTCCTCCACAATATTTTCACAGAAAATTATGAAAAAAAATCTACTTTTCAAAACTTTCCATGAAAAATAAATTGGCACTTTTCCATTGCACTTGTTATACCTAGTCTGTGAATATATGAAAAATGCTATTCTCCTACTCTGTCAGTTTAGTACTTTTCATGAGCACTAGATCCATTTGTTTTATTAAGAAGGAAAAACAGACATATTCCATTATAGCACTTTAAAAATGCACATCAGTGAGATTTCTTATAGTATAAGTACTATGACCAACAAAAAATAAAGTTGACAGGGTTCCTCAAAGTCTTGCCAAAATGCCTCAATCCTGACCTACAGAGACTATCCCTAGAGGCAAATAAGAAATTCAATATTTGCACTCACTTTATTTGGCCTCGCTTCTAAAACTGCCAAAATTCAAAGGGTTTTTTGATGTGGAAACCCGCCCATTAAGAACTGAACTGAGTTTTGTGTTAAAAATTTGCAAAATTACAAACTGTGTTTGATTTAATGTGAAATTGGTGCCAGGTTTGAATCCAAAGGTTCATTACCTTTCGATAAATCTAACCTGATATTTGAATATCTAATGAAACATAAAAACTGTGAAATTTTGCATAATTTAAGGTTTAGTTGTGAATATGTTCTAGAGATCTATGCATAATCATTTTGGTCTTGTTTTTAAGTAGATCAAGGCTAAAGGGAACAACCAATTAAATATGTTTGAGAAAGATTTTGTTCAGGAAGCATTTTAATAGAGATCGCATATAGAGCTATAGGAAAATACTTACTTTTCTCCAACATATAGTAAGGGGAGTAAGTCTCAGAGCCTGTTTTACTTGGATGATTATTCTGCTTCTGAATAAAGAAGACAATAGGAGTGAAACTGCCTATAAATCAATAGAGCTGATAAGAAAATGTTGACAAAAAACAGAAACAAATTTTTTTGAACAATTTTGTCAATATTTTCCCCCATTCAGGTTGCAGGAAAAATTTGATTTAAGTTAAATTTCAACAAAAAATGGAAGGAAAAATGTTGTTAAAACTTTTCCATTTTTTTCTATTTTGCTACCAGCTTTATAAAATAGTTTCAAAGTCCATTTAAAACAAATTAAGAACTCATATTAAAATGTTAAGGTATATTCATTTTGAGAGGAAGTGATGGGGTAAATCCTGTGATTACAAACCAAGGCCTTGGTCTTACATTGCAACCCTTGGAGGTTCACACTCAGTTATGCAGTCACCAGTATCTGGAGCCAAATCTTGGTCACTTTATTGGTGAAATATGAGCAGAATTTGGGCTTTTACTTGCAGAACATACAATGACCTCACTGGGGATTAGAAACTTTTTAAATCTACCTTTGTGTTGCTGAGAAAAAAACTTAAAAGTCTAGCTACTGTTTGCTTTGACAGGAACTCATTAGCCAGGCCCTAACATTTTCAACTTTCATGGTATATGATTTTCAGAGGCATAGAACATCCACAATTTGGACTTGTAGATGATGAGCACTTTTTAAAATCAAGCCATTTATTTATGTAGGCTTCTATAGCGAGACATTTAAATGCTTATCTTTAACCATCTACTCTTGAAAATGCTGGCCTAACACATCAAGGTTGTATACATTCTTGGCAACCCTGAGGATTACGGTGAACATATAGAGCCTGCTTATTGAACTTTCCAGCCCTCAACACAAATACAACAATCACTGGCAAGCAATGCATAGAAAAGTAAAAAAAAAACCCTGACATGCTGCTTTCTTCTTATTTTTTAAATATATGGGAAAAAAGCAAGGCTGCCAATGGATCAGGGAAACATTAGTAGGGAAAGAATCTTTATTTCAGGTTTGTAAAGGACATTTGAAACAACTTAATAAAAGGAAACAATAAAAAAGACCATTTAACATTGTCTCTAAAACAATTAATTGTTCCAAGTTTCTTTGGAATTTGCAACCAATGAATAAGTGCTTGTCAAATCACTTTCTAATTAAATTCATACATTTGTTCCTGTTTGAAAATGGCCACATACTCCATCTGCCCATGCAAAATGTTTAGGTATTTTCATCCAACTTTCTCATGTAAAACTTTGTACCCAAAGAAGAAGCACACTTCCCTGTTATAAAGGGCATAACTGCAGACTATTCCTTTTGGTACTGATGACTAATTATCTTTCTGCTGTTGTATATTATAATTTTGTGTAACTTTCATGATGCAAATTCAGAAATTGTACAAATGTTAATAGTCTTTTCACACTGGCAAAAGTGACACGCATGGCTAATGTAAGGCTTGCAAGTTACTTTTCACAGGTGGTCACCAATTCGGTGATTTTCATTTTCTGGATGCCCAACTTGATACTCTAGGGTTTGATTTAAAAGAAATGCCGGGCATTCACAGCTGCAACTAAAGTCTGTATTTTCAAGCCATAGCTTCTATTAAGTATTATATAATGCTAACTACTTTGAAAAATCAGGTTCTAGGCATTCAAAATGGGCACCTAAAATTAGTGGACACTTTTGACCTTATTTTATCCTTGCCTCAGTTTCCCATCTGTAACGTGGGGATAGCAATACCCCTTCACCTTTATTGTGAAGATAAATGCATTAATGTTTGTGAACCACTCAAATAGTACAGAGATGAGCACCATAGAAGAGTCCATGAGGACATTAATAATTCTGTCTTCAGAGCCAGGTTTGGATACTGTACAGTAAATAAGGGATATGGCCACTCATTAAACAATGAGGAAAAAATAAAATATTGACTAACTGCTCATTAAGTGAGCACCATCCATTCTACCCACTAAATGAGGCATGGGTCTTGTGGGAAAACATATGTGATTATACAAATAAAGACTGTACCGTAATGCACATGCACAAGGAGCCTGAATTAAGGTTGACAGAGCAATCGTAATTCTGGCATTTCCAAACTTGAGTGCTTCACTTTGCAATCTTAATGTTCTTTTAACATAGCTGATTTGGGTGATGTTATCATCTATATTGTGGTAGCCCATTGTGGCTGCCAATTCACAATCAGGTCCCATTGTACTAAGAACTCCACATACTGAAAAGACCAGCCATCCCCCAAATAACTTACATTCTATTCCCATCTTTTTTCACATTTAACTGAGTCATTTGACGTTAATTTAACATGAAATACAGTGGGCAGCATTAAGAAAATAGAGGTTTACTGTATCACTATATTTGCCTTTACCATGGTATTTGAAATATTCAATATAATTGCAATGGGAAATATTGCAATATAATTTGCCATAGTAAATTTAATTCAGTGTGTGACAAATTACCACTTATTATTGCTCACTTAGAAGAAGAGAAGGTATTTTTTAAATCTGGTTGAATGACCAAGGCCATAGAGTTCTTGCTGGAAAATTATATTGTGAAGACAACTGTGCCATGGCTTTCAAGTATTGGTGGGCAGTAAGGAGATTTTTCAGGTACAAACTATTGGGTTGACAAAGTATTGTCAAAAAAAAGAAAAGGCTCTGGGAGGGGGGGTGGCAGACTGCAGAGGGCATAACAGACCGGGAAACAGACAGGCAGTACAACCTGCCAACTGGCAAGGTTTTGAAGCGTGAAGGTTGGTCTCAAAATATCCATTCTAATCCTGTACTGCAAATATCAAATGTTCTGCCCTGGGGTCATCGTTTGCTACCACTATGAGTTAGTATTTTTGGAAATAATGAAAGTGTCTTGCAATTAGGACTTACGCACTAGACAAGTGTGACCCAGCAGAAAGAGGTGAATGTCTGTAAGGACTATTGGGAAACAAACAAAAAATGAATGGCAGTACTAAAACATATAATATTACAAATGCAATACAATGACATGACATGTATTTACATTAGTCTTGGCCCATACTATTCACAGGGAAAGAAAGACCACTGATGTAAAATAGACACGTCTCCAAATAGAATTTCAATGGACTGCTGCAGATTTGCAAGATATCAGCTGAATTTGGTATAAGTTTAATGTTTAAGTGAGATAAACTCAGGATGGGAAAATGTCAGCTTAATATAAATTTGGTGACCTTAACATCTCAGCCACCGGTCTTTATGGGTCTGCTCCAATGCCCATTAAATTCAGTAGGAGTCTGTCCATTGACTTTAGTGAGTATCGGATCAGGCACCAAATTACTGGCTTAGGTAACAGCATTAAACTGACATAAAGTATGAATAAATTTAATCAATTAGTGTGACTGATTTTATCAAATAATATTGACAACAGTAACTAGACATAGTTTAAAAAGGAGAACCAGATCTTTAGCTTGTGTAAAACAGCACAGATGTGTTGATCTGGCTCTGACTGTTTATATTGTAGTATCCATGAAGTTCAAAGTTGGCCTGAAAAGATTTCTGATGAAAGGTAAATACCAGCTTGTAAGATCCCCATAGAAAAAATAGTAAACAGATATTTCAAAGCTGTTGTACAGCACTATATACATTGAAAACATTCCAACCTATTCCCCTTAATACATCCAGCTCCAAGTCCTAATATATTATCAATAAAAATTCAGATTTTGAACTCCTTAAACAGTACCAAGTTATTCGGCCACCAAGCTCCCTGTTTCAAAAGCCAAATGACATATTAGCATGTGAGAATTCCTTTTCCAGTATACATAAACATCAGATGATGGATACAAACATGACCTACAATTCTCTTGTAGCCTAACAAAAGCAATTTTGTGTTCGGTTAAGTCAAAACAAAGAATTTTCCCCTGTGAAGAGTACAAAATATAATAATCATTTACATTATAAATTCAGTCTCTCTCATTCAAGGGTATCAACAATACATGTTTACAAAGGAATAGTAATAGGTTAATCAAATCACATGGACCTGGAAGTTTTGCAAACTTTGCAAACTGTTTTGTTGGTTTTTTGGTTGGTTGGCAGCTTTCACAAAAAGAGTTCCATTTTTTTGTTGTTGCTGCAGCAATTTAAACCCAATATTTTTTTCTGATTGATTCAGCTTAAAAAAAGATTCTTGTTAAATAGAAGCCTGTTCTGCCCAGGTGTTTAGAAGAACCTTATATCTTTAAAAAAAAAAAAAAAAAAAAACTATTCCTGAGACAATTTGGATCCTACAAGCATTATATTATATACCTGGCTCAACTGTCCTTTCCAGCTGTTTTGATCCATTGAAGTAATGCAAACTGCCAGAAAAACAACTTTACTGGATTTCCTTTCTGTAAAATGAATCCCAGGTGGCATTGTTGTAGGAGGAATTCCCAGGAGAAAAGGAGCACAACCAGGACACCCATAAATCCTGGGAATCCCAACTTCCAGAAAGGGCCATTGAATTGGTGGCCTGGTCTACACTGCTGGCAGTGCAGCTTGCGTATCTCCCATCAACTTCCTTACACTACGCTGCATTAACAGTAAACACTCTCTGGTCAATGCAGCCTTATTCTTTTTTGGGGGGTGGGAAACGGGGTGGTGGATTTACTGCATTTACCAGAGAGAGCACTTCTGGGATTGATTGTGTGGGTCTCCACTAACCGCTCGATTGATCCCGCTGCATCGATCCGTGCAGCCTGATGCAAAGCCCGGCAGATGTACCCTGTAAAAGTTTGTCCTCTCCATACTCTGCTGCCCTAAGCATATCTCAGTGGCAGCCGAGGATCTTGCCCTATATGTTTATTTGTTTTAGTACCATTCTCTCTCTTCTCTTCTTTTGTCAGTGCCTCTGAGTATTAGTTTTTCATTTTACTCGTTTGCTCTGCTCCTTTTTTCACTTTATTTTTTCATTGGATAGTTTTTCTCTGTGACCCATCTGCTTCTTTCTTGACTTACCCTGAGCAGAATGTGAGCTCGATAACTTTCTAGCTGATAGAACAGGTGAACCCAGACTGTTTAAATTAGGCAAGTCACACTTGTTTATCCCTACTTTCAACTTATTGGACTGGAAAGTTTAATTATGAGATGAGTAGCTAAATGAATATAGATCCCATTATCAACAAGATGTGGTGCATCCTATAGAGATGTCAGTGGAGAGATGAACCTGATTCTTATCTCACATCTGTTTCAAGCTACTGTAACTCTTGGATTCAATGGAATTACACCTGATTTGTAGCAATGTGACAGGAAAATCAGACCCACTGTAGGTAGTGAACAGATCATTAGCTATTTTACTTGTATGGTAGGTGATTAGGTGAAGGCATTTAAACAGGGAAAAATTCATCTTGTGAAGATAATTAAATGTGTTTCCTAGAGAGAGTGATTTTTCTTTCTGTTTTATGCAAGTTAATACACTATAAAGGAGGGCAGGGGACCAGGAAGTACAGATTTCAAAAATAAACAGATCTCTAATATTAGAGATCTCCTCTATGATGGAGAAAAAAATAACATGCAATCAAAAATTAAGTCTAACTTCTCCAGGATTAATATTAAAAAAGTACAAATTTGTTAAAAAGTAAAGCAACTTTCACAGTTCAGCTGAGGCTAAAATCCAGAGGGGGTAGCCAATTATCTGTGGAAGCAAACTGTGCCAGGGATAATTATGAATGCTGTCTTTGGCTTGATTGGCCATCCATTATAAATATTTATTTTGAAGAAGACACTTTCCACTTCTGATGGGTCATATTCCATGTTTTGCAGTTCCTTAAGTCTTATTCCATCACAGTGCATTCTGTGACAATGATCCAATTCAAAGTGAGTGGCAATGAGAAAATTTGTATTCAATAACTAGTAGCCAGTATTACATCGGAAGCAAAGCTAGTAGATGGGAAATGGATGAACAACATGAAGTTCAAATGTTCAATGACTCTGTGCATAATACCAGTTGCAACTAATGCACTGTTTTGGGGCAGCATACCTTCTCTTTACTAGACGTTCATTTATTAGTCACATCTTTCCCCCTCCCAAATTTGTTTACTGTTTTTTTCTAGTTTAATCCTTCCCCTCTCCTTACAATGGTTGTTTTGACAAACCATTTGGATGTGCTGTCAGCTCATTTTGAAAACTTATTTCAATTGATACAGCAGCATTTGATCATAGGTACCAATGACATCATTTTTCCATGTTTACTGATAATTCTGAATAGTGAATTATACCAAATTTACTGGGTTCAAAGACTATTAACTTATAAATGACAGCGACTCCCCTTCTAAAGAGCAGAATGTGGAACCTTTGTGTTTTATTAGCAATGTCTACCAGATTGTGTTAGTCGAATACAATTAATAAACTAAAATAGATATGTTGGCACATTGAATATCCTTTGCAGGAATCACTTAGTCTTTAATCATGTTAGTCTAATTTAATCAAGTACTAATATGATATGAAGATGAAATAACACTAACTTCAAGTGCCCCTAATTTTGCATTCAGAATTAACTTTATACCTATTTGGTATTGTGCTCAGGGTAGGAAATAAATACACTGTCAAACTTCAAAATGCTGGCTGTATTTTTTTTAAATATTTATCTGAATTTATAGCCAAGTATGCTTAATATATAGCTCCTGGGTCTGAAATACAGCTCTTTTTATTCAGGAACTATTTAATATTTTGAGAGCTTTTCCTCCCTAAATTTTATGACTATTTGTTCTCTGTACACTTCTTCATATTCCTTGAATATCCTTAACCTTCTGTATCAGGCTGTAATGACACTGACTATTAGGAAAGGTTACACAGTGAGATTCTGGTAATAAAGATATGTTTTAAGGAAATGTATGCAAGAAGCACTCTCATTTGAACACTCTGTGAGGACTGTACTCTACTGTGCTGGCAATCTGAAGCAGATATTGGCAATCAGGTACACTGAAAGAGAAAGGAGCCAGTCTTATCAACCACACAAAACTGTTGTGTACTTACCCTAAAAAATAGTAAATTACTGAAAAGGTCACAACCGAATGTATACAGTAAGGTGTGAAATAAACTGCAGGACAAAACCAACAAAAATATAAAGCCTGATTCTCAGGTGGTGTAAGCTGACCCCATAGTTCCATTGACTACATTGATTTGCACCAGCTGAGGTTCTGGCCCATTCCTTCCAAGTCTCTTGCTCTTGCTCCTAAGAAGCGCCCCAGGTTGCGTGTGGCAGAATAAAAAGGTACGATCCGCTCGTCCATATCCAATCACCCCATAAGTGATAGTTACTTATTTATGGAGCACTCAAAAGTGTGCTAGATGCTTTACAAAGCAAAGAGAACAACATAGGGCTAGATTCACAACAAACCTTAGGTGCTGGGCTCCACTATGCCTAATTTTAAGGCACCTCGAAAGTCACTGGGATTCACAAAGCCTGGATTCGGCACCTCCGCTCCCTATACAATGGCGGGAGAGAGACAGACACCCAGAATGAGATTCACACAAGCTAGCCGGCTAGGAGGCTCCTCACCTAAGATAGTCAATGGAAGAAGCCAAGCCAAGGGGGTTGTGCTAAACCCCGCTCCTCATTTAGAGATCAGTGCCTATGTCTGGGCTGAAGGGAGGCTTGAGATTCTCAGTTGCAACCCCTCTCTTGATGTTAGGCACTGACACCATTTCTGCCAGAAGACTGGGGGGAGGAGGAGGAGGATTTCCCTCATAACTTTTAGCTCAGTGGTTAGAGTACTCACCTGGGATGAAGGAGACCCCTTGTCCAAGTTCCTTCCCTCCCGTGCCTGAGGGGCAGAAGAGATTTGAGCCAGGGTTTGTCATCTCTCAGATGAGTGCCCTAACTGCTGGGCTGTGCAATATTCTGATGTGAGGCTCCCTCAGCCTCTCCTGTTGAAGCTGTTGCACTGCGGATAAATATGGAAAGAATCATGGGGCCATAGCGAGAGAGTGGGCCAGAGCAAGCATGAGAATGACTCTGTAGCCTGGTACTTACAAGCACTCACATAGGAGACCAGGGCCCAGACTGCCTGTGCCCTTAGGGAGAGGGAGAACTTGAACCAGGGGTTTCCCACACCCTAGGTGAGTACCTTAGCCTCATCAAAATTGTGAGGGTGGTCCCAGAAAAAAGAAAACGTCACTTCCTGTAAGTGACAAGACAGAAGTTGATCAAAACCAACACACTGTGACCATCGTAACCCATAGCCGGATGGTGCTTGTTAGGTTTATCCATTCACAGCTGATCTACTCCAGGTGCTAACATGCCCAGCCTTTGGCTAAAAGCCAGAGGCTCAGACTTTTGCCTCTACTCTTCAGCTATCTGGTGTCCCAGCAGTGTCTCCAGCTTATATTTGTGTTTTTGGTCTTTGCTTTCCATCTGCTGCTAGGGACTGCTCTTTTGATAACAAGGTAGACAGGAGATGCTGAGACTCCTCTCCTTTCCCTGGCCCATTGTTCACTCTGTTCTTCTCCTCTTCCCATAGGCTGGCTGCAAGTACATTGAGCAGCAAGATCTCACCTGTAAAACCCCACATCCGTTTCCCTTGATGAAAGCAGGCACATGGTTAGGAAACACAATAGGTGATATACGGAGGGAGGAAAAGACCAGGGGCAGCGGAATATAGAGAAAATGAAAAAGGATGAGTGAAATGCAGAGGGGGGCTTTCCCTCAAGGGAAGGGAGCTCCTGAAGATGAAGGGGAAGTGGGAACTGGTAAGTAGAAATAGGACACTCTAAAGTCACTTAAAGTGATATTTTACTTATTGATTAAAAATGATGTGTGATTTATTTATTCATTTTAAATGTCAGAGGAAGAGAATGATGGGCAGGAGGGGGGCTAACAGAGGAAAAATCAGAGGCCATTCAGTTTCACATGGTAAGCAGGAATATACAGGTGCAATATTTTTGATGACCATTCACATATGGATCATCATATATCAGTACTCTTTCTAATTAGCCTGTCTCCTAAATCTTACGTCTTAATACAAGGAATTATTAAAAGTGCTAAAAGTGTATAGCATGTCTTAGAAAAGAGAGATAATAAGTCTACAAATATTTAAAGAGTGTAAAAGCCATGGAGAGAGAGGAAGTATATGGTGCAGTAATGAGATTAATTTAACAACAGAAAATTTGGGCTGAATATCAGTGAAATCTTCCTGACAGTGGGCCACCTCATACAATTCATTTTAAGCAAAAGGCCCTATTTGAAATCAATGAAGAGTTCTGCCTAAAATCTATGGCCCCATATGGTCCCTGTGAGATCAATTATGCTCTGACACAATCTCTCAAAGGAAGTAATATAAGTGTCATCATTTACAATATTTAAAATTAGACTGGACAAAACGCTAGTAAGTAGCCCGTAGGGAAGAAGACAGACTTCGCAAATTAACACTGCTGAATTTTCTGCTGGTGTAAACAGGTACATTTTCACTGAAGTCAGTTTACACCACCAGGGAAATTGGTCCATGGTTTTTTCATGTCATTCTGTGCTATTTGGGCATTGAGGACAGTGCAGCTTGGTGGAAAAAGGAGGGAAGAGGATCAAGTAGTGGTGCATATGTTCCCTGTAACAGTGTGCCATTTCTGTCTATTAAGATTAAAGATTATTGTAATGTGTATATTAATGTATGCATATGTGATAATGCCTTCCTGAATCTAGCCCACAGAAGTTTAGTAACCTACTACGATTAGTGCTAACTCATAGATTTCCTTTAGCTCAAGTGGTAGTGGGCTATTTTTTGAACTGAAGAATTAGGGTTGTAGAGCTGACTCCCCAGAGGAGACGTATGTGTGATATAGAGAGCAATTGTGTCTACTGTCTGCAATGCATGAATTTGTTATGATATCAAGGTGAGCTTGAAAATCCTTTTTAATATGTTATTAATGTCTAGGAACCACAGCATGCTATTAGTTAATATCTTCTGTATACCCCTTAGAATGATGTTAAAATCTCAAGATTTAAAAGAAAAATTAGTTTCCTATCCAACACCCATAAAGATAGGGTTTGATTTCTACATGGCCAAAGTTTTCTGCCTGGATTCTCTTCCATTCTGAGTCTGGACTTGACCAAGTCAACTGAACTGCCCTAAGATTATAATATTATTTTATAGTAAATGTTTCATGTCTGCTAAGGGAGGCAGGAAAGGAATTTTTTTTAAAAATAAATGTTATGAAGGCCAGAAAACTGCCATAGAAATCATTCACAGAATTGCTTTTCATTCAGATATGACAGAGGTTAAAAGTCTGAGGCCTCGATCCTTTAAAGATCCTCATGTGACACTCATTGCAGAATCAGGACTTTAATGTGCCGTGATTATGGCAAAAGTAAGTTTTAATTTCCCAGTCAAAATGAACGTCTGATGTCTCTCAAGTAAATAAGTAGTGAGGCATTTATTTCATAACGCATATGGGTAGATAGTGGACCAGGTCAGAGCCATAATCATGCAATAGTCACTAGACACTATGCTAGCTGTAGAAACAGAAATCATATTGTTCACTCTTACAGAAAGCTACTAGGCTATTATAGAGTGGATTTCCAAAACACTGCTGAACATGGGAGGCTGTAGAATTTGGGACCCTTTACTATACAACTTCATAGTATTTTGTATAAGGAATAATTCATTAAAACTTTTTCTCTAAATAAATTTGAGAGATTTTTCTGTAAGTAGCTCCCAGATATTTTCTATTGACCCATGTAGCAGCATGCCTGCCCCACCCTGAGGGTCTTATGAGGCATGACTCTGGACTCCAGCATAACAGACTGAAAGAGGCCTTTGTTTGCCTTCTACCAACCCTGCATATAAGCATTAATGTTTTACTACTGATCCCTGTCCTTCCACCCTAGCAAATACACTTCCAAGCCAAAACAGAAAAGTCCAAGAATAATTTACATTTCTAAAAACTCAATATAAAAAAACAATCAGCTTGTACTATAGACCCTGGCATATTGTCTCAAAATTCAGAATACTATATAGTATATACAGTCCACGGGAATTGCACGTGTTATGTTTATTGTTGTAAGTAAAGCTGATTTGATATTGAAAACTATATATGAGGAGGGATGTCCTTATGGTTAAAGCACTAGTCTGGAATTCAGAAGACCTGGATTGAATTCCCAGATCTGCCAAAGACTTCCTGTGTGATCCTGGGCAAGTCCTTAATTTATCTGCATGCTGCAATTCCCCATCTGTAAAATGGAGGTAACACTTTCCTTCTACCACACTTTCTTTCATCTATTAAGATTGTAAGCTTTTTGGGGGAAGAAACCAGCTCTTATGGTGTGTTTGTACAGCACCTAGCACAAGTGGACCCTCTACAAACTTCTGTAATATACATAATAATAATTATATCTATGAATAAAGAGGCTAAACTCTATGTACTTCCATTTATGGTGTAATTTTATGTATTATTCACAAATATTCCAAGGACAGCTGAATATGCATGAAATATGTTTGTGAATCCTGACGGTTGCAATAATTTCTATTGGAAGTAATTAAATCCTTATTAATGATAAACTATTTGTCGTTCTTATTTTCCTATTGAAAACTCTGTCATCTACTCAGGTGGCAGAAATAATCACACTTAACCATAAGTAAATAGTTGAAGGGAACAATTCATAAACAAGCCACCATCTGAAAGTTATTCATGTGAAACATGCAGCAAATATTCACAAATATCACTTTTACTCTCAGATAATGGATGGATTGCAAATTTTTCCAGAATAAAATAAAAGTTGAAATGCATCACATTTTTCATTTGAACAACTACTGTTTGAGTAACTCTTGCTGTAAGTAATCATTGATGGCTTTAAAAAGCTTGTGTGTTGTGGTTTCCGTGTTTTCTTCCTCTTTTTTTAAAAAACCAAATGAAAAATGGCAACGTTGTCTCCTGGATAAAGTGCAAGACTTGAAGTTCTAATGATGCCTTTTACTCTCTGCATGATCTTGTACAAGTCACTTAATGCTCTGTGCTTTGGTTTAGCAATCTAAGCGTAGCTTACCTCCATCACCAGGTGTTCACGAATATTGTGGGAAACAATTTCCACCGCCAGGGAAAATTTGACATTTTGAACATTTTTCCCATTCTGTATTGGGACAAAAAGTTGAAATCACAAAAAAATGACAATCCCCTGCAAAAAAAATGTATTTGGGCTGACTGAAACAATTTGATAATTTCAAAATGTTTTGATTTCAACTCTTAATTTTTTTATTATGATTAACTTAAATTTCTAAACAAACAAAAAAAAAATTATCATCAAAAACCCTAGAATTTTTCATTTAGAAAATGTCAAATTGGGATGCTTAAACCATTTTGATCTTTTTCCAAAGAAATTTTTTAAAACAAGATTCTTCAAAACCAACCCTTTCCCGCAGTTTCGGTTTTGATGAATTAGCGTTTTCCAATGAAAAAAAGGTTTTGTTGAAAAATTTCCAACTACCTCTACTTAAGATTAATCAGTCATTGTTTATAAAGAGGTTTAATATCCCTAGAAGAAAAGTGCTAGGAAATATTATGACAGATGCTACAGTGTCATGAAGACAGAGCTTTTCTTACCTGTAACTGTTGCTGGGCATTCCTTTTAAGAATCTATAGTGAAATGTCTCTCCTCAAACCAACAACTAGTCAGGGTGTCCTGTACAGATTGTTTGCTGCTCTTCAGCAGTGCTCTTGATATAGAGAGCCGTATGTAACTGTTACTCATGCTGAGTAGTACTTACTCATGGGAATAGTCCCAAGAATTCTAGCAGAGAGATATTGAAGTGACATAGGGGAAAGAGTTTTGGCAGCAGTATTTTGGATGGACTGGAAGGCGGATCAGGTTCATATCAAAATAACCTGACTGTAGCTGTCAGGGTGGAAAATGAGTAGGGGTGGATCACTCTAAACATGAGAGTTCAATGGGGCTGTTGATGTGAGTGAATGCTACTTAGGATGTGTAAGGGTTGCGATTCGAGCTCATATCTTGTAAAATATTTCAAGATGTAAAGCGCTTAACACTTGTAAGATTTTATTAGGGCTTGTCTGTGCTTACAGTGCTGTAGCTGAGCCACTGTAGCACTTAGTGAAGACACCACCTATGCCGATGGGAGAGCTTTTCCTGTCAGCACAGGTACTCCACCTCCCTGAGAGGTGGTAGCTATTTCAATGGGAGAAGATTTTCGATCGCCATAGTGCTGTCTACACCAGGGGTTCAGATAGCATAACTCCATTGCTCAGGGGTGTGGATTTTCCACACACCCCTGAGCGATGTACTTATATTGATAGATTTGGTTTACACTACTGACTCATAAGTCATTCTTTACTTTAAAAGCAGGTCTCTTTGGCAAAGCCCACATACCCATGTCATTTCTATTGGTTGACAAAATGCTTTTCATCAAACAGCACATACAGTGAGTTCACGTAAAGACTCTGACCTAAGTGTTATTGATCCTACGTATTTCACTGCAAACAACTCAAAGTAATAAGTAAGGTACAATGTTCCTTTTCTTTTGTTGCCAAGGCTTTATCCAACAACAGACAACCACCTTCAAGGCTGCTTACTCACAGCAGTTCTATGGGCCTCCCTTGCCCCACAACTGTGCAGGCTGCTCCTTATACTGAAGGAGGGAGCTGTCCCCTAGCAGAAGTGACTGTATAATGCATTGAGTGGCTAGCTTGGGAAAGGAGAGGAATCAGATGCTTTGACTAACCCTGTCTCCAGGTTGCCCTCTGACTCATGGAAATGACCTCAACATGCTTATGACATCCTCTGATATACTAATGCAAGTGACAAGTTCTTTTCTGACTGGCTTATATTCAATGTAGTCCAGGCAGGGAAGAATTTAAAGAGGTCATATGACTTAAAAACTGCTCTTTAGCTGACAGCTACCTCACAGAGAACTGCCAGGAAAAAAAGAGGGGACATAATGGGCAATTCCATCTGGTGTTACTTCTTTTTCATCAAGTTATGACTGTGACAAGGAACCCTCCATTTTAACAATTGTTGGAGACTCTAATAACCAATGGAGGTAGGACTCTTTTACCCACTGGCAAGCAGGGAGTAGAAGAGGCAAATATCACACGTGCTAATATTTATAGATAGTCTACAGGGCAGCCAAGACTTAGCCTTTCCTCAGAGCTACAACTGGAAAAGAGAAAAGTAGGGAGCATAGGTCAGGGACATCATTTTACCTTCCGATTTTGGGGAAGGAGCTGACTCCACAAATAACCTCCATTTTCTGTCTCCTGAAAGCTCCCAGAAGCACCATGTCATCCGTGTTTACCATTAATGTGTGTCCATCTGTGTGTGTGCATTCGCTTGTGCACCTGTGTATTGCACTCTGCGTCCCCCAACAGTGTTGCTCTACCCCATGCCACCCTCTTGTTCTGTGCCCCCACTGCTCTGTCCTCCCTGGGGTTCTGTGTGAACCTGTCCATTGGGTTAAAAGTAGATTGAACCCAGAGGGGGAAGCGTTCACTGCATTGCCAAGGAGTCGTGGGGGAGCAGTGCTCCTGGCTCAATGCAGGAAGAGGAGGAGGAAGGATTCCTGTCTGGTTTAACCTGAAGAAAGGGAGTTATGCTCCATGCTGCCCCCCTTACTACTCAATCTCTGTGTGATCCCCACTGTGTTCTGACCCCCTTCCCCCATCCTTAGTGTCCAGCATCCCACATGTTCTCTTCCCCTCACCCCTATTTTGGGTCCAGTCTCCCTGACAGGGTGTCTCTATCCCTCTCCCATCACTACAGTCCTCTCCCCCCAGCATTAGCAGTGGGGCTAGTGGGTGTCCACTGCTTCCTCCAATGTGCTCCAGGCATCTAGAATGGGGACTCTTCTTCCCACTCTTATTGTGAGTGCAACCCCCAGGAACTCTTGCCTCTTGCTCCTCTTTCTGGCTGAAACTGTCTTTGTAGTTCAGCTGGTGAGTGAAAATGAGCTCACCAGCTCTTTAGTGGTCCAGCGGTGGAGAGAGGAGGGAGTGCTGAGTCAGCTGATGATGCTATATGCAGCAGCATTTTCAGGGCTGGATTGGGCTGACCTGATCTTCCCTCAGCACAGGCTCAAAGTTGGGAGGAAGGGAGAGCAGGAATGAAGAGAGACGTCGTTGACCCTAAAAACTATGGGGTGGAGGGAAGAAACAGGATCCTAACCTCCTTGTTGTTTCACCTATACACTCCTCACTGGTATGCATTTGGATTATTTCAGAAACTTCCACTGGTTGTAGAACTGCAGCAGGGGTATGTGGGTTAGAACAGAAGTTGTAGAGCCAAATGTTCTAGTTTTACACTGGTAAAGCTCCACTGATTTTAATGAAGTTAGTTCTGATTAACAGCAGGGCGAGTGACATTAGAATCAGGGCCCCTATGGGAGTACAAAAGTGGTCAGCTCATCCATAATATATATATTTACAATTCAATAGACCTTTCCCCACACTAAGTCATTCTAATATAGACTTCCAAAGTTCAGAAGGCTTATCTATATTATCTTAAACACTAATTATATCCATGGAAATTGTAAGAAAGCCCTGGCCAATGTAACTCTTCATTAGCAGCCATTACAGGTTGTACTGACTAATATGAATGTGCTAATTTGTTTTATTTATGAACATTTCCATATTTTTAGAACCAAAACAATCTTTCGAAATGATCTTATTTTCATTTTACAAAGTTCACTGGAGAGTAAAAGGTGACAGCTGCCTATGGCTTCAAGTTGGTCTTTGTTTTTAATCATTAAAAACAGCAAGTGAGAAAGTGATTTAATTTTCTGGAGACGAGAAATCAGTAGAAGAAATAACCTAGACTTGTGTCATCAACATTTGCCAGGAACTAAACCGAAGAGGACAGAACAAGGGTGTCAGTGTTTCAAAGAGCTTTCATCATAAATATTCTCAGATGGTTTTCATGACATCAAGCATAGTCAAGACAGATCAAAAAGCAGAGAGAAGAGATGGAAAGGAGGAGGGAGGGGAAGTAGCTACTAAGGCTCCTTTAAAACTAGAAATATTTACTAGTGGGTTTCACTGAATTTGTGAATGCACAAAGATCAGCTAATAGGTGTGACCAAAATCCCAGTGTGGCTGAGAGTTATCCAACAATCTTTGAGGCCTTTTGCTCTTCTAAAAATAATTCCTAGAAAACAAATCACTATGGCTTACAGAAGAATCTGTTTCACAAGCAAGCACAGTACATACATGGGTAATGCTGACTACAAAATTTAAACTAAAAATAAAGTAGTGTCAATGGTGCTGAAAGCTATCAAGTTATTGCTGTAAGAACTTTACACAGCCCATTTCCAAGTTTCAAAGGTCAACTAAATGAAACAAAACTTTACTGCAACAAAAATGTTAAAAACTTCCTCCGGGGGACTATAAAACCTAATTGTGACAAAAAGCACTTACATGACATTTTTAAAAGCCGCTACACAAAAATCATTAGGTTAACTAGAAGGCATGATAACCCCAGAACTATTATTATTATTTATTAATTGGTGTTGACAATGTGCTCACCAGCAAAATAGTTCATCATAATAAACTTTAGGGGGGAAATAGAACAGAGTATGTGTTTATATTCAAAAACTGTTTCGAACAATTCTTTAGTATTATAGAATTTATATGTTGGCAGAAATTAAGGATCTGATTCAGCAAGGTGCTTAAGTACCTGACTTACTTCGAGCATGTGAGTAGTCCCAGTAAAGTCAGTGTGGTAGATTCTTACCTTAGCTATACCAGTGTCATTCCAGAGGACCTCCTCTGAAATATGTGTTACTCTGAAAATGGTACTGGTAAGTAAGTGAGCAGAACGTGGCCCTGTGAATCACAAGCTGGAAAAGAATGATTACTCATACACCAGGGGATACGCCAGTTAGTTTGGAAACCTTTGTGTATACACTATATCGGAAGAAGCTGCCTTCAGTTTTTAAAACAATTTTTTGTTTAAAACTTGAAAAACCCTAATAGAAAGATTTCACTTTGAAGGAGGAAAGGGGGAATTTGGGGTAACTTAAATGAGAAAGCAAATCTGACTATCAACAATATAAACAAGTGTAAAGGACCCACAAGACTAGAACATAGCCATTCAAATGGGTTCATTTGATTCAGACAGCACAGATGACAATCCCACAGTTGTCCCCGAATGGCCAGCTAGGGACCTGCAGCAATGACTTAAACGGTGAAAATTTTGGCAGTTATTCTTTTCCTTAATAGTGACTGTGCTAAACAGGTGAGATTAAAAACATATTAATAAACTCAAAATGAATCAAGATTGCTCTAAAGGAAAGGCAGTGATGTTGCAAACAATTATGCCTTTTTGTTTACAGCTCCTGAAATACATTCCCATTCATTCCAAAAGTATGAGAAAAGTCTTGCATGGTTTCAAATTATTTTTAACCGATACCTCGCTTGTTTCTTGTTCTGTTGATCTGTCTGGATCATTGAAACTTTACTCAACAACCATCTGCTGATAACTGCTACCTTTGCTACTATTCACCAGTTCAAATTTCCTGTTACTCATTATCTGAACATAGCTGCTTACATCGTCCTATAGTGGCCTCTCATGCCTTTCTCTCTCACTCAAAACAAGCTAACATATTGTCCTCTTTCAATTTCCTGCTCTAGCAAAAGTCAGCCTGCAGGATTACAGGGAAAACCTGAGAAGCAACTAGAGTAAACAAAACCACCGGGTTTATTTTTAGTAAGGCAATAAGGAGAGAATGAGTCAGCCCACAATTGCTGATTTAGTCCCCCTTGTCTTACTCAGAAGGCAGGTAACATAATGATTCATGAGCTTGTGGCCTAAGGGAGTCAGAGGGAAGCTCGGAAGCAGGCGCCACAGTCTGAAAAACCTACAGCTACATAAAATACCTGTGGGAAATATTTTGATAAGAGTTGTCTGTAAAGCCCGGGTAATTGCTTGGACTCTTTTAAAGAGGAAATTGCCCTCCTTTAAGAACAACTCTGAAGAGCTTAGATAAATATTTTAGAAGAACTATTCACATATAAACAGAGCAGTTGGCATCTGTTTTCCTCAGATCGGTTTGTTTTGGACTTCTAGAGTCAAATTTTATCTTTTGAAGGCAAATCTACCCACTTCCTGCCATCAGTATTTATAACTTTCCAATGACACTACCAATATTAACATATGTTTAGCCAATTTATTTTAGTGTGTCTAAACTTATTTTAGCACACTACCCAGATGAGTTACACAAATGATTCCAAGTTACATAATGAATTGAAATTAAATTAAACAATTTTTTCCTAAAACTTTCCATAGATGAAACAATTTGTCATGTATTTACTTAATGCTACTGTTGGTAGTAGAGACCCACAGAGTTCTGTTTAAACTGAAAAAAAAAATCAGATGTTGAGGTAATAGAAAAAAGGTTACAAAAAAGGATGTGTCAAAAAGTTAAAATGACTCATTTTACACACATGATGAGTGAATCTCAAAACACTCCGTTTGAAGTTTCAACCATAACTGAACTTCTTGAGACTTCCTTGACTCCTTCTTTGCTCCTTTCTCAGGCTCTACCAACAGCTCCATAACTTAGTTCTAAATCCACAATGCCAGCATTTATAGCTGTTACAGCCAGAAGGGACCATTATGATAATCTGCTCTGACCACCTGCACAAAGAAGACCATAGAACCCCATTATAATTTCTGTATCAAGCCCATAATTAATTTCATAATTTTGACTTCTGTTGTAAATGCTTCTTGGGACTTGAACCTCAGACTTCTGACACCCTAAGCAGAAACTCATCCGCAGGCCATCTTTTGTACCTCTAAATACCTCCCATCTCTCCCCCAATTTAAATATTGATTATGGGCTTCTTTCCTACAACCTAAGAATTTCCACATTAAATTAACTCTTGAAATCAGTGATCATTGCTGTGCCCCAGAATGCAATATATAAGTACAAGGTACATGATTTCAAGTGGGAAGGCGAGGATTGTCATGGCAGACTTCAAACCAGGTCATAAGTGTCCATGGGATAGAAGTAGTAATATACTGAGGACAGGTCAGCATTGAGCAAGTGAAAGAAATGTGTTTTGAATTTTCAGGTTGTGTGCTGTGAGTTACTGGTATGAGAAGTCAGGAGCAAACTGGAAACCAGTGAAAAGCAAATCAAGAAATGCAGTGAATGGATGGAAGGATGCTCATATTTGAGACATGAACAGAAAGAAGTCACAGATGCTGTTGTGCACGGGAATGGGTGGGAAGGAGGGATCTGATTAGCAGAACTTTTCTCAATCTTGCTCAGACCTAAATCAAAGTCAAAACTGCTGTTACCTTGAAGCATGAGCAGACATAGAGCCAAAATCTTTAAAGTGTTACTAAGCTGTGAATCAGGTGCTAACTGTGTTACCTGATTCCAATTCAGTACTTCACTATAGTATGGGGTGGCCAAACTGTGGCTTAGGAGCTGCATGTGGCTCTTTTACAGTTAAAGTGCAGCCCACGGAGCCCCCCATTCTCTGCCTACCAGATTGGGGTGGGGAGTTCAGGGCTTCTGCCATGAAGTGGGGTGGTGAAGCTAGAGATTTCTGCCCAGCAAGGGTCTAAGAGCTTTAGCCCCATGGAGCTCACCGGTTGTGGATTGGGGCTTCAGCCCCACAGTGGGGTGATTGGGCTAGAGGCTTCTGCCCATGGGAGGCACCTGTTGGACCTTTGGGCTTCCGCCCTGTGGCAGGGTGGTGGTGGGACTTGGGGCTTCTGCCCCATGGGGCATGCCTGCCATGCCCCGATCCCCATCACCATACCCAAGGGATGAAGCCTGGAGGCCCGGCAGGTGTGCCCCAGCTCTCGAACTTCTGAAGATTGTTGTATGGAGCTCTGAAGGTCAGTAAGTTTGGCCACCCCTGCTTTAGTAAGTAAAGTTTTCAGCAACCTCCAGATGAAGAAGTTTCCAGCTATCTAGGGTACAACAGGGGCCAAATCCTGCTTGGTTTACTAATTGTGAGCAGCACTATTGAAGCACAACCTGACAAACTCCACTAAAGTTAATGGGACTGCTTGCATGAATAGAGAAGGGCAAGATCTGACCCGATAAAATTAGTTGATTTGCAGTCACTTACCTATGGTTGCATTTATCCCAAAGGTTCCTAGTTTGAAAAAGAGGACTTTGGAAACAAACACTAATTATTTATTGCATTTTTTAAAAAAAGAGATAATTGCATTAACATAACATTTAATATCTTATATTCTACATTTTCTTTAAAAATCTTTAAGTAAATACAAATAAAACTTTAATTTGTGCAAAGACAGAAAATATCCAACATATTATGGCACAGCAAGGTCAGGAAAGGAGTGAAGATTTCACCCCGATCCTGTAATTCGTTCAGATGGACTCTTACCCTGTGTGCAACCCACTACATTTAATGGGCCCCTCTGAGGTGCAGGGGTCCATCCAAACAGAACAAATTGTAGCATGGGGGCTTTAATATATAGTTTTTAATATAATGAGAGGGAGACTGTCCTGCCACTGCTATACAGTAAAGGAGATTGTCAGACCAACTGAGATACAAAACAAGAGAAACCTATCTTTTTAAATATGACTTTAATATACTCTAACAGAAAGTTCTTCATAAAATTCTCTTAGCCATCAGAGTGATCTATAATGGATGTTACAGATTTTACATTCCAGACTGCAAATCAATACTTGATGGATACATGAGGTTTTGTTAGACCTTAGTCTTGAGCTTTTCTGATCCTTCTAACCTGAAAATAAGCCATTTTAAACTGTGAGAGATCCCACAAAATGGATTTGAACCCAAACTGGCTGAATGACAACATGATTAAACCATTGATCTGCCTGAATGATGATAGACCATTAAGAAAGAAACTGCCACTAAATGAAAGCAAGCAAAATCCTTTAATTACTGATCAAAGATATAAAGAGGTGACTGGGCTGCAATTGTTACCCACATCACTACATAGAACTATGTACTCCACTTTTTTTTTAAATATTGGTATTTGGAAGATATTCCATAAATCTGTCCTTATAATTATGCCCTTTAAAAAGATATTTTTCTAACTCTCTTTGATATCAAGTACTCCCTGGGCTTCCCAACATGTCCAATAGTTTTTTACTGCCAAAGACTTTAGAAGTAATGTTAAGCTAAAATGCCATATCCCCTTAGATTGCATCACTCTTTTCTAATTTCAAACTACCACTGCACTTTGTGTTATAAATCTTTAACATTTAGTGCTTTAATCATTTTGAACTTCTTAATTGAATTAGTGAAAAATGTTCCTAGTCTCTTTTACGAGTCACATTATATATGAGAGAGAGACTGACTAAAAAACCCAAATGAAGTAGAATTAACTAAAAAGTTTAATATGCCAGAATTAACTATTTCATTTTTAATGAAAGAACAAGACAAAGAACTGTCAGTGGTAACTGGACACTTTCCCATATAAATTGAATGTTTGAAAAGGATAGAAATAGATACATGTTGTATTTTACCTGTAGTTAAAGATGACCTCTGAAAATTCTGGATCCAGATAAAACTACTCCAAAATCTGGTGGAATTTAGCTCCATGGTTTAAGACTGTCCCATCATAAAAACAGATACCAGCTGCAAAGTTCAAATTACAGCCAAAGTTCAGAGGTGTTTGGATCTGGAGTTTTCTTTTAGTCCGATACCTACTGGTCATGTATTAGAGATTGTATAATTCTTTTGATGGGGGAAGAAAGCACGTTTTGTTGCAGGTTATATAATATTTTGCAGTTCTTTAGCCCTTTCCAATTCAAAGCATCAACATATAAGCATTATTTAATTATGTTCTCCCTCATCATGATGGGTAAGCATTATTTAGCCCTTTTTATAATGGAGAACTAAAGAGAATTTAAATTTCACACACAAAAAAACAGTAGTAACATTAGGAATATATTCCAGTAATTCTGGCAACTAGTTTCTTGCTCAAGAAAGCACATGGACTTGAAACCTAAAGGGCACTGGGTACTCACAGTTAGGCATTCCAGTGTGAAATTACTTTTTTTCACTTTAAGTCATTTATAGTTTTGTAAAACCACAAACTTTTTACCATACATTGGGAAATACTAGAAAATACAAGGATATTGAAAATCATGAGAATTCAAAATAATTTGAAAATGTCCTACACAGCAACAGCAACAAAAATGATAACCTTATCTATTACTGAGAAGAAAGATATCTGGACTAGGTACAGTATAAATAAGTCTCTGCTGGCATAAATTGAGCTGCTTTATTAGTTTAGCAGCACAGCACTAACTTTGAAAGCTGCATACTTTAAAGCAGTCATTTCCCATTTAGCTGATAATTACATTTTTGTCCTTGAATCCTTTGGGGAGGTATGTGTGTAGCAAAAAACCTCTTGAATCTTATTAAAAGCCATTACACAGCCCAAATATTATTAAGCTGACATGCAGCTTGTGACCTCAGCTCATGGCCTTAAGAACGGAAGATGAAGAAGCTACGACGGCTAAATAGCATTGGTGGTACTGAGAAAAGATGTAGGAAAGTGGTACCCATTTAGGTCAAAATAAGTGCATATAATGAGAAGGGCGGTGTGTGTGTGTCACATGTTCAATGAAAGCGACAAAGTGGATGAGGTAATATCTTTCACTGGACCAGCTTCTCCCACCTTGTCTCTCTAATAGCCTGGGACTGACACAGCTACAACTATGCTGCATGGTCAATGAAATGTATTTAAAAATAACAATTAAAGCTGGCATTTCTGTGCAGATAACTTTCTAAAAATAATTTGTGATAACAAGAGTATGGGAGCCTGACATAAAAGACTGTAAGAGTTTTTTTTCCTGCTGAATTACTAGTTTCACAATCAGAAGAATGCTAATATTTAATTTCTTAAACACAACATTTTAACAGTACTCTGCAGTGGCCTAAAAATAGACTAGAAATAGCAATTTTAAGAAAAATCTTTATTTTCAAATACCATGTACTACATATATGTCGCAATAAGCATTTCTTATCTGAACTTTCAGATGAGAGTTGAATGCAGTAAAACAGAAGTACTAAAGATGGAAGTTCCTTAAGCAAAGTTGAGTCTGTTTAATACTTGGATAAAGACTTTTGAAGAAAGGACAGGGTATTACAGGAAAGGCTGTTATGATTCAATAGATGGTGCTCTTCCCTCCAAGTCAGAATTAGGCCAATGGCCCAGCCTAGTTTTAGAGGGTACTGTTCTTCTAAAGGTACTGTGTCTTGTGGGAAAAGAATTAAATCTGTGATTTGCCTGACTGACCATAGTCTCTAAACATTTCATGGCACGGTCCATGCAGCAGTGAAGAGGAGTGTGGCCTAGTGGATAGAGCTCTTGATTGGCACTAGAGAGACCTGGGTTCACCTCTATTCTATATACTTGTCTGTGCTCTTCACCATAGTATATGAGCATTTTCCAGTAGTGCATTAAACAATTTGATAAATATCTGTCACATGGTTTCTCCAGGGGAAGTGTGTGTAATGGAGAGTTTTGTTTTGGAATTTTGTTTAGAGAAAGAGAAGTAGAACTTACGTATTATACATAGCCCTTTGGCCAGGTGGAGTCAGCAGCACCAAGGCCAATTTCAAAATCTAGGGGTTCCTCTTAACAATACAAAACAGAACCAGTTTGATCCCCCGCCCAACAATCTCAGAAAATTTATCACTGCCTGTGGGTGCCTCTCAGAGGTAAATCTTACCCTCTTGCAAGCACAGAGTCTGTATATAGCAACCCCCCACATACCTTTTTAATGAAAGGGAAAAGGAATGTGGCATTAATTTGGGAAAACATCACAACCAATGATTTGAAAGCACGTGACCATTAGCAAACACCCAGCCCAGAGTTTGTTGGGCTGTGTCCTTTGCCTCAGTTTCTTCCCTTGAGGTGTGAAAGTCTAATAAATGTTCCTTTAACCTGTCATTGCCCTCTCCCTCCATTGCACCCCACTCCCAGTTGCTATCCTTGGTCAGCAAAAGCCTAGAGTACAGAGGTGTAACCATCTTGAGCGTTCATTAAAGACCACACTATTGAATGAGTAAGGAATAGAACTTTAACAACACAGACAGGAGTGATTCCCAGGTGTGCAGCTGAGAGCAGCCATGTAAGATCTGATGTAGGGCACATCTCCCAATTCACACAGCACTGTCCCATGCCAAGGAGTGTCTCTAAATCACAATCTTCTACAAGCCAATCTCTACAAGAGGGATGGTCACCTCCCACCCAGGGCGAGGGTGTGCGTGTCATCAAACAATGCCTCGGGCTGCTGCGACTCTCAGGTGCCTCCATTCACTCTGCCTGCACTGGCTGCCCTGGCCACTGTTCACTCTGATGTCACATTCTGAAGTTCTACCATTTATACCCGTTCTTAGTGATTTCAGCTCAGTGATTTCAGAAAGTAGCGGGGAGCCCCACTGCAGGCTGGGCAGTCTCTTTCACTGCAACGCTCTCCCACACAAGGTCTAAGGCTCAGCAGCTAAACCTGGATATCAGTGATTTCAGCTCCGGTGATCACTTAACAAAATAAAGACGCTCAGTCGATTCTAATCAGCTCTATTTTTAAACAGGGGAGTGGAGGTGGGATCAAACAGGGTCAAGGAGTCTTTAGGCAGGTACAAACACCTGTCCCCACCCTGGCTCTCTCTCTCTTTGACTAAGATTTGGCATCCCTACTTCTGGCTTAGAGAGTGAGGTTCCATTGAGCGTGATCACCTCAATCAGAGCAGGCAAAGTATAGCTCTACTGCCCTTTACTCACACAATCAGTCTAACATTCCATTACCCCTGCATTCAAATGCTAGAGTGATTTGTAATCTACCACCAGCCAAAACTGATCATTTTGGCAGACCGGTTCTTTCTTCTGCACACCTAGGCAGAGTAGGGTGTTTATGCAATTACAGTCTCCTCCCAAAATCTTTCCCCCCCAGCTGATTCCTAGATGTCAGGGAAGAGTTCATTCAGACCCTGCTTACATTTACAGACACACTTATGTTTCTGCTAGATAAGGCAAAGTCAAAGAAATGTGCACTTAGAGCAGAAGGTGGTGAGATACACGATAGTTGTTAGTTCCCAGGGGAGTTGATTCCAGTCTTGGAGCAGTTCCCAGGAAAGCTCTGATCAGACAAGATTTACCCTATTGTAGAGAGCTCTATTGGGCCAGAGGAGTGTAATTGCTGACCAGTCTTCAACCTGCAATTTTAGTGCATTTCTTCAACCTGCAATTTTAATGCAATTCTGGGCCCAGGCAATGGAGCACTTTGAAGATAAGGACCAAGACAGTGAACTTGATTCAATATTCTATGGGAAGCCAGAGTAGGGAAGGGAGGGCGGGTCTGATGTGTTTGCAGTAGTCTGTGATGCTGAAAATATGCACTGCAGCACTCTGTATTAGTTGGAGTTTCCTAAGCACTGAAGGCTTCATGCCCAGGAATATCACACTGCAGTAGTCCAGCTGAGAAGTGCTTTAGGGTATGGAGGTATAATTCTCATCTTGGATAGACATGCATACATTCGCTGTGCTCAAGCTAGCTTGCTAAAACCAGCTGTGGGGCCACAGAGGCAGAAGTGGAAGCTCAAGCTAGCCCCCTGAGTACAGTCCCATCTGAGATTCTAAGTACATAATCAGACTTCTAGCCTGTGTCACTGCCAGTCCCATGACAGCCACAGTGATATTTTTGGCTTGCTAACTTGAGCGGAGCTAGCATATGAACCTCTACCCGACTGGAAATTACACCTTCTAGGTGAAGTGCAGCTGTACCCTTAGGTGAGAATAACTGAGGCCAGGTCATAGAATCATAGAAGATTAGGGTTGGACAGGACCTCAGGAGGTCATTTAGTCCAACCCCCTGATCAAAGCAGGACCAATCCCAACTAAATCATCCCAGCTAGGGCTTTGTCAGGCCAGGCCTTAAAAACCTTTAAGGATGGACATTCCACCACCTCCCGAGGTAACCCATTCCAGTGCTTCACCACCCTCCTAGTGAAAAACTTTGTCATCTGCCAGGATTGGACAGAGTCTTCTAGCCAACCAGATGTAGTAGAAAGCATTACTCACAGATGCGGCTCTGTAAGACTTTAGCATCAGTGAAGAATGCAGGAGCACTCCTAGATTATAGACTGAATTAAGCAATTATGGGTATATACCTTCAACCAAAGGAGTCTGCACCATGGCTGCAAACTTTTCAGAAATGCTTTTGTCTGTTCACCAGCATCAGCTCCATCTTACTTAGGTTCAGCTACACTGGCTGTTCTTCGTTCATGAGCAGTTCTCTTCTAAGCAGTGGGCCATCTGGGTGGTAGCAGTATGGTTGTACGTGGTGCAGGATAGGTAGAGCTGTTTGTCATTTGCACATTGCTGGCACTGGAGTCCATGTCACGTGCCCAGTTCATCTAGTGGCTGCATATAGTTTCTGAAGAGAGAATTTATCCTTGTGGGACAGTACAAGTGAGGGGGTCTTGTCATGGAGGTGCAGCTTGCTACCACTACACACCTAGTGCAACCCTCCAGGAAGGATTTAACTCATTCCCAGCTCTGCCACTGGCTTGTTGAGTGATCTCTGGCACATCATTTCCCCTCATTTTTAAAATGGGGATAAAAATACTGACTTCCTTTGTAAAGTGCTCTAAGGACTCTGGATCAGAAGTACTGCATAAGAAAATAATAATTGTGGTGTTAACCCTGAGGTAAATATATTCTGCTTTCCTAAATTACTCCTGCATTTTCACTTGGATATGATATTTGTCAGAAGATCAGGTCATGGGTAATCTGGCCTAGTGAGCAGACCAGGAGCCAGAACCAGAATCCAAATGCCAGAGTCCAGGCAGAACCAGATTACCTAGAGCCAGGGAAGGCAGGAGCAAGGCTGGGTGAAGGTTAGGGCCTAGACTACAGCAGGGCAAAAAGCAAGTTAAGTACAGGGAGACAGAGAATCCACAGACAGGTGCATTGAGCCACTGCTGCTGCTGCTGGGCTCAAGAACAGGCCTGCTGGCTTCCTCAGCCAATCAAGTGGGGTGGTCCATTGGGCGACCTAGCTGGTGCGGCCCAGCTGTGCTTGTTAGGTTGTCAGGAGACTGAGCAGATGCAGCAGCAGGGCCTTATTCCTGAGAGTAAAATCCTTCATTTCCTGCCCTAAAATGCTGTCTAGTTTCCCCTGAAAGGCATTTAGTCATGAGTAGCACATTCATCCATATAGCACATACCAGCAACTATGTCAAAAGATTGCTATTAAAGATGCAAAGTAAAGCCTTAAAAATTAGGACTCGCCAATTCTGCCCCTTTGTGTCCATACTATGGGCTCTGGGAACTGGAAGGCACAACCCTCAGCTGTGCCAAACCCATGCTTGGTATAGTTGAGGACGAGAGACGCAAAGGCAGCTCTAATGCTTTCGTGCCTCCCAGACCTTGGGTTGGCCAGGGGCCACATCAGCCCTGGCACATGGTTCTACAGTCACAGGGCTGCACTAGCTTGAGCATTCCCATAGGGACCGTTTTGCAGACTGTGGATTAGTGAAATGACTTGCATTCCAGCCCCACATCTGCCCCACATCTGCCAGCCCTTGTCATAACCCCTCTTTACCATCCTAATAGCCTCAACACACCACCTGCATGGATGTGGGAAATAGAAGTCAGTTGGGCTGGCTTTACACCAGTTTCCCTCATGCTCAGGAAATCCTCACCTGTCCCTTAAAAGTGGTTTTAAGGTTCCTTTGCACCACATGGTGAATAGGGGCCTTAGAAGCAGCCTAAGATCTGCTCTGAAGAGTTTAAATCCAGACACTCATTGGCTGGAATCTTTTTATCACACTTGCAAATCTCTCTCTCATCCCATCCATATTTTAGCATGCACACTCCCAAATATCCGCATGCTGAATAATTTCTGACTGGCACCCAGAAATAATCACGTCCCTGCATATGGCTGATATTCATGGTGTTTTGCAGATTTCTGAGTCAAGTCACCAGTCCCTACGAATCATATGAATTCTCTTATGATGACCCTTTGAAGCTAAGGGAGAATCTTCCTCCCTTCTAGAATAAATTCTCTGGCGGGAAAGAAGAATTCCTTTGAAGTCTTCATCAGGGAGGTATTGACACAGAATTATGGTCTCTGTATTTCTTAAAAATGGAACAGCCCCTGGACCTCACAGTTAGAATCATTCTCCCGATTATTCAAATTACAAGTTGAGTATGGACCTTGATTTAAAATATTTCCTATATTTATACTTGGAAACCAAAATGAGTAACTGTGCTAATTTCAGATTGAATTCAATGGCCCTAGAAGCAAAACAGATTCTGAGAATCATCAAAGATTTCATAGAAGCAGTCGGGCATCAACATTATTTTCTTTCCTTACACTCAGCAATTAATAGGGTTTTTGCTGAAAGCATCTCAGAATGGTTGGTACTAACTGGCAGGAAGCTTACTGCACATTTGCACATTCCAACTGTCCACTCATGTGCATTGAGGTCACTGGTATAAGTTCATGAATTTTGGAAAGACATCTAAGAGAATTAAAGTAATCCCATAAACTGACATCATTTGAGAGGAATTAAAGAATACTCTGGAAGACGCACAGAAAAATCAGAAGAAACTGCTAGTGTTATAGAAAAGCCACACAAATAAAAACAATTCTCTAAAACTGCCTGTAGTCAGCATAGATCACAAGCTAAGTGTTATTTTATAATTATTTATGTTTTCAATGATAACTTTTTCATCCAATTACGACACACCTCAGAATGAAGGGCAGTAGGAAGTTAGTTTTAAATGTTTAACAGGGGATATAGAGGAATATCTAAGAACCATCTGCTTAAAAGAGTGACAAATTCATGCAAATTGCAGGAATTCATACTGTGGGCTATGCACTTTATATTACTTCTACAAGACCCTGTGTACTGAATGGCAGAGATCAATATATTTATACTTTTAAAAAAGAAAGTAGCTGCGGGCAAATATATTTTCAAAATACCCATGTCATTGGGCTTATAAGAAAACAAAAAGATGTTGTGTAGTCATATCTTAGTGAAGCACTCAAGTCTTCATTTGGGACTTCCTAGACTAATCCAATTTTAAAAAACCCCACTTCCCTACTTGTGTTATTGTATACATATTAAATTATTTATCTTTACATGAAAGTAACTTTTGTGTTTTATTACCCATTAAAAATAATCTTCAGGCAAAACTGAGGCATGTAATGGGATCTCGGTTGGGTGATAATGTGTTTTCACCAATCAGAGCACATAAACAAGGAAAAAACAAACAAGACTTGCACAAAGGTTTGGCCAAATTCCCAAACATTCTGAAATTAGTGTCACCTCCTGCTTCACCAGTCTGACTACTGTGCTCTACAGAAATTGGAGCAGGAGACAGTTCTAATACTGTTACCTGTTCTACTTCCAGGGTTCCACCAGATGAAGCCACCTTTGTCACCACCCAGAATTCTCCATGGCAGAAGCTGCCTAGGGGATGCACTGAAGTAACTCATTCCCCAGCCACTTTCTGCTGAGGCAGTGCTGCTGTGGGAAGGAAGACTGCACAAATTTTGCACTAGCTGGAACTCTGAGGCAGACTTTCCGGTTCCCAGTACCTTCTCTCTGCATTTCTCTTAATCCAAGAATTTAAACCCTGGGCACAGAACCTAGGTAAATTTCTTACCACAATGCTGTCAACAGTAAATATATCAAAATGTGCAATTTCACCAAATGGTTTTATGTTTATTTTCTTGATGATTATGCACCATGGCTATTTACTGTGCTTATGTGGTTATTGTTTCATCTAAGTACAATAACTGGTTATAAGTTCCTCTGACAGGAAGATGAAAAGAATAATACTAGTGCCCTGCATAACAGCTCATTCTATCTAAGGATCTCCAAGTGTTTTATAAATATTAATAAGACAGGCATGTTTAAATAGTCCAATCTTAACCAGAAAAGTATCCTTTTCTCATTAGAAGTATCATTTCCATATAAAACACTTCCAGTGGTGACAAAATAGAAACTTAAAGGGGGGAATAAAACCTCAACAACTTGGGTTTTTCAGTGTTTCTTGGAAACATTATCATCAACTTCTGAACTACTGGCAATATGAACAAGTGCTCTTCCATTCTTTCAATTTTGTACTGCCTTTATTGCTCAATTATTGTAATCCACTTTCTTGTCCTAATAGTTTTTCCAACATCTTACCATGGTACAGATACTTGACCACACAGAATAATATTTTCTAGACTGTCACCTTTCTTCTGTATGGTGCTTAAATAACCCCTTCCTGGATGTGTATGAAGAGTATCTGTTGCAAATACTCCTTTTGAAGTCCTCCTAATTCTTTCTTTCATTACATCTTATGATCTCTGATCGGCAACTTTCCTCTTCTTTCATTATATAGCTCTCACAACTACAGCTGGCTCTATATCAGATATAGCCCAATAATAAAATGACCATTTTTTTTAACAAGACTACCTCATCAAATGTGACAGCAGTTGAACTGGAATAACCTTTTGTTACTATGGCTACCATTTTGAAATCTTAATATTTCACCTGAGTTACAGCTAGGGAGTGCCCCGTTCTCCCCCTCCCCCCCGCACCCCACCTTCCCAAGAACTCAATGTTATTCAATGGGGGGGAATGGCATATTTGAGTAGATCTATATAAATTGTGAAGTTAGATACTGCTGATCTACCAATCATCAAACAGACCCCTTAACTCACTATCTTGGAAGACTTCAGCATCCATGTCAATGATGACTTTTACACTCAGGCACAAGACCACATATCCATCTTAACTGGTCTATCAGATGGTTACTATTCCTTCACATGGAGGTACACATTCTAGAATTGATTTTTAGCATGTACCTAAGATAAAATGCACAAGACCTCTGGTCTAGATTCACAAAGGGACCTAGGTATTGCAACACTGAGCATTGCAACACCTAACTTTTAGGAACCAAATGGAACTCACAACCCCAAGTTTGGTGCTCAAACTACCAAACTGCATAGGGAAAGAGAAAAGGATTCTCAGAAGCACAAGTTGAGCAGGGAGCTGCCTAAACTAATAAGACTAGGAAAAAGCAAGGAGGGGGCAGGGCTTAAACCCCAGGCCTCTCAATAAGAAGGTGGTAGTAGTGCCCCCTTCACCCATACTCAATTGTCAGGGCATTTACATGGCATGTGGGAGACCTATGTTTGAATCAATGTTCTACCTGATATGCAACAGGGATTTGAATGAAGGTTTTCTACCTCCCAGGTGAATGCCCTAACTACCAGACTATGAGGTATTCTAGGATGGATCTCTTTTATGTTGTAGCTGTTCCACTTTGTATTACTAATTAAATATTCATTGTGCAAGAGTGAAAATGAATCTATAGTCTGGTTGTTAGGGAACTCACTTGGGAAATCCCAGTCTTTCTTTCAATGAATATTTTATATAAAGTGAAATAACTTAAACAGGAATGATTGGGAGACCCACCCTCAGAATACCCTATAGCCTGGTATTTAGGTGCCTAAATACCTTTGAGCATCTGGGCCAGATGGATTAAGGAATTTATCCAAGGAAACACAGGAAGTTTGTGGCAGAGATAGAAGTTAAATCCATGTCATCTGAACCTCACTCCCATTCCATCTTTCCCTTGGAAAAAAAACCAAAAACCTTCATATGAAACAGATATTCTCCCCCTCCCCAAATATTGGTACAAGCTTAACCACCAGTTAGCTCAGCATGTATTTTTCTTTTCAGGACATTCCATATGAATGGTTAATAAGATAGGCCAGAGCTAAACTAGTGTAAATTGGCCTGGCTCCATTGATTTCAGTGGAACTAAGCCAATTTACACTAGCTGAGGCTCTGGTCCTATCATTTTATTAACAACTGCCAATTTATCATCTGTGTGGACCAAGTACAACATACAATATTTAATGTAACAGCTTAATTACAGAGTACCCACGGGTTGTTAGTAGCAATAATCAAATGTACAAAGGTTCTAACCTCATGACCAAATCTTAGATGAACTAGAAAAAAAACCCTACTAATTATTCCATAATATAAGGGTGCATAATATAAGACTGAGCTTCAATTACGAGACCAAGGGTTTCCATACTTATTTTCTGCACTAATGTATTGAAAACACACTCTGTGCAAAAACTTAGGTTTCAGATGAGGCATTTTCTCTATATACTACTATATAAATGCTAACTGTGTAATTAAGATAGGTATTAGGTGATCCCTTATGCTCTGTTTTAAGCATAAAAGCAAAAAACCTTTAAGCATAAAATTATAGATGGGAAAGTAAATTGGCCCTTTTTTTTTAAACTCAAGTGAGTACTGTTTGACATTCTGACCTTTTCACCTACAAAGAGTGCCACTATGGACCTGCATATTGGACAGAATTAACCATTGTATCAAAACAACCATAAGCACTGGGTTAGAGTGGAAATCCAGTTCCAGATCCAAATATAAATTTTGTGTATTTGGCTCATCTCTAATGTTAACACGGATCATTGCACATGGGGCATTTTGGTAAAGACACAAATCCATGGGCCAGATCCATAAATCGGCATAGCTCCTGTAACTCCAATGGCAATTGAATCAAGCATAGACTACACGAGCTGAGATTCTGGATCCATGTTTGTCATGTAAATAAATCCTTATTTTACAGATTATAAACATGCCTCAGCTGCAAAAGGAAGAGTGGCAATTCTCTAAGGATGCTGACAGGTTAATAGAATCATAGAATACTAGGGTTTGAATGGACCTTTAGGAGGTCATCTAGTCCAGCCCCTGCAGAACTCTATGCTCTAGGGTCCTGCTTTGAGCAGGACTCTAACTGAAATGGATTCTAATCAGTGTTGCTGGCAAGACAAATGTTATGCTTGAATGAACACGTGCAGCTCCCAGTGAAGCAAAAGGGATCCTCACTCCCAAATCCAGGGGCAGAATTTGACATTTCAGCCTCACCAAAACATGGCCTCATCCTCTCAGGCAAAGCTCGTTTATGTTGCAGGAGCAAAATTAAACATAACTCACACTTTGAGGCCAGGTCACTGTTTTGTTTTTTTAACCATTTTTAAATGAATTGGAAAGATGTACCTTTACTTCCTTTGAGGTCTTTTTCATCATGACAGAGTTTGTGGTTGGTAAAATGCTGGCCTAAATTCTGCTCTTTCTAACACCCATGTAAACTCCTCTGTAATCAGAGGAAAGGCAGAATTAGGTCCAATGAATTCAAATAACTTCAATTACAACTACAGCATGCAACTTCCTTTTGGAAATTATGTGTGAATAAGAGATATGTGGGGCAATGTTGAGGCAATGCTCATGGCCCAAATTGTCATGGCTCCCGGAAATAAAAACAAAGGGCCTGCTCCTCCACTCAAATAGGTGTAAATTAACAGTAACTCCAGTGAAGTTAATGGAGTTCTAATGGTGTAAAACTAGTGTAAAACAGAAGAGAAGTAGACAAAATCAACTTAATTCACTTCTCATATTTACTAGCTTTATACCAGTGTAACCTTATTGATTTCATTGGAATTATTTTTTATTTACATCTGTGTGAGTGAGAGGAGAATCAGGCTTCTTGTATCTTAAGTGTAACTTTAAACAGTGGATACTTTTTAAAAGACCATAAAAATGGTACAGCATCCAGGAAAATTGCTTCATTTGCTTATTAATTTGCACCACTGGAATGGTATTTTACTAATGGAACACATTCATGCAACTTGCCTTTTCAAACTTAACAGTAGAAAAGTCACAGCCCTGACTGAAAAGGTATTCATATTTCCATTTGAAATATTCCTCAAATGGTTACATCTTGCTAATCTGAGGTTATATGTTCATTATACTGAAGCATACAGCCAGGCACAGTGGTTTAATGTGTTTATTAGGTTATTCTCACTGTGAGGAAAGCATCAGAATAATGCATTACAAATAGAAAAGGCTGAATTTCTCTATGCTCACCCTCAAACTTCAAATTGAATATACAATATCAAATAATTAGGTCCATTTTGCAAAGGCATCTCCCCTGTAGATTTCCATTCTGACTAATTTAAAATTTTAAAAATCATTACTATAGTCCTCTATAACATATGAGAGGAACTGAAATAGAACTGTCCACTGAAGTGGATTTTGCTTATTAATAATTAGTTTTATTTTATTTTTTCTATTCCATTTTTTGACTCATGAGAATCGAAAAACATCACTACATACCACCTTTACAAATGTGGCCTCTTTCTGTGCGTTCACAATCATTTATGGGTACACTTTTTGTGTACTATTATTTGTGCATACTCACATTCCCATGGATCAATCAAATTTGCTTTCTTCAATCTAATACAAATCAGTTTTATATATATAAATTTTATTGCATGTATATGCAGTTAATGGTGCACAGAAACCATGTATAACAGTGACTTGCATGTTGAAAGCAATAAACACCACAAATGGAGTCCAGTTGAGAGATCTTTGAAAATTTGACCCTATTGATTTGTAGGACTTTATACTATCTGACTAAAGAATGCTATAATCACTTTACTCAGTGGGACACTCGTATTTCTTGAGTCTTTTATCTCAAAATATATTTTTAACGTATGAAATAATAACCAGAAAAGTAAGTAAAAAAATTAAAATATGAACCAGATAAGATAGACATGTATAAGTGAAAGAGAATATCATTAGCATCAAAGTTTACTGATGTTATTAACTACTCCCTGAGGGCCATACTTTCTAGCCTTATTCATATTAATACTACTTTACTCCTTGTGTACTAGGACTGAAGCCAGTTGGACTAAGAGGAGTCATTATAGTTTAGTGGAAGGAGCACTGAACTGGGATTCAGAAGACCTGCATTCTATTCCAGATTCTACCATTTTCCCCCGGGTAACCTTGCATACTCATTTTGTCTCCCTGTGCCTTAGTTTCCCCAGCTCATTTCTTTGTAATGTGCTTTAAGATCTACTGGTAAAAAAAGTATAAGAGTTCTCATAGAATGAAGTATTCTTCCATTTAAGCAAAGGTATCATAATCTGGCCTTAAAATAGCATATTTCATGGCATTTTGAACTAGATTGTACATATTATTTAATTCAGTTTCTAAATTCTTTGGGGCAGAAGTTGTCCTTTTATTCACTGTTTGTCCTGCACCTAGCACAATGGGCCACCCATCCTGATGGTTAGGTGGGGAAGAGGGTGTCTTTGGATGTTACCATAATACAAATAATAATTTTAAAAAGAATTTAAAGCAGTCATTCTTTGAGAATTTAAAAACAATTGATCTTTGATTTTTCAAAAACTAATATAAATATGTTCTTAGTTTTGACCATGAAATGGAATAAAAACTTATGGAAATAGTAATCCTGCTTCAGAGCTGTTTGCTTACCATCAGTGTGATTCTAGTCATCCTGACTTCTCAGCAGCTCTAGTACTTCCACCAGAGCTGTGGTCTGACGAAATAGGCCTGAGAAAACAACATTTGGTCATTAAACAATTTATAGAGGTTATAATTTCCACTGGGCAAGTCTGCACAGTGTCCTTGGAAAACTCTGCATTTTGTGCCAGCTGTAACCAAATGCGCATGAATTAAGAACAGACTGCCAGGTGGCGAAGGACATGCGTTTTACAAAAAGATAGCTTGTACTGTGCAGAAAAGTGCTTGGCACTAAATGCTGTAGCAAAATGTGATCATTTTGAAATTCTATTACAGGCTGCAGAATAAAATAACTAAATGTTAGAAGTACAGGAAAACAAAATGATGACAGTTAAGAAATGAAATTGAATAAGGGATTTACCCAACATTAAGCACTTTGTAAATAACTTTTGAGATGTGTATCATTTATAATGGGATAAAAACCCCATTAACCTGGTACCTGTGTATGCCTAGATTTATAGCCACAAAACATTATAACCCCCCACAGTGTATTCACCCACTTGCATACATTGAACACTGTACTATTGTAACCCAATGGTTTAGCACATATGTTACGGGTCTGATCCACAGGAGATGTATGTCTGATACATCCCCTTGCTGTAGAGCCTGGATCTTTAGCTGAAGCAGCAGAGCTTTATGCTTTTGGCTCTGGTTCAATGTAGGATCTACAATGTAGATAGTGGTCTTCACAGGGGTGGCACTTGCCGGGGCTATAGCTACCCCAAAATTTGCCTTTGCCCCACCCCATATTCACCCCTTCCAGAGCAAAGGTCAAACATTACTTCTCCTGGGCACCTGGCCAGCAGCTGCCATTCTCTGACCACCCCGTTCTTAAGGCAGCACCATCACCACTACCAGCAGTGGAGAAGTAAACCCGAGCTGGGGATCGGGGTGCCCAAGAGGAGCTCCCATCCCATGTCCCCATCCACCAGGGCTTGCTTCCCAGAGCGGGTAGATGGTCCAGGGCTCCCCAAAGCGGCCCAGACTGACCGCTCCAGCTTGGGACCCTGGGCCCTGCCCCCTGTGGTAGCTGCTTCCGGAGGGCTCTGCTGGCCCCGGAGGTGGGTCCCCCTGCCCAGACAGCTCTTACAGGCTCTGAGCAGTTGAAGGGCAGCAGGGAGCTGAGGAGCAGATGCAGCCCCAGGCCCCAAGGAGCAGCATCAAGAGGAGGATATGGGGGAGCACTGCAGCCACCCGCACCATGACCTGGCCAGGGATTGGAGCCTCAGGGTGGGAAGGGAAGGAGGATGGGGGGGCCAACATTTACCTGAGGAGGAGCAGGAGGCAGAGTCACAGAGAGGGGTGGGGCCTCATGGCAAGAGGGAGCACAGTCCCCTCTCCCCCCATTTTCTGTCTAGTCCACCTCAGCCCCCACCCCTCAACCAGGAAGAAACTGGTGTCATCCCTTGCCATCACGCTGTGTTATTAGTACACACAGTATAATTTTCAGGCACAAAATAAAAATATTTACAGCAAAGTTCATCTCAATACAGAAGTCTTGTTTTCTTTGTTGTGTTTGTACCTCCTTCCTTTGTTTTGAAAGGGGAAAACAAGTGAATAGATTCCCCATTCCTTCACACCTTGTCTCAACAAGTTCTCATACACACTGGCACATGGTTTTATCACAGATTAATGGAGAGAATTTTCATGTGAACCTCTTGTTAAAACATTGACAGCACAGTGCTATAACTGCACTATGTCTCCACTAAGTGAATGGACTAAGTGTGCACTAGATGAAGGTAACCATTTGGTGACTCCCTGTTGCACATACCACTTCTTACTGGTGATAGGGTAAAATAAAAATAATTTTAGTGAAGTAAATCATAAAATCTTGGTAGTGCTATATACATAGCATTTTCATATATGTAGCTTGCAACCTTGCACACCACTGTTTCACTGTTATAAGAGACTTTTGATAACAAGAAAGGCAATGTGGGCAAATAGCCCTTCTTTTCTTAGTCCTATTTTCTTCACTGTACCCATGAATTATTGCAAGAAAAGGACTGGCCTACCCATATGAGAACAGACGTATCAAAGGGAATAATACATTTCACATAAAATAAATAGAACTAATCTCTGGAGAGTTCTTATGAGATAGACAGGCCAGGAGATAGACAGATATTCTCTTAAGAACTCATTTGAAGAGGTTGCACTGGGTATTTCTTAAGAAGCTGGATACTCCTTTATGGAGTATCATCACAATCCTGTATTACTGGGGGTTGAAGAAAGTGTTGACCATAAATATGGATCCTCTAGCAAGGATAAGGGCCATGATGAGCAGAAATATTGATTTAATAGTCAGTAAGGGGTATAATTGATAGAGATTGTCAGGAAAGGTTTTTTCCCCCATGAAATTTTTTGATAAAATTTTTTTTTCATCAATTTTTGTCTTCATCAAATGAAAAAAAATGTTTGGTTTAAAACTGATTTTTTTCAGTTTTTGATTGTCAAAAATAAGAAAATGTTTGATTTTTCAATGAAAATAGAAAAATATCAGAATATGTATTTAATAGAAAAGCCATTTTCCATCAAAAAGTTTTGTTGGAAAATTTTCAACCAGCTCCAACAATTGGCCATACTACAATCAGTAATTTATCTGGACTATACAGGGCAAGTAGATACAGATCAGTAGACAAAATTAGCATTTGATCCATCCTAAAAGGTGATGGCATTGTTTAAAACAGGAAAATGGAAACAGGACAGGGCTGGTGAAGCAAAGTGTGGTGGCTTCATAAAAATAAGTTTTACACAGAAAATATGCTATGCTCAGCTCTGTCTATTCTGACAAAAATATAAACATTACATTACAGGAAGTAAGCATTTCAGAGTTACTGTGTGCAATATGAAATGATTGTGAATAGTGGTTTTCAGCAAAATATACATGAACTGCCACTTTTTGTATCCATTATCATATGCTACACTACAGGCAGAGAATAAAAGAATGAGATTTTTATATCAAGGTCACTGAACCAGGAGCATTGTTCAAATGCTCATGCAAATCTCTAAATGGGCAAGAGTTAATGAGATTAGCACAGACTTCTATTTGATATGTAGCGAATGAATGTTAGCCATAGGCCAATAGCTACTGTGTTAGCAAAAAAGATCTTTCTCAAATAGTAAACATGTTGAAGTATGTGGGTAAAATTTTCAGAAGAACCTAAACGACTGAAAATTTTACCCTATAGCCATAAGGTGATTATCTGTAGGTAAGAGGTAATATTTATTGTGTAACCACTGAGGCTTCATAAGACATGTCACAGAGTTGCAAGATGTTACAGTGTGTTCCTGCAACTCTACTGCCACATATCATGTGGGGTTGGAGCACAGATCTGTGATCTAAGATCAGTCCAGGATACTTAGCTGTTAACTGATTCTCATTTGACAGGCAGCCAGAGAACAGCAGCAAAAATTGTTTGTCTGTTAAAGCAGGGGTTCTCAAACTTTTCCATAGTGCAACAGTTCCCAAATTTTTTTCCATCGTGATGCCATTTTTACACTTGGAAATTAACGTGACCTCAGATGTAACATAAATTTGCATAATAACGTAGTATTATTAAGATTTGTGTACTAAAGATCAACATATAATAAAATTTTATAATTTTATGTACTCACCAGGCCTAATGAGATACATGGGCTTGCATGTTGCAACATTCAAAATCAAAAGGTTTTCAAAATCTGGCAGTGGAGTTTAAATTGCACATCTAATCTCTGAAGTGACATCCAGGATTGAGTGATATCAAGATTTGATACAGACAAGTGTGCTAAATCCATCCTCGCACAAATACGTGCTGGCAAAAGGAAAACATCACTTTCAATGTGTGGGTAGCAATGTCAGAATAATTGTGCCTCACAGTGAACCAAAATTCTGACAGGAACTGTGTGGAACTTGTTTTTTCCAAAAAGACGATCACAGGAAATTACAGTAAGCTGTTCAGTTTCGGCACCAGGCAAATCCACGTTGTCAGGTTGACATTGAAAGAGATTTTGTACCCAGTCGAACTTTGACACATCCACATTGGGGGAAAAGGATGCAAAGTGTGCCTCCAAGTGGCTGTGACAGTTGGCCATTATATGAGTGGGACACGCTTGGATTTCACTGTCAGAAAGAAACATAGAAAGTTGCAGGAAGCAATGGTAGTTCAACTTCAGCATGTAACTCTTCCAAAACGCAATTTTCTTCATTAATGCTGTGATTCTATCACTCTGTTGATGAATATTTGTGTGCTCTCCTTGCATATTTACAAATGTAGGCACCCTGTACTTCAGGGGCCTTGGAACTTGATTGGGAGTTTACAGTTGGGAAGAGCCTGGGAGACTACAACTCCCATGATGCCTTGGGGAAGAGGGGAGAGACACTTCCCCCTTCCAGAGAGACAGAGAATAGCATGTGGGGGACTCCATTTTGGTGCTAGGGTGGAGTGCAGCTGAGGCTGGAAGCTGCTGGCTGACTGCTGCTGGGGTCCCAAAGCTGCGGCTGAGAGCCTGCTGGAGCCTGCTCGAGCAGGGAGCTTCGGAGGTTGGTGGCATTGCCCAAGCCAGGGCAGAGACTGAGCCTGGAGCTGCCTGAGGTGGGCCTGCAGTGGAGGTGGTGTGAGTGCCACCCCCCCTGTTGTTTGGGGCAGGGCGTGTAAGGGAAGGGGCACTGCAGAGAGACTTTCACTGGGCCTGAGAAGAGGCAGAGGGAGAGTCCTTTCAAGCAGGGCCAGGACTGCAGACATTTGGTTGGGCCAGCTCCAAACCTCCAGCGGGACAACTGAGCTGAACTGGAACACCGAACCCACAGAGTGCTGTCTTCTGCAGATCTTCAAGCGCGCCCACGCAAGCAAGGGGTTAGGGCTCTGAACTCCTGGGGAGTGTACACTCTGCAGGTGGGGTATACAGTGGCAGTGTAAATGGAAGTTTAGACAAGTTTCATTTGTTTTTTTATACTATTTTTATTAATTGATGTACTCAGCTGCCCTGTGGATTTAACATAATAGTGATGTTTAGTTTCAGTCTGTTATGCCATATTTCTTTAATTTGTTAAGTAAAGTTGTGTTAACCCTAATTTAAGTATATTGGATGTTTAGTTTGCATAAGTGCAATTGTTAAGTTAGACCTGTCTCAGATTATTATTATCATCAGACTAGGTTTAGTCCTGGAAGCTCCCAAGGCCTGCTATTAAGTGTGTGCAGGGGCCAGCCAGGTGGAGGCACCGCCAATTTTAAATTCCTTTAAAAGTAAAGGGACTGCAGCAGGGGGGTGGATAGAGGATTCCCACCTATCCTACATCACCGCTGGGATACTCAGGATCTCCTTTGTTGTTAACAACCTTAGCGCCCTTGCACACAGGTGAGTGTTGCCGGCTCCCAAGTAACCCAGAAATAGAAGGGGGTTACACAGTCAATTCATTTAGTTTCTCAAATATGTCAACAACATAAGCAAGGAGGCACATTTTGTCTTTATCACATAGAAAATCCATAAATTTGGGTTTTTTGCAGTCCATTGCAAATGCAAGCATCTGAATCCTTTCGCTAGCCAGTGGACTTCAGTGTGAAACAGCAACCGTTCATGGTCTGACCCCATGTCTTCACATAGTTTTACAAACAGGCATGCACGAAGTGTATAAGGTTTAATGTAGTTTACCATTGATTGATGTGACCCACTGCAATACTTCCTCTACTTCTGTGCTCAGCTCTTTGGTTGCAAGCTATTCCCTATGAATTATGCAATGAGTACAAACAGCAATTGGAGCAACTGTCTTCATCAAGCTACGCAGTCCTGATTTGTGGCCTGCCATAGATGGAGCACCATCAATACAAAATCCAACCATGTTATCCCACCTAATCTTTTTCTCCTGCATGTACCCCTGCAACACACTGAATATTCCCTGTGCAAGTTGGAGACAGAACAGAATGGCTTCAAAAATGCCTCCCCACACACTATTTTTACCATATCTATTGGAGCAGGTAAAATCAAAGTTTCAGCGATTGTGTGAGGCTTCCTTGCTTGTTCAATCCAGAAGCTCACCTCAAAAGATGCTCTTTGAGTTTGTTCGGAGACAGTTAAGGCCCTCTTAAATCACACTTGTTGCTGGGAAAGCTCCTCTTTTTGACATTGAAAAAATGACAGTGGTTTCCCGATGTATTTTCTTGTGAACAGTATCCAAGCATCACTTAAGCTTATTTGGCTTCCTGCTTTCACTGGACAGCATGTTAAGACAAATGAGGCATTTTGGCTTTTCCTCATTTTTCTCAAAAACACTCGTGAACCCATAATCAAAAAATGCCTCATCATATTTACAAACACATTTCTTAGTTACTTTTTCCCCAGAAAACTCACTGCTGGAGGTAGAAGTCTGCACAGAAATTTATCCATCGTGTTAAACTCAAATTTCTGTTAGCTAACTATCAAGAAGACTGTCATGTACATTGTGTAATCATGGCATCTAAAAGATGTTTTATCACTTGGGTCTGGCATATTGACAACAAATATCATACAGAAATATTGGAGGAGCTCGATTACTTTGCCTTGCAATTCATTACCTATTTTACAGATTGTAGAGAACGTAATTTCATTTTTGGCAACCCCATTTCCTCTGTCTGTGACACCACATGGGGTCACAACCCACAGTTTGGGAACTGCTGCCATAGTGTAAAACCAACATTACTGCTATTTTTTTTCCATTGTGCGCAGACTCAGAAGCTGACAATGCATGAATTTAAATTTGCATGCAGCTAGAATGGTGGGTGGGTGTGGGGAATGTATGGGAAGCAGCACCAGATGCATGCATATGTATATCATATATTAAAGGCTGGTTTGGGACACAATCAGTAAAGAACTAAAGATAATTAATAATATATTATTAATAATATAATAATTAATGCAAATCAGCTTGGTTTTATGCGAAATAGGACTGGTCAAACAAACTTGATATTACTTTTTTCTGAGATCAGAAATTTAACTGACAAAGGTAATTATTCACATACTATTCTAGACTTTAAAGCGTTTGACTTAGTATTGAATGACATTCTGGTTTAAACAAATAAAATGATATCAAATCAAAATATAATTGAAAATATTGAATATATTATCATATTAAATGGTTTCAGAACTGGCTAACTGAAAGATCTCAAAAAGAAACGGGAAATCCTTATCCAATAGGAGCATCTCTAATGCTCTGTTCTTGGCCCAATGTAATTCAATATCTTAATCAATGATCTGAAAGAAAATTTAAAATCAGTGATAGTAAAATTTGTAGATGACAAAAAATGGGCGAGTGGTAAATAATGATGGAGATGGGTCACTACAGGATGATCTGAACTGCATAGTAAAATTGGCTCATTTGAACAGCATGCATTTTAGTACAGCTGAATGAAAATGTATACATCTCAGTCATACTTATTGGCTGTGAGACTGTATTTTGAAAAGCAGTGACTTCGAAAAGGACTTGGGGATCATGTTAGATAACCAACTGAGCATAAGTGCCTTGTGGAATATAGTGGCAAAAAGAGGAAAAGTGACTTAGGTCTTTACATTCGTATAGGAAGAAAAGATTTCTAATAGCAGAGAACTCTTTAATCTAGCAGAAAAAAAGTCATAACAACATCCAATGATTGGAAGATTAAGCTAAATTCAGACTAGAAATAAGGTGCACACTTTTAACCATGAGGGTAATTAGCCACTGGAACAATTTACCCAGGGATATGTTGGATTCTCCATCACTTGAAGTCTTTAAATCAAGACTGAATGTCTTACTGAAAGTTAATCTCTAAACTCATAATCAGAATTTATGGACCTGCTGTAGGAACCTTTTGGTGAAATTCTATTAGTATTATGCAGGAGATCAGACTAGAACCATAATGATCCCTTTTGGCCTCAAAACCTGTGAAAATATTAAACCATATACAAAAGAGTTTCAGAGGCAGTCTGCTTTTGAATTTAGAAGTATAGGTGGTGGTTGTCTAGGGCTAGAAAGGGCTCATCCCCCACCAATCTATTTTCTGAGCCACCCCCCCAGTTGAGCACATGCCCAGCTTGGAAAGCAAAGTCCCATATCCAGCAGTTCTAGGCCCAGGAAGGGGGCAGGGTGGGTCATTGAGAAGTGAGGACCCCTTCTATGCACTGGATTCCCAGCAGGTGAAGCTAGGGTCCTCATCTTGGGAAGGGACACTTACTCCTGGCACCTGAGCAGAACTTCCTGAAAAAGTTGAAGTTTCAAAAGTGCCAGTTGGGAGAGGATCAGCCAGGCAGGGAGACTTGGGTGAGGGCCATGGGGAAGAAGAGTTATGGCGTCCAGGAAGCCCGCGTGAGTGGGATACAGCTGTTTGTGGGGACATCCCAAGAAGAGGATGAGATGGGGCTGGCATGGAAAGTAGAGTCCATCTGTTGGGGACTGGTATTAGGTTTCTTGGGAGAGGGACAAAGTCCTGGAGGAGGGAGAGATCCTGAGGAGTTAGAGAGGAGGGTAAAGGGTAAAGTCCTGGGGGAAATGGGGATCCTGAGGTGATTGCGGGGAGGTGGAAGAGGAGTCCCTGCGGACGAGAATGATCCTTAGAGTATTGTTGTGATGGGAGGAGAGTCCCAGGGGAAATGGGGAGATCTTGATGCCCCATGTCCATTGGCCTCAGGAAGGGGTGGAGCATTGTGGGGGGAAGGCCTCATCTGCACGCAGGCACACGTCAAGTGACACTATGGTAGGTTCCTCTGAATCTGCAAGCGGGAAAGCCAATGTGTTGGAGTGAGGAGTCAGGCCCACCCCCACAGGACAGGAGATGCCACTGTGGGGTGAGTGCAGGGTGGGCTTAGCCCTCCCCCCCAGAATATTTTCACCAGCCAGTTGTAATTATTCCAGTGATGTGATCTCACACATGTATACACACACACAAATAATAGGCAAGGCAGTAGGTGAAGAAATGATGTGAGAAAAAGTAAAGTAATCATCCTTAAATAATAAAATATATTAAAAATGGAAAGGCTTACATGAGATATACTTTGATCTCTCCATGATAAATATAGTACCCTCATTAATATTTATACAAACAATTCATGTATTGTTATTTGTTGTTTGACAGATGTTATCACAGTGCAACTAGTAGGGGGAAAAAACCAACAAAGTAATCCTTTGTTATAATGTGTGCAAACATGCTGTATAAATAGATGTTTATTGTCTGTATAAAACAGAAGCCCCTCTCTTTTGGCAAATGAGCCACCACAATACCTGAACAGCCACATAAGACAATGTTGTCCATAAGATTCTGCTTTCTCGCCTGAGAGAGGTGCCAGGGGGGTCAGGGGAATGTGATAATATAGTTTGCCACCTATGTGGCAGTGAGTAATGATGGGAAACTGCATCTCTACCACTAGACCCCTCAGCTGGGGAGACCCACAAGCATCAAGTCTCTCTTTGGTGCTTTTCAGCATCTTACATGCAACCAAATAGGGAAGCTGGTCAGACAGCATTGATTTAAGTGCCAGCAAGATGCAGGTGACATACAAATCTATTTATCCTTATCCTTCATCACATACAACTATACCACTACCACAAAGGTGGCCCAGAGCTTGGATGACATTAACGCATAGATGAAGAACAACTGGCTTAACCTGAACAAGAAAAAGATGATGCTGGTGGGCAAAGAAAAGCATTCTGAAGAGTTTGCAGTGTGCTTTGGTTGAAGCTACACACGCACAATCGGCCAATTCCATCTCTAGTTTAGGAGTACTCTGGAATCCTCTCTGATGTTAAGCTATCACATGGCAACGTGCATAAGTAACACTTTCCACCATCTCTGGTTGGCTAGGAAACTCCATCCCATCCTGGAAAACAATGACCTGGCCTTAATTATTCATACTTCTGTCACATCTCATATGGACTACAGTGATGTGACGTATCTGGGCATGAAGACATCAATATTAAGAAACTCCAACTACTATAGAATGCTGCAGTGCATCTTTTCAGCTACACAGGCTACCACAAGCACATCACACATCTTCCACTCTCTACATCACCTTCCCACAGAATTTCAAATCAAGTTCAACTTCTTGGTCCTAATTTTCAAGGCACTCAATGGTCAGTGCCCTAGATATCTAAAAGACCACCTAAAGTTGCAGGATGAAGATTGTGATTGACAACTCCACTTCTTGGGGACCAGTCTGAGACTGTGGAATGAACTCCCTAGGAACTAGGGACGATCACAAACCTCACCGTATTCTGCTCTAAGTGCAAGGCACATTTCTTTGACCTTGCCTTCTCTAACACAAAGAAATAGCAAGAAGTATATTTTTAAAAAATCCTTACCAAAACAAGACATGCCATTGTACATGCTTCTTTCCCTGGGGAGGGAATGAGAAAACAAACAACACGTGACAGATAGGTAGTCACATTGCTTAATGCAACTGAAAGGCATTGAATTCTACAGTCATAAGTATGGTTTCAGCACCTATATAGAATAGAATTTCAGACCTCTCCCAAGTGACCATCCAGTTGTGAACATATGTCAATAACATCTATCTGGCAATGAATACTATAACGTTGGTTGAAACCAATGACTTCAGTATTAAAGCCCTAATAGGCAGTTGAACAATGACTTCTGTGGTACTGCAGGATCTAGCGTTTACTCCCCAATCACAGCAAACCAGTTGTTAGTGCAATTTACATGACACATTAGTCTGAGATTCTCATGGAATGGTGTGTGGACCATGGATGGTACATGCAGCACTTGCTTTGTGATCTGCTGAGCGTTAGCTTGTCACATGGCTCCTTATTTCTAGCTAGTAAATCCATTAACATAATTAAATACTTTAATTGCTGTAATTGACACAAAGTTTGTTTATTCCTTTGCCAATGGAAGGAGTTGGTCCATGCCCCTCTGAATGGGAGACCAGATGCTCCGCAAGACAAGCTCTTTATTAAAATGTGGTCCATACTGGGGTTCCTTGGAGGCCATACACCCACTAGCTGCTGTTAACTCTGCAGAATTAATCAAAAGTAGGAGGTACATGGAGACCTCATCATCACCATCCACGCAGTAACTCATTATCTCACAATCAATAAACAGATTCATAGTTTATAATCCCAGAAGGGACTACCACCATCATCTAGTGTAACCTACGGCATACACTGGCCATAATATTTTATTAAGTGATTCTTACAGCATGACCCTAACTTCTGCTTGACCTAGAGCATATATTTTAGAAAGATAGCCAACCTTTATTTAAAGGTTTAGTTACTCTCACTGTTGAAAAGTTGTACCTTGTTTTTAGAGTGAATTTGTCTAGCTTCAGTTTCTAGCCATTGGATTTGTTATGCCTTTGTCTGCTAGATGAAAGAGCCCTCTACTATCAGAAATCTCCCCATGTATGTATTTTCAGACCATGAGCAAGTCACCATTTCATCCTCTCTTGGAAAACCCAGATAGGCTGAGTTTCATTAGTCTCTGATTGTAAGGTTGAGTGGCAGAGATCCCATGTAGGAGCATCTGTCTATCCTCGTCAATGCAGTGGAAGAGTCCTTTTCAGCAGCATTGGAAAGAGAAAGCAAGCATGCTTAAGGTGAGACCACTGGGTTGTATGCAGTCCAAATTTATCACACCTATAGCCAACATTGGGAGGAAGCAGCTGGATGTTGCCAACTGTTGTGATTTTATATCAAGACTCATGATAACTGGAGTTTTACTTAAAGTCCTGGCTACTGGAGACATGTGATTCCATGAGAATCTCAGCTTTCTTTCTTTTTTTTTTTTAATTAAATTTCTAGCCCCTGTGGTTTCCGGGGAAATCTTGAAAACAAGACTTGTGAGAATCCTAAAGGGCTGAAAAACCTGCAGGCAAAATAATTAACAAATTATTATTTCATGATTTGGGGGTGGGAGGGGGGATGAGACTCATGATTTTTTAACATTTCAAGTAAAAAATACTTAAGCAAGCATGGTACTCCACTAAGAATAACCTGACAAACCACTGGCAGAGGGCAAAGGCAGCAAGAAATTTTAATATATATTAGATTTAAAGAAAAACCCACCACCAAATTCATTTTGATTATGTTTGTTTTCCCCAAATATTCTAAAAATATTCTAGAAAATGGCAAAGTATTCACCTAAACAGCATATTTTAAGGCAATATAAAAGAACATTAATGAACAAAGAATTTCAGATTGTAGGATATTTGCTGGCAAATTGATTCAGAGTTACATTCAGATAAAGAAGGAAGGTCCTAAGCACAGGTTTGTGCTGAAGAATCTAAGCACTTAGTTGCTATAGTGTTGGTGCTGTATATAACTCTAGGAGAGAGAGATTCTGCTCTGCTTTAGCTGACTTTTTTTTTGAGCTTTGCTCCAACATTTAGACCAGTGATTGTTTCCATCACTTTTCAATACTGCTATGGACATTTCTGCAATAGGTAATTGTATCAAATACTTCCTATTTTCTATTTATTTTATAATCATTAGGTTACAACTATGATATGCCTGGGATAGGGAAGTTGTGGTTGAATTACTTCATGCTAGCATAATAATATTTAAGAATGAAACTTGAAATTAAATATTTCCCCAATCTCTTGCATATGGAAAAAATATAATCAAACTTGTCCAGACTTGACCTTGCATATCAGAATTAACTAATTAGCTCTACTTTCTTAGGAAAGAGTGGGGAAAAAGATGCAATGTTGTCGACAGCTACTCCATTGGTATTGTCACAGCTAAAAATATGCTATTGTATGCAGTAATTACAGAAACTGTCACCTCACCGAACACATGGAAAGCTTAGATTTTAACCACACAAGATGCAATTCAACACTGGTTATTCTATAGAGTGTGAGCATGCCTGCTGTCATTTAGAGAAAAATAAGGGAACCTGAAATATTTGACTACTCATAATAAACTACATTTGTTTACCGAAAGCTAGTTCTAAGATACACAACTAAATGCTGAACTATCAGTCAATTTCTCTTTTCAACCTCAAACACAGAAGACTGTGTCCAGAACTACATGTCAGATTTTTATGTAGAGTTTGTTGAATATTTTTGAAATGTCAGTGAAAAATGGAAAGAAAAAAATGTCAGCAGATGTTTTGCTATTTGTCAACCAGCTCTGTAGCTGATCAAATGGTTTTGAAAAAATGAAAACTTTCAACCAAAAAATGGAGGAGGGGAGAACAGGAAAAAATAATCTCAGTTTTTATCCCAGTTCTATTTTTACATCATACTTGTTTAAAAAAATAGTTTTCTTCAGATTACATTTTAAAATGTTTAATTTTTCATGTGAAATTACAATCTGCAAACATTGGGCCAGATCTTCACCTTGTTTAAAATGGTATAGCTCCATAGATTTAATGGAGCTACATCCTTTTATAACAGCTGATGCAGCACAGAAAAGCACAGAAAAACAGCCCACAGATGAGTTATTTTATAAGGGCTAGATCTTGGTAGTCATCTTCACCATGAGTAACACCTTATTCCACAAGCCGTCCCAGTGACTTACACAAGATGTTTAAATGAGCATGGTACTATACAACAAGAGTAAGGCTATCAGAGTCTGGCCTTAAATACTTATTGTTCATGGTGTCAGTTTGACCCAGTGATCGTTTCAGTTCATTCCAGTAGCTTTTTTCCCCCTGAATTAAATTAGTGTCCCTTGGTAAAAACAATTGAGTCAAAGTGATGGTTCCTTTTTTATCTTTGTCTGCCCCTCCTCTTTCAGCTCACATTAGTATTGAGCCTGGAGATCTGAATTCAACCAGATGGTTAAACTCATTGCCACAGGATGGAGTTGAGGTATAGAATTTAGCAGGATTTAAAAAGGAATTTAAAGAACAATATGGATATCAAGAATATTCAGAGTTATAATAGCCAGAATTATAACAGTTAATACCAATATAAAATCTTGAAGGGATAAAAACCTCGTGATTTAGGATTTAAAACAATCTCTAATTATATAGGGATTAAGATTAAACCTTCACAGGGGGAGATTTATCCCACAACTTCCTATTGTGAGTTTTTTCCCCTTTGAAGCCCCTGGTGTTGGCCCTGTCAAACAGGATATCATTAGATGGAAAATGGGTCTGATCCAGTGTGGCAATTCCCATATTCCGTTTATGTTCCCTATTTCCAGGATCAGGGCTAACTGTAATTTAAAGAAAAAGTTGTTCTTTAAATTGAAACACAATAAAGTTTAAAAAAAAAAAATTAATTGGTGACATTTTATGTGATATTTTGATGCTTATTTGAGGTCATAATTGGTTCTCTGTCTGTCTTTTTTCTCTCAGTACAATAAATCACTACCTCAGGTCACCCCATGGAGAAAATACATGTATAAAAGGCACTTAGAGTCACAGCTGGTTCTGGTTTTGCAAAGTGAGACTCAAACACTAGGTCGATCAATGAAAGGTTCACCTTTTCTTAAGGAAATAAAATCTTTGGGGTTTTTTATATCACTATTTAAGAGATCTGGAATTTTAAGGTGCTTGTCTGGAGGAAGAATATTACTCTCTTGTCCCTTGTTTCTAGGCCGCAGTTTAGAAAAATACAATGGTGATCAAAGTGTGAAAACTCTGGCTATTTCATGTGCCACTGGGGGATGTTTCCTTCTTAAAGTATGAGATTGTTGTCTCAGGTGGAGAATGGATGAGAGTATCTCAAAGTACGGTGATGTGGCATTTATAATGTGAATTTATTTTGCCATATAAAACATGCACTTAATGACCAATCCTCTGAGCATATTTACATCTTCAAAACCAAATTAAAATCAAAGAATCTCACACCTGGACCTTCTGTCTTAAACAGTCAACTTCCATAAGCCTCCCTTAAGTATAACATCAATAGCAACTAGATTTCAATAAAGAATATAACTCAAAACATCATATCCAACAACCTTCCACCATGTACCACCCACGTAAATGTATGAGTGAATAGATGTCCCTTCTACTCTACCCTGAATTGAAGCATAATACACTCTGGTTCTGGCAGGTCAGCTATAGAAGAGAGTTCCAAAGTCATGAAACTTAAACTGAAAACTCCCTAGCTCCAGTCTAACAGAGTTGAAATCTAGGACTCTGTGTATACTGGGTTTCTTTGAACTGATGCAAACCTCCGGTATAGATGTGTTGTGCCAATGTAAAAGGAGGCTTGCTCCAATGCAATGTACCCTGGCCCTGCACAAGCCCTATTTTGCATTAGTACAGTGTGTCTACATTAGTTGCACCACTGTAACTAAGTAGATGTTAAGTAAAGTAAGTAAAATCCACCTATTCATGTCTGAATATTGGTGACATCATAGCAGAATTTGTGAAAGCCTTCTTGATACTTTATTAGGTTTGAGCATTCATCAGCTTACCTCCCAGTGATCTGCTGCACACCATCTATCTCTTTGCTGGTTGTTCCCTACTACAATGACCCACAACCATTCCTTCCATGATAATAACCTCAAGGAAGTTTCTATCTCTACACCTGATGTAACCAAAGTACATCAGTTTATGTCTGTTGATTTCCAACAGCAGGTTCTGTTTCTCTCCAATAATATTGTTGAGGTAATTACATTGGTGCAAATCTCTGTATTCCAGGCAGAAGCATCTCAGCTAACATCTCAAATGAGCATGTTGCATTGGATGCAAGGAGTCTCAGATAGTCAAAAAAACAGATGAAAGAGACTCTGTCGATTAATGATGATGATAGCACTCTTTCCATTCCACTAGTATCTCAGGATAATGCTAAACAGCAGCTACTAAAGTTAGACATTTTAAAATCAGATAACTTGCATCCAAGGGTTTTAAAAGAGCTGTCTGAGGAGCTACCTGTACTGTTAATGTTGTTTTTCAACAAGTCTGGAACACTGGGGAAGTTCCAGAAGACTGGAAAAAAGCCAATGTTGTCCAAATATTTTAGAAAGGTAAATGGGATGACTCAAGTTACTATACTCCTGTCAGGCTGACATCAATCCCAGGCAAGATAATGAAGCATCTGATATGAGACCTGCTTAAGAATGAAGGAAGGAAGAGTAATATAATTAATGCAGTTAACATAGGTTTATAGACAATAGATTTTATCAACCTAATTTGATATATGTATATTTTTATTATATTACAAGTTTGGTTGATAAAAGTTATAGCGTTGATATAATATACTTACACTTCTGTAAGGCATTTGACTGGTGCTGCATGAGAATTTGATTAAAAAACTAGAATGATATAAAATGAACATGGCCCACATTAAATTTAAATTTAAAACTCACTAATAAATAGGTAATTTGTACATAGGAAATCATCAATGAATGGCTGTTTTTCTTGTGGGGTTCCGCAGGGATCTATTCTTGGCCCTATGCTACTTAAAATTTTTATCAATGACCAGGAAAACAAAATCATTACTGATAAAATTGGCAGATGTCACAAAAATTGGGAGAGTGGTAAATTATGAAGAGGACATGTCACTGACAGAGAGTGATCTGAATCACATGGTAATCCGGCCGCAAGCAAACTACACGATGGCGGACTCTATCCTGAGAAACAATTACTCTAAAAAGGATTTGGGAATTGTGGGAGACAAACAGAGGAACATGTGCTCCCAGGGGATGATGTAGCCAAAAGTGCTAATATAATCCTTGGATGCATACTCAGGAAAATCTCGAGTAGAAGTAAAAGCTTATTTTACTTCTCTATTTGGCACTGGTGTGACTGCTGCTGGAATATTCTGCCTAGTTCTGCTGTCCACCATTTAAGAAGGATGTTGAAAAATAAAAGAAGGTTCAAAGAAGAGCCATGAGAATCATTAAAGCAATAGAAAACCTGTCTTATAGTGATAGACTCAAGGATGTTAGAGGACAATTTGATTAAAATCTACATGGGGAATAAATATTTAATAATACACTCTTCAATGTAGCTGAAAAAGGTATAATGCTTTCCAATGGTGGGAAGTTGAAACTAGACAAATTCAGACTGGAAATAAAAGACATAACTTTTTACCAGTAAAAGTAATTAATCATTAGAACAATTTACCAAAGCTTATGATGGATTCTCCATTACTGACAATTTTTAAATCAAGACTGGATGTTTTCCTCAAAGATATGATCTAGATATTATTTTGGAAAGTTCTATGGCCTGTATTATCCAGGAGGTCAAACTAGAAGATCACAATGGTCCCTTCTGGCCTTGGATGCTATGAAAACCCAACATCTTGAATTGCACTCAAAAACAAACAGGAAGCCAAGAAAGCATAAGAATGCAATACAAAAAGAATGCTCTATTTATGTACGTAAATAGTTAATAGAAAATGTGTCATCATAATGACAGCATTACCAACCCCAAGGTTTCAAAAATCATGAGACTGGCCCTTAAATCACAATATAATATATATATATATATATATATATATATATATATATATATATATATATATATAGTGTTTTTGGAGTGTCTTGATTTTCCCCTGCTCTGCTCTCGTTTGAGAATGTCATTGGTCGCTTCTTTCTCATCTACCCTACCCAAAGCCTCCTCTTGGCTCCTGAGAGGAGAAAGGGGGAAGACTTCTTCCTGCCTCCTGCAGCATCACCCATTCAGTGCTATGCCTTAAGAGGCAGGTAAGTCAGCCAACAACAGGGAGACTTCCACTAGACAGGGCTGAAATTCCCAAGAGGGCTGGAACTTCATGTGTCAGTTTAAGACTGGCTCCATCTCCAGCCTTCTTATTATTATATTTATATAATTATTAGCGTGTATTATTCAGATTATACAATCTTATTACTAGTGAGGAAATCATGAGAGATGGCAACACTGTAAATGAATATAAAATTGTCAGGTCCAGTCCTGCCAACATTTTAACATGGGATATGTCACTTGTTTTCATGAGCAATCCCATTGCCATTAAGCAGGATCAGGGCCTACATTTATAATGACCTTTTTTAGGTACACAGTTATGTATCTCCATCCCTTTTTTATATTTAATTTTTGTAACATGGTTCAGAATACAGTTAACTCCTGCACATTGACTGCCTTGTAAGGAGTGACAACACATGCTGTGATTCATGTATGATTTGTAGTGTTCATGTGTTTATCTTTTGATAACAGAGGGTGCCACTACCTTGTGGGTCAGACCTTCAGCTTGTGTAAATCAGTGTAGCTCAATTGCCTTCCCTGGATTTATGCCAATTCACAGCAGATGAGGATCCTGCTGAATGATTTGTATCATAGCACTGCCCATAACTATGGAGGAAGCTGTAATTTCAATATGTTTGGTTGTACAGTTCCACGTTATCAGCCAGCAATGAGTAAGGGAAAGGGCCATGCAATGCTGTATCAGGAAGCCTGTCTAAACCTTGTTGACTGTAAATTACATATTTAATGCAGTATTGTTGTAGCTGTGTTAGTCCCAGGATATTAGAAAGACAAGGTGGGTGGGTGGGATATCACCTCATCCATATTTAATGCAATCTTTCTAGCTACAAAGAATCTCTTTCCTGATTGCCATACAGGCACAAAGTGACTCTCATTCTTAGTTGTGAAAATAAAACCCAGTACTTATTGTTACTGCTAACAAACCTTAGACACCTGAAGATGTATCTGAATAAAATGATCTGACAATCTGATCTAAAGCCAAAGTCAAGGTTTAAGCATAAATCACATTGTCTCCTAAGATTGCTTTTCTTTTTTTTGGCCAACTGCCTTGCAGCTGTGTTGTAAATGAAGTTTCCAGCGCTTAGCGTTAGCCATTGATTAGACAGATTCAGAGCACATGGAGCCTGCTCCTGCTGATTTATTGTTGCCACTGACCTGAAATGTTTACAAATATTTTACATGGTTTTTCAAAGTCATTTACTACTGCTGTATTTCTACTCTAGCAGCAGCTTGTAGGTTTGTGCCTTTCCATACCTACCGCCATCTATTTTGGGATTCCTTACCACACTGTAGCACAACAGGGAAATCTTAGAAAGAAGCTATCCAAAATTAAGGACTCTCTCATGCATTTGCCGATACCTTGCTAGAAAACATGAACAATATTATTATAGAAATAAATGTGTTTTGTAGGTTATTTAGGGCAAGATTGCGCTTTTAGGGATAGCCCTGGGTATGGTCACACTGGGAGAAGTGCTTGAGAATAATTTTGTCTGAAAGTCTTCTGGGACGCAGTTCCTCCAGATCTTCCCTTTTACACTTTAAAAGCTATAATGTGTTGCGAGGAGCTGAAGTTATAGATCTGCCTCCTGCCTATTTATTAGGTCTTAAAAGGAGTATATGATGTGTAATCCCTGCCCAGAGCTTTGATCCAAGTAGATTCTGTGTACCAACTCAAGTAGAGGACAGAGGATCCCTTACTCCCCATTGAGGCTATCATAACCTAGACCTCTGTGGCCTGGACACCAGGCTGTTGTGAGTGGACCCAATCACCCAGCCCACGTGCTCCTAAGCCAACAAGGTCTGGGCTGCCTTACTGTTCCTAACACTTGGTCTGAGGGTATGGAGAGTTAGCATGTGGCAATCCAGGTGTAAATCTCTAGCCTGGCATGCACTAACTGGTTGTGTGGGCCCTGCTATTGCACACTAAAAGTGCTGTGGTGTGCTTTGACCTACTGCTGTTTGCAAAGCCTACTAGGGAACTCTTAAGGCACAGCAGCAGGGTCCATTCAGATAGGGGTGCCATATACTCTCTCTCCATAGAGATGTACCCTAAGGCACACTTCAAGGGACAGGCCTCATGTCTGCACCCCTTCTTGGGATGTGGGAGCTGTATTAGATCCTGAAACCTGTGCTTCAGCCCTCCTGAGGCTCCCAGTTGCTTATACGTTTCCTCAGCATTCCACCTCACTGTGGACTCTGAGCTTCTCAATTAACCACTTCAGAGACAACATGGTAGGAAAGAAGGAATACAAGCTTAGCAGAGGGACTTCTTAACCACAGTCACTTTTACTCTTAAGAAAGCACTAGTGTTACAGTTCTTTGCAAAATAACAAACACTCCTGAGATGCTCTCCTCTGAATCTGATCTCACCCCTTCTGTGAGTCTGAGATCTGGTCAACATATCAGGAAAGGCAGAGTTCCTCCTGCCCACCCCCCCCCCTCCCCCCAATCTTCTGACATGTGGCAGTGGATGGCCCCCTCAGACAGAGGAATACGCTTCCCCCCTTGAATAGTCTGTCCCATTTTGCCCATGTGCTCCAGCTGGGAAATTACAGCTCCTTCCCCCAGGTAAGCTTCTGTAAAGCGTCCATTGTCGCACAATGATGGACCAGTAATTGAGTGACAATCAATGAGTGACAACTGACTGCCCTAGAGTTCTCTTTTTATGCCTCCTCAGCCATAGTCATTCAGCTTGGTGCCAGATCCCTAATACAAAATAGATGTTCTAATTGAAAATGGAGGTTACACTATGACATGAAGGTCAGAAGGAAGGTTACAATCCAAGATGGAGGTTACAATGCAAAGTGGAGTTCACAGTTTGATACAGACGTATCCCATATCTGTCACAGTCAGCACACAGTACGGGGCACAATTTAGTCCAGACTGGTATTGAGTGATATCACGCACCTGTCACTGCTTTGCTAAATGCTTGTGTAATTAATGGGGTTACTCTGTACCAGTAGCATCCCCAGTGTACCATGTCTCAGCGGCGAGCGCTGCAAATGCTTGAGTAGGTAGGCTGGGTAGGTGCTAGGCCCGGTGGATCCCAATAACCACTCAGACACCTGGCTATGGGAAAGGATTTTACTGCGGCTGGAAGGAAAGGGGAAGGTTGCAAATACTCCAGGTACAGTGTCTTAAAACAGCAACAGTTCAAAGTCAGCAACAGCAGTAAATGTTTACATCTCTGAGGCAGTTCAATCATGAGTCAGGGCTCTTTAGGCCTAGTGGCTGGAGTGCCCTCTCCTGTCCAATCTCCATTCAAGTAAATAAGTGTTTGTAAGTTTCCAAGTCAGATTCATTTGGTGTCTCTCACCGGGTCTCCTCTGTGCTGGTTCTGCTGCTGCTGCTCCCCCATAAGTCCCACTCAAACCTACACCCATGTGTAATGTCTGGCAGTCACAGCCTGTTCCATGTGCAGCTCTGTCCATAGTTTCTGGGCTTCTATCCAGCTCCCTTCTGCTGCCAAACAGCTCCCACTCCCAAACAGAGCTCAGCCACTTCCTGGTTCAGAACCTTTCCGCTAACCTGGCGAGGTGAAGGGGAAGTGCAATGGGAAGGGAGCAGATGGGTAACATAGTCCCAGTGTAAACAGAATCTGAATGAGCTCTCCCCTGCTGAGTTAGTCGGGAGAGGGGGAAAGCTTCAGGACCAGACTGTATTTGCATGAGCACACCCATCTTGCCTAGGTGCTCAGCATGTTGGGACTGCTTTGTTCAAATGATCATTTTGGCTGGTGTTGTGTTACAAATTATTTTAGTGTTAATTGCAGGGGTAATGAGATGTCATCTCTTATTGTATGCATAAAGGGCAGCAGAACTGTTCTGATGGAAGGGTCATTCTCATCTGAACAGAACTGACTATGCAAGTTCCGATGCCAGAGCCCTGTGAAGGTTGATAGGGGGTGCAGACAGGTATTCCTGTCTGGAAGTATGGGGTCTGCATAAGAGCCCCAGCCATGATTTAATCTCCCCCTCCCACTGTACAAAGATTGGGCTACTTAAAATCCCATTTGGAATCTTTTGTTTATTAAGTGCTTGCTAGATGCTGACATTATCTACTGTGGGCGGCGCTCCTACCTGCTTCAGCACCGAGGTTTCCCTACTAAGAACTGACAATCACAAAGAGCTGAAATCACTGAGAGCTGGGTAGAACCTCATGAGATTGACCCAGAGAGGTCATAGTAGAAGCAGGTGGTAGCAGAAGGTGATGGTGAGCAGCAGAGCTGCTGGCAGAGCAGCCGGCAGAGCACGACTAGCCAGCAGAGCTGCAAGGAGGGCATCCAGCAGAGTGGCGAACAGTGCAGCAGTGGTGGCCGGTGGGTCAAGTGAAGTGCCTTCTTCCCCCTATCCCCCTAGAATGGTGAGAGGTAAACTCACTCAGATGCAGCTCTGAGTTCTAGGTCATCACTGACCAAGGACAATAATTTTGAGCGGGGTGTGGTGAAGCAAGAAGGGAGAGGCAAAGAACACCGCCCAATGTACTTTGGGGTGGGGGCTTTGCTCAAGGTTTTTATATTTATAAACCATGGCTCTTTTCTAGGAGACAAATTCATTGCTGGCACAAGTACAGTAACTTAAGTCTGACTATGAACAACAAAGTCTTGAAATAAAGAGGTTAAAGTAAATAAGGTCTGGAAATCCCACCAGAGTCACTGCGCTGGATGGGGGTGGGAGAGCAGATTCTGCTCTTATGACAGTTTTTACACTGCTGTAACCTATTGGCTTAGCCTCACTGGGCTGTAACCCCACTGACACATATTTCTTGATTTACACCAGTGTAAGTAAAAGCAACAGCAGGCCTATGAGCTGTCAGTATGCCTATGATTACCAGGAGGTATTGTGCTCCTCAGTTCTTAGTGATACAAAACTTATCCTAACCATTTGTGCAGAACCCATACTATTTTGCCCCACCACTTTCATATAAACAGTGGAAGGATTTAACCCTTAACAGATATCAATTGAGGGATGACAGAAAAAATGCAAATTGGTTAACTCTGCAGATCAATGAGGTGACACACGAATGGAATCCCAGTCACAAAAACTGTAATGTTTCAAAGGACCTTGTGGATTAGTTTTATGGGTCAGTTCCAGAACTGAAGAAGGCTGACTGCTAATTGCAAATGGCAACACATACTGTGAATACCTAGTATTTTCCAGCTAAGCTTTTTTCTCCCCAGTTAATACATGACTGTCAGTTTTGAAAAGCAACAGTAGTTTTCATATATCGAAACAGTACCATACATACCACATATGCGCTCCACATTTTATGGAGCATTTCACGTTATATTCCAAAATATATATTCATTTCACATTCAAGAGCAGAAGACAGACATCAACTTACTTTAAATTTTATACCCACGTTATTAGACATGGTAAATACAGTAACACCCAGTGCTTGTTTCTCCCTCCACTATTAAAACATGCAGTTATGCCACGTAGTGCTATATTTTCATGACAAACTTTAGGTACTTTCTCCTTATTGGCCAGATACATTCCACATTATGTGCCCATGCGCATAAGGCACTCCCCAGCAAGACCTGATCATATTCTGGATAGTACCATAGAGGGTGGTAAACAAACTGTGCACAGCCACTACTCCCCCTCCCATATGAGTGGGCAGACAGGAGTGGGAAGTGGGTGAACCCAAAGCACAGCTAAACCAGTACAGCAGGAAAAGTAAGCTGCATCAAGTATAGGCCTAGTGTAGATGATTTTCCCAACTTGCACAAAGCAGGGGGGGGGGGGAGAAAGAGGGAGAATCAGGGACTCTGAGCAAATGTCTGGTTTCTGAGCTGCTCCCCATGCAAAATAGTTACACACTGGTCTTTACTGAGAGCTTGTGGCACAGGCATAATCTAGCCCCATCCTAGAAATTCAATAGGCTAAGAGGTAAGGGTACATTTGTTATTATTGTGGAACTCCATAATTAATGAAAATTGCTGTAGTAATACAGCATTATTACATTATGTCCTCTGTGCTGTATAGAATATTTAATTTTTGTAGTCTTTTTTATGTCTCACCCTAGTAGTTAAACCTTCCATTTTTCATAGTAGAATTTTCTTGTGAAAGTAGCAGGCAAATTTATGAACTGAGGAGCATATATATACAGACCCAGCCATACTCATTGTTCAATGGGAAACCAACAGTAGAAGTCAGGAGAGCAGACATGTGGCTAACAGTTAACATCTCTGTTTCTGATCCATGAGTCTCCAAACACTCATCAACAGCAGAAGAACTGTGGAATTATTCTCATAGTGCTCTCTCATGATGAAATAATATATTGGGACTAGCTCCATCTGACAGATGTACAATAAGACTGAGCTGTTCTAAACTGTCATCATCTCAAATCCAAGGGGCAGATGACCCTCTGGTTAATAGGGGCAGATGCTCCTCTGGTTAATAACTGCTGGAAAGCCAGGGAAAGAATAAAATAAAAATGGGTACCTCCAATGTGTTACATATTGTTACCTATATCAGGCAATGCTAAAGTAATTTTGACAGATGGTGTAATATACATTTCTGGAAATCATTGGCAGTTAAAACTAGTAGTGAGAGAATAATTCTCAACAAATCGCTAATTCAATTAATTTAGTCCCTTATTCTGTTCACAGGATGTCCACAAGCAGGTTGTGATTCCTCGTATTTCATAATTATTTGAAAATATTCCAGTTCTTTGAGGGTATTTGATGTTCACTATTCCAGCTCTATTACTTGGTTGTGAATAGTCCAATTGATCACACAGTACTGATTCTGTGCCCTGATAGTGGTTGAAATTCATGACTTTTCAGATGACCAGCACAAAACCTATGCATTAAGTGGGACTGAAGTGGTGCATAACCTTGGGATAGTGTAACCCACTGGTGACTGAGAGTTACAGGGCTTTTTATGTTCAGTTATCCCTCACCTTTCCCCACTCATACAGGGGTAAATTTTACCATGGACAGGTTTGTGTGAGAATTTAACATTCAGTTTTGGCAAATACTTTTAGATGTGACTTTGCAATTTCCTTTTCATAAATATTTACACCAATAAAACTCAGATCTCACAACAAGGAAACATCATGGCTGAATTCATTTAAAAATTCAAGCAAATCTTTGCAAAATCCTGTTTGTAGTAGTTGCCTAGCACTAGTTAAAACAACATTCTATTTTGCTATCCCAAGAAAGAAAAACTGTTTGTAGTAGAAAGAGAAAGCCTGGAGCATGGGGCCTAGTGCAAGGCCTGAGCCCTGAGCAAAATCAGGCCCTGCCATGAAGCAAATGCCTGCTTACAAGTTTACTGTCTGGTACATGAACTTGGCAAAAACATGGCTGGCATTGGTAAAACACACTCATTCCCAAGAAATACTAGGTTATAGGTATTCACATAAACACATTCCAGAAGGCTAATACAAATACACCCCAACATAGAATTGTGGTATAAACACAATCCTGGGAGATGGTACAGGAACACACCGACCCCAAGTAAAGATAAGAACAGAAGGACAAAATGATGGAAGGAGATGTTTTGTTCGAACCAGCAAGTACAAGTGTAGTATCAGTAATTAACTATGTCAGGAGTGTAATATGTTACGTGTTTGTATCAGTGTATAAAAGAGAAATCATAGGAGAGGCATCTTTGTCCAGACGAAGAGGCAGCAGAAAGTCCCATGGCTGACTGAGCTGAGTCCATTGTAATGAGTATACATGTGTTAGTGTACCTGTAGATATTGATCCAAGGGGCTAACACTGTGCTTCTTTGACAATAAACCTGGCCAAGCGCCTTCTCCACCAAACTGAGTCTGTGTTCTTACTGGGTGATACTATTGAGGCCTTCTTGGTCAGCTATCTGCGCAGAGCCGGGACAGCACACGGAGAGAATTTGCACACCAGCTGACAACATCGTTATCACATCAGCTAACATCACAGTGGAATTTAACGCCATTCAATAACATCTCTGTAATCTCTGCACAGAAATTACAATATCTTTAATGTTTCAAGGCACATTGATCTAAATTCAGTTTCAAAATAGAATTCTCTCTCTTCACTATGAACACATAGGGTACAGATTAAGGCCCCATTCCTGAAAACTATTTTGTATGTGCCTACCTTCACTTGCATGAGTAGTCCTATGGACTTCAGTGGGCTTTATAATATGGTCAACCTGATCCTAGCTGAAGTAAATTGGTGACCTCAATCGAGCTACACCAATTTATACCAGTTGAGGTTCTGGTCAATGGTGCTTATACTGAAAAAAAAAAATGATATTGAATATCACAATGAATAATAAAATAATTATATCATCCTCAGCACTTATGTATCGCTTTATAGGACATGATTAAAAAAAAAGTACCTAACAATCCCTCTTGTCTTTTTCTTCCTTCCATTTACACTGTATTTCCTTCATATTAAAGGTATATCGAACTAATATTTTAACATCAGTCAATGTTTTTCCTCCACCCAGCGATGTATTATAGGTTTTTTATTCTATTTTTTATAAGATAATAATGTTGGTACAAATGTAATGCTATAAAAAGTGCTGTTACTTCCTTCACTTCATGTCAGTGCCTGATGATTGTAAGTACTGCTCATAACAGTAATAACTTTTAGACTTCAGAGCCTCATTCTGAAAGGTACTGAGCATCCACAACTTCAGTGGAGATTGAGAACACTTGTCACTCCCCAGGATCAGTCTCTTTTATAGAACTGACATTAATTAATACATTTAATTTATCAATCTTCACAAAACCTCTGTTGAGGTAAGCAAATATTAGCCCAGTTTTATAAATGGGGAAACTGTCTCAAAGGAGGACGGTGACTTTTCCAAGGCCAGTTTGAAGCTGATATCAGAACTGAAGGGTTCCCTAGCTCTCAACCATGTGTTCATTCCACTAGGCTCTGCCTGTGTTGCCATTGATTCAGTTTCCAGACTGCTTTGAGAAGCAGTGTGACTACTTTGCAAGCTGGAAAGAGCAGGTAAATCTTGAAGTTCCCCATGGTGTAGGAAAACCAGATTGGAATATAGAAGATTGAAAAGTAGGTCAGACTTAATAAATGCATTTTTAAGTAATCCAGACTTTAAATTAAATCCTAATATCAAATGGATGAATTTTCTGCTCCGTGCCAGTAACCAGAGATTCACCCTAGTGCTTTTATTATGTTAAAATTCTTGTTCACACAGAAATGGCTTAAGCACATTTACATCAAAAAGGCCATGAGAGGATCTACGAAATTAGACTTCCAATTCTAAATAAGAAAAAGTGCACAAAGAGGATGGGAATGGGGCCAAGATGTACTAAGAACAGCATCATTTACCTGGGAGATATTACATGTGGAAAAATCACTGGTTTGGCTCAGAAAGCTGGAATTGTCCTGCCAACGACTTTCTGATCCGACTGCCCATTGCAAACTGAAAGGATTTCATCTATTATTTCCTCAGAACAATATTTTTCATTTGCTATTAGGCTATTTTTACAGGCTGGATTTTATGATTGAAGCATAATGTGTGCTCAGCTGCTCTGCAATCTTGCCTTGTGCTCTGGAAAGGACTATAAATTGTAACAGCTTTCAGTGTTCCTTCTGCCACTGGGTGTTGACACTGGAGCTGATCCACCTAGGCTTCTAATGCCAGATCTAATAGCAGGATAATACCAGATACAAAAGAAGCAGATACATGAAGAGGACAGGAGCAGCTCATAAGTGGGAATAAGGCCTGTGACTTAACTGTGCTCCACATTGAAAATACATGGTCTGATGAATCGCCACTCCTCTCTTACCTTCGCACATTTTCATGTTAAGTCCCTGGTTCAGATTTCTATACTTAAATATTCATGTCCTCAGTTCTCCCAGCTGACCTCCCGGGTAGTGTGAGTCAGTATCCTGCAAAGTGCTTTGGCCCACAGGTCCCTGTGTGTGTAACTGAACAGAGACAGCTGCCGAGGATGTCTACTTTGCAGAACATGCAATGTCATTTGGGAAGCTGGCTGCAATGGGAACTAGCACATTAGAGCCAATTTCCCTTGTTTGTGTTTGTCTGTCTGTTCTAGTTACTAGTCATCAGAAGGAACTGTGATATGCACAGAAAAGTCCAGATTCACTCCTAATGGCAAGTAAAGGTCCATATCATACCACACTGCACCAGCCTGCCCAGCATCACCCCATCCATGGTTGAATTCCAAGGAAGGCAGGGCATCCCCCTGCCACCCTACTCAATGGGTTTCACCCTTTAAGCTCTACTAGTAGAGACCTATTGACATGGGTGGCAGTAAGGAGGGATTTAAGTAGTGTACCCCCCAGCTGCTGTGCAGACCCCTTTTCCCAGTTAGCCCCAACCGCTCTGGGAACTGTACTGACTGGTAAAGGCCCGTTGGCAGTGTGGATATTTGCAGGCACTTTGCACATCCACAAGCCACCATGCCCCAGATGGACTATCCGCTTCTTAGTGCCTTTTATTAGGGGCTTTGAATTAAGTTGGTTCATGCCGTATAGTTTATTTAACTATTATTACTTTTCTATCAGTTATTAAATCGGGGTGGACACTTATTTCCGATCATTGACGTTGTGCTTGCATGTGGCCAATTTCACAAAGAGCCATCTGATTACTTGAATTAGTTCCAGAAATTCCAGTTATTCAGTATTTTAAAATATATATATTTACTGTTTATACATGGTCAAAGAGTTTCCTGCTGTCATGGTCAATGTTTTGAATATATTGCTGAACAAGGTGTATGCAGGAACCCAGATCCCATACGATGGGCATGGTAGAAACCAGATCTTCTTCAGGTGTAAAGCTGCATAACTCCACTGAACCCAATGGAGCTATGATTCTTAATTCTGGAGCCCAATCCAAGTCTCCATAAAGTCAATTCACTTTCCCATTAACTTTAACAAGCTCTGAATCAGATCTCCAGTGAGGATCAGTCCCGGAGAGGGATAGCTGTATAATGTTATTTTAAACCAGCAAATGATATTAGAGTTTCTAAACTTTGACAAGCATGATTTTATCAGCAAACCTGTAAGTAAGTGATGAGGTTTCTAAGGGATTTAAAAATGTTCTTCACCTTTTAAAATCGTAAAAGTATAAAAGAATTATATGCTTGAAAATATATTTTCTTGTTCAATAAAAAAACATGACTAGATAGTGAAATAAAGTTGCCAAGGAAAAAAGCTTTTTGGTGAAATCCTACTTATAATATTAAAATCAATTAAAAATTACAATACCAAAACAGGAAAAAATGTAGCTGGCCAGTTGTTGCTGACAATCTCACGACAATAGCAAAGTTTTTGGTGTTTTCTTTTTAAATAATTTGTAAAATAGCTTTTTCTTGTATTTTTATAAATAACACCATCTTAGAAATCACAGTGAAATTGGTTTCCTTCCCAATTCTCTTTTCCCCGGTGCATGTTATTTAAGGCTTGCCTGTGCCGGATTGCAGGCATTGATTTTTGTTTGTCAATATTGACACATAACTAAAAGACTATAAATGATTGTACTCTTTTTTTTAAACAAATCAGAGAAAAACAAGGAAGACTGAACATGGAGCTTATGAATGATGTCCTTTTAAACATATATAATTCTGTGGCTGTACAGGAATCAGACTGTGCTTCTGTCGTATCAGGAAAGATCTTGAAATATAGCACATATTACTGCAGTTTTACTTAACAGATAGCGAATGTGAGACTGTGTTTTGTACAAATGATGCTTACAGTAGAATCCTTAACAATTTGCAGTCTTAAGTTAATCTTAAACTGTCTCTAGTTTTGCTAACAAAATGATGATGAGTTTTTGCAACAACGAAACTGGATTTTAAAGCTCTTTAAATCATTTTCAACATTTGTGAGAGAAAGCATGTCATGCTCAAAGAAGCCAGTGCTAAGATGATTTTTTTAAAGTGAAATGATAAAGGCACTGAGAGTGCACCCAATTACCAGTTGAGGTGGTTATACCATGGCGACATTGTTCAGAAAACATGCCATGATCCGGGTACAATCTCAAACTGAATATGTTTTTTTCGTTCTTGATTTCATCCGCTGTCCTTGCTGCAGAAGCCCCAGCAGGGGGCTGAAGACAGATGCAACTCTGACATAGCAGGTCGCTGCAGGGTGAAGTGTCATGCAGAGCTCAGAGACCATGGCTGTCACTCAAGGAATCATTAGCAATGAAAGGGAGGCGGTGTAGCTTGTTGTGTTGTCATCACACTATAAGAAGGTTGGCTGCAGACCAAATTAGCTTGCTTAGGGAGTGTGAATCAAAATGACAAGTAATCTGAATGTTAATGAAAATTTTCTCTTGCTTTCGGCTTCAGACTCCATCCAGCAAGCTGTCATCTGGAAGACATTATCTCTCTCTCTCCCTCTCTCTCTCTCTCAGTACAAATTTTCAAGTTTACATAAAATGTGAAAATATTTTTTTCTTTTAAAAATCAGCAATGCTTGGCTAGTGTTTTACAGAATTCTTTATTGGAGTCAGAAATGGACCTCTGATGTTTAATGCCTCTGTGTTAGGAAAATGAACAGGAGGGCAGTATATAGTGTCCTGGCTTTCCTGGAGGTTAATTATGCATATTTCACAAGACAATTAAAGTCATGGCATTAAATTCTCCACTGGTGCCAACTGGAATATAGCTACATCAATGTGCACCAAGAGAGAATTTGGCCCATCTGGTACTGTTTGTAAACTGTTTAGGTGGTATTGCACTTTGTCCATGTTAAACTATACCAACATAAAATCAGGAGTAACTCCATTAAAGTGAATAGAATTACATCAGTGTAAAACCAGTTTGCAGTAACTGAAATCAAAGAGAGGACCTTAATGTATACAATAGCTCATTTTCTGACTAATACCAGCAGTCACATGTCTTGCCATTTGGTATGAAGCATAGTTAATTTTAATACACATCCTCTCTCTAATAGCTATTAGAGAGTCCTAGGATTGCTGATTTCAAAAGGTCTCTTTTTCCCCAGCTGGAGAAATGGCATTTCCTGTCACATGGTGTAAAGTGCACATTTCAAGTTCTGTTCTTCACATACATTCCAAGGAAGGAAAGAAACTAAAGACACTCTGATTTAGCACAGTTGCTATGCATGCTACAAAGCAAATAGCAATTAGTATTTTCTTTCCCTTGATTTAAAAGAAGAAGAAGAAGAAGAAAAAAACATGAACAAGGAAAAAACTCTTCCTCACAAAATTCAGCCAGAACTAATAGTCTTGGAAACTGAATTATGAAATGGTAAATGTTGATGTTCTAACTTATAATTTAGTCAAGCAAGCATGCAAGTGCCCTTTTCAAATCAACAGTCTGACAGATTCGGGCATAAAAGGGAATATAAATCTCTAAGCCTAGCACAGGAACACTTTGCAAATTCATACAGACATGTTTCAGCCAACACAGAAATGTGCATGCTATTACTGGGAGACAATTAAGACATTTGTAAAGCAGTTATGATAATTTATAAGTCTTTAAAACATGCAATTTAAAAGACTCATGGTCCAAGAAGATGCAGGTTCTTATGAAGTATGTAATTAGAGTAGCTTTGGTGGAGGTTTGTTGTGTTTTTTAAGACACATTTATCTCTGCAAGTGATTGGTTGAAGAAATTTTTTTCCTGCAAATCTGACAATAACACAATAAGGACTGAGCCAAAGCGGAGCATAACCAGGGTAGGGCAAGTGGGGCAGTCGCCCAGGGCGCAAAACAGCAGGGGTGGAAAAATGATGAAAAAACCCAATAGGAGGCACAAATATTCTTGCTTGCCCCAGGCACTAAAATGCCCAATTATGGCTCTGTCCAAAGCCCACTAAAGTGAATAGGAAACTATCCACTGACTACAAAAGGATGTTGAATCAGGCTGTAAGACCACTACTTATCTGCCTAAAGTTAAACCTGTTTTGCTGGATCAGTGCCTTCGTTGCCATTAAAGGCTTTGAACTCACTTTGCAATGTAAGGATATTGATCAGTTAGGAACATAGGAATTGCCATACTTGATCAGACCCGAGGTCCATCTTCTCCAATATCCTGTCTCCCCAAAGTGGCCAGAACCAAATTATGACAATCTGTATCCCTATGTTCACCCCTTTTACGAGACTATGATAAATTTCATACAAAGTATGCCTTGTGAAGTATCATTTGAAAACTCATAATTTGCTGATCATTATTATCCTAGTATGATATGTGTGGCAATATTGCATGTAAAGCTATAGCATTCCTTTGTATGGCATTGCTAGTTTCAAGTCACAAACCAGTTCACCAGAGACAAAAGGTTAGCCTATCCTTCAGCCAGGTGTCAATAAAATCAAATGGACCATCACCTGGTTAGGTGGCCATTCTTTGGCAGGAAAGAGGATGTAGGTGAAAATCTTCATCTTGACAAAGAAATAACTGGTGGTTCCCGTCCACACAGGTTTTATGTCTTCTGAACCTCAGCTGGAGATGATTCTAAAGTACTATAAAAGGATATAGGAGACACCCTAAATTATTCCTCATTTCTCTCTATCCACAGCATTCACAACACCTGAGGAACAAAAGAAACAACTTTCAATTGGTGGAGGGATCCAGACTAAAAAATTCAGCCAGTAAGACTGCAAAAACAGTGCTAAGAGAGACCTTTGCTTTGAATTCAGTGTAGCTTCTTAAATTAGGCATTAGTTGTGATTTACTTTTATTTTCTTGCAACCAAATCTGACTGTTACAGAATCATAGACTCATAGAATCCTAGGACTGGAAGGGACTGCATGAGGTCATCTAGTCTAGTCCTCTGCTCTTATGGCAGGACCAAGCATTATCTAGACCATGCTTCATTACTAGTAATCACTTAAAATCTATCTTTCTGTGGTTAATAAACTTGTCTTATTGTTTTATCTACACCACTGTGTACTTGGATTGAAGTGTTTGGGAAACTCCATTTGGGATAAAAGGATTTGTGCATATAATTTTCTTAGACTTTATATGAGCTTGTATTGTCCAGGAGAGAGATGGGCAGTACAAGACGCACATTTCTGGGGGAAAGTCTGAGACTAGGAATTTGCAGTAGTTGTTCTGCAGTGTAATTCAAGGGTATGTGGCTGTAGCACTCTTGCAGTATAACTGGGAGTAATTTACATGCTAGAGGTTGTGAGAGAGTAGATCAGGAGTGGTTGATTTCATAAAAAAGCAGTGTAAAAGGCACCCCAGGGGACACTGCTTAGATTGTACCCTGGGTAATGTCACCAAAATGTTTCAGAAGAATGTGTGAGAACCCTGCAGTCAGCAAACAGGGGATAATCTCCCCCCACATCTCATCCTGTTCTCCAACAGTTATATTGTCAAACCTGAAGCATGATGTTTAATATCCACATTTTTATTAATTATAATTCTGGATATTCTTGATATTCATTTAAATGTCCTCTTTGAATCTTTAAGTTCTTAGTCTCAACCACTGTCTGTATCAAAGACTTCTACAGTTCAAATATATATTTCCCTTATTTACTTTTGAATCTCTCATCTTTAATTTCATTGAATATCCTCTTGTTCTTGTGTTATGAGTAAGGCTTCTATTTTGGGGGCTTATTAATTTCATTCTGGGGAGGCTTATTTTTAACAACTTTTGAGTTTTATGTAGATGTCCCAAAACTGGGGCAATTTAGTTTGATTTCTTTTTATATACTATAATAAGTAATTATATACACATAACAGTAGTATATGTTCTAATGAGTAACTTCTTCATAATGTTCTCTAGTGCACATTAATGTAGTGCTATTACAAACAGCACTATGTTAAAGAGCACACGGGAACCTTTAGTGTTCAGCAGTAGGATCTACACAGACCAATTAACATGCAAGATCTTAACACCCTTTAAAAATCACACCCCTGTTGTCTGCAGTACTGCTTAGTGTATGCAAATCCTTACATACAAATAATCATTTTTGGTGTTTGTCTGGTTATTGAATAAACAATTTCTCTCTTTTTTTGTTTGTTTTGTTTTTGTTTCTAAATTGGGGTTGTTTTATCAGTGTGTATTGGTGAAAATCAAAATCAGAAGCCCTAGTTATGAGACAGCAAGAACAGAAGTTCCCAGTTTGCCTTCTCTAGACCAGTGGCTCTCAATCTTTTCAGATTACTGCATCCTTTTCAGGAGTCTGATTTGTCTTGAATACCCCCAAGTTTCACCTCACTTAAAAACTACTTGCTTACAAAATCAGACATAAAAATACAAAAATCTCTCTGCACATTATTACTGAAAAATTGCTTACTTTCTCATTTTTATCATATAAGTATAAAATAAATAAATTGGAATATAATTATTGGACTTGCATTTCAGTGTATAGTATATAGAGCGATATAAACAAGTCATTGTATGAAATTTTAGTTTGTACTGACTTCTCTAGTGATTTTTATGTAGCTAGTTGTAAAACTAGGCAAATATCTAGATGAGTTGATGTACCCCTGGAAGACCACTGCGTACACCAACGGATATGTGAACCCTGTTTGAGAAGTATTGCTCTAGCCCATTCAGTATTTTATATATTTTGTATTATGTTCCCCTTGCTCATCGCCTTTCTAAGGTAAGTAAACCCAGTTTTTTCAGTGTCTTTTCATATGAGAGTTTTTCTAGGCCCTTTATTATTATCATCACCCTACTCCAAACCCTCTCTATATCTGCAATGTCATTTTTGAGACATCGCAAATACTGCATTGCAAAGTATCCTTCATGAAGCCTCACCATAGGACTTACATAAAGACATTCTAACACTGTCCATATGATTCTCCATCCCATTCTTTATGCAACCTAACATCCTGTTTGCTTTTCTGATGGCAGCTGCACACTTAGTGAAGGTTGTCATTGAGCTATCTACAGTGACACCCAGCTCCATTTCGTGAGCTCATGGAGTTAATTTAGAATCCTGTAAGGTATCTGAATAATTTAAACTTTTCCCTCCAGTGTACGTTGCTTTTGCATTTATCAACACTGAATTTCATTTGCCAGTGTTTTCCCCAGTCACCTGTCTTATTTAGGTCTTGCTGAAGTTCCTAATGGTCCACTCTATTCCTGATAAACCTAAATAATTTTGTGTCATCTGCAAATGTTGCTATGATGCTGGCAGACCAGGTGCCAGCTTAGGCCAAGGCCACTAGACCTCAGCTGAACAATGACAAATGCATAGCTGGGAATCAGTCTGGTTCACCTGTGTGTTAGTATTAGTAAAATAGGTATTAGATTTCTAAAAATGTGTTTAAACTTTATGAAATGCTTGTAAGTTGCTGCATGCATTAATCTCATTTTTAGTATCTTTATGCTATGTTATAAGGTTATATTAAGTGTTTGCATTGTAACTGTGTAACTCACCAACAGTCAGGAAATAAGCATTACCAAGTGTGAAATGCTAATTTGCTGCAGGAAGTGTCATCTCCTGTCCAACAAAAGAAGGTCCATATACACCAGACCAACCATTGTGGAACATCAAAGGATATGAGACTTTGTTGATTGCTCCCCCCAGCACCCATGAAGAGGAATGTACTTAGGGACTCAGCTTAAACTCTAGGGGAAGGGAATAAAAATCACTGACAAGGAGAACCTGTATCTTTATGCTGCTTGGACTCAGAGGGGCAAGAATTACTAAGCATAAGCAAAAGATCCCCAGTGCTTGGACTGGGTTAGCATTGTCTTTGGTGTAAGACCTAAGGTGCAATTCATCTGTGATACGTGATTGGTCCTTTGGGACTGGGAGAAACTTGAATATTGTGATTTTTGGTATAAGGGACCACCTATTACAAAGACAAGTTTACCTGGGTGGCAAGATAAATCAGAGTACCCAAGGGGGCTGTCTATGACTCCATAATAAGGCTGTTGTAATGCCTAAGGAATTCGCAACTGATACTTGGTTGGTGAAATCCAAGTATAGAACTCACAACTAATTTGGGATGTGTGCCTTGCTTCTTTATGTGCCCTGAGGTTAGTATTCACGCACAAGAGCCACTCTAGACAGCTTCTACCTCACTACTCACGCCCTTAATTATTAATGAATAATAACAATAATAATACAGGTATTAAACAAGGGACCTAACATGGCACATTGAGGCCTCCATTGTTAACATTTTGTCACGATGAAAATTAACTATTTAATCCTACTCTTTTCTTTCTGTCTCCTAGCCATTTTTTGACCCATGACTATATTTTGCCTCTCACCTCATGACTACTTCACTTCTTTAATAGCCTATTGTGTGGGAACTTGTCAAAGGCCTTTTGGAATCCACATAAATTATGTCAACAAGTTCTTCTTTAACCACTACATTACTGACTCACTGAAAGAATTCTAAGAGACTAGTATGACATGATTTTCCTTTGCAGAATCTGAACTAGTTAGTCCCTGATCAGATCACGATCTTCCATGTTTTGTTATTTTGTTTTTAATTATGTTTCAATTAATTTGCCAGGTACAGATGTATTACTTCCTTTTCTACAATTCCTCAGCTCACCCGCAGGAACCTTTTATTATTATTATTATTATTATTTTAAATAGAGGTACAACATTTGCTTCCCTCCTGTCCTCTGGAATAGTGGCTGTTTTTAATAAAAGGTTGAAGGTTTTTTTTAGCAGTTCAGCTACTTCATATTTACTCTCCTTAAGAACTCATAGATTTATAGCATCGGGGACTGGTGACTTTTTGCTTTTTAAATGATCATCTTGTTTTAGCAGCTTTTTCTTCAGACACCTCAAATCTCAGAGTACCTCATCTTTATCAGCAGACAAGAGCAGATTCATCTTAGGTACCTCACCGGCATTATGCATGGTGAAGATTGATGCAAAATATAAATAAAATAAAATGAACAAACCCTTTTCAGTAGTGACCCCATATTCCTTAATTCCTCCCTTTTATCCCGAGTAATCAAGCAGACCTGCTGTTTTTCTGCAGGCTTCCTGCTTCTGAATCTCTAGCATGTTTTTACACCATTAGCCATTTGCTCTTTAAAATCCATTTTGGCCCTTCTAATTTTCCTGTTATTTCTTGCTATAACTAATACTCTCGTTTACTGACCTCAATAAGTGATTCTGAAGAATTTTTATTTGGCTCAAACGAGTCTCAAACTTTGCCATTTAGCCATATTTATTTACTCCTTGCTTTCCTTGTTCAGTAGTACATATCTCCTGAGACTATAACCTAGTTTAAGTTAGGCTTCTAAAGCCATATTTATCCCTCAACACAAATGATCTAATATTCAGAGGTGCTGTGCACCAATAGCTCCTATTGATTTTAGTAGGGTTTGAGAGTGCTCAGCACCTCTGAAAATCAGGCCACTTAATGCCATATTTAGATGTCATGAAATGTCTTATTTAGGCACACAGGATTGAACATTTTGGCCCAACCCCACAATTTGGGCATGGAAAACTAAAACAAAAAATCTCCTTTAAGAAATTGTGTAATAATCTATTGTCATACACATACACAGCTAAGGTATAGACACAACATAAAGCATTAAACAATCTACACAACACAAACTAAAAGCCTCTGCAATTCTCAATCAATCGTTAATTCAAGGATTTTGCAATATTTATTCAAATACATGTGATTTTTTGTATTATTATTTGCACAGCAACACTAGACAGTTAGTTAAAAGGAGCAGCTCCACTAGCTCTGCCAGTAGGAAGAGCTGGTAAACAATTCTGTTCAGAAACAGAGCTTTGAGACTCAAGCACATAAACAAGTGCGTTAGAATAGCTTCTAATACATGGCAAAAATAAATAAAAACGGATTTAGGTCAACATCTTCAAAACTGGAGTCTAAGGTGAGGTACCTATATCAGCATTTAGGATTATACATAATCTAGAGATTTATCGCCTACCGAAGCACATGAGTTTTTCCCAAAATGGCACATAGTACATAAGTGACCAAGTATAGGCAATATCAGGCAAGAACATAGGAAACAGTCAGTCTGTGAGAGATTTTTTGATAAGGTAGTTAAGATTTCAGCAAATGAGAGATTACCACAAATTGAAATACATTTTACATAAAAAATTAGTTTCCAGTGAGTTTTAAATCACAGTGTTTGAAGTCTTTTTTCCCTTAAAGTATGGTTTTCTTTTTAAAAAAAAAACCTTTAATTTTTAAGTTGACAACTTTTTCCTAACATTTCTTTGCTTCAAACTACCCTGCGTCAGCAATTCTGCAAAAACTGAACAGTGACATCAACTAGGGCAGTGGTGCCCAACCTTATTACACAGGAGGGCCACACAAACCTAAGCGCAACCTTGTATGGGCCAAACAAATTCTACATATTTTAATAATATTTAAAGTCACCTGTATTGATTTATATTTTAAGTATAGCTTGTGCCTTATGTATTTAGATATTTTATTTCTATGTGTAGTATTGTCTGTTTACACACTTCTGTAAACTAAAATGACGTAAACATGATGACAAAATGCTAATGAATCGGCCATTACTATATATATAGCAGTATGTGGTTTAGACATGCTGATTAGATAGAATTGATAGTGTGCCTAATTCAGAAGTGATGTGTGAGGTACTGTAACTTAGACTTGCTTCCATGCGTTATATGTATCTACAACCATGTGAAAAAGAGTTTCAGTGGCATTTACAGGCTGAGAAGTTGGGAAGAAGATGTAACAAAGTATTGGGTGAGATACTTCAGCTAACACCTTCCTGTGTCTCCTCAGCATGTAATTTACACTTGTTCCACCAAAGAGAAAGAGAGTCTAAGGGAATCTTAAATGAGTGGGAGAAAGTCTAATTTACACATCACCTCTGAGAGAGGTGCCATTGTATGTATGCACAAATACAAAAACTATGGTAAGAGAATGCTGTTTAGGTTGCAATGTCAGGGATTCAAAAGTTCGGAAATGCCAGATTTACGATTGTCTGGGCAACCTTTGTTCTATCCCCTTGTGCGTCCAACCTGTGCATTAAATGAGACAGGGCACCAGTGGAAAAACCAATATGTGATCATGTAACTAAAACAATGCATACTTGATGGGCAGAATTACATTTGCACAACTATAAAGGTGACATTTCCTAACTCTCTGGAGCTTAACTTTGCAACTTAATTAACATTCTTTTAACATTTTTATAAGTAATTTCCTAGTTCCTAATTTTTAAAAGATAAAAACAAAAACTAGTATACCTAATAAATAAATAGTAATAAAATAATAATAATAATGATGTCTAGCTCTTATACAGCACTTTTAAATAGTAGATCTCAAAGCGTGTCACAGTCTCAATCTCTCCCCCCCGCCCAATCATGTACAAAGCAGGGTTTGAATCCTAAAGTTTTAGCATTGCAATGCAGCCTGGGCTACAGGACTTACTACATTAGTTGACAGCAGGAGAAGTTTGTTATTTGAGAGGAGAGATTGGGTGCTGAGTCCTGGGGGAGCCTAGCCTAGCCTAGCCTAGCTCCAGCCCCCAAAGGGATCCCTAGACTGAAGGGACCATGACCTGGGTTGAGGCCCGCCTCTTCCTCCTAACACTTGGGAGATTAAGGAAAACCAGCCTTATTTATTGCCCAAAGTGGGAGTGAGCATGTGAAATGGGCCTCTGGGGACAGGTAAGGCATATATGAGGGAAGCCCAACCCAGTTCCTACCCCATGTGGTGTCCCCAGAGTGTGATATTGGGAGGGGTCAGGAAAACAACTATGCCGCACCCTTCAACCCTGTACAGCTGCTCTGGCAGCTCCCCGGCATTCTCAGTACAGCATCTGCTGCTGCAGAGGTGGTGTGAGTCCAGCCTTAGAATGTTCCTGTGTTTAGTTATTTTGAAATGCTGCCAGACAATGTCCTGGGGAAACACAAGTCAAAGAAAGGAAAAGGTGATTTTTTTTTAACAGTTTATATCTCAGAAAAAGCTGAGTGGAATTTCTTGGGATAAAGTAGAGGAACTTCCCTAGTCTGAGGCTGTTCCTCTTGCTGAATATCAGAGACCTGCTGCACCAACAGAGGTAGGAGAGCTTTTCAAAGAATAAGTCACAAGAATCCTGTATAATGGAATGTGTAAGGCAACATAAATATAGAGATCACTACCAACATGCCCTGTGATACAAACACACCTTACTAAGATAAAAAACTGTCGTAGCACTTCATAAATTACACAAATGATTTATAGGTGTCTGAGTCAATAAAGAACAGATCCCCCATATGACATCAGGCAGTACGGTGTTGCTGTAAAGGTTAGGGTTATGTTAGGGTAGGTTTTAGATAAGACATAATAAATAGAGCTAGTCAAATTTTTGCAATTTCACTTTTGACAAAAAAGGCAGAGCAAGGTACAAGAAATGCCTTCCGATGATCAATTTGCATAATTAATGGTGAATCTAACCCAGCAACTCTTTTCAAATTTTACCACATATTTTGGAAGTTGTGTGCACTGCAGTGCAAACTCCTTCCCCCTCCAATCCTCACCCTTTACGTATACTCACCTCAGATTTACCTACATATCATGGAAGTGTGCTTCATAGATTATGTGGAGGCAATGCATATGAAAATGGGGCCAAATAGCGGTATGACCTTATCTCATCAGTAAGCAAGTTTAGTCAGAGGCGGGAGGGAGAGTTGAAGGCCAGTACACACTGAAAAGGATAAGATTTATTTGCCCATGATTTGTAACTTGATTATCTTCAGAATCTTGTTTGTCAAAACAGCTGCTGTATGTTAATATGATTCAGGCAAATTTTGAATTTGTAGAAAAGGATATTGCCAGAGTTTGTGTGGTTGTTTTAAATATAATGAGTAAAGTACAGTAGAGCTCTCACTGATATCATTTGGAGTTGAACAAGCAGATCCAAATACAGGACTAGTTTCAAAATGTGTCACTGGTTTAAGTGCAGGTGTAAAAACCTTCAATAACTCAATAAAAGCTTATTAGGTCACCCTAATGTAACTTCGCTGATTTAGATGGATTTTCAGGAGAACAGAATATGGTCCATTATTGGTAAGGAATTAAATAAGGAACTCCTAAGATCCCAAGTCAAAGATTAACCAGCCACACACACTTGCCAACCACACACACTTTCCTAAAGATATATTTTTAAAAAGAGACCGTAACTTTGATGATATGTTCACACATGCCAACAGTATTATAATTCAAACTTAATTTGTGAGCAACACACGGATATCCCTTCTCTGATTTTCTTTTTCTTTTTTTAAAATCAAAGGTCTCTACTTGATAAAGAGACTGACACGGCTACAACTAATCTACTTGATAAAGTAATTCTGAAGATAATCATATCTGTTTTAAATCTAAAGAAATCAGCCTCTGTTTCTGTAAATCAGTCAGCTTTCTTATTTTTAAGCAGAGACTCAGCAACACAGGAATTTGAAGGAAGTTTCCTTGCAATTTTGCTCTGAGAAGGGCTTGTTAAGACTGAACAGGAGTGTATCTTTCCCCAAACCTTTCTGGAGCACAAAGCAAAGGTTTAAAAGATGCATGAAGGCTTTTGTTGTTGTTGTTGATATATTTAATTGTACATAATGTATAGTGTGTTTACATATAACCTTATAAGTGGCAGGATGTTTCAAATTCAAATCCAACCTTACTTCTCTGTACCTAATAGCCTATATACCAAACATCAAACATGAGCTAGCCCTTTGGCTCAACAAGCTCCAAACACTGCCCCCCCGAGGCTGAGTTCCAAAAGATCATTTAGGTTGTAACAATCTTTTACATATCTATAGCAGTTCCAGTTTCTGAAGCATTAGATAATATCTAAGATAATAAGACTGGATTGCTGCCTAGAAATTTCAGGATAATGACACCTTACACACACATTTCTCCCTGACAAGAATAACCAGCTGGATGTTTTCACATCAAAATACAAGTGAGATATTGGTCCATTATGAGTATTTCAGACCCACACAATTCCCAGATACAAACAAAAAGACAAGCTATACTTCAATATTTTTATCATGTTATTTTATTTTTAAATTGGGATAACTTCCCTTCCTCCTTCTCTTTCATGAAGTGCCTAAGTGATATAGAAGCCTAAGGCTCATTTTCAAAAGTGATTTAGGGACCTATGTCTCATTCAAAGACAGTGGGATTTAGGATCCTAAATCACATAGGTAATCTCTTTAAAGGTTAGGAAAAAGGAGTTGTGATCAAGGGTGCCTTTAGCATCAGAGATCCAGGGTTGAGGAGTTAGGTGGCTCTTTCAAGACATCAGTTCTGTTGCAGGTCAGAGGGTAGCGGTTGGAATTCTGAAGATTTGAAGGAGGTGCAGATAGAGTTTTGGGGAGAGAGAAATGTGAGGTTAAAGGAAACGGAAACTGTTTTAATTAGGGAGAAGAGAGGGTAAAGTAGAATTCACAAGAATCAAATTAGCATCCACAGTTAAATTCCTCATCTCTAGTCATGCTTTCATAACGAGAGTCATATATTGCCCCTTGATTAGGCATACCCTGTAGGACTGAAAGAATTAAATAGTCTAACATTTGGAGCATTATTCCTTGATAAATGGGTATATTTATTATATCCTCTCCCTAAACCCTTCGTATATCACTTGTGCCCTTAGTAGAGCTGGTCACCGTATGTTTGTGTTACCCCTTCAGAAATTTCCCCAAAAAATTGTTCTTTGAAACTTTTCAGGTTTTTGCCCCCAAAACATAAAAAAAAAAAACGGGAGGTTTGGCTCAAATTTTTCAGTTTTCTTCAAAAACGAACATTTCTCACATGAATTTCTTGTGTTAGACAAAAAAGCCATTTTTTGTCAAGAAAACTTCGATGAAGAATGTTTGACCAAGTGTTTTTCCTCAAGCGTCTATCCTGTGTGCACACATGCTTAATGTTAAGCCTGTCAGTAGTCCCACTGAAATCAAGCACAGACGTAAATGTTTGCAGGAGCAGTGCTACATGTAATACTGCAGGGATGTACGGTTAGAAAATTCCAATGCCTTTCCACCCCCAAAAAATAAAAAAATGATGTCCTGTAAAACAAAGACACAGAAAATATAATAACTAGAAATGTTAACACAACAGAGATGAAGGTAGCCTTTTCTCAGGATTTATTCTTCTTGACAGTGGTTTTTATTTAAACACTCTACTTGCTTCAATCTCTTGATTATTACACAAATACTTTATGCTCTGGTTGTTTTACAAGTGCATTAGCTCTTAGGAGAAGTGTAGTACTTTATTAGTGCTCCATAAGGCTGTTATATTAAAAAAAACCACCTGGGAGGTTTACATTTTATATCTTTAACTCTACTAATTATTCTCTAAGGGATTAATTACAGTAACTTTTTTAGCTTTTCAACAAACTTATACTTACACTCAAACTAATTTAAGAAACAGTTTGAACTATGATCACAGAAAAATTCTTCTTGTTTCTTTAATGTATAATCTGCTGATAAAGTATCACAGGTGCTAAATCTACATATTGACATAGAAATTTAAAAGAACATACCATCGGTTCCACTTGTTTTTGTTTTCTAGAGAAAGTGTAGTAAGAATAAATTACGGAGGAATAAGATGAACATGTGGGAAGTCAGACCTACTTGTGATGCATTCAGTTTAAGAGGTTCTGGTTCTCTATCAGTTTGAAAAGCTAGCATGCTATATTCTGTAGTAGTTTTTAATTAGTTTATTCTGCTGTGTTCTCTATTTATGTAGTTAAAATGGGATTCCCCACCACCAATTTAAAACCAAATCTGTTATCCTGGCCTAAATAACTAGACTGGCCAAGATTTTCAAAATAATTACTTAACAAGCTAGTCTCCTAAGTTTGTACTGAAGCATTTAAGTTTGCCAGATAGCAAATCCTGTACATGCAATAAAGACTTGTCTCTCTTCCCCACCCTAAGCTCTGGGTATAAAGCTTCCGGTCATATTTTCCTCACTATTCTTATTCTTTTTCTGTCCCTGAAGGAGGGGAGGCAGATGATGTGTACAAGAGGGGAGGGGATTTCTTTCCCTTTTCCCTTCCTATAACTTCCCTTGCAGTTTCAGTGCTGCTGAAATCTTCTTCAGGGTGCTAAGAGCTGGGATCCCTTCTGTCCAACAGCCAGGATTTACCTGTTCTGGAATGCATACAGAAAACTTACATAGCCATTCTGCCAGGTGGAATTGGCAGCAATCAGGGCTGGGTTCAATTCCTCGGGTTGCTTTCTAACTATACAACAGAACCGCTTGAGCCCCTCACTTGGGAAATTACACACCACCCTCTGAGTGCCTCTAAAGGGCATTCCTTCCCCTCTTGCAAGCATGGAGTCTTAGTGTAGAAAGAAGACCTTTTAATAAAAGGAAGGAAATAACTCTGCACTAGTTTGGGAAAACAGAGCAAGCAGGATTCAAAACCACAAAAACCATGAGCAAGACCCCCACCCCAGAATACTTTGGGCAGTGTCCTTTGTCTCTCCCTGTCTTGCTTCCCCATACCCCTCTTCACAGTTGTCTTTGGTCAGTGATAACCTAGTGCATCTGAGTGGTTTCACCTTCCACCATGCTGGGGAATAGGGGGTGCGAGTGGAAGAAGGCACTTGGCTTGCCCTGCCGGCTGTCACTGATGCACCGTTCTCCAGTCCCACAGCTGCCCTGCTGGCCGCACCATCTGCCTCTCTGTCAGCCGCCCTGCTAGCTGCTCATGCTCCTCCAGTCGCTCTGCCAGCTGCACTGCCAACCACTCTGCTAGCCACTCCACCAGCTGTCCCGCTGGCCGCTCTGCCAGCACCTGTTTCTACTTTGACCTCTGCGGGTCAGTCCCTTGAGGTTTCAGCGAGCTCTCAGCGATTGTCAGTTTGTGGTGGGAAAACCTCAGTGCTGAAGCTGGGCAGGAGCGCTGCCCCACAGCAGATGATTTCAGCTCTAGCGAGCACTTAACAAAACAAGACTCATAATAGAATCTTGATTAACTCCATCTTTGAACTGTGGGAGGGAGAGTTAAACCAACCCTGGTGGAGCCCAGGCTGCCAGGCAGGAAAACCTGTGCCCATCCTCTATCCACCTTCATAGGGCTCTGGCATCTGAGCCCCTTTCTTTGCCAGTTCCATTCAGATGAGAGCAACTCTTCCATCAGAACAGGCTAAACACAGTTCTGCTGCTATTTGCTCATACAATAAGGGGGCAACATTTCATTACCCCTGCATTTAACACTAGAGTGATTTGTGACACAACACCAGCCAAAATGATCATTTGGGCAAAACAGTCCCATCATGCTGAGCACCTAGGCAGGCAGGTGTGCTCATGCAAATACAGTCTGGTCTTGAAGCTTTTTGCTCCCTCTTTCCCCAGCTATCTCAGCAAGGGAGAGTTCATTCAGACCCTGCTTATCCTTCCATCTGATAACAGCTAAGCAGGTGGTGAATAGCGATTGGCTAAGAATTGTGCACACAGCTACTCTATGCTAGAACCTCCTGTTTTTGTTATCCTGTCCTCTGTATCCCACCCTGCCCACTTCTTTTTGGTCTCAGACACCTGCTATGTCTTTTCTACTTGGTGCAGGGAGTGTGTCTTACTCTATATTTGTACAGTGCACGTTGGGACCCAAACCTAATTGAGGCCTCAGGCATTACTGTCACATAAGTGTTAAATAGTAATTAACAATGCCAGCCCAAGCCATCACCACCCATGATGCAGCAGACCTTTGGTATGACAATCATGATATGTCAGGGTGGCTCTGGTAAATTAAAAATGGTGCTTGGCCTTAAACAAAAGGCAGGATCAAGTCAGGAGGTCAAAAACTAGATTTTTAGGGTAGGTGGGGACCCTATTTCCATGGACAGATATTGTAGTGTAAGGGGACTACCAATATTCCTTAATATATGGGTCTCCTGAATGATTATCTCCAAGATCCTTTCCCCTACATTAACATAGACACCTAGTCACACACTTTCCTTTTGGGGCTAAAAGAAGAAGAGACTGAAACAAGATATTTCTTGAGACTATCAAACCACTTTGTTATAATGTGCCATCCTATTTTTCACAGAAGAGATAAAGGCATTTTGAAGCTGACCATACATTTGAATTAGGCAGTAAACAGCTAGCCATTGGCAAAATTTTCATATGTTCTGCAAAATTTAATTCTATAGTACCCCCAGCAAACTATCGCAATTAACTCTACCAGCTCATACAATAACAGCAACAAATGGCAACTTTACACTTGGCAAAGCCAGAAAACCTTAAGATGATGGACTTGCTCCACTGTATAAGAGCTTTATCCATTTGGCAATAGGGCTCATGGTGTATAAATTTCATTTTTAAATGCAATGCCTTTTAATCTGCTTTTAGGTATGTTTAAGGCAATTTGAATCAATAACCCATGCGGCTCATTACAGGCTCCATTCTGTAGCCACCACAGACACAGAATTCCCTTTGAAGACCATTTCCTTTTTCTTAATTTCCTTATGCACTTGTTAAAGTGGTATATACTGCTAGCTATTTTAAACACTATTAACTTCGAAAAAAAATAAATAACAAAGTAGAACATATTTCAGAATATTTGAACACAAGCAAATATTCTTTGTCATCCACAGAAATGTATCAGGTAGATTTTTACACAGCCATTTCTCTACTGCCACTACCCGTACTACCACGGGCTACACTTCTACCTACTGTGTGAGTACATGAGCAAGGGAATCAAACCCTTTGCTTGCAGTGTAGATGTAGCCATAGAAGAAGAACACAGGCAACTGCCAGCCACGCTGCATGTCTCAGAGGATACTGCAGCAAATCCACTATCCCATCCAGCTGAGAACAAGAGTTATATTGGGGCCTGCCCTCATGACAGCTGAAACATCTGTAGAGAGTCATAGTGAATCACAAATTGAATGAGAGCCAACAGCATGATGCAGTTGCAAGTAAGTCTAATATGGTTCTGGGGTGTATTAACGTAAGTGTCATAGGTCAGGCACAAGTAGGTCATTATTCTGCTCTACTTGGAACTGGTGGGGCCCCAGCTAAAGTGTTATGTCTCTAAGGTGGATAAGGTCTTATCATATGGCATTGTTTTGTAAGGTTACAAGGAAGGTAAAAATGGGGATGCCCGGAATGAAGAGAGATGGGATATCCTGATTAACTTGTCTAGACCAGCCTCTGTTAGCACTGTTTTTAGCCTCTAGTTAATACAATTAACAATGTGAATATAAAACATCTCTAGTTACTGCTTACACTCTTCACTGCAAATAATTCTTCTTCAATTGTCAAATATCTAAAAATCTTGCTAGGATATATCTCAGACTTCCATTACTTCAGGATCTTATCACTTAGGATTTGATCTTCTAAAGAGATATGCATCTCCAGAAAGGTGCTGACTGCCTTCATATCCCCTTGACCTCTGTGGAAATTTGAGAGTGCTCAGCATCTCTCAGAGGCTCACTCAGCAGATTTCAGGTTCAGGCCCCATTTGTGATTAATCTCAATGCCTATAATTGAGCCATATACACCAGAAATGCTATATACATAGTTAATTAAGATTCATGACTCAGTCTTGAGGTGTTATTATTTGCTTCTTTTAGCTTGAACAAGCATTGACAATTTATGAGGTATGTCTAATATTTGAGATTTTATATAGAAAACTGAACTATCACTTTAATATAAAAGATAATTTGTACTTCTTTTAGAGTTCCATCCATGCCAGTCTCATCAAATTCTTTAGCAATTGTGTCAGTAGATCAATAATATGATATGGTCCTTAGGATGAAACAACTTAAATTAATAATACAAATCCCATTCAGTAGCTTTTAAATACATATATCCTGTCTTAATCTCCAAATCTAGTAATTTATGAGTCACACCCACAGGTTGAGCAATTTAGTCAGCACAAAAATGTTATTACCATGAATTGAAACTCTGTATTAGGTGCCAAAAAAAAGGTATTTTACATACTGATGCACATTGGAAGACTTTTGCATTTGAAAGCATCAACGTCACCAGTGGGAAGCAATAGAAATTTCTGCACACCTTCTTGTCCCTTAATCTCTTAATCAATATGAATTCCCACTACCATGCAATGAATTCCTGCCTAATTGAAACAATTAGCCTAATATGGTTGTCAGGATAATACTTCTTTATAAATCATGACACATTAAGTATTAATTTCTTATCTAATTTGAAGTATGACTGCACACAGACCCACTCTAGTGTTCACTATTGACAGTACAAATGTTGGCCCTGATCCAGAAATGCTATGAGTGCGACCTTCATGTAAGCACAGGAGTCTTTCATTGTAGAATACAGACAGGATGCAGTGAATGATAACATCAGAGAACAAACACCATATAACTCACCTATGGCCTGTCTGCCCAATTTGGGGAGCTTCCTATATTACACAGGCTCAACTGAATAAGCTTCATGAGACAGCACCCAGATTCATGTAAAAGTGACCCACAGGAAAAAATGTTGTTTGATGCAACTATGCAAGCATATGAGTCTTGCATTACGCGGAGAGACTCTCATACATAATTATTGTTATTCTGACTAGAGAACTGTCTGTTCATCATATTAATTTTTAAAAAATTATCACTTGTTTCAGTGGCTCCAAGAGCTCCCAGCCAATATTGAGACCCACCATGTTAGGTGATGAACATACATATAATAAGACAGAGTTCCTGCCCCAAATAGCTTACAGACTAAATAGATAAATAGATAGATAAATAGATAGAAGATAAACAAAGGGCAGGGGGAAAAAAGAGTATAATTAGCCTTATTTTAGATGTCGGGGAACTGAGGCACAAGGAGATAAGTGATTTCTCAAGGTCGCACAGGAATTCTGCAGGAAATCTGGAAGCTGAAGTGAGAACTTGAGTCCCACTCCAGTTCCCTAGCCTGAAGGGCAGTCTTCCTTTCTGAGGAATTTATTATCGTGATTTGATGCTCTGACAAAGCAGCTGTGAAATGAAGCAAGACAGACTTCCAGCTAAAGCCACAAACAACCCCCATAACAAATATTCATAAAACACGTATAATGGAAGATTTTACATTATAGTGCACCTTTTATCCAGAAGTCCCTAAAGCATTTGACACATTCACAAATATGGGCATACTATACTTACATGAATACTCACAAATCACTTTACCGACATAGTAAATGCTCTAGGAAGGATCACAACAGCTATTTTATAGCACACACAAACACTGCACAGTATTTTAGGACAGAAAGTGGTGAATACCATAACCTGGGAATTTTCAAGCTTTTTCATAGTATAACCCACATCTCAATACAAAGGCCTGTGGCCAGTCCCATTTGTGACCACACAGCTCACATTTCATTCCCTCTAACATCCTTGTGGCAATTTCTTACCTAGAAAAGTAGTGTTAGATAAGTAGTGTATTTTTAGCTGTCATTTAAATAAGTTTGGAGGTGGAAAGCTATCTTAATAAAAACAAAAAGAGCTTACGCCATGTCACCAGCAAGGTTCCTATCACTAAAATGTGTTCATAGACCAGTTTTAAAACCACTGCATGAGAAATTGCAGGAGAAAAGTAGGCAAATTGACACCAAGCATGGAGAGGTTGCAAGCACTTTGGAGGCCAGGCTTAGCATTCAAATTGATCTTGATAAATTGGAGATTTAGTCTGAAATCACTAAGATGAAATTCAACAAAGACAAGTACAAAGTACTACATTTAGGAAGAAAAAAATCAACGTCACAAATACAAAATGAGGAATAATTGGCTAGGCAGCAGTACTGCAGAAATAGATCTGGGGTTAAAATAGATCAGAAACTGAATGAGAGTCAACAGTGTGATGCTGTTATGAAAAAGGCAAGTATCATTTTAGGAAGTGTTAACAGGTGTCATGTAAGACATCTGCAAAGTTATCTCATTAACCACCTTCCAAATGCTTCTTTCCTATGATGCCTACAAAAAACTTGACAATGGCTAGGTTGCTGGTGCGTTGAAACCACTGCCTACCATGTTGACTAACAATGTTATTTCTTTGTACTCCCTCATTAGTCTGTGTGTATCCATCTGTTGTCTCTTATTCTGTGTTTGTACAGCACCTAGCACAATGGTGGTATTGGTCCATGACTAGGACTCCTAGCCGTATATAGTGTAAATAAAAGAATGCTATGTCAGCAGAAAACCATCACATCTCCAAAACCTTGTAGAGCACACAGGAAAATAATAAGTTGAATTAAGGGAGTATATACCCCACTTGTCAATAATATATTATAAAAAAAAATCTAACTACTAAATGTGCTCTGTAGTGTACAGTCTATAGAAGAAGGTCATAAAGGAAAAGGCACATTTCTGTAGAAATGGCATTTTAGTAGAAATATGGCATATCAGAAGCCTGACTGAACATATGTAACATAAAGACTTCTTTACTGTGCCCCTTCTTAGAGATGCCCCTTGCTAAGTGGAAGTTGTAGTCATTTTCCACAACCTCCTCTGTTAATCATTCAATTTCAGGGACCCTATACTTTAGTTTATCCCAGCAAAAGCCAGAGTCTGACTCAGTAACATATATATCAGTTTAGATAAACTATATCAATAAATTCTTTCGTTCACTGATTATAGATGAAAAATATAATATTTATAGAATAGCTGCAGAATCAATATTAATATACTGTCAGCTAGAATCTAAGGCCTCAGTCCTGCAAATGCTTACGCATGTTGTTAACGTTATATTAAATCTATATTTGGGCTCTCCTGTTGACAAAGATGAATACAGTGAAATGGAAGCTACCTTAAAAGGCAAGGAAGGATCATGCAAGAGAAAAGAAAAGAGGCAAATACATAAATGTGATTGGACAAGACTTTATACATTAACAAAGGTGAGCGGATACACTCTTGCCTAGTATCAATAGAACATTACTGTTATACCATGACAGCAGATTCTGAACTTTCAGAAAACCTTTGACAAAGTTTCACATGCTGGATTATTATAAATCCTCTAAATATGGGTTACATAGTAAAATACTCAAGTGGGTAAAGAATCTGTTAGTGGGTGGAAAGCAGAGAGTTTGAATTAAAAGTTGTATTCTTCAGGAATATTGGTGAGGAAGGGAATCCCACAAGGCTACACTGAGGCCTGGGCTACACTTACCTGGGATTTGGCGGCAGTCGATGGGAGTTACGCAAACTACGCAGAATAGCTTGTGTAACTCCCGTCGACTGCTGTGCATCCCTTCTGTGCACTGTCTTCACTGCACTACGCTGACGGGAACTGTGTTCCCGTTGACGCAGCGCTATGCCACTTGAGGGGGTGGTTTTACTCAGTCGACTTCCTGATCGATTGAGCGGGTCTACACTGACGGCTCAATCGATCCAGAAAGATCGATCTGGTGGCGGCGACTTTGCTGCCGGCAGTATAGACATACCCTAAAACTGTTAGACTTATTTCTCTTGTTGATTTAAATAACCTCACATTTCTGCTACTGATTTAGACAACCCTATAAAGAGTCAAATAATTAAATCCGTAGAGACTACCACAACAGGTTGTACTTTGTAGGGTAATCTTAATAGATAAAGTGATTGGATTCAGAGATGGGATGTGAAATTTAATGTTTCTGATTCAAAAATAGTGGAGTTGTGTGGAAATAATACCCAAACTAAGTATAGTTTAAAATTCATTATTGAATTAGTTAAGACAGTAGTGCAAAAGGATCTCAACATGTCATCATTTACATTTTCAGTTTAATATTAAGCAGCATTATGGAAGGAAATTGAAATGTTGATTTTTCAAGATAGATGCAAGTCCAAGGACACTTTCTGAATAATAGCTAGACCTGCCTTACAAGACTATCATGAAAATTGAGGCACACAAATTTACCCATCTGCTTTTTATAAGGATAATGAATGAAGGAATAATAATATTCACCACACTTGCTCATCAAAAATTTACTTTCCCCAGGTGAGTGGGTTAGTATAATTTTAAATGTGGTATATCCCACCATTGTAAAGTTCTGTGTTCAGCTTTAGTCACCTTTTTAAATAAATATATAGATGAGAGAAAGTATAACACAGGACAACAAAGGTGACAAATGAAATGCAGGAGTTTACATTCTCTCATCCTCTCACTGTCATAATACAGCCTTCAAACTTGGTACATTTTGTCCTTTTGCCTTAGAAATACTGGTGTAATGTCTCATTCCCAGTGAGCAAGACATCCTACCTCAGCAAATCAAAGAAGGTAATGTCACACTGGAAGGCATCACATCTTAAAACATAATGATACAAAAACTGCAAGCCAAATGCTTTTGAATAGGACATTTTATAGATTAAATCTCTTTCCAGAAAGGTCACTGAAATATGTGGGTGCAAAAAGATTTGAACCAAATATTCATAATGCCCCAAATCTTTCTAGTTAATTAGATTTCAAATAACTACTGTTTGCATAGTTAACTAAAACAGTCACTACTGCAAGTGGTAGCAGACAGTGTGAGAGATTCAGTATCTCTCTAAACTGTCATATCATGAAAAGAAAAAATCTTGAAGACCTAACATTATCCAGCTCAAGTTGTTGGCAGACATTAAGGTAATTGAGTAAGTGGGTAATTTAAAATTATCTTCAAATAATTCAACCCTCAGCTATCTCTGTCCATTGAATAGTGTCATTGCCTCTAGTCCTTTCCATGCTCTCATACAATCTAAATCTGCAATTACTCTTCCCCCATTTTTGAATGAAGTGACATTTCCTAATGTGACTGAAATCTTACAGCTTGCTGCTATGTTTTAAGACTTTATATAGGCCATGTGAACCTGTCATCCAGCTTCATAATGACCAAACTCACATCAGCTTTCATCTGCTGACTCACTACACTTGTATGATGACTTCTGTAACCTCCATTAAGGTTTCCATCCATTATCTCTCCGTTTTTTAACATCTTCATATATAGGGAGAAATTTTTACAGGATGTATTTAATCCATAAAATACAATAAAACTGTTCAAATAAGGATTTAGATTGAGACATAATTCAGGAGGCATAAAGACTCATCTGATGGTGATATTTTTTCCCTCCATAAAATGGAAATTTTGTAGAACAGCTGATATGAAAAAGAAAAATGTAGATATTAATTAGAGGATCTATATGACCTGTGATTTGTTTTCTTTCTGCAGGTATCATTCAGATAATAGTTTATTTATTTGTTGAAAGAAATAAAGATAAAATACTTTCTAGTAGCTAAACTTAACTAGTTAGACTTGGTTCAAGGTAAAATCCTTAACACACATTCCCAGCACCATTGCTGACCAAATTCTCAGGTCACGCTCTCTCCCAAAGTCAAAGAGCTAGTCCTTTGTCTTCTTAAGTGAAAGAGAAAAGAAGATAGGGAGAGATTCCTTGTGCTGTTTTTGCCCCTCACTTTGATAGTCCAGTCACCCTTTGAAGTGCATTCTTCTGAGGATTACCCCTCAAAATAATGTTTATTCAAATGGTAAAGAAGGCAATGTGGAGTCCGGTGGTGAAGAGTGGCGCCATGCTCTTTCTTCTCCCTTGTGTATGCTGAAATGCAGATTTGCCTTGTTTCCTGCCATTTTCTTCTCCTGATGACTCAGTGACACTTTTTACTATTTATATGTAAACTGAGGCAAACATGCATTCCTTTGTTTAGGATAGACCTGTTTAAAACTTTGGTCTAGTCAGGGCTGTGTGGGTTTGAACATGTGCTAACAATCATACGGGGGAATTCATAACTTCACATATAATGTTGTTACCAACATTTCACCATGACATTACTGACCATCAAATTGTATCATGTACAGAGATTATTACAATGGTGTGTGAATACAGGGTTGCTTTTGATCACAGTATGTATTACAGTAGTGCCTAGGGAACCCAGCTGAAATCATGTCTCTATTGTGCTAGGCACTGCATGTGCACATAATACAGCACAGTGCCTGCCCCCAAAGAGCTTGCAATCTAGACACAAGTGGTTGTGTTATTACTTTCCTTTTACACATAGGGAACTGAGGTACAAAGAAATTAATTGACTTGCCCCATGTAATTCAATAAGTCTCTGGAACAGCTAAGAACTAAACACAGATATTCCACTACCTTAACAACTAGACCAGTCTTCCTCTCTTACACCAGCAAGTATTCTGTACATGACATTTTTCAGAATAAAAAATTATTCTTCATATTTGGTTTTGTATCCCTCCCCTTGTACCATCAGGTATTCCTGGCAGCTTGTTCTAGGACAAATGGCAGCTGCCTGAAGTTCTTCAGAAATCTGGAACATTAGAATCAGAGAACTATAGAAATGCAGGGCTGGAAGGGACCTCAAGAGGTTATCTAGTCCATCCCCCTGTGCTGAGGCAGGATTATGCATACTCAGACCAATGTTGTAGCAGCAGAGAAGAATCTGTGGACAAAATGCAGGTGAGACAGTTATAATGCAACTGTCCTGCATCTTAAAGGGTGTTAGATTAGATGATCCTTGTGATCCCTTCTAACCCTATGGCTCTATGATACTACAATTTACCCCACAGCTATCCCCACATTTGCAGTAATTTATGCACACAAACAGAATTATGTCTTTCATACACCAAGAGCAAAGCATGTACTTTCAGTCTTGATGACGGTGACAGGGTGCTGGGCAACAGAAAGCTGAGCCAGCCCTCTGTCACACGAGCCCTAATTAAGGGAGAATTGGAGCCGCATGAGTAAGTCTGCACTCAGTGATCCAATAGGGAACAGCTGCTGGGCTCGTTAACCAGGGGCTATAAAAGGCTCACAGGAAGGAAGTGCAGCAGGGAAAAAGCCAGAAAGGGAGAAATCACAGAGGAGGGAGGAGAGCGAGCGAGCTCCCCTTGGTTGGTGGCTGAGACTGTGAGGCCCCTGAGGCTGTTAAGCTGGACTGTTTGTACATAGAAGGTGGTGGGCCAAGCAACCTGTAAATAAACTGCACGAGGGGGAGCATGAAGCCAAGGTTTCTGAGTGGTTTTGTGGGTGCAGAGGACCTGCGCAAACTCACTACAATGACTTATTTCAGATTAGGGGAATCACAAACAAAGCCTCCATGAAAGGTAAAGCAAACAATAGTGTATTACTCATGTTGTAACTTTCGGCATCAGAACTGAAATAGCTGTCCATGCTGTTTGCAGAGATGTCTCCACACTTAAAAGTGCAATTCACAGGAAGTTGAATTACATCATCTCCTCTAAGTGAAAAATGGGTCAGTTTAAAAAAAAACAAAAACAATTGGGAACACTATTTTGAGTGAAGACTTTCATACAAAAAACAGGGGAAACTCTGTTTTCACAGTATGTTCACTGTGGAAATAAGTATTTAGTTAAGTTAGAAAATAAAACTAGATCTGGATATGCAAAACTCTCATGAAACGAATTAGCCAAAGAATTCAGACAAAATTACATGAAATCACAATCGGGTATTATCACAGCAGAATGCTCCAAGACATCACCGGGATGTCCCAAAGTGTATTACAAAAGCCAGATGGCATTTAAAGCAACATTGCAAAGATTTCTTCCAACAGAAACTGGAAACTATAGAGTATTTCAGATATCAGTGGAAACAAATGAAAATATAACAACAACGAAGCACTTAAACATGGTGCTTAGGGCTTCAAGTCTGTGTTTAAAACTTAAGCATATGCTTAAGTATTTTGCTGAATTGAATTCCATGAACCTGAAAACTAAGACTTAGGCCACTATCTTAGACAAACCAAATAACTATGGTGATTAATCTAATCAACTGTCCCTAATTTTCAGGAATAAAAGAATGCCTGAGAGATAAACACTATGGACTAGATTCACAAGAGGAACTTTTAGGCTCCTAATGGCCACTTTAGGAGAATAAATCTAACATTTTAGGGACCACTGGCATTCACAACAAAACGGCTGTCACTTAATTTGAAGGAGCCTACAGTTTCCACTGTTAAAATCCCGGAGGCACCTACATTGCAGCAACTGGGCACATATTCAGCCTCCTCAATCTTCAACACCATGGAGCAGTTTGGCACCTAATTCTATTGGGTAGAAGAAGGCACCACGCCCTCATTTCCCTCCTTCCACTCTCCTTCCAATCCAGTTTCTCCACAAAAAACAGCTAATGCAGTTTAATAACTTAATCCTAGAGGAGAATGTGAATCCTGCATGGAGCGAGGCACCCAACTCCCTGTGGGGGCGCAAGGTAGACTATATCCCTCTTCTCTGCATTTCCAATTGTGTAGAATCATAGGTTAGAAGGGACTGCAAAGGTCATCCAGTCTAACCCCCAGCCAAGATGCAGGATTTGTTGTGGTAGCCTACCTGGCTCCCTGTTCACTAAGCTGGCATTTCTCAATCCTTTTTCTAGCTGCCTAACTTTCCTCATGTATTGTATGTGGATCCTAGACACTAGTCTAGGCTAATGGAAGAATGTGAATTCCACTGGACAACAGGGCATTTAATGGTTGGGGTGCTGCAGCTCTGAGTATTGCAGTGTCTAAGTTTTCCTTGTGAATCTAGTCCTAGATGGTCGTGAGCTTTCTGCTGTAAGTTAACAAAAGAAATGTAGAACGGATCTGGTCTTTTTCCTGGAGCCAATGGAGAGCGATAAGAAGGCTGAGAAGGAATGGTGACTAGCTCAGCAACTAGGGTTTAAATTAATTGCAAGTGCTGAAGGCCTCAAAAAGGTGCACGGGAGAGGGAGTGGGGAGGATGAAATCCTCTCTCTTCCCCATCTTGCAGAACTGCAGTCTAAGCCCATGCTCCTGCTGCAAGGAACAGCCAGAATGCTCCATCCCCCTAGCCCATCCTGTTACTACATAACCCTAACACTCTCTTCCCTAAAGGGAGTGCCCTTAGGTGTGCGCTTCCACGTGCACAGGAACTGTTGGATACTCCCTCCACACAGAGTGGAACTGCAATGACACATTTGCAGCCAGGGCCTGGAAAGGGACAAGCAGGATTTGACCCATAATGAACAGTAGTTATGGTCAAGAGATAACAGAGATTTAGAAATGAGTTTAGTGAGGATTTATTTACACTGTGTTACTGAAAGAGTAACACAAACATTTATTTTAAAAGGAAATCCCAGTAAATTTTTAAGGAGTAAACCCAACAACAGAATGGAACTGTTTCATTCCATTACAAAGGTTCTCTCAGACCACCCCCCCTCATTTTTAATTCACCCTGCCTTATCCTTAAGTAAGATCATGTTGTTCAAATAGGCAGCAGATGCCAACAATAAAACCTAAAATCAAACCAAATTTCAATTTCCATTTTTACATTCCAGGCTCCAAAGAGAAATTGTAGGCTGTGGTACAGCCACTCTCTAGACTTCAATCCTTACTTATTTTCAATAACACTGCTGGAGGTCCCACATCATGTTAAAGTTGGTTTGTAAATTGGATTTTCAAACTTCAGAAGAAATGCATAAGCAGGGTAATGCACTTTCTTCTTATCTTGCATCACCAGTGCTTACACTAATTTCAACAAAATAATCTCTAAAAGGCACAGATTTTATAAATTAGCAACACCGTATCCATTGGAATCCTTCCTTCAGATCATCTGTAGACTTTGCATTAGAAGAAGGGAAAAAAGAAGTATAAAGCAACAACACAAAAAAAAAAGTTAAATCTCTGCCTGAAGCACACAGCATGATGTGAGAATTGATACCAGATTTTATTTTAATGAAAAGCAATTTAAGGAAGTTCTTTTTAAAGTGGATCAACTAGTCTTTGACTAAATAAGGTAACTGTGTATTTGCACCTCACATTTTGCTGACAGTGTAGTACTCTCAACTAGTTTTTATTGAGATTTGCAGGACTTACTTGCTCTTCTTTTTCTTCAGGGTTTTTTTGTTTGTTTCTGGGTGGAGGGCGGGGGATAGGGTGGTGGTAATATTGTTTGTTTTCATTACTGCTGTTGCCTCATGGGGCCATAATTATTTATTGTAAAAAGTCATTAAAGAACAAATGACCCTGCCACCTGGAACACTTTACAGGGTGGTGTTAAACTCCAACTATTTGAATATAAAACCTTCTTCAGCTATTGATTCACTGGCTGTGTTTGATTGGACCCTGGGTGCAGGTTACAGTTAGGCAACTGAGTGCTCACTGTTTTACACTCCTTATTACAAAACAAATCAATCTTCTTCACATTAATTTACCTTTTTTCCATGCTCCATCTAAAGGAGTACATATTATGTGATAATTCACTACTAAATAATATGTCCACGTGTGTTCTGTGGGTAAAAATATTAGCCATTGTTTTCATAACCCTTCTGGGTTACAACAAATGTTTATAGCTTTAATATACTGGTGATGTTAATTCTGTTATAAAGACAGTTGAAATAGACAGGCCCAAAATGTAAACATTTATTTGCATATTACACTGCGCACTTCATTCTGAAAAAACCTTTCCACTCCTTAAACACAACAGCTTGCCAAAGACTCAAAAAGTAACAGCAAAAATGTTTTAAAGTACATGAGAAGCAGGAAGCCTGCTAAACAACCAGTGGGGCCACTGGATGATCAAGATGCTAAAGGACTATTCAAGGAAGATAAGGCTTTTGCGGTGAAATTAAATGAATTATTTGCATCGGTCTTCATGGCTGAGGATGTGAGGGAGATTTCCAAACCTGAGCCATTCTTTTTTAGGTCACAAATCTGAGGAACTGTCCCAGACTGAGGTGTCATTAAAGGAAGTTTTGGAACAAACTAATAAATTAAACAGTAATAAGTCACCTGGACCAGATGCTATCCACCTAACAGTTCTGAAGGAACTCAAATGTAAAATTGCAGAACCACTAACTGTGGTCTGTAACCTATCATTTAAATCAACTTCTGTACCAGATGACTGGAGGATAGATAATGTGACACCAATTTTTAAAAAAGGATCCAGAGGTGATTCTGGCAATTACAGGCCAGTAAGCTTACCTTCAGGACCAGGCAAATTGGTTGAAACTATAATAAAGAACAGAATTATCAGACACATAGATAAATATGGCTTGTTGGGGAAGAGTCAACATAAATTTAGTAAAAGGAAATCATGGCTCACCAATCTACTAGTATTCTTTGAGGGGATCAAAAAGCATGTGGACAAGGATGATCCAGTGGATATAGTGTACTTAGATTTTCAGAAAGCCTTTAACAAGGTCACTCACCAAAGACTCTTAAGCAAAGTAAACAGTCATGGGATAAGACAAAATGGTCCTCTACTGGATCAATGAGATTTTTCAGCGTGGAAAAGAGACGACTAAGAGGGGGTATGATAGGTCTATAACATCAAGACTGGTGTGGAGAAAGTAAAAAAGGAAGTGTTATTTACTCCTTCTCATAACATAAGTTCTGAAAAGTTATAAATTGGCAAAAGTAAAAATGAAAAAGCGGGATAACAACCTTGACAACATTAATTCTATTGCATTTAGTGGGTGGAAAAACGGGAAAGGAAAATAAAGGGGAAAGCAGAAAAATCTCCAACATTTTGAAAATTCAAAAACTCAAAATACAAAAGATTCTGGTAATGGTGCCTCCAACATAAAAACTACCTCCAATATCTTCCAGTTAGAAGTCTGGTTTTTTGCTTCATTTGACACGGCCAGATGTGTCCCCACAGGTTCAAAAGTAGCATAACGAGAGGCTGAGAATGGCCATGAAAGACCTCCTCAACAAGTCAAAAGCCAGGGACTTTCTTCAAGGGGAGGGAAGGATAGAAGTGTGAGAAACAGAAGCTCTGAAATTAGGGATGAGAAGGGATTTGTAGGGGGGGAAATAGTATGTTATGTAATTAAATACTATACCGTAATGCACAGGCACAAGGAGATACACAAGCCATTAATTCCACTCTCACACTTAAGCCAACAAAACTTTTGTCACTTGGGAGTGTGAAAAAAACATCCTGATGAGCAATATAATTTTTGCCGGCACAAGCAAGAGCTAGTACGGCCGCGTTATGTTTGCGAGAGAGCTCTCTCCCGCCGACATAATAAAACCACCTAAACTGTCTTTACTCGCACTTATGCTGGCAAAATTTTTGTCGCTCAGCGGGATGCTTTTTCACACCTCTGAGTGACAAAAATTTTTCTGGCATAAATGGGAGTGTAGACAAGCCCCAAGACTTCAAGGGCAGTTTAAATGGTGTCATTTCCTAATTGCTGAGTGCTTGGCTTTGCAACTTTTATTAAGGTTCCATAGTGGAAAGTTGAAATATATTAGCCTTCTCTGTATTTTTCTAATGTATTTTTCAGAGCCAGATTCTGGAATCTTTATTTGCAAAGAGAAATATTTACTCATGTGATCTGAAACGAGTGGGATTATTTAAATTGAAACAAGTGGGATTAAGTTTTTAAGGCCCGGATTGACAAAGCCCTGGCTCGGATGATTTAGTTGGGGATAGTCCTGCTTGAGCAGGGGGTTGGACTAGATGACCTCCTGAGGTTCCTTCCAACCCTATTCTTCTATGATTCTATGAGTAAATCCTATTCTACCATAAGCAATGGCTACAGAGTCTGTCCCTCAATTTTTAGGAAGCTGCTGAGTATCTGAATTCAGCCTTTGGTATGATAATAATTATTATTAAAGTGTGCAGTACTTTATAAATCTACCTTTTCTACCTTTTCTATTTGCTGGGTTAACAGATTACATAAGGGACTCAAGTAATGCCTTCAAATCTGAAGGTAAAAAACCCTTTCTCAGAAAGTACAGGATGCCTAGTGGTGTCACTCTAAATACTGTGCTGATCAATGTTTTGCAATATCCAGGAGGAAGCAGCATAATAAATAGACTTGTTATTTTGCAGTAATACAATGACTATTATTTGAGATTAGAGGTATTATAATTCAGATATACAGACAATAGCACATCTGATAGTCAGACATTACAGAGGATGAATTACATGTCTATACAGTATTATAAAATCCTCCTCCTTGGAAAGATGGCAGTTTAAACTCTCCCAGTGTTAAGATTAAAACCACTGAAATGTGAAATGGCTGGTGTAGTGTCAGGTATGATGCATTATTTCTCCAATCAGAAATGCAATCTCCTATAAGCTTTTCTGGATCAGCATAGATACTTCATACAGTACCGTTGGCATTTACATATTTCTTTTACTTTATTTTATAATGTGCCCATCCAGTGCTCTAAACACATGTATGAAATACAATTAATAAGACAACATTAACATTTTGAAAAAGTGCCTAAGCAACGTAGCCTAAATTCCATTTTTAAAAGTGACTTAGATATTTAGGAACCTAAATCTCATTGGAAGTCAATGGGATTTAGCCTGTCTCTTTAGTAAATGGGACTTAGGCACTTTTGAAAATTTTACCCACATGCAAACTGGAACCAAGTTGCTGCAAACTGATTCAAGTGACTTAAGTATAGCTGTGTCAACTTATACCAATTGAGGATCTAGCCCCAAAGTATAAAAACCCTCACACCCACCCCCAAAATAAGGCTCTCCCACAACTCAACCTGGATTCTCAGAAATACACTCACAGCATTAAGAAACTGCATCTCCAGTGCACTGACAAAGGCAGTAACACTGAGCCCACTACCTTATTTAGTGATTTATAGGCTAAAATAAACACCTTACAATTGTACCCAAGTATGAACTCGAAGCCAGTGAAGCTAGTGGATCACAGATGTGATATACTCCCTGCAAGAACCACCAAAAAAAAAAAGTTGGGCCAGGGCATCCATTTTCAGCATAAACAAGTTTCTAGGTGATTTGAAGGTGTAGGCACATGGCGACATATAGCAGTAATCCAGTCTGGAGGTCACAAAGATGTTAAACCACTGATGTGAGATTGTAATAAATAACAACAACAAGACAATTTTTGACCATTGTAGCAGCTGAGAATAAAAAAATATTCTAATCTGTAAACCTGAGAAACAAAGGGGAGCAATTTCACTTCTGCTATTTTAACCCCTTCTTGCCTCTGTCTAAGCATCCTACCCAGATTTCCATCTCAGCCACCTTGTCCTTACCCATGCTTCCATCACAGTCAGCATATGATGTACGGCCACCAGTTTCTACAGGCTCACACTGAGAGGAATATCCAGGGGGGACCCAATCTCTGATCTGTTGGAGAAGAGATTCCTTACATACCATTGATGTTCCTGTCATTTATGCTTGGAGTCTCAAGGTTAACTAGAATGTATACTATAGCTGAGGTAAATGACAGTCTTTTAGGTCAGGATAACTTTTAAAAAAAGATTTTTGTACTATATACGACACTGAAATGTCTTGCTACATTGAAGAACTGTACCATCACAAGTGAACATGTTTTCCTCCTTAGTTTACCTTCATTAATTTTGAATTAAAAAAATCTATACTAATATATCATTAGCATTCAGACAAACTGGCAAAAGCCAAGTAATTCACAGCTGAACTGGCAGCATTTTTTCTTAGCATTTCAAAGGTTCTCTGAAGAGTGATTTTTGCACACCGTAGCATTTATTCTGCACTTCAGCACCACTACACAATATGCAGAGGTACAGAATAAAGACACAGTTTTGCATTTCATGGCTTTACTTGGTTTCCAGGTAACAGACATGTTTGCACTGTGAAAGAGATACTGAATTACATTATGATCCAAGGCCCTCTGAAGCCAATGGGAAGACACGCACTGACTTTGAAGAACTTTGTATGAGCGCTTAGGGTGAGATCCACAAAGGGATTCTAACTTTATGTGTCTATGTCCAAAATTTAGATCCTAAAATCCCTGCTCAACTGCTGCCTAAGCTTGTAGGTGCCTACATTTCTGCTGGTAAAGTTCCCTTGGTGCCCACATGCCTAACTCACAGTTAAGCCCCAGCTGGATCCTCAAGATAGGCCCCACAAGCATTGCTTTGCCTTGCTGTGCCTACTCCAGTAGGTGTGCTCTGAGCATGCCTACTAGAACAGGACCTGCACAAAACACAGGAGGTGGTGCTTCCTCTCCCCCATAAGTTTCATCCAAGCAGTTAGAGCACTCACACAGGATGTGGGAGACCTGGCTTCAAATCCCTGCTCCACATCAAGCTGAGGGCAATATGAACCCACATCCTGGGGGAGTGTTCCAATCACTGGGTTATTGGGTATAAGGGAGGCATCAACAGCACCTCCCTCTCCCCCCACCCTCATTTTTTTGTGAGAAAGGGCTTAGGCATCTAGCTGCAGGAGAGTCTAAGCCCTGGTCTACATTACAGAGTTTAGTAGATGCAAGGCAGATTACTTCGACCTAACTCTGAAAGTGACTACTCTAAAATTTCATCCCCGCTGACGTAACTCGCCCGCTACACCGACTTAACTCCAGCTCCTGGAGAGGCATAGAGTCAATGTCAATGTAGTTAGGTTGATGCAGTGCCAGTGTAGAGACTGTATTGCTTACATCGACTGTTGCTGGCTCTCAGAAGCCATCCCACAATACCATACACTGACTGTTCAATTGGTGCAAGAGCTCCTGATGAGGATGTGTACTGCTGACACAAGGAGCAAAGTGCAGATGTGCACAAGTGATGTAATTACTGCAGCAGCTGTATGCTGATGTAAATTAGGCCAACTTAATTTTTTTCTTAATTTTAATGTAATGACATTTCCTAAGTCTCTTGTGGATCTAGCCCTTACTAACCTCCTAGTTCTAACTCAAGCACAGGTTAGAGAGTTGACTTCCAATTTAAAGAGTGACATAATCAGGTAATCTATATTGCTTCAGATAAAAGCATTTCACTTAGTTCCTCACTTTAATGATGATGAAACAAAAATAAAAGTTTAAAATTGTGCATTTTAAAAGCAGTAATTATTTATAGAACTGACATCACGAGTGTTTCAAATATATAACATTCATCAGGGTTTAGGATGAAGAAAAACACCCGCCTTTCCCTTCAATCTAATCCATTGTAATGTTCAGAATAAATAAGAACATTATGGGTTTTCTTCAAAAATGAAAACATTTGGACAGCAAATAATTCTGGGTGGATGAAGTTTGAAAACTGGTGATTATATGATATCTTACACTGCTATATTTGATAGTTGGGAAGTGGTATCAGTGATTCAGCCGGCAGAACTAATTCCCTTTGAGTCAATATTGTGGCTATCAAGAATCCCAAAATTAAAGATCTGGTCTATTACAAGGGTCAGCTTTTGAGGTTCCTCAGAGGAAATGCTTTGGAGTATTTTGTGACATAGACACTACTGACCTGAAAATAATTATAGTTCAAGAAACTAGTCTCTAGGGTTTCCACAATATCCATAGCTATTATGTAAAGAGTTATTCAACTGTAGGAAGAGGCAAAAGAGGTTTTCTAGCATACTGGGCAGCACTGAGTCAACTTCTATAACATGTTGGTACAGACTCAACCTCTAAAGCCATTCAGCTATCCTGTTAAATACATTTTCACACTTTCCTGCAGTAGTTATTGTTTGCCCAGATGTAGATTTTCAAAAGCATAAAGTGGAAATAAGTGCTTAATTCTACTTTTTGCCTTTGAAAAGCTTTTCTAACAGTCTTAATATTTGATTGAAAATGAAATTCTCTCTCTTTTAGTGCAAAGGTTTGTCATAAAAATGACTTGAGTTTTACAGGGACTATAATTTACATTTTGCAGGAAATTTCATTATTTCAAAATTTATTTTCATTCTGAATCAGAAGAAAACTACAAGTTTTGAAATATTTATGAAAATTTCAGTAAAAATTTTTTTTTGATCAATCAAAACCATTTCTTTCAATTTTGCCTTTTTTTAAAAAAAAAATAAAAATCATAATGTAAAATAAATTTGAAATGAAAAGTAATTTCAAAATGAAAAATCAAAATGTTATGTTCCAAAAATGCTAAAATTGAATGTTTTGGCATTATTGAAATGCTTCTTTTCAATGTTTTCTAAACAAAATGTGGAAATGGACACATTCTCATGGAAAGCTTGCGTTTCAACAAAACAGCATTTTCTAATAGAAAACATTTTGTTGGGAAATTTTCAACCAGCTCTAAAAATAAAAAGGAATTAGTCTAATATTAAGCTAGAAGGATTAAATTTGTTTGCTTTGTAAACTCATGTGTTGTATGGATATTATATATTCTATATATTTTAAAGCATTAATATTTTGTTAGTTTATTGGATTAATTACAGAAGGCCAGGAGTAACATTTCCAAATAAAACTTGAAGTTGATCTGATTTATGGAGCTTTTTCATGGTTTTCACATGAAGTCAGAGCAAATATGGTGTTTTCAGCTGAATTTTGCTTTTAGATTTTGGGGTTATTTGAACTCAAACTCAAGAAGGGACTAAGGAGATGCCAACACAGATGAATCAAAATTGGAGATGAGGAGTCCACAGACCCACTGTGAATTTAGATCCATACTGATTGTATCAGCCATGTAACAAGGTCTTTCAAAAGAAGAATTATCTGTGATTAAAACAGTGTAATTGAACTCTGCATTTTCCAATCATTAATATTTTCTAAAAGGTAAGAAAGAAATACGTGGTACATTATGATTTATGTTATTTATTATTAACTATTTCTTATTATTATCCTTATTTCTTAAGGATCTGAGATTGTGAAACTAATTGTTTAAGAATCTGTGAAATGTTATATTTAACTTTTATATTTTTTGGTCTGTGTGTTTATTATACTACAGCAGGATATTTAAAAGTATCTACTTTTAAATATATTCATATATTTATATATATGGGCTGAATTGTAATACCTGCTATTCAACAAAGTAAAGGTATGACAATTTGGCCCTAGGCACACCCTCTAAGCTTCCACAAGTTTTATTTACCTTCAAGTACAGAATATTCATTTTAAATAATGAGTGCATGTTTTGTTAATTGATGGAAAGTGTAACTTTGTGTACTTTTTACTATTTTTAAAAGTATATAAAAGTATTTATAAAAGTGTGGATATAAATGACCCAAATTAGCCTAAAGAAAGGTTTTAAGGCCTCTAATAAAATTTGATCAATTTAAGTCTTCCTTAAAAAGCAATCTTCCGTGAGTCCATCTAGTGTTAATGAGCGATCTCAGAAATTCCCTAACCACTAATGAAGATCACTGTGCTTCATCTGTACTAAGTGCAAGCAAACTCCAGATTTTACAAATATCCACCTAATGAGACATTCTTGACACAAAACAAGCTTACATTCTGCCAAAGCCTCTGCTGCATGGCTACTTCTCAGGGCAGCAAAGACTGACCAGAAGAGGATGATACAGATTGAGCTGAAGTTAGATTTCCTTTTTGCTGGGCTTTTAAAAAAAAAATAAAAAAATAACCCACTTTTAACCTACTTAGGACACTGAAAATAACCCTTAACTATAGATGTAAATGGAGTATGTGGAGTACTCCATAACCAGAAGCATATATCCTGGGCAGCTCAAGATGACTATTCATTCCTGCTTCTTCAGGGAAAGAAGATTATGCTGACACCTCTCTTCAACCAAAAAAATTTGTTGATCACTAAACTGATTTTGCTGATCTAGCAAAGCTGTGGCCTGGCATTTACTAACTCAGCTACAATAATAATTAGGGATTAGTAAACAGTTCCCAAATAATAGCCGAAACATACCCCCCAAAATAGTGGAGACATACTCGTTACCAAAGCAGGCTGACAAGTGGGGTGAATAGTGGAAAGAGAGGAAATTCATATTTTTGACTGAGAGGGCAGGGACTGGACAGATGCCCCACTTCCCAATGGAAGAGTTAGTCCAGCCTGCAGGCAGCAGAAACTGAAGGTGAGGCAGTGGGGGATATTTAATATATTAAACACATGAACACCAAAAAAGTGCGATAGAACATGCGTCTGATCCTCTGATCACTTTGCTTACTTGTGTATACTTCTGTCCCACCTCTGGTCTGGACGGTTTGTGTATTTTTTTTTTTTGGTGGGGGGGAGGAGGGAGTCTTTTAACATAGGTTTTTGGGGTAGCTTCTGCTGTGTCTAGGGGACACCAACCCTGACTGTGCACTGCCACAATAGAAATAATTAGATGCAAAACAACAACATAAAAATAACTCCAGGGCTGCAAAGCCAAACACTCAAACATTGAGATATACCAGACTTAAGTTTGCCTAGTCCTCTTGTGTGTATGCATTAGGATAGTCTTGCCCAACATCTTATAGGAAGTCTGCAGCAGAGCCAGGAATAAAGCGTCAAGCTCTCCTGGGTCCCAGTCCAGTCCTTATCCACAGAGAATACCCTCCTTTCTTACAATCCTCTGCCTCATTTGCTGCACATCCTGTACAATAAGTGAAGGAACGGTCTTACAAAACAAATAATATGTGATCATGTAATTAAAGACTCCAGCATAATATACGTGCACCAGGGAGCCAAAGTAAGGTTACATGGATAGGATGAGATTCTCATTTGCGATATTAGAGACTTGGAACTAGATTCTAGACCTTGCCATAGCCACTTCGTATCATTCCAACAACACACAGGAGCCCTAGAGGGAGTAGAGTCTCTGGGAGCGGGGATTCAACTCTATGCAGAACCTCCACACACTGCCTCCAATATAGCGACATGCCAGAGTTCGGAGGGAGTTGTTGGGGACAGAGAAGCCTCTAGGCAGAGTGCGAGGCTGCCATGAGTTAGAGTAGCTCAGAATCTGAGAAGCATTTAGGGTCTATCTTCACTTCCGGGGCTGCAGGGATCGATGCAGCGGGATCAATTGAGCGGGCTGTGGAGACCTGCTCAATTGATCCCAGAAGTGCTCTCCGGTTGATGGGAGATACACAAGCTACATAACGTAAGTCAATGGCCGGCAGCATCATAGGCCAGGCCTTAGTCACCTCCTCACTCTCACCAAGAGGTGCCACACAGAATCAGAGCTTGGGTTTCTACTCCAAGCTGCACTAGAAGTGGCCCTGTACAACCTCTCAGCTACCTATACATAAAACAAGGGTTCCCTGCCTCTGGAGTAGCATTATGAGGCTTCGATCAATAAGGGCTGTGAAGTACATAAAATACCAGTAAATGGAAAAGTGGAGACTAGAACTCATGAGCTTCTCCTGAAATCTACCCTACTTTTTCTCTACAGCTGCTGCCACCACATTTAGAGCTTTCTGAATAATAGACTGTTTGGTTCAGTGGAACGACTGAAAAGACAAAAAGTTTTGTTTCAAGTTGAACCAAAAATGAATTTTTTTGAAAATCTTCTATGACACCAAAATTTTGAGTCGGGTCTAAATAAAAGGATTTGTTTTAACCCAGCTCCAATTTTTTTGTTTCAATTTCAGTATTTTCAGAAAAGGAAATGAGGACCAGATTCACAAAACAGGTAGGAGGAAGAAGAGAGAAGGAAAGAACCATCCTTTAGCCTAATGGTTAGGATACTCTCCTGGGAGGTAGGAGATCTAGATGTGACAGATGGGACAATTTCCTGCAATGTCTTTGGGAGGTCTGATTGAACTGAGTTTAAATAACTTGAGGGGGTCCATTGTATTATACATGCAAAGTTTATGTATGATTGGGGGATTGTATGCAACTTCTCTATGGGCAGACAGGGCCCGTGTAAACCCTGGGAAGAGGAAAGAAGGCACTTTCAGGATGAATAAAGTTAAATGGGTTTCCTAGAAAATACCTGTGGGGAGAGGAATGCTATTTCCCACCTCCAGACCCAATCTTTTGAAGCTCTGCCCAGAAGAGAGGACCATTGTCTGGCTGATTAACTGTTCACAATTTCTGCAGATCAAAGACCAGAGGAGAAAACAAAACAAGCCTGTTTAGAGAGTCTGACTTGCTGGGGAACTCACTTAGTTGGGGTGATCTCCCATAAGCAGAGCATAAAGTGTGCAGCCTGACTTGCTGGGGAACTCACCCCATAAGCAGAGAAGTGTGCAGCCTAGAAAACCCCTCATCAAGAAGGAGACACACATGGGTCAGTACCCAATCAAGTGATAGCTTGGAGCTTAAAGCAGGTTCCTTTGCTGGGAAACACAGACAATGTTACCCTGAACTGTGATACTAAGTTCAATTCTCTCCCTGACACAAAGATGGACAGCGGGGATGAAATGAAGAATTTCTACATTTTTGATCAAATGAAACATTTGGAAACATAGTTCACTGTGCTTTGGAAACTAAAATTTTTAGCCAAAGAAATCAGCATCTTTCTAAAAACATTTCAATTACCACAAAATTTCCTGCCCACCCATCTTATGCTAGTATTTGCAGTAAGTTCCTTCTCAACAGTAGCGACTCCTATGGGCATATTCAGTATTTTTCATATTAATTTAAATAAAAAAATAATTAGTGAACAGCAGTTTTACAAGTTCTACAGTAATAGAATTGCTAAATGCCTCATTTACAATAGTAAAATATTGTAATTGTATGTTTGCAGGGCAAAATGACTGCTTAAAAATTCTGGCTCTTTGCTACCTGTTTTGGAAGTCTATATTCCATGCTCAAGTCTTGTCTAGAATAAGGAATTTACCAAAAAAAAAAAAAAAACCCAACCCACACCACTGATTTATTATTTTCCTAATTCTCTAAAGTGGAGACTATCTGGGTGTTATGGAAGTTAAAAAGTAGGGGTATATGTAAATGTGTGTGAACATATGTGGAAGTGATTTATCTACTACACCTACCATCTCCAGTGCATGGTTTGGTTACAGTGTTTCACAATAAACTACAATAGCAGCACCATAATCCACTACCCCCAACCACTGGGAAAAGCTCGTAGAGTAAAAAGGATGCATGCATTAAAATAACATTCTCCATGCGTTCCAAAGAATGAGTGATATATCTACCACAGTTTACTAATGTCTTTAGCTTTTATCAGGAAGTTAGTATCAGCTAGATAAATCATCTGCATTCCATTTTACCAGGCTTTCAAATGTAATATCTATCATCCATCCAGACCACACAGGTCTATATCTCAGGTAAAGAGTAAAACAAAGCTGTGTGGTCTCATTTGTGAGCACTGTAAAGACAACTTATTTTTAACCTTAAAATATGCTATTGCATTTAAGTTGAATAACCTATTTACATTAACCTTCAGTGACTATGCCTGAATTATTTTCTACTTCATAAATCAGTCACAAAAGCTGTCACAGGAAGGTGTAAATTACACTCCTTGCACCAGCCTAATCTCCCCTGTAAAAGGGTGGAAAAATTTCCAGCTGAAAATACTTCCACTGTCATCTTCCCTCAGGATTTCCACTGGGGATTAGAAGAGTGGTCCATTTAATTTGTGATGAAGCTCAGTCAGTGGAGGTCATTAAGCAATCACCCTCCCCAGCCACACCATTCACTTTCAAGCCTGCACTGGTTCTTTATGCTCTGGAACAATGATGGTGTGTTAAAGAAGTTGTAGCCATTTTGTGCTGTCACTTCCTCTGAGAAAGTAAATTAAAATGGCTGCTCATCTTTCCCGATGGGATGAGTTGAGCCAACCAGGGAACGGGAAGGATATCATGTGAATTCTGTTATGACATTCACCATGCAACCTGGAAATTCAAAATGTGTCTCAGTTGTGACCCAAGTCTGCACCCAGCTGCACCAGTGGAACTGTTTTCACCTCTACCCCTCTTCCCACAGATTCCCTACCTCAATGCTTATGCTATCCATCAGTGGAGTTAGCTTGATGTGAACCTGGTGTAATGATTGGGAGGCTCAAACCCTCCATGTTCACTAAAGCTTCACAAACTCAAAACCAGCTAAGTTTCATGTGTGCTCCATTTTAGTGCCTATGTGGACTCTAGTCATCTCAAAGGGAAGGGAGAGGAGATGGGAGTCATGGTTCTGCCCAATCTCCACACCCGCCATCAGAGCTATCTGGTCATCCAAGGGAGCAGTGACACATTAGTGGATGCGCCTCCCACTGCAAGTGGGGCACTCTGGGAGCCATGGACAGAGGCTCAGACTACAATTCACAATCATTCTTTTACAATTAGAACTAGTCGAGAAAATTAATTCATGTCCAATATTTATACTTTATGCCCCAGGGTTGGTTAAAAAGAAGGCCACCACTGTGGCTTGAATGATTGATGGTATGCTAAGAGTTCCATTGTCTGCAGTATCACAGAGAGTAGAATTCTAATGTATCAGACTGACTGGAAGCTTTATCATTCATCCTTAATGCTTTTAAGTGGTGTTATCACTAATATGCCTGCTAAACGATAAGAAAAGCATAGGGATTGGAATGACAAATAGGATGAGTATTTTAATATCTATATCATTACCTGCCCCCAGGAGCACTAATGGTGTTGGACAAGGCTTCCTAAACTTTTTTAAAAATAAATATGCACCACATCTTAGTAGGGAGAATAGGATGGAACACTTTTAATTTAATCTGCAATTACAGATTGCCTCATTCTTTTCTTCGAGTATCCCTCTTTCTAGAGTGGCTGGCAGTTTCCCCCCCACACACTAAGGGCTCTGATCTCACAGGATCTCTCTGCCTTTCTTTCTTCCCCTACAAAAGGCAAATATGCTCATTCCTAGCCATTACAGGTGCCTAGGTTTGTCTTCATATTGAAGAACCTGAACACCTGCAAAAGAAGATTCAGGGCCCAATCTGCTCCCAGAGGAGCTACTGGGTCAGAACCCTCTTGCCCTGAACCTTGTGTCGTTCTTTATATTGGTGCAAAGTGCAGGTAAAATGCCAGTAAATTAGAATGGTAATGACTTACATCCACTTTGAAATAATGTAGTCATTTACACTATGATGCAGGACACATTTACACAAGATGCAGAACAGTGGAGAATCTGTCCCAATAAGAACTTTGCAGTTGTTTTCAGTAGGAACAGAATCAAGCCCTTAATACTACTGTTCCCTTTGCCGGTTAGCCAGCGCTGTTTGTGATACTATGAATGGAAACCTCAATTTCCTTCCATAGGGTACATGCTGCAAAAATCAGGCAATAGAAGGAGGATGAAAGGGACTAAAATAGGAATCGATAGAAAGGTAATAAAATAAACACTGTTAATGTTTATCTGCTCTAAAAACATCACAATTCCATTTTAAGTATTACTCAAGGTTCTAACATTACCTGCCAAACCTGAAGCAACTGTTATATTTTCAGCTTTGGAAGGCTGCCTTCATAAAATCTGCCCTCTTTGCAGAAAAAATATACATTGAAACAGTCTGAGATTTACTTAAACTTAACATGCTTTTTCAGAGATTAAAAGCAGGGTGGGATATTTAAAAGTAACATTGCTTTTCTTGGTTGAACTTCCATCGGTTTTAATATTTTGATTGTATCACCCATATGAGGTGAAGCAAAGCTGTAGGGGGGAAAAATCACAAAAGTTATTTTTAAACAGCTCATTTTCATACAAAACTGGTGTAAGAGCTTCGTCCAGCTGCACCCTTCCCACTCCCCACCCTCGGATGAAAATCCAAATCAGTGACTTGCGTGTATGGAAGCTTTTAGTATATGTTCAATAATAATATCCAAACTTAAATCCCCAGAGCAATAGTATCATTAATTACATTTCATCAGACCAGTTAAGCCTTTGATACAATAAGATCATGTGGGCCAAACAGTAAATTGAGTTATATCCCTTGCTACCTCAATGAAGTTAATGGGACTTACACATGCTGTAAGTCAGCATAAAATTTGGTCTAGTGTTTCTACAGATCCCAAAGAAGAGAAATATACCAAACATCAGTGGAATGCCTTTTTGTTTAAAAGTATTTGACTTTAAAAGTAGAGCAGAAAGCTGCCTCTTGGCAGTGCAAGTAATGTAAGGAGACCATCTCAGCATAACAACTTTAATTGTACAACCATAACCCTTCACCCCAATTATGTTCAGTCTTGGTTTATTTATTACTGGTGCTGGTGCATTCTCTGTAACAGTCTTTTTACTTTGATACCGCATTTAAAAAAAAAAACACCACAAATATTTTATACTCCATATACATTTTCATTTAAAGGTTCCTTGATTAAGATTCTCTCTTTGAGAAAGTTCCTGCACCCTAATTGCAGATAAAAGCTTGAGAGACCTGTTTCTTATTTTATTTTTTATTTGCCCTTCACTAGATTTTTTTTTTCTCCTTTCTCCCAGGAAAAATCTGGCAAAGGCCAAAAACTAGCTGAGCAATATCATCAATTTATTAAGGGTGTCTGTGATGTTCTGGGGTTCAATCCAAACCAGTAAGGGGTTGTGTTACCACTAGCCCTGTAACCCTGGGTGCCTGAAATGCTTTGTTGCTGTGGCTCACAGCCTGAAAACCAACAACCAGTAGACAAGCATGCAGTCTCCTGAGTGTCTGCGCAGTTCTGGCTCAGCACTCTGATCTTGGCAGCTTACCATCCTACCGGTGTTAACAAACACTATTTTAATAAAAGCACTGGATTTGTTTATAGTAAAAAGTAAAACAGCTTTATTAAATAAGAGTTATAGGTTAAGTGATACCAAGTCAAAGGAATAAAGGTTAGAAAGGTTATAAACAACAAAAGTATGAATACACTTTTAAGACTAAAACTTAATTTCAGCCAGTTACAATCTACGGCAGGGGTGGCCAACCAGTCAGAGATGAAGAGTCAAAAAATAGATGTAGATATCACAAAGAGCCACACGTCATTTACCCACCACTGAAAATTCACGCTGATGCATCAGTTTCGGTGGCAGCTGGTCAATTTCACTTCTCTTATCCTCCCCAAAAATTCAGGCTGATGCATCAATTTCAGGGGCAGCTGGTCAATTTCACTTACAGTCTCAAAGAGCCTCAAAGAGCAAAGAGTCGCATGCAAAGAGCCGCTTGCGGCTCACGAGCTGCATTTATATAAGCAAAGAGCCGCATGCGACTCGCGAGCCACGGGTTGGCCACCCCTGATCTATGGCTAAGCAGCTTTCTCGCCTATAATCGAGTTCCAGAGACTTACCCCATTGGTTAAAGGGCCCGTCTTTCTGCTATCTCAAGAGCTCTGGCCTCTTCAGTCCCTCAAATTATGGATAACTTGGAGTTCTCTGCCCCTCCCTTTGTAGAGTACAGTACACCTTTGAAAAAGCATCTCTCTATGTTCACAGACCCCACTTCAAGAGGCAGAAGGGCTTCTTGGGCATGCCATCTCCAACCCCGTCAAGATTGTTAAATGGTCATCTTTCACCACTTGTTCTCCTGATGGATTTGTTTACCTTGCATGTCAGTATCCTCCATTGTCTCTGCCTGGTGACCAGACAGGAAAGACAAGCAAATAGCATGGCCAGATCACAAAGGACTGTGTAACTCCTAGCTCTCTTGTGAGTTTTGATGGTTCTGTTCACTGCATATGTAAATTACAACCCCATTGTCACTGGTCAACTCTACTTCATTTGTATTCATGACCTACGCAGACGTGTTTTCTGCTTTGTTCAAATACAGACTTTAAAACTTAACAGAGAGCATCCATAACCTCACATATATTATTACTGTGAACTTTATGCATTATTAACCACCAGTGCGTCAGTTTTCCAATGATATATTACATGTCATCTTTTAGGTACATATCATGACACCAAGGAGCTCGGTACACTGGTCAAATCCACTGCTAGATACCAGGGAGCCCCCTTGACCTGGGGATGCTGTTAGGGTCACACTTCCCCCACTTACAAAACTGCCAGAGGATTAGACACTGGCTGACCCAGAGGCAGCAAATCAGAGTTCTCTTTCCTGCACAGGGCCATCTGCTGCAATATTTCTTTCCCCTTCGTACAGAAGAAATATGTTTAGTCTGTTTACAGTGTCCAGGACATACCAGTGTCCATACTTTCACTTATAGAGTCATTACAAACATTTCACAGTGACATTAATGATTAGTGTGTTCTTAGATTTCAAATATATTATGTCACCTTTTAAATAACTATGACAGTCGCTATACCTCACACACTGGTATGTCAGGTGTGATAAGGGTTTCTGACATGGAGCAATGAGCCACAAATGGCTGTCTGTGTCACAGTAGCAAGTGACAAAGCAAATCAAAGGCTATGTATACACTTCTGGTGGCACCGCCAACAGTGCAGGATCGATTTTGCGGGTTCGATTGAGCAGCAGTGAAGACTCGCTCAATCAAACCCGGAAGTCAACTCTGTAAATCCACCCCGGCAAGAAGCAATGTGCTGCGTCAACGGGAGAGCCTTTCCCATCAATGCAGGGCAGTGGAGACGCCACAGTAAGTAGACGTTAGGAAGTCAACGGGAGATACCCAAGTTACTATACGTGGTTTGGGTATCTCCTGTCTACTGCCACCGAAATCCGCGGCCAGTGTAGACCAGGCCAAAGTCAGGACTGTATCAATTATATAGTATGATTCATAGTATGATACAGAGTATGAAACACAGTGCTTGAATGGACACAAGAGGTCATCTAGTCCATCTCTCTGCACTGAGGTAGGGTCAAGTATATTTTGACCACTCTTGACAGGCATCTGGCTAACCTGTTCTTAAAAACCCGAAATGATTGGCATTCCACAGTCTCAGAAACCTATTCCAATACTTAACAATTCTTATACTTAGAAAGAATATCGAACCTAAATCTTCCTTCCTGCAGACTAAACCCATTACTTCTTGTCTACTTTCAGTGGACATGGAGAACAATTGATCACAGTTGTCTTAACAATTTTCAAATATGTTAAGGGTGTTATCAGATCCTACACCTCAGTCTTTTTTTCTCAAGATTAAACAATCATATTTTGGTGGGTTGGTTTGTTTGTTTTTGTTTTTTTTTAACATTTTTCATAGGTTATGTTTTCTAAACTTTTTATCATTGCTGCTTTTCTCTGGACGCTCTCCAATTTGTCCACATCTTTCTTAAAGTGTGAGGCACACAAGTGGGCACTGATGAAGTTGAGGCTTCACCAGTGCTGAGTAGAACAATTACATCCCACATACAACACTCTTGTTAACACTCCAGAATGTTGTTAGCCTTTTTCACGACTGCATTGACTCATTCAATTTGTGATCCAATATAAGCTCCAGATTATTTTCAACAGTACTATTGTCTAGCCAATTATTTGCTATTTTGCATTTGTGCATTTGATTTTTCCTTCCTAAATGTAGTACTTTGCACTTGTCTTTATTGAATTTCATCTTACTGATTTCAGACCAATTCTCCAATTTAGCAAGGTCAATTTGAATTCTAAGCCTGTCCCTCCAAAATGCTTGCAACCCCTCCCAGAATGGTGCCATTTTCAAATTTTATAAGCATTTTCTCTGCTCCATTATCCAAGTCATTAATGAAAACACTGACTAGTACCAGACCCAGGACAGACCCCTGTGGATCCCCACTGGATATATTCAGTTTGAGAGTAAACCATTAATAACTAATCTTTGAGTATGTTTTCAACCAGTTGTCTTCCTACTTTATAGTGATTTCATCTAGATCACATTTCCCCAGTTTGCTTATGAGAAGGACCGTGTCAAAAGCATCATCAAAATCAAGATACATCAGATCTACTGCTTCCCCCCTCCCACCCCCATCCACTAGGATAGTAACCCTATCAAAGAAAGAAATTACATTGATTTGGAATGATTTGTTCTTGACAAATTATGGTTGGCTGTTACTTGTCACCCTGTTCTCCTCTAGGTGCTTACAAATTGATTGTTTAATAGTTTGTTCCATTATCTTTTCAAGTATTGAAGTTAGGCTGACTTATCCATAATTCCTCTGGTCCTCTTTTTAAAAGCAGGTACTACGTTTGCCCTTCTCCACTCCTCTGGAACATCACCTGTCCTCCATGAGTTCTTGAAGATAATCACTTATGTTTTCAAGATTGCTTCAGCTAGTTCCTTAAGTACTGTAGGGTGAATTTCATCAGGCCCTGCCAACCTGAATACATCTAACTTATCTAAATAGTCTTTAACCTATTCTTTCCCTATTAATAACTAGTGATCAAATACGTTAATATTTCCTATATTTTTAATCTTTAAAGTATAGTCTGAAAACACTTTTGATGTAACCTTTGGGTATGTCTACACTGCAAACTAGACACCCGTGACTGACTCATGCCAGCTGACTCGGGCTTGGGCCATGGGGCTGTTCCACTTCAGTGTAGACATACCATTAGGGCACAATTTTGACTTCCCTATTTCAGTTTTCTACACATTTCCATTGATTTACTCCTGAATTACAGCAGGGTATGTATAATCAGAATCAGACCCACTGACTGCAGAAGTTCTGTTATTCCACTTCTATTTCTAAGTTTAGATTATTGACATAAAATACTTTTTCTTCATCTCAGGCCTCATATGGTCCTAAGTATATTAGGGTGAAATAAATTAACCAATTTTTCAAATTGCAGGCACATTATATAATTGGAAATATATAAATAAAAGCACCATTTAATAAAATTATACAGCAGGGTCCCCATTCCTGCAATTTACCGTGCACAGGTGAATGCTGGATGCACATCGACACTTCAGAGGGGTTCTGCATGGGGTCCATCTGTACGTTGCACATTGCACGGCTGAGCCCTTAAATTACATTCACAGTAACTGCTGTGACCATACACATGAAACCAAATGCACAGGGGGTCCAGCATATTTCATCGTGATAAAGAGATCTTTTACTGGATAGCATGAGATCACTATATTTTGAACACTGTATTTTGATTTCAAAGGCTGCAAAAGACACTGCCCTGAAGATATAAAAATGCAGATTCAGTTAACATAATTTTTGTGGCACCAAGTTTAATTCAAAAGGATTAAATAAGTGTATTCATAGATTTTTAAGCCAATCAAATCTAGAAGCCATTTCCTGCATTAATCTTCCAGCTAACTTAATTATACAGCCCCAAGCTCTGGCTCCTGATCAATTAACAGAGCTGTAAAAATCTGGAGCCCAAGTATACCACATATTAATCACTACATCTGATGTAAGGAAACAGCCTTTATTGTGGTTTGAAATCTAACCAGTAACCACAACTGATGTAGCTGTATTTCACTTTAAAAAAATAGAGATTTTTAATTAGTATTTCTCAACACTGTGATGTGCTGTACTGATAGACGGTCATGTTAGGGACAGGTTATATAAGTATTTAAAAGATAAAAATGTTCTTTGTAAGCTACTGAGCAAAACTATGCATATCTGCTCACCAAAAGGAATATTTCAGTAGTCATCACTTTCAATTTTCATCATCACTTTCAATTTTCATCATCACTATCTCATATTGTAGCTGGTTTTTTTGTTTTTCTTTTCATTACATGAAAATTGTTTTCTCCAGATTAAGCTAATCAAATAATAAATGCACTATGAGCAATTTAGCAGTGATTTAAACATGCATTCCATTTCTTGCCCCACATCTACACTAGGTTTAATGATGTTTTTGTATGACTTCAGTGAGTGAAATTCCTGGGCAAATTTTATGCACCTGTGTTACCAGGAACTAGAAATTTACAAATAATGAATTGTAGCCAGTGTTAAATCATGGAACAGTCAGGGAAAATATTTTGAGCTTGATGTGAATTCAGGTGTGTTGAGGATTTTCTGAAAGGATGAGATGTGCTGCTATTGGGACTCAATCAGAATTGTCCTATGTACTAGGCACTAACATACATACATGGTTTCAATACTACAGAGAACAATTCTTTTCAGTTGTAACAACTTTGTCATGGCTGAACAGATGCAGTAAATTTGCATCTAAAATAATAGACAATGAATAGCAAAAAAGCGAACACAGAAATGAGAATGCATTTACCAGCTCCCGTGAAAGATTTCAATTATGAAAAGGCTTATACCATTCTTTGTTCAGGAAAGCATTTTCAAAATGACATCTTCAAGTTACTGAAGGTATCCATTCAGGATGCGATTCACAAACCAACAATTCCATGTCAATTGGCCTGATCCAAAGTCCTTTGGCTCTGGGGAAAGGCTCCCACTGGTTTACTAGGGTTTTGGATCATGCTGAATATCTGCACATGCTTAACTACTTTGCTGAATTGGGGGCCATAGTCCTTTAGCTCAGGCTGCAGGGACAAGATGTCAGTTATTATACTAGAAATATTTAGATAGACACACTTCTTATCTGATAAATTTTTGAGAATTAAACTTAAATATATACAATTAATATGCTTTGGATGATTTCTCAAAAGTTGGAGTCTTCCTTAATTGAAAGATCGCTTCTTAGGATTTTTAATTTATTTTGTTAGTAGTACTAGTAATTATTTGTACTCTAACAGCACTCCCTGTGTGTTAGTCACTGTTTACAAACACAGGAAGATACTGTCCTAAAAAGCTTACAGTTTAACTTCCTGCTAGTGCAACCTGCTCTCTTTTGCAGATTCCCGATTGGCTGTATATTATAAGGGGAGCTGGTAGTGACCCCAACATTTAGGTTGCCTAACACTTTCTATTACAAAGTGATTTTTTATTCCAGAAGCATTTACACCAGCATTGTCTGCAATAGGCCTTTTGATATTTGGTATCACAAATACCCTCGGATGTAGGAGTGTACCTTTTCTTTGGCCCATGAAACTCCACTCAGCTTTTGCTGAGATCTAAATTTAAAAGTTACCATCTCCCTTTCCTCACTTTTGCTGTCCAGGTAAGTTTTGGTACCATGCCAAAATAACTAAACATTGACGGGCAGTAATTCTGCCACCACCAAATCAGCATCATCCTCACACATTGTAATGGAGAAACCTGGGAACTGCCAGAGCAGCTGTAATGGGGTGTGGGGAGCATGAAGAGAGATGAGCCACTGCACAGGATGGGCACAAAGGGGCAAAATTAAGGTTGCCCAAGCAACTGTATATCTGTCATTTCTTAACTTTCAAGTGTTTGACTTTACAACGGAATATTCTTGTAATGTATTTTTGGATGTAGGATGTATTATTAAGATTGCATATATTTTGACTGCATCCTTCTTGCCCCTATGACTCCTTGTAAACTGCTTTTCATACTGGACCCTACTGTTGTAATGTAATCTTCATGTGGGCAGGGCTCTGTGCTAAGAAATCACAATGTGGGATTAGGGCCAAATATGACAAAGAATCAGGGAGAGGGATGCAACCACAATGTACATCTTAACTTAAATGTACATCACATTCTTTATTATATAATTTAGAGGTACATGTCAACTACACTGCATCATCTCAATCAATACAGGATTAGGGCTAGAGCGTAGAAATGGATCTGTCTGTGTGCCTGTACCAGCATGGATCACCACTGAGTCCAAGATACATGGATGTGCTCAGGCATATCCATTTGCAGGGTCTACCCCTTACCTCTAAGACACTGATCAGCTATCACAGAAGCAATGGGCCTGGAGAAGGCATTTGAATGAGAAGGCAGTGAGTCACCCTGCTGATCAGTTCAGGGAGTAGTTTTTCCTTTTTGTCAATGTGTGCAACAGCTCATTAACAAGACAAAGCATTCTTTCTCACGGTTTCATGCTGCTAAAGTGATTTTTTTTAAATAGTACCAATACACTACTGAGTTGATTGATACAAAGTACAACACTGCAAGATCTACCAATTGCATTAATCACTGAATAGTAACATTGTATTAATAGTAATGCAGTTCTGAATAACTTTTTGTTTTGAAATAACTAAGGGATTATTCTTTGGGGTTTTTTTTTGTTTGTTTGTGTGTTTTTTGCTTTTTTAAATTAGGTCAAAATTAGCACCAATGTGCAAATCATCTACTTTATTTCCACAGGAAGTAACTTGTCTTATTCAACATAAGAACATACAGAGGGCTTTATTACAACAGAGAGCATGAAGGCCCTCTTGATCAAAGCAGCAGTGGCTTTCTGTAAAGTACCATTGGAAGGGATTTTAAATCAGGAGGTATTTTTATCTCTGCCTCAAAGGCAGAAAAATTCATATTTTTTCCCAACTCCCCTGACTTTTGCTGAAGATTGAAACATCAGACAAACTGCTCAACGACTCAAGACTAGTCTAGGAAACTGAATATTATTAAAGGAAGATTTCACAAATCAGAAAAAATAGATTTAGGGCAAGAAGTGAGAGAGCATGAACCTCTGATCTGCCAAATATGAACACCTTATAGAGAAATCAGCCCTTATTTTTGCACAAATTGAAAATGCGCTGCCCAGTTCAAATCCCATCTGAATTCTTAGACGATGCCCCATAGGTTTGAATTCACAGCTCTCTACAGATTTATTCTTTTTCATTTCTGGAAAGCAGTTTTGTTTTTGGTTTGCTTTTTGTATTCACAATCTTCAAACTACTGTTTGTGTCAATAGTGCTTTATGTTCCTCTCAAGAAGGAAAGAAAGAAGTCTTTAAATAGGTCTCTAGGATCCTGTTAAATGGATTACAGGGAATCCAAGTAGTTGAAACAGTAGTTCTAGAGCATGCTACTGTTTGTCTATGCTGAAAAGACTATGTATTTTTTTTTAAGATACTCCATTATATGTAGCTACAGTGTAGCCATTAAATTCTCTCTATCACCCTGCAGGTTATTGTGTTAGCAAATAATGCCAAGTGCTTTGTGACTGCGCCCTGATACTATATCAGTGAGCTACATGAAAGGATTTTTGTGCTGCAGCTGCACTGGCCTATCTGCCCCCAAATTCACCTTTTCAGAATGGATTGCTTTAACTACAGTGAATACATCCATTTGAAATGGACCTTTAAGAGAGCTCTCTAAGTAGCTAGCCCATAAAGCTTTGTGACATCAGTTACTAGGATGTTGGATACCACGTTCAAGCCTGCAGCTTAAGATAGAAGCCAAAGAAATGGCAGAGACGGCATTGGGGGAAGGGTGGAAAGTGAAAAGCTTTTATTCTTCCGTATGTACAGAACTTGTTTGGTTTCAAAGGCTAGGAGCCGTATCATGGTTTCCTCAGCTGTGGGTGTGTTGGAGAGATGAAGAGGGGCACTGCAAATAGTGGCAGTTCTTAGAGAAGAGAGGCAGGCAAAAGGCCTCCAGAGAGGCTGGGGGAGGGAGTGAATGGAATATATTATTATACACAGTATTGGTCTCAGAACACAAGGGCAAGATTTTGATTACTTCCTCTACAACAGCACAAGAAGGCAAGGACAGGCTCTTGGGCCCTCTTTCCACCTGATAGGCCCTGGTAGAAACAGCCAGAAACTTGTCCCATATCTCTACATCAAATATTGTTCTCCACAAAATGCTCTATCTGAGGATAAATCCTGCCATCCTTACTCAGTTCGCACCCAGGCCAAAACCCGCTCCTGCACCCCTGAGCCTCTCTGAATAAAAGCCAGGAGCCACACAGACTTTCTTCACAACAAATCTGTCCATCTTCCTTCCACTCTGCCATTTCCCTCATTTCAACAACACACTTTTGAGCATGCAGCACTATAATGGGAGGGAGAGGGAGACACACACCTTTTGAGCGCCTCCTGCTGCTCTGTCTGGTACTGCAGGCCTTTCCCCACCCCAGCATCCCCTGTAGGTTTGTCAGCCTTGCTTGCTGGGTCTTCAGTGGCTCAGCCCTCTGGCCAAGTCACATAGTCAATATGAACAAACCCCTTCTGGGATAGCAAAAGTCCAGCAGACCTATCTGCCCTCAAAAGGGTCTTCAGCCCCAATTCTGGGACCTTTAAACCCCACTCTTTGTTGGGACTTCTAAATTAACCTTATTGCCTTCTCGGGGATTAGGCCACTGCACCAGTGGAGTGGGAGAACCCAGGCCCACCCAGTACTTCAGGCACCAGCCCAGGGATCCTATAAATAGCAGCCACATACTGCTGCCTCCATGTCACTGCTGATGTTTTCTAGGCTTTTTCCCACATAGTCCTTTTCTCTTCTCCCTGGGCACCATAATTAGATTCAGAAAAGAGGCTCCTCTGTTTTTTTATCTGATCTGGAACTACAGCGGTTATAGAGAAAAGAAAGTGATAGCAAAAATGAGCACATTATGTGCTCAGATACGACATCATCATTTCAAAGGAAGCCATTTTATTCATATGCACCATTTGACCCCCATAAAGATATTTTCCCCTGTGCTTAAAGTGGCCTGATAAAGGTGTGGGAGGGTGGGGGAGAAGGGTCACTCATTTTCTACAGAAAGAGCAGAGCCGCTCTGAGCTGTTGGGCTCTTTCTCCTTCCTGGTTCCCCACCCCCTCCTGTGAGAATAGTATCAGCTCCCAAAGAGAGATAGCTCTCTCTGTTTCCTGCAGCAGCTCTAATTGGCTGTCCCTCTCCAAGAGTCAAGGAAGTGAGAACAGCAGCAATCAAAGGGGGGCAGAAATGAGAATCCCTCAGTGACCAGCTCCAGCTGTAGAAATTTTATTCCCTATGTCTGTAACCCATTGCCGCCTTTAAGCATTGATTTTGATCACTTATTCATTTTCTTTGCTGCTGTGTAACTCTCATGTACTTAGCTGTTTCAAGGCATGGCAAATACATAAAGTGAGCTGTTTTCTAGGATACAGAAATATAATAAATCATATAGATCCCTTTTTTCAGTCTTTAAATTAGACAGACGGACTAGAATCTCAATTCCATAAGCTGATAAAGAATGAGAGAACTGGCAGTCAGGTCTCCAACTGAAAACAGAAATAATTTACTTATAGAGAAAATGATTCACATTTTTTTTTGGCATGGAACCCTGCCAAATACAGGATCTATAAACTTCCCTGGCTCCACATAGGATCAACAGATCTTCACTAATGTATAGTTTACTTGACAGCAGAATTTGTTTTCATAAAAATTGGCAAGAGAAAGCTCATTCAAGCAGCTCAATTGTTTAAATTACCAGGAACAATTCGGTTACCCAGCCTGGAACCGCATACATCTAAGAGCAAATAGGGCCCTGTGTCAGCAAACCAGCACTGACTGAAAACCCAAGATTCTACACCTACAAACAGGAAAAAGATTGTATGGCCAGATTTTAAAGAGAGCTCAGATCCAGCCATTCCCATTTAGACACCTTGCAGGCTCAGAACCCAGCAGCCCCTGCTCATTGACCTGTTATGAAAATCTGCCCCCAGCTGTATGAGCTGAACAGGTTTTTGAAAACATAATCAAACTAGATCAAACAAAATAATAATATAACTTAATTCTGATCTAATTTACATCAGTGTAAATACACAATGCCTATCAGTGAAGCCCGTAACATTCCTTTGGATACACAGTGCTGTAACTGATTAGAATCTGACCTTTCATTTTTTACTTAGATCCTTTCAAACTTCCATTAAATTGTTTAGAATCAGAATGATTAACTCATCGTGTTATGAAGATAATATAAACAAAACACTACACATCCGTTTTGTTATACTTCTTGGGTGGACTAGGTATCCAGGTTCATTAACTAATTGCCACTAAGCACAGCATTGCTAGTCAAGTTACTAGATCAACTGCTTCATTTAGAAGTACATTTTGATTTTTATTTCCTTGTAGAGCAAATACAGTGTATGATTTACACACAAATTACTAATTATAAGAGAGGCATCATAATACCAGCATTCAGAGCTAAGATAACAGTGTTACCAAATACAAGACATTAGCCATGATAATAGTGCTGAATTCCTCCTCAAAGGCAGAATAACAGAGCTGTATGGTGGCAGGGGCTGATGTTGCAGGATTTACCATATCCTCCCCAAGTCCACTCCCCAATTTTGTACCCCCCCCAAAAAAGCAATCTCTTTGAGGCAGAGACCATGTATTTATCTATCTATCTATCTATCTATCTATCCATCCATCTATCTGTATAGCACTGAGCCCAATAGGGCATGTATCCTGTTAAGGGCCTCTCAGCATTTCTATAATGTAAATATTTAATAATAATACACTAAAACAACCTACCACTAAAGCTGTTTGCACTGTTAGTGAATTGCAGGGTTCTTTAAGGCATTGGCATATGTCCTATGATATGGTGTCCCATGGTATGTGTCCCAGAGGAATATATGGGACAAACATAGCATAACTCCTGGAAAAACTTTAAAGAAAAAAAATTAAACATCACAACTTCCTAACCCTTCCTGACAAATTCTCATCTCTAAAATCTCCAGCTTTACTCTGGTCTTTCTTAAGACACCGAACATAGATGGAAGCGCAACAAATTGACTTGCTTATAGGAGATCCATAATTTCAGATAACCTTTTGAAAAGCTGACCCAGCAATAGAAGCCAAGAAAGCCAAATTTTTAGAAATATTCCCAGGCACAACAATACCTTCACACCAAAGCTGATTCAGAAAACACACTAACTGAGGTACAGATTTTAAACTGAATTGAGAAAGCTTAGGCAACCAGGCAGAACAAAAACGCCTAGTCAACTTTATGCAGCCTTAAATTACATGGCAATAAGTAGCATATTGAATGTAAGACAGAGCTGAAATTCCAAAGACCCACAGTAATAGATGAAAATGTAAAATGGTTCACAATACCACCTCCTCAGCACAGAACACCATGATTCCACATAACCATACAAAACATCAAGATCCTGCTTGTATAGGATGCCCCATCAAAAGCACCTCATCTACATATCTTTCTGCTACTTGTTCGCAGTTTGGATCTGTTGTACCAAATACCATCCTGACTCACGACTTGACTAATTGCCTGTGCAACACTTGATTATTAATATGCCTTGGTAAATTGTTTATTCCCATATCCAGTTTAACTTCATTTATATTATGTATACCTAGCTACTTAATGGTATGCCTTCTCATAACACAAATATCTGGCTAAAAATGCCCATACTAGACAGAAAATTATATTTTGTTATTTATATAGTGCCATAGGTACATAAGAGACAAATCTAAAAAATGATGGGGTTTTGCAATTTAACAACTTAGTTGTACAGATTCTGAAGCATGATTAAAGAATAAATTATATCTTCTCCAAGCTCATAAAGAAGAACCTACTGCCCTGTTCTCTACATTTGCTGAAAGCTATAATAAAAAAAAGTAAAAAAACAACAAGACACAGTGATCCTACAATCCTTCCTCAGCCAAAACTACCATGAAGTTATAAGGATGTCAACAGGACTTTATTTTACTTCTGATTTTATATTATTTTAGGAAAAATAAAAAGTTTTAATTTAGCAAAACAAAACAAAAATGTCTTACACATTACAATATAAAAAGAAAATTAAACTGTTGAAAGCTATAATAAAGTATGGTTAATGGTCTGATTTCCATCAGTTTCTATAAAGTCAATGCTGAAACACCTTCCTATAAAGAAATCCTTAATAATACTTTAAGAATTTTCATGTGTGTGATTTAATATGTTTTACGTTCTTTTCAGAGTTATGTGTTCTGAAATGCCTAATCTCAGGGTGGCCTGTAGGTTCCAGGGAAATTAAACAATAAATAAACAACCACTACCCTGCTTATAACTTCTCCAAATCTGGATTGAGTTGTTCTCACCCAAAGTGTTAATTTTCAAGTGAAGAAACATTGCCCTTCAGAAAACTGTGGGTTTCATATTTTTTTTAAAAAAGGGGGAGGGAGACTCTAGAAAGTTTCTTTTCCTAGACCACTATCCAATTCTAAGAACCACATTCATTGTGGGTGAAATTCACCTCTGTACAGAAGGTCAGCCCTCAGCCCATGCACTGCTTAAGTATGTCTTCACAGCTCGTGGAAGTGAGCCTCCCAGCCTAGACTTAGTTAGTGGGTTAGTGGGGCTTGTGCTAGTGCTCTAAAAATAGGTCTGTGGAGAGCACTTTGAAGATGTGGCTAGCCCAGCCTAGCGTAGGCTTCAGAGCCCAAGCTCCAGCCTGAGACACAACTCCCTATGGCTCTCTATGCAACTATTTTTAGAACACAAACATGAGCCCCTAGCCCACTGGGAGGCTGACTTCCATGGGCTGTGTAGACATACCCTTTTAAATCCCATTTAAAACACTGAATTATGGATTCTAGCACAAGGCCTATGAACAGTTTTGCTTCCACACAGTGGTGAATTTCACCCTTCCTGCTTGAAGCGTCACAAGATGGAAAACTGACTTCTAAAGATCCCCGCCTCTTCGTTCCTGTCAGATGGTGCCAGTGATGATATAGATGTTGCAAGGAATTTGGCCTGAGAAAAAGCACAAGGGGGAGGATTCACAGAGTTAACCTGTGGAAAAGCTTGCAGCTCCCAGGCCATATTATCTCTCTCTCACTCACTCACTCCCCTCCCATACACACATCTAAAAGAAAATAAGGCTCTCAGAGAAAATAAAGTACTCTTGACTCATACACAACTATTGATGTGATACTGTACATGGACTTTGCATTTTAATCCCTATTGTTTTATATTCTAAGAAATACTTCAGGGAGTAGAGTCAAATCCTATTGATAAGACAGGCAGAACCTATTTCTTCTGGTAGTCTTCACAATCAGGACTTCACACTACAGATTAGTGACTCCAGTGACCTGTGTAAATTTCAGAATACCTTCAGGTTAATAATCCTGAAAGTAACAGACATCTGAAAAGCACAGCTCATTCATGCCTAAAACCTGCATTCTAAATCTGGATCCCATTAGTGATATTTAAAAGAATTTAGGTTCCCAGCTTGTAAAGAGACCAGAATTGAGTTTAACTTTTAAAGAATAATATATCTATAGCACACACACAAAAACTCTGTATTAAAACAACAATCAGGTTTTAAAGTAAAACACTCTAAAATTAGGCAATACCAGAATAAGGTTGCATGGCACAAAGAATTAAGGAAATGCCGGAATTAAGGTTGCGCTAAGACTGTTCCTCACTATGATATAGTATTTAATTGCTTGATCACATATTACTTTTCTACAGGACCCGCGACTCATTCAGTACAAAGGGATGGACAATGCTCCTCAGTAAGCAGTTATGCAATATTTTGTTTTATTCTCATTGCACTAAATAAAGCCTGGGGCCACCCATTGAATACATTATTCAAAACCTGCTTTGAAGACAAACAGAATTATTTTCTCGTGGTCTTTTATATGGTGTTCATCACTACATTACATGTGCACTTCACAAATATGAATTTATCTTCACAGCACTCCTGTGAAGTGAGGGGATTTTATTACCCGTGTTTTACAGATAAGGGCTGAGGCAGAGAGAGATTAAAGTCAAAAGTATCCTCTAATTTTGAGTGCCCAATCTGAAATGCTATGGCCTGGTTTTTCCAAGTACTTAGCATTATATAGCACTTTCTACGTTCAAAGCACAGTTACAATTGACTTTATTGCAGCTATGCATACTCAGCACTTCTGCAAATCAGACCCAGGGTCTCAAGAGAGGTACCCACAAAACAAGCAACACACAATTAGTAATCACCTGAGAAAATATTTGGTATAAGTGATTTGACTGGCATCGTATAGGAACTCTGTGACACAGGCAGGAATTTAATCCAGTTCTCCAGGATATCATTCAGTGGTTTTAACCGTATGATCATCCTTTTTCTTCCGGCAATCCCCTGCCTCAGTCACAAACAATAGCCTCTGTCACTATATAACCCTAATTCATCCCCATATAGGTCCATTTTATGGACTGATTGAGGCCAGGATACATTGAAAAAGTAATATGTGATAATCTAATTAAAGACTACATCATAACGCATACACACAGGGGGTTGAATTAAAATTGGTAAAGCAACCTTAATTCTGGCATTTTCTCATGTTTGAACGTTTGACTTCGCAACTTTAATAATGTTCTTTTAATATTTTTATTTTATTTTTATTTTTATTATATTTGTGTGTGTGTAATTTACTTGTTTAAATAGAAAAGCAGATTGAAAAAAACCACAACTAAAATTCCATCGTGTGGCATCGTGGTTTATGACAGCCATGTGGTTCATCAGCAGTGTTGGAACCTTTAGATCCACTGCACAGACGTCTGCCACTTGAGCTAATGAAGTAACCAATAGCAACAGCAGATTCTGATCCTAGATGTGGAGTCGCGCTAAAGGAGAACAAGATACGTTGCCAGTGGGTTTCAGAGATATCTGCTAACAGTCAGTGTCAGTCTCCCTGCTCCCACCAGTTCCTCATTCAGTCTCAGGTGGTGTACTCCCAGCCCACCAATTTCCCTCACTAGATCCCACTCCCAGCATTCCTTCTCCCCTGGCTCCCGGTCCCAGCCTCCCCGCCATGCACACACATCTCCAAGTCCTAGTGTCCCCGCCCTATTTCTCTCGCCCCATAGTCTCACCAGATTGCTTTTCCCCTGTCTATTCTTTTCTTTCTCCCTTGGCCCAGCTTTTGTCCCTTCTGCAACTGAGTCAAGCAGCTTCCTCCTTCATGCTACCTAGGTGCCAATGGGCAGGGAGGAGAAGGTGGTCATTGGGAGCACAGAAGAGGCAGGCTTCCTGCTCTAGGAAAAGTCTAGCTTCATCACTATAGCCCTGAGCTGGAGCATGCTCATGTGCTCTGTGGGGATGCCACATGCACAGTGTGGTCAGCACTAGGAGCTGTGAGAGGCTCAAGTACTCTCAGACAGGCCAGAATCTTCAGAAACTTGAGTTGCTAAGAAGCTACAGAGCGTGTGCCAAACTGAGATTTTTTCAAGATTTATAGTTTGTCCACATGTGAGTGGTTTTTAATGGAAATGGCAAAGGGCAAATCCCTGTCACAAAGGCCACTACCTTGCCAAATTTCAAAGTCACTGCTCCAAACATGGAAATGCTAGAGCTTCTGAAAGAAAAGACTGCTAGAGTTTTATTAATATGAGAAAAACCAATACGTTTTCCCTAGCCTCATATTCAGAAATGGCTGAACCATTATGGATGTACTTTAAAAAATACATAAATGATAAAGACACCTGACATAGCAAATTTCAGCAAAAATGGTTGAAGTTTCACTAAGCAACTGAAGATCTTATAATTAGCGGTTTTGGGCAACTTTTAATAATGGATAGTGCAACCAGCCCCCACCCTGTAATAAAAGGCCATGTAGGATAGAGAATGTTCTGGTTACAATACATTATAATCATCTGGTTAGAAAAAATCCTAAGAAATAGAATTTAAATTGAAACAGACTTATTGTTGGTCATTTTTTTTTTTTTATGTTTTGGCTATACAGACCAATGTAATCAAAATAAGTAACATATATACTGACTGGGTCTTCCCAGCTTTGCCTCTCAGTATTAAATTTGGAAGCACATTTGAAATTCCAACATCTTGGCTGATTGTACTGCACTCTAACTGACTTCTTCTGGAATGGGAACTGAAGTCCACTCTATCCATAGGCAGATCATGGAGAGTAGCAGTGTAAGCATCATCAAGGATGATAGTAATTCAGTCACACAGCCTGACTCTTCTTGATTCTGTTATGTTTCACAGCATACAAACAGAGAAATTAGATAAAAACGTAAGATACCCTTGCAGAAAGGTTGCAACACTACTTTATTTCTCAGAATACACAAGAACCCCAAAATAGAGACACACAAAGCAGGCTAAACAAACTAAAACAAAGCACTTGTCTTCACTGCAAAGTGAAGTCAGCACATTCGAGTTAACTGCACTTCAGCTAGTCTGACTGCAATGAGCGTGACCACACTTCAGAACAACACTGGAGTTACACAGAGTGATTTGACTAGCAGAGTGATGGTATTAGCTGCAGCTGAGTTGTAACTCAAGCTGTTTCATCCCCACTGCATTACTAGCTCAAGCATCACCATCACTCAAGCACCAACTGACCCGCAATGGACAAGTTAGCTCAAGTTTAAAGCACTGCTTAACTTGAGCTAGGGATGTTTGTGTGTGGATGGGATTTGAGTTAGGGGTAACACTCGAGTTATAACTTGAGCTAACTGTGATGTGAACATGCACCCAAAGAGGCACAACTCACCCCACCTTACTCTAGTTGTCTGTCTGCAAACTGACCATCTGCTTGTATGATTTACTATAAAACCCTCTAACCTGCAAGTATGTACTTTGCTACAGAGCCTTCTAGCCTGGAAGCAGGACCCAGACCCATCCCCCTGAATACCTGAGGTCAAATTCTGGCCCCATGGATGTCAATTGCAAACTCCCAATGACTTCAATTGGGCCAGGGTTTCATCCTGTTTTTTTAGAAACCTAACGGATAATCAGCTCATTTCATATTGATTACCAAATCACTGTCAAATTATGGTTAGAATTTTCGCTCAGATTTGAACAATAATCTATCTAGAGGCAAAGGACTCTGTATGCTAGAAAGAGATATTGCAAATGTACATTAGTGCTCAGCTCATTTGCCAAACCCTCTTTGGTGGCCTATATTATTCTTGAAAAGACCTTTACTATTGGTAGCTGCAAAACTTTTTTAAAAATAACCCTCAACTTTTTTTGTGAGGTTTAAAGAAGATTTTTAAAAAGTTTCTTTATGTCCTTAGTAGTTTAGTCTTTCACCAAAATCAATTCAAGTCTTCATTTGTACATATCTCTTTTTTATCCATTGGTAACTCCTTCTGGTCAAAACAAGTTATGGTTTGAAATTTCTTGCAAAGAATTATAAAGGCAGAACTAGAGAACAATAGTCATTGAACATCAATGGCAAAAGCTCATATATTATTTCTGTGCAGAATTTATATTCTCAACAGGCAGTAGAGTTGTCAATGCAGGTAACAATACCAGTCTGAGTTATGTTGAATGGTTTGCTTGGTAAACTTCATAGTATGGTGGTATCAGTTAACCTGGTAATCTGCAGAACCTACAGTGGTTATCAAAAAAAGAATATTTGTCTAAAGAAAGCACACAGTTACCAATGGTATTTCACATTCTTAAGGATGGGGGTAGGGCTATTTAATATTGCAGATTCCATTCTGCGGCAACTGTTGCCAAATACAGGCTTTAGGATGGTGACTATGTACTTGTTCGAGTTAATCTCTTCCCAACCAAAGTAGGATGGAACTGGAAGGATGCATGCACCAGGAGTTCCTGCATACCCTCCCAAGCATTGCAAGACAAATCTTTTTTGGTTTTCAAGTTCAGTGGCATGTTATCCATTTTTTTAAGGTCTGTAGAGTGGCTGATCTGGAGTAGTAAAATATGTTCAATTAACATAAAAATAAAAACCAGCATCCCAGTTCCTTTAAACCAAGGACCTCGTATAATTATACAGAGTAGTGGTAGTGGATCATTCCATTTGGGAAATGCTGGAGTGGATTACTTCAAGCAAAATATCCTCTGTTCTGCTATCTCCTTTAGGGAGAAGGAAATTGAAGAGATTTATATAAAGAACTAAAGTGCAAGCACTGAACCATAAGATCAAGTCTACAGAAAATGATGCCACAGGAAGAAAAAGGGGCAGATTGCAGAGATCGTGAAAGGCAAATTAGCTGTAGATTGACAACTGAAATACTTAGAAAAATCAAGAAATGTGACGGTACTTCTTGGCGTCCCCAAAGAAGAATGAAGTTCATGAAGACTTAATTGCATTCATGGAAAATGTAACGTCCAGAGTTCTAAACATAAACCTAGTCTACACAACAAAGTTAGATTGATGTAAGTTGCCTTGAGTCAGCCTTGTTGTGAATCTGTTTATAGGGAGGGCAGCCTTATTTCTTCATTTTCAGTAGGACACATTCCCACACCAGTTCATGATGTCTTTGGCAGGCACTGCTGCAGTAAACAGGCTAGCAGCATACAGTCCCAGGCAGCTATGGGACACCAGCAGCAGCTGTGCTGTCTGTGCCTTTGTTACCCTCAGTAGCAAGATATCAGGTAAAATCCCCACTGTCTGTGAAAAATAGTGTCAGTGCTCAGGCACTCCGAAGCTGAAGTGTCAATATTCATGTCTTGTTTAAAACTTTAGGGGAGAGAGAAAGGGAAGGGAATTGTAAAACTTAACTTTCGCTTTCCATTGCAACTTTAAATACAATAATACCTCTGTGTGTTTCAGCTGTAGTTGATGCTGTTGTGGCTTGAAGGGTCCCCCTGCTCCACAGCCACAGAATGCCTGACCAGGATAAGGAAGAGAAAAAGAAGAGGACATGAGGGGATACGTTCAGCTTGTGCTGCACTGGACCATGAACAGAGGGCTTGGAAGGTGAACAATGCGGACAGTGTGGAGAGGGAAAGAACAGCCAGGAGAAAGGTTTAGGAGTCGGAGAGGGAGATGAACCAGGACATAATGAGGCTTTTACGGGAGCAAACACACAAATGCTGCAGACTCTTGCTGACCTACAAGTTCAACAATCACAGGCTCACCTCCCTTTGCAGCCAATGGAGAACTCCATATTAGCACCTTCCTACAGCCCCCACTACATACCACAGGGTATCAGGGGCAGCATCCCTACCCCTCCGACTCCATGCCAAAGGACAGTAAAGACAACCACAGCTTCACATACAGCAACCATGGCTCTCTCAGTTTAGAATACATGTAGCTAAAATGGACCTGGGTGTTCTTTCCCCTTGGAAGTTCTGTTCCATTAATTTATTTCAAAAGCTTTTATTGTAGTTGTTTTTTATTGCACTAATATTGGTACACAATAAAAAAAAATCTATATTATTTCAAACCATGTGCTGCAAAATGCCTAGTGCTACTGACAGCTCCCACTACTTTTTATTGTACAGGGCAAAAGAACTCATAGGATCTGTGAAAAAAACATATCAACACCAGAGCACCACACAATTCCTAATTGGAATTGTGTGGTGCCCGAAACTTCAGGTCCAGTTAGAGCAGTCATCACATCACATTACTATTGCAGACTGTTAAAATGCTCTTTCAAGGCCTCCCTTAGCCATATAGCTCTGCACTGAGCTCTTTTAGAAGCCCTTGTGTCTGGCTGTTCAAACACTGCAGACAGATGCTCCACCTACGCCTTCCACCATAGCAGCAGTTCTCCCCCTTTGCCTCACAGATATTATGCAGGACACAAAAGCCAGTGATAACCATTAGACTATTTTTCTCACGGAGCTCCAATCTTGTGAGCAAACATTGCCAGTGTCCCTTCAATCTACTAAAAACACCATTTCATTGTCAATTCTACCCCTGCTGAACCAGTAGCTGAATCTTTTCTCGTTGTCACAGTTGCTGATGTATGGCTTCATGCGCCAGGGGAGCAAAAGGGAGACTGTGTCCCTTAGGACCACTACTAGCATTTCTGCATCTCCAACGGCAATCCATCAGGAAATGTCCCTGATTGCAGCTTTCTGTGCAGTCCTGTGTTCGTAAAGATGTGAGCATCAGGTACCTTCCTTGATCAGCCAACACTAATGTCAGTGAAGCATCCCTGGTGAGCCTTACATAACCATGGAAACTTACATAACCATGGAAAAGTAATCCTTTCTGTGGTATTCGGTGGCAACATAGGCGGTGCCAAAATAAGGATATGCATTGCCATCTATGCAACACTATTTCAGGAGCCCCACTGCTGCAAATTTATCCACTATGTTCTGCATATTGCCTAAAGTCACAGTCCCGGGTAGCTGGAGACTTAGTGGCTATGTACACTTGCATGACAGTGGCCCCCTCTGTGGATTTTCCAACCCGAAATGATTTCCCACTAACCAGTAGCAATCCGGTATTGCAAGTTTCCACAGAATGATCACCACTTGCCTCTCAACTGTCAGTGCAGCTCTCATGCTGCTGTCCCTGAACTGGAGAGCTAGCACAAGTTCAGCACACAGATCCAGGAGCATGGCCTCTCTCATCCAAAAGTTCTGCAGCCACTGCTCATTGTCCTGAACCTGCATTCTGATTTCAACCACCAGTCAGTGCTTGTTTCTTAGGCCTAAAAGTGGTGCTCCACCATCTGCAGCTCCTCCATGGATGCCGCCAACAACTTTGAATTGGTTTTCTCTATGTCCCAAAGCAATCTGTCCTTCACGAAACCGTCATGTTCCTGGCTGTCACAGTTCTTCCTGTGGATCTGCAAATACTGCAGGATTGTTCATCCCGTGTTTGCAACATTCATTGCAATAGTGCAGAGCTGTGGGGCTCCATGCTTCTGTGATAAATGGGGATGGCAAAATGTGCCACAGGGGTTCGTGGGATTTTTTTTTTTTAAAGGCACAAAAATTATGGGATATAGATAACATTAAGGGATGGAGCAAATTGCATGGTGGGAACTTGACCCCTTGCTTGCAATCACCCTTCAGGATTCATTTCTGTCCCACCATGTATTGTCAAAATTTCCCAAGAGAGAACACATGCCAGATGTCAGTGAGTTGCACACTGGGATACCTAGCCATGGTGCACTGTACTGTGTATCAACACAAGCACTCCTCGTAAGTGTCAGCACTAACTTAGGGACACAAAGGTACATGTGCACAAGCAACATACTAGCTGTGGCAACTTTATACCAATGTAACTTGCATTGATCAAAGTCTGTAGTGTAGACAGGGTCTTAGATATGAAAAAGAACTTTGAACTTGGAGAAAGCTGATTTTCCCCATGAAGAAAAGTAATTAAAATCTTCTGGTGGGAGGGAATCTTGATCATCATAATTGTAGCTGTTCAACAAGATCAAAACTAATTTTTGCTTGAAGGATGTACTATAAAAGATGACAGATTTGATTTTCTGTCACTTCCATTGGTGTAAATCAGAAATATCTCCTCTGAAGTCAATGGAATTACAATAGTGTGGAAGTTGCAGGAGGGGAGACGCAGGTCCACAGAGTTTAAAGAGCATGAGCTACTATTTCCACCTCCACCCCCAGACTTTAGTCCAGCTACACAAGCTAGAAGACACTTTGCTGTACTTTAAAAGTGGACAAAGGAGATGAAGCCTTTATTTCATATCTGGAAAAACTTTAAGTCACTTGCAGTGTTTGTGTAACTGGCTCTGTGGTGTTGAACCTGAGCATGCCAGCCACAGCTGCTGCACAGGAGAAAGACAAGCTTTGAATATTGCTGGGGACAAGGCTGAATTTGACTTTGATTTTTGTCTCTCCACAGCTTCCAGGAACTGGAGCCATTAAAGCTCACAGGACCAAGGCCTCAGATGGCAAATGACAGATAAGAGATGTGGGGAGAGGGATACAGTGAAATCATTTGCAATTTTTTGTTTGGTCAGAGTGAAGGTCAGTTCCAAACAGCCTCCTCTGCCCTTCAATCTAGCAATCAAATTTACTTTTATAAATTGATTTTTTACATGGGATATTTTTGGATGGGATACTAAAAAGTCCTCCATCTTTATAAGAAGAATGTTACCTTTCTAAAACTGACTTAATCATTAAATGTAGGCTTGTGTGTGATTTGCATGTAATGCATTAGAAATAACTCAAAAATGCCAAGTATTTTTTCTGTTACTTAAAAGTCATGGGTACTTCTAGTTTGGCACCACTCTAACACCCATCGAGGTTCTCTTTATTTTTGTGCCTAAGGTGAAACAGAAGATACAGTCACATACTTTGGTTTCCTTAGAACTTATCAGCATGATACTTCCAAAGAGAAATAGGCCCAGTTTTGTGGTGTATCCCAGAAAGGACAATTTTTCAAAGTAAAATCCTAATGCAAACTATTTAGGATAATATTATGTAAATAAGCAATAAGACTGACTGAGGTTTCAACTGTAGTGCTCTGTAATTTTCCTTTGAAAGTTTTTACGTTTCAGAGTTCACTGTAACCTCATTATGTCTTGCTGGCACTTTCTCCAGTAGCAGCAACAGCTGCACAACACTGATAAACCTTAGGAAGGCTGAAACGGATGGCTGGGGTTGTTGCTTCAGTATGAACAGAGCATATGTAAAAGCTCTTACTTGGCAGCATCTGCTGTGGTTAAATCTCATTTTCTATCTCACAATGCATAATACAGTTAACAACAACAAACCTCTCAAAAACATTTATTGAAAAAAAAATCAGTGTATTATTCTACATTCTGTTGCACCACCTAAAACCAGTGTAACATGACTGACTATCAATGGAGTGTAAAACTGGTGCAGGGAAGAGGAGATTCAAGCCCATAAAGCCCATTATGCATCATTTATTATTTTTATGATAGCCATAGATGTGTATGGATGGCATTTTTAAAAGCCCTTTGAATGTGTATTGAATAAAAGAAATACTTATGTAAAATGCAATACCCAATTATTAAATCTACTAGATCAATATAGAAATGTGCTCTGCCGCTACCGATTATGCCACTCCAAGAAGCCTCTGGTAAATGAGCAAGCACTGGAAGGGTTCCGTTTTTTCTGCTGTTTCTACAGAAGATCCACATGGATGGATTTGTTTCTTATTCCTAAATTCACAAGCAGATAGATGAAGGAAGTTAAAGATTTTCAGTACACCGTTAGCATCCTCCTTTCTCCAGACAAGATCTTTTTTGTGAACCAAAATTACTTTAGTACTATGTATGGGAATCTACAAACACTCTGGATATGGAAATTTGATGATTCTAATAGAACATCTATGCATGGACCACTTTAAAAACAGACTCTACATGAAAACAAAGCGGGTATCTATTTTTGGGTATGATTATCAAAAAAATCATTTTGGGTTAAAAATATTACCTTTCTGCTCATCAGCTCTACTAGTTCACATGAATGTGTTTCCTGTAGAGAAATTCAGGAAGATACAGAAGGGGAAATTTGCAAAACTAATCTAAAATGAGGGACCTGAAAAAATTAAAGATCAATTTGAAATCACTGTGGTGACCACCAGAAAGTAGTTCTCAAATATTTAAGCAACATAAGCTACACTCCCTGTCAGCACAACAAGAGAGGTTAGCTTTGGTGAAGTCAAATGCAAAGAACAGAAACAGTTATGACATAGTTAGGGCTGGTTCCAGAAGACCTAAGAGCTTCAAACAAATAATTTGGAAGCTTGATTGTAGAGGGAAAGTGTTATCATATCCTTCATCTGCTTATAAACATTGTTTATCTCCAAAAACTGTCACTGTAATGTCTATTTTCTTACGGTAGGATGTATCAAGGCAACACAGTAGGATACTCTCCTCAGTTCACAGTTCCTTTTACTTTCAGACTGGTCTACAGAACAAAGTACAGTTGGCTTAACTACATTGCTCTGGGCTGTGCAAAAATAATGTCCTATGAGATGTAATTAAGCCGATTTAAGCGCACTATAGACACCGCTAGGTTGACAGAAGAATTTTAACTACCTGGCTACCACCTCTCGAAGAAGTAGATTTACTACAACAATGGAAGAACCCTTTCTGTCGCTGTAGTATGTATCTACACTACAGCATTACAGTAGCTCAGATGAAGTACTTTAGTTGTCTATGAGGGCATAGACAATAGATCCACTGTCTCAAAACACACTTTGAGGGAATGTTGCAGCCACGAGTAGCTGCATAGATGCTCAGAGGATTCCACCTACCAGTGGGATTGCTGCCTTAGATCATCTGCATATGCCTCATATACTTAGGCTTCATGTCATTGACAAAGACTTCAAAGTTGAGGCAACGTTAAACTGAAGTTTATTCTTTGTTCCATTTCTAAATACACAAATTGTTTTATTCAGAGTAAGGACAAAAATGAAAACTTATAAAAGATGATGATATCAAGAACATCCAGAGTTATATAATAAAAATTTTGGAATGGACTTGAAACCTTAGGCCAATCTCTAACTATTAGAGATCAGGAAGAGACATATAGTGGGAGGCAAATTGTTCCACATCTGTTTACTGCAAGGTTTTTACACCTTCTTGTGAAGCATCTGGTGCTGGCCACTGTCAGAGACAAGATAGTGAGCTAGTTGGGACCTTGGGTCTGATGCAGAATGGCAATTTCTATATTCTTACTAGGTAGTGCTTACAAGCAAAGGACCACGTTCCTCCCAATTGTTTACACAGGGTACTCATGGCATAGTCTGTCCTGAAAAGGATTTCTAGGTTCAGAAAAGGAGGTTTGAAGACCATTTGCATGAAAGGTCTATATAATCCACCCTGAGCACCAGAAAGTTTATGGCCATATTTGGGACAACACTTCATGCTGAGTAGGGCTTCAGAAGTGCCATCCCAGCATGTCCACTTCTTGAGAAGAACAGGTCTTCAGAAAACACAAATTCAGTTCTGGTAAGGGCAGCTCTATTCTATGCACTAAGGTTTCCTGACTCAACATCACAAGACCACGATCCACATCTATCCAAAGTGGGGGATGAGAATTTTGTACTGAAAAAACTCACTAGAATGCTCACTACGGAGAAAATCGGAGGGCAAGACTTCAATCTTGTACAAAACAAAACTCACAGCTGATACATTTGATAAGATCCTTACTTGGCTGTATTTTCAATCCTGCCTCTGCTGTTTGATCTCTCTATATGTTAATAAAGCCAACAACAGGTGCCTGATTTTCAGCAGTGCTGAGAGTCAAAGAAGCATAGGACTGGAATGGATCTCAAGAGGTCATCTAATCCAATCTCCTGCACTCAAGGCAGGATGAAATAATAACTAGACCATCCCTAACAGGTGCTCGTCTAACCTGTTCTTAAAAATCTCCAAATGATGGAGATTCCACAGCCTCCCTAGCCAATTTGTTCCAGTGCCTAACTACCCTGACAGTTCGGAAACTTTTCCTGATGTCCAATCTAAACCTCTCTTGCTTCAATTTAAGCCCAATGATTTTTGTCCTAGCTGCAGAGGTTAATGAGAACCTTCGTTTATGTACCTGAAAACTGTTATGTCTCCCTTGAGGGTATGTCTACACTGTGGAGTGAAGTTGATTTATTTTAAATCGATTTTCACCAGACAAATTTTATAAGTGGCAGGAGTGTGATCACATCACGCTCATTGCGTCGGCGTATTGCATCCCCACTAGCCATGCTTGGGTTGACAACCAAAGCAGTGCACCGGCGGTAGCTATCCCACAGTGCAATTAGATGCAGATGCTTTTGGGAAGGTTGTCATCCTCCCATGATGCAACGTGCTCCCTCCCCTTCTTCTCCCAAACAAACGGACAAATACTTTTTCGCTCCGTTTTTCTAAACCCTTCAGTCTCTGCCATGTGTACACCACTACTGGAGAGGCATAGAGCCCTCTGAGCTCTGCACTCTCATTGTGAGTGTCACAAACACCTCACGACTCATTCTGCAGTACTTTCAAGGCCAAGATAGAAGCTGCAGCACAGAAAATTGTGATGTTACTGAGGCTGCCCAGCTACAAACCCTAGAGCGAAACAATTCCCGTTTGCTGCAGGTTGTCACGCAGCATCTTCACTCGGTGGAGCGCTGGTTCCAATCCTAGGAAATAAGCACTGTCTGCTGGGACTGCATGATTATGAAGGTGTGGGATGATGATCAGTGGCTGCAGAACTTTCGTATGTGAAAGGCCACTTTCCTTGAACTTTGCGCAGAACTGTCCCCAGACCTGAAGTGCATTAATACTTGCTTGAGACCTGGTCACACAGTGGAGAAGCGAGTGGCCATCACTCTGTGGAAACTGGCAACCCCCAGACTGCTACCGGACAGTTGAGAATCAATTCAGAGTCGGTAAAACCACCATGGGAGCTGCTGTGATGCAAGTGTGCCGGGACATTCATAGATTTCTGCTAAGAAGGGTAGTGACTTTGGGAAACGTAAAGGATAGAGGGGACAGGTTTGCCACAATGGGGTTCCCAAACTGTGGGGGAGCAATAAATGGTACACATATCCCTATCTTAGCATAGGACCACCTTGCCACAGAGTACATAAACCAGAAGGGATACTTCTCAATAGTTTTGCAGGTGATTGTGGATCATAGGGGACGTTTCACTGACATCAGTGTGGGATGGTCTGGAAAGGCGAATGATGCACGCATCTTTAGGTCTGTTAAAAAAAATATAGGCGTGCACTTTCTTCCCTAACCAAAAAATAGATATTGGCGATGTTGAAATACCAATAGTGATCCTGGAGGATCCTGCCTACCCCTTGCTCTCCTGGATAATGAAACCCTACACCAAGCACCTGGGCAGCGACATGGAGCGTTTCAATAGTACACTCAGCAAGTGCAGAATGGTGGTGGAATGTGCATTGGCTGCTTAAAGGCAAGATGAAGCAGCTTGCTCACTTGCTTAGACCTCAGTGAATGCAACATACCAACTGTTATCTCTGTCTGCTGTGTGCTCCATAATGTTTGTGAAACTAAGTGGGGAAAGTTCCCCCAGGGTTGCATCATGGAGGCTGATAGGCTAGCAGCTAATTTTGAGGAGCCCGATTCTAGGACTACATGAAGACCCAACTGTGGAGCACTGCACCCCAGGAAAGCATTGAAAACCCATTTTCTTAATGAACCGCAATAATGTACATCTCTGTCAGTGCTGTGCCTTCCCTTCCCATCCCCCACCCTTGCAACATGAGCCCCTCCCCTTCTTTTCTGCTGGCAATCCCAAGCGCTCAATGAATAAAGTGAAATATTTTTTAAAGCACTACAGTTTTATTCATGATCCGTTTCAGTGGGGGGAAAGGAAGATAATTTGACACACTCCTCAGGCTGCTTGGCCATTCAGAGAAAAGTGTGACTGTGCAAACAGCAAAGCATGCACATTCCCAGTTTTTAAAGGAGCCTTTGCCTCTTTCTGCTCCCATCCACTGGCAGAGTGGAGCAGGTACTGCACCCTGTTCAATCTACTTCTAGAATGCTTCGGGGTGGGGGCTGATAAGAAAGTGTTCGTTGGTTGAGCATTTTGAAGGGGCTGCAAAGGGAGTCTGTCCTACCACTGCTCTTCCTGTAGTTTAACAGATGCCTTAGCATGCCTGACTGATCCCTCATAATACGCAAATCTCCCATTGTGTTGCACGCTCCTGCACCTATTTTATGTGTTCCATGTCCATGTTTAGTTTTTATGACAAGGACGTCTTCCAGGCTCTCAGCTTTGTGTCAGCAGCCATGGAGGCATTCATTAGTTCATTGAACATGTCATCCCGAGTTTTTTTTCCCCCTCACTTCCTAATTTGGGAAAGGCACTCTGCAGGAATAAAAGATGGGGTGAAGGCCGAGGTGTCCACTGTAAGTCAAGCAAATCGCAAAGTTGCCATTATTAGCTGACCCCATGGAGTAAAAGGAATGTTACAATGTAAAAAGAACTCCCCTTCATATTCACAAGGCAAAGCCAGACCCGCTTACCAATCTGTACCTATTCATGGGTCAGAGTGGCATTCCAGACATGGTAAGTAAGGGGCCCTTGCATCCATTACAGGGAAGTCTGTATAGCACTAAATTCCCCAATCCACACATAACCAAGAAGAAGGATCATTGGGCTCCCCTTTAGCATTTCAAAGACCAGTTTGGAAGGAGGTGGTCAAAAGGGATTGGAGGAGTGTGTGGGTGAAGTATGACTAGAGAAAAAAAAGTAGCACCAGTTCCCAGACCCATAACGCCCACACCAACAATATCATGGCTAGGAATTGTCTGTGTAGGGTCCCAGGGACACCGTCCACAACAGGGGAATAACATGCAGTGACTATATTGGTCAGGTACTGTAAGCTTGCGCAATCTTCCCTAGGTGACTGTGTGATATCAGTCTCCTGATGGTAATGCAGATGGAAAGGGAAGATTTCCTGCAAGCACCAGGGTACAGACCTGGCCCTTATGCTGCTATGCCATGTTCTGCAATGATACCTGATCATTTAATAGCAGAGTGGTGGGGAAAATTGTCTTACCATGGCAGAAGAAATAAGGCTGCCTGCCCCAGGAACCTTCTGCAAACAATTGCAGAGTACCTACATGAAAGTTTCCTGGAGATGTCCACAGAAGATCTCAGAGCATCCTTGTGCACATAAATCGTCTGTTCAGGGGGTAACCTTCTGCTGAAGTTTACCAACCCCCAGGAAGCCCATCCCCACAAAAACACAACTCCTTCTTTCCCAAAAATAAGAAGCTGGACTGGGGACATAATTACAGAAATGTGATTTGCTATATACACTGACCAGATGTGCCATCCCTGGCATCTCTGTCTGAAACGCTGTCCTGTGCCCAGCTGTGCTGCTCTGGGATAACGAACAGGTCCTGCTTCTCTGGGAGAATGGATACCCCACTCTCCTGCCCCCTGTTTTTCTCATCCTCTTCGTCCATATAGTCCTGCTTATTCATCCTGGACTGGAATTCTTTGGAGATATCAATGCTGCGTGGTGGCACAGTGGGGGCGTCACCATGGAGAATCACATGCAGCTCCTCATAAAAACGACACATCTTCAGTGACGAGCCAGAATGACTGTTTACCTCCCTAGTTTTCTGATATGCCTTCCTCAGCTCTTTGATTTTAACGTGGCACTGCTGTGCATCCCTGTTGTGGTCCTTCTCCACCATACCACGTGATATCTTCCTGTAGATATCAATTTATTTTCCTGGCTCAGAGTTGAGCCAGAGCAGACTCTTCATTCCACAGGCTGATGAGATCCAAGACCTCAGGTCAACTTCAGGCTGGAGCGTGTTTGGGACATGCAGTCACCATGAGTAGTTCAGCTACAAAGCTCTCTCCACGCTGAACAAACAGAAAATGGGAATTCAAAATTTCCCAGGGCTTGAGGGGAGGATCTATTTCCTGTTTAGATGGCCATGGTGCAGCAGAGTGTGACTGTCCAGAGCAGTCACAACAGAGCATTATGGGATACTTCCCAGAGGCCAATGACGTCAATTTACATTGTGCTCTGCCTACACAGACGCTCGTTCGACCCATAGAATTCGACTTCAGTGCTATTCCGCTTGCAGAGGTGATTTGATTAAGTCGAATTTTACCATGATTTAGGTCAGCGGAACTGACTTGCCAGTGGAGACACATATTTTAGGAGGTTGATGTAAGCTGCGTTACATCAACCTCCATTGTCAGTGTAGACCAGGTCTCAGTCTTCTTTTCTCCAAACTAAACAAACCCAGTTTTTTCAATCTTTTCTTGCAGGTCATATTTCCTAGACCTTTAATAATTTTTGTTGCTCTTCTCTAGACTTTCTCCAATTTGTCCACTTCTTTCCTGAAACTTGCTATCCAGATCTGAACACATTACTCCAGATGAGGCCTTATCAGTGTCTTGCTCATAACACTCACACTAATACATGCCAGAATGAATTCACAACTTCAAGCCATTGGGAACTGGGGGACCCAGCACGTCTGAATGTCTGAAATGTCTAAACGTCTCAGAGCATGTAAGGAAGACAGATTCCAATATTGTTTCAGGTCAGCAGTAAGTTATAGGCTGAAAAAGAGGTGCTAAAATTTTGTATGCTGTTCATTGGGGATCAGCCTTAGAAGGTTATTTTTATCAGTCAGTTGTCCAGTTATGACTATTTAAAATCAGCAGCATCTCTTTGATAAGCATTATTGAGTAATAGCCAACTCAAACTGGAGGCAGAGTTGAGAGTCACCTAAACCCATGGTAAATTCCAGATAGAAGAGAATAATTGCAAGAAAATCTCTTAGTTTAATCTCAGTTGAATTTCTTGTAGGACAACTGTTAAGCACTTCAGGTTTAGTGTGGGCTTGATTCTGTATATCAGCTTGGAGAAAGAAATTTAGGTCATATTCATTTCCACTGACTGGAAAAGAGAAAGGTCATTAATCCCTGGAGATTATCATTGCCTGTTTCTCTGAGTTTCAGGAGAATGGCAACTGACTCTACTAAAAGGGATGGCATTTTCATGTCCATAGAACTTATTATGGTGTATGAGTGGTAGGCAGAATAATTGAAGGTCTGGAATTGTTTTTGTATTTAGGTAATACAGCCTACTGATCTTTTAAGCAAAGTTTGGCAACTGAGGAGATGGTCATCAGTGAGCAAACACCTTAAAAGCAAATTCCCTGATGAAAGTCAGCCCTCAGGGTACACCTGGTTACTAATACGTTATACTAAGATCTGATATTGTCTGGGGATGAGTTCCAAACAACACACAGTCCAGTTCTTTGTGTCTTTCCTGGATTGTCCTGATGAAAAGAAAGATTAAAAAGAAAGATCAGATAATCAGTCAAAGGCTGGACTCTTACAATAGTCGCTATTAATTTGAGATTTTGCCATGTGTTACCATACCAAGGTATCTGATATACTACAGTTAACTAATTCTACAGTCTAGAAAGTAATTGTTTATAAAGGATGATGTTTTGATAATGACCACTATATCCCTGGTGTATCTTCAAAGAAGGTTAATGAGGAATATGTCTGGTTCATTATGATCCAGGAATGGAAGGATTTCCTTGTGGACTGAGCAATGGATTGGGAGTCAGAAGATCTGCATTCTATTCCCATCTTGAATCAGAACCTGCTCTGTGACCTTAGGCAAATAATTTTGCATCTTGCTTTCCCTTCTCAGCCTTAGTCTTATCTTTCCCATTTAGACTGCAAGCACTTTGGAGTATCTAGGTATGCAAACAATCAGCTTTCAGGGGACTAAAAGTTCCCTTGAATAAAGGCTGGCAGAGGAGATTTTCAGGGGAGCACACATGAGTTCAATAAGTTATGTAAACTTTTCATGTGCACTTCTTGATTCAACAGACATTTTTCAGCAGCATTATAAGAGGTGTAAACCTCTTCAAAAAAGGCCTCAGAAACAGAGTAAAAAATTGTTTGTCTGCTAATCTGACTCTTGTCTCTGGACATTGAGCTATATTTATCTGTGAAGTGTGCTCAGAATGAGTCAAGGCTAAGAGTATTATAGCAACAGTCTTGCAGTCATATTTTAAGTGAGGTGCATTAGTTTGGCTCTCCCAATACAGCAATACAATTGAGATAGATGAGTGTAGGATCTCTGAACAGAGAACACATTTGTCCCTTTCTTTTTTTGTCTTATGTGTAAAATAACCCAACTGTTGTGCTTAAAGATACAGAGAGGCTGGGAAGGGGTAGTGGAAGAAACCATGGGGGGGGGAGGGAGGAGCCTCAACTTTGCATTTTTACTGGTCTGTCTATGACTTAAAAAAAGCTCATAGGCCTAAAAACATTTTGTAACTCTACAACATGTAACTGTTCAGTAAGAGAAAATAACTGTACATCATAAGTATACATCAGGGAAAAGGGTGATCACAAGGTCTGGGACTTGATTCTCTACTTCCTTGCATCTTGTATAAAAGACTACACATGTCCTAATGTGTGCAAAAATGCTACCAAATCAAAATGGTGGTATTTTACTCTCAGTTTGCACAGGTAAAAATGACCACACGATGTGCAAAGCAATAGAGAATCAGGCCTTTACATCCCCATGGTGAAAAATTTAATGAAGAGCATTGAACCAGGGACTGGTCATTTTTTATTTATTTCATAATATAGCACTAAATTAGATGATTCCATAGGGACAATTAGGAACAAGGCATATTACTTTTTTCTCTATGTAAAGTCTATTAACAAGCTTATTACATTAATTCCTTAGAGGATTGGAGAACCGACGCTTCACTTCTTAAAATAAGGAATTCTACTCCCCAAGCCTTTTACTTTATTTCATTTTTTTTTAAATGATACTTGTGTTCTCTGGGAATTTAAATAGACTGATAGCTTTTTCATAACTTCCCCATTAGTGTCTTCATTAGGAGAAAAAGGGCTGCTAGTCTTAGACTTACTCAACTTGAATAATGTCACTGTTACGTGGACTACGGACTAAAGCACAGGACTATGAATCAGAAGATGAGAGTACTATTTCTGGCCCTGCCACAGATGGTTGGAGTGGCCTCATGCAAGTCACTTAGAGTTTCAGAAATGCCTCCTCATTTTTGCACCTGAAAGTAATAACCAATATAAAATGAGAACATTTATATTACCACCTAATTAGAAGTCTCAGTTATCAGTAATTTTTGTACATAAAAAATGAATGCAAAGTTAGGATAAGACGGTCTTTCAGTAAATAACTAGAGAAGCAAAACTGGTTGGGAATTTTTCAGTAAAATGTTGTTTCATCAGAAAATGCCTGTTTAGGTGAAACTTTCATCTGAAAGGTTTCTCAGGGTCATTATGGGAAAAACAGAGGCATGCACCTTAGAACAGCCAGTAGCCTGGTGGTTAAGGTACCCACGTGGATGTGGGGGAAGAGGTTCACAGCACAAAATTCAGCTTGGGTTTCCCATATCCCATGTGAGTACCCTGGGCACTGGGGTATTTGGGAAAGGGGTGGCCCACAAGAAGTTTCAGAAAGTCTTGCTTTGATCTCAGTGAGGAAAGAAACCAAGTGCCGAAACCTCAACATTATTCATAAAAAGAAATTGTTTTCCAACCAGACCTATATTTAAGATACTATACAGGAGCACACATAGCTTGGAGATTTGCAGTATTCCCCAAAATATAAAAAAAAGATGAATTTTCAATCAATTTTCATTTCTATTAAACAGTATTCCACTACAGATTCCAGATTGAGTTAAGAGCTGATGTAAACTGCCGTACAAGGGAAGCAATTGGCAATGCACACCAAGAAGCTTTGTTGGCCCTACAAAACCCAGGAAATGTGCTACATATTTGTGCATGCTGTCTACTTGTACTTTATCTACCAGTTATTTAGTGGAGCTGAGTGAAGAAAGGTATTTATTTCCATTTTGGAGGATATTTCAAAATTTGGTTTTGTTCCAATTTGGATCAGAAACCAAAAATTTCAAAATTCTGTGAGAAGGAATGGAGCCCCACCTCCAGGGCAGTTCGCCTGGCAGGCTGCCCTGGATTTTGGAAGCCCTGTGTTTTCCACCTCCAGGGCAGCCCACCAGGTAGGCTACCAAAAAGCCAGCAGGCAAATTAGTAGGAAACCAGGCAGATTCTAAGATTCAGAACTTGGTCAAAATTGAACTCTGCAAAATCTTTCAATTTTGACCAACTGACAAATTCAAATGAAAAATGTATTGTAAGATTTCCTCCCTCCCCCCCCAATTGGTTCTACCATTTACAATATCCAGACAGACCATTCTTCTGACAGAATGCACACTGTGTAGCTAATCTGTAGTAGAAAAACAGGAAAAGATGCTGGTTATATATTGTGACCATGAAGCTCTTCTGTATAAAGAACCACTTTATGTCACTTAAGTCAAGTATTTCATCTGAAATTATAGCATCTATCCAGATAGTTACATGGCCCTCATCACCACAGTATCTTAACACAGATGATGATACATGGGGGTTTTGTTTTTTTATTTTTTTTCCCTGGAGAGGGGGGCAAGAAGGTGGCACAAAAGGGCAGGGAAGAGGGAGAAGGCAACTGACCCTGCAAGGAGGAGCAAGTGTTTAAGTTTGTCTATTGGTCTTCTGGTGGCATGGTGACTTTTGAGGTTAAGGTAGAAAGAAAAGCATCCTATTATTTTTAGATGTTTTGTATAGAAAGAAATGTTGCACTGTAGAATGGGGAAGGGACTTTTTTCTGGGACCACATTGTATTGTATAATTTGACACACGCTTGCACATACACATTTTCTGAGGGCACTTCTCCTGTAGCACATAGGTACAGAAACAGCATGCTCCGGGAGTGCAAAGGGACCCAGCTCTGAAATATATTATGTGGGGGACTGGTCTAGAAGACCTTTCAAGGTCTCTTCCAGTCCTCTGGTTCTATGATTACCTTCTTGAGAGTGGAGATACAAGCATGCAGCTCACTATGCAATGAGAAGAGTGATACTTTACACTTCAATGAATTAAGCATACAACATCCCCCATAAGGTGATTATTATCTCTATATTTAAGATGGGAAAACTGAGGCACAGCAAGGTTAAATGGGTTGCCCAAGATCAAACATCAAGGGTTAAATCCCAACCCTATTCAAATCAATGGGACTTTTGGCACTGATTTCAATGTCACTCAGATTTCACCCCAGGTTTATGAGAACAGATCCAGACCACCTGACAACTGGTTACATACCTTACAGTTAAGGCTAAGATTTTGTCACAGGTATTTTTTATTAAAAGTCATAGACAGGACATGGGCAATAAACAATAAATCAGGGAATCCCAAGTCCTGCAGTGAGGTCACGTAAAATCACAGAATCCATGACCTCTGTGACCAACTTTTAGCCTTACTTATAGTGATAGACTGAAGCAGCTCAATCTATTTAGCTTAACAAAGAAAAGGTTAAGGGGTGCCTTGATCATAGTTTTTAAGTATCTACATGGGAAACAAATATTTGATAATGGGCTCTTTAATCTAGCAGAGAAAGGTTGAATAGGATCCAATGACTGGAAAATGAAGCTAGACAAATTCAGACTGGAAATAGGGTGTAAATCTCTAACAATGAGGATAATTAACCATTGGAGCAATATCCATCACTGACATTTTATAAATCAAGATTGGATGTTTTTCTAAAAGATCTGTTCTAGGAATTATTTCTGGAAAGTTCTACAACCTATGTTATACAGGAGGGCATGGATGATTATCACAATGGTCCCTTCTGGCCTTGGAATCTATGAATAGGTGAATCTATGCTTTAATCTCTAAACCAGGCTTTGAATAAGGCTCAGACAGTTTTGCAGTGATAGAGTCTTATCTAAAGAAAATTCTTTTTGAAGTAAAAATGAACAGCTTCAATTGAAACTCTTTTTTACCATGTAATTGTGATCACAATAGACTATTTTTTCTTTAACAAGCACATAACCAGGGTAGGCAGAATTCAATTTTTATTTTGTAATTTCAACAGATGTTTATTTAAGCATTTTTATTTAACATTTGTATTTGTATCTATTTAAATTGTCACAGTTATGGTAAATTACGAGGTGTCAGACAATTATTTAATGACAGTGGATGTTGAAATTCAATAAAAGTTAAAGCTTTATAATGAGTGTCAACATCACGTCAAGATTTACAAAGCAAATGCCTTTAAATCAAACTTTAAGTTCTTAAGAAGCATTTTTCTTACTTTGACGATCCTTAAATTTTGATTCTCAATGGAAATATATGTTGCTTTGTGGGTGTATGGTGAAATCGACATTTGCCAACATTTACCAATAAAAATCTAATCCTTCCAAGCCTACATATAATTCACACAACATTAATGTGACTCATGCATATGCACTGAGGAGAAAAGCTCCTTACTTCTGTAAAGTTGAATACATACTAGAAAGAGGAGGATAAAAATCACAGATAAAAATCTTAGAATATCATCCATTTGTAAAACATAGGAACAAATTCTAGCAAAGATGCTGTGCTAAAGTGTCTAACTTAAGATGAATGATATAATTTACACAACTATAAAATCAATTCCCACCATAGTCGTTTGTTATCACATGACCAGATATTGCTGTAATTTGTTTACAACCATTTCCTGAGATATTCAAAGTTTATTTTAATATAGTAATCAATACCTAGCAGTAGTTGAAAAGACAGAATCTGGGGGAATGAGAACGTTGAAGGAGCAGGATGACCCATTCACAGGAATCTCTTCCCCCCCTCTTTTTTTTTTTTTTTGTAAGCAATGTTAGATTATATTTACAAATATATATAGCAAAAGAACTGTTTCCAATAACCAAAGATGGTTATTCTAAATACAATAAGCTCTCTGGTGCAAGGCACCATTTCTGGGTTCTTTACTTTAAGAAACGAAAAAATATCCAAGCACTGCTAAACTGAAGAGACTTAAATGGCCTATCTTAGCTAGCTAATGATAGCTGTTCCCTCATCTAGTTCAGGGACAAAGAAATTAGCCTCTAGTATTTTTCTTGTCAAGGTCTTTAGACCTGCATGCAGCCTTAAGTTAGCAGTTCTTGGTTTTATCACATTGCATCTCCCTGGAAGGGCGTAAAGGGGGGAAATCTAAAAACTCAGGAGAGAGGGGAAGGGAAAGAGTGGTCACAGATTTTTTCCATTCACTCAGGGTTTTCAGTTCATCTAAAAATAATTTGAGACTTATCAATCATGGAATATCAAGGGAATCTACAAGGAATAAGGCAAATGCCCACAGTGTTTTTCTGAAACCATGATTTTTCATGCAACTATACTGATGAGGAAAAAAAATTCCAGCAGATAGTGCTTGACGTTTACAAGAGGGGCCTGGGGTCTGCAAAGGAGCAGTAGCTTTATTTGCTGTATCTGTACAGGAGCACAATCTATGATTACACAGAATCTATACTTTGAGACCAGACTCTCCGATAATATATGTTGGTACAGCTCCATTGACTTCAAGGATCTCACACAGCATTTACCTGGGTCGGTACAAGTGGCATTCTGTCTCTAGATTTCAGTATCATCATGCAGAAAATCCTCTGGGTACTCTCAAACAGCACACTGACATGATGGATGTCCCACTCCATTAGCTAGTCAGGTAAAGTTTCCACAGACAAGAATGCTGGATTAGCGTGTAGGTATAGCATGTAGTTTGTGCTACTTGTTAGCAGCCTTTGGGGACCTCTAACTGTTCCCCAAAAAGGTAGAGAAGAAAATGGATGGCTGAATAACCAACCTTGCTCTTATTGTTTAATGACCTATTAGCTACAGACAAATGGGCAAAGATCCACAGGCATATGAGTGGATCTCTTGCATTTGAAACTGTTGATCACAAGAGAGTGGTGGACTCATCTTGGAGGCCTAGAAGAAGGAGCATGTGGAAGAAGGAAGCTCATGTGGAAGAAGGAAGCTCATACAGTCCTATCATGTGAAAGAAGGAAGAAGGAAGCTCATACAGTCCTACCATGTGGAAGAAGGAAGCTCATACAGTCCTATCAGGAGACAAATATCTCTCACCATTGCTATTAGGTATTTTATCTTGCTGGAATTCTACATGCCACTATCCTCTCTCTCATTCTATAGCTATAGTGCCTCTAGAGGAGAATATGACACATTATGGATACACAGGATACTCTTCTCTACATTTCTTCATATCAAAGCAAGTAGCCCTATCTTCCTGCCATCAGCTGGTGTGCTACACTCTTCACAGCCAGTGCAGCAAGCATACAAGCACATGGGCCTCTCAGAGCAATTGTGACTGAGAATTCCTCCTGGGGACTCTAGCTACTACAAAGCCCTTCTACACGCCTATCTCACATCCCCATTTACTGTAATATTTACGTAGCTCTAATAAATCTAATGGCACTTAAAGCAAGAATATAGTCTACAATGTGCAATAACACATGCAATGAGAATTTACCATAACTGTCAGTGTTATGATTTAATGAGAACATAGGTAGAATCCAATACCAAGCTGCAACAGACAACTCGTTATTTGATCTCATTCAGAAACTTATCAAGCTCCAATTTAAAACTAGTTAGGTTGTTTGCCCTCATTACTCCTATTGGATAGCTGTTTCAGAACTTCACTCCTTGAATGGTTAGAAACCTTCCCTATCATCTCCTTTCACAATGATTTATCATTGGCATTATTCATTTGCTTATATTTGAACTATTAGTCCTTGAAACATGAAGTTCAAGGTCAAACATTATGGAAGGAAAAAAATACTTTTATTTAAAGTCTTCTGTGATCATGCAGCCATGAAGAATCTGGATAAATCATATTTTGACCTGTTTTCACAAATGCAGTTTGAAACTCACCCTATCTTTCTGTTTCTTAAAAGGGTTTCAAAGAGCTTGGCTATGTCTCAGGCTTCTGAACTAATTCAGAACTTACTTTACAGACAATTGTAAGCATTAAGCAAATATTAGTTAGGTTATTTAATGGGCTGGGTTGTATTATTGATTCTTTAGCTATTTGCAATATGCTGTGGGCTCATAATAAAATAAGTCTCAGGATAACATACTGGATGTGGAAAAGAGAGGGAGGATAGTCCCAGGGGCATGTGTCACTCTCAAAGAGAAAAAGCTATTAGGAGAGCTATAGAAATGCTGCACACTGTTGATCTAAGACACCAGCCCTTCTGTGATACCCATTTTAGCAATGATTTAGTATAGCAAAACAGCAACACTGCAGTTAAACTAGTACTAATCAGCACAGCCAGAAAGCAACTCAGAGGGAAGCCGAAGAAGACTGGGGATGTAAGTTAGAGTTGTTCCTAGCAGGTTAGCAGGAGCGATCAAGGGTACCTTTTGGCAAGTGGACAGAGAGTGGTCATACAACATGTTGTTTCAAAATGTGAATTCCATGATTACAGATTGGTGTCTAATTTGGTGCATGAGCTTTTCCCTGTCATACTGGACTGGAAGATATATAGAAGTTGCATTTTGAATGTGAAAATACTAACACAACCATGAGCCCTTCAGGAGCTAACAGCAGGGAATCCAGGAAGTTTCACCCACACAGCCTCCATCTGCAGTCACCATTTTGGATCTGAACCTTAAAATAAATCCAAAACACTTATGTACAGTGATCAGATTTGAGGAATTCCTTCAGAACACCTTCATAAATACTTTCATCCTGATAGACACAAAAGCTCTTGATGAACTCTGGATCCAATCCTAACTCAGACAAAACTCTCATTGAAGCCAGTAGGAGTTTCACCTGACATCCCAATTAGGCCTTACTTGTTGTGGAGACAAGTCATCACTCACCTAAAATACAACTGCACCTCTGGAGGGGAATATAGCAGCCATTAATGCACAGCAGTACTACAGTGGTAGGACAAGGAGGACATGGGAGCTTATTCTCCAACTTTTTTTTTGGATGACTGATGGACTACCATCAGATCTGGCCAGATTCAGATGTGGCATCTACAAATAAGAGTGTGACTTTATTCTGAAGGCCTGTCAGTAACAAGATAAATAAGTTCACAGTGATTTGAACCTTCTTAAAGAACATTAAAGGATGGTGACTTCACCTACCTGGAATGCATTATACTGTCTCAAGCTTTGTCTACGCACACATTTGCACTAGTTTAAATAAAGAAGTGATTTAAAGCCAATTTATTTAAGCCAATGCAAAACCTCATGGAGACACTCTTAAAATCAGTTTTAGAGTGGCATATATTAATTTAACTTAATTTGGTAAGAAAAAAAACAGATAAAGCTAAATCAAAATAAGCTACTCAAACCAATTTAAGAGTGTCTACATAGGATTTGGCATCAATTTAAAAATATTATTTAAACTGGTGGAAATTTTATGTATAGACAAAGATGTCAGTTGTAATTTGTGGGTTTTTGAACATGAATAGAAAGTGGTGTCAACTGCCAGGAAACCTGGGGGTCATTTTAGTCAGTTTTCCCCACACTTCTGTCCCAATTCTTTAGATATTGTTTGTTTGCAGACAAAATATAACCTGTTCAAACAAAGAATCCAGGATGGAAACTACTTCACCTATGTTAGGCAGCTTAACATGGTGTGCATGCATACTCTTAGTACAGCTGATTGAAATTTTGATTGAAGAATTCCCCTAATAAATAAAGGATTCTGTCAGTCATTTTTAACACTTCGGAATTTAAATATTATTTCATCTTTTCATCCTATTTTGGAACTAAAATAAATGTCAACATGTGGAACAGAAAATTCCATTTTCTGAATAGTTCTACTGTCTAGAAAATGCTTCTTTTGCAACCTCCATCTCATTAATATTTGATATATTAGTTATGCATCATCTGCTTATCAAAACCTTCTCAAGAGATCTATCTTTCCAGTTAGACTCCCTCAGTGAAGTAATACCTATCATTTCTAAGGCTTCTGGCAACATCAAATAGTTCTAATAAGACATTTTGATCAGTTGAATGGACAATAAATAGAACGATGAAATGCCAGCATATATATACAGAAGATTGATTAGTTGCAGAGTGATGCCAAATTAAACAAGAATCTCACACCCATATATTATGCACTCTCCACACTTATGGACTTTGTGCAAGTCTTTTCAACTTCCATATTACTATCTGACAGAAGACTCATGCTATAACAGGGAAATGAGCAGAAAAGGAACATAACTAAATGGCAGAGTCTACTGCACAGTCTTCACACAAAGCATTGGCAGCAACTGCTTCAAAAATTTACTCAACATTTCCCAAGAGCAGCACACTTATTCATGATTTTACAGGCATCAGTCTTGCGCAAATTGTCTTCTCTGCCAGTCTGAGCAACCCAAGCCTGCAATGGTATGTGCTTACATCAATGAGCCACTTAAAGGGTTTGTAAACTCTCCATTTGAATACTGGAAGAAAGAATTAGTCATGCTGGGCTGAACTAGCAGGTTTGGCTTTTGAATTCATCAGCTGATATTTAGCACAGGAAATTCTGCAACAGATCCGAGATCCAAATTGCTACTAGATAATGCAGAGCATCTAGCAGCTTTGAAAGTCAACCTTGCAAGATGTAAATACATGAGAGTGTAAGTCCTACTGCAGACTGGCTAATTCATTGGATGACATCTATGGTACTTCTGTCGGGGCTAACTGCTATTGCCCTTTTGGTCTTTACCCTGTCCATTTCCCAACCTCACTTTTCCTTCCTTGAAAGTGAGGACACCTGATGGCAGCAGACTGTTGCTTTGCCTCTGGTACATTACTCGCTGCTTAATTGCCCTGTTAGTTATCTATTTCAATAGCAGGGATGTGATTCATCTGTTCCAGGTAATGTATACAGTGCTTTAAGTAAGTGTTTTTAGATTAAGCTAAAGTTTCATTGCTGCTGATTCCCTCAAAGAATAACTGGGTATCAGGTTCCAAAATTCAGGTCTGTGAAAACCCCTGAAGTCTACATTACGCACCTCCTCATTCATCCACCCACAATGGTGAGAGCAATAATTCCACAGGCTCTGCTGGGGTTCAGAGTGAGCAGTGCAGGATAGCTGGGATGCTCTTTAGCCTTCCCACTCCCACTCTCCGCTAAAGCTCTGCTGGCTACAGATTTTCCCCACCATCACCTCTGGAGGCATTATCTATTCCAGAACCAAAGAGAATAGGGACAGACACACTAGACACATTACTTTCAACAGGTGGGTGCAATGGCGTTTCTAACTTTTTTAGCAAACCATAAGCAAGCGGACTGAAATTTTCTCACAACTATTCATCAGTAATTAATGAGCAGTTCCTTGCAAGTATTCAAATTCATAATTAAAACATCTGACTGGCCATTTAGATCACATGGTGTGTTTGTTCTTCATTGGATGACCATTAAATTGATGTTCTATACAAGTTCTCACACCACACTTATCACCATACTACCTGAGTGCTCTAAGGAGTAAAGTTTCTGGTGAAGAGATTCATAAATATAAATCTGTAATTCACTTTCCATTAATACTCTGCAAAATTTCCCTTTCAAAGAACATCCCTGCAAGTAAACTTACCCACTAAAGTATTTCCTGACATCAGAAAGGGCCCACATAAAAAGACGTATTCATTTAAAAATTAAAATATTTGCAAGAGGCTTTTTTTGCAGTAGTCATCTCCATTTTCAAGATCAGATGCAAGCAGGACACTGCCAGATGTCCTACACAAAGCATTAAGAAATATCCTGAATAGGGACAAAGTGACAACAGCAATATTAAAGGCAGAGAGAAGTGAAAGCAGCAGTAGAGAAAGCATCAGTGGTGTGACATAAGATCCCTACACATGAAACAAAACAGAAGAGCAGAGAATTAGAGAGTACTAAGAGGTTCTGGCAACTACATCATATATTCAGGCTTCATTCACATAGCTTGAAAGGTCACCAGAACTCTTTGATGGCATCACAGACCCATAACTCAGTTACCCAAACAGTTTTATGTGCTTATAACGTGCACTTAGACTTTCATAACTGAATGAATTGAAGCCTGTAGGCTCGTAATTTATATGGTTGCAAAATCTCATTTACAAGTTTCTACTAGTTACAAATTATTATTGTATACAAGTTTTGCTAGTGAAAAAAAAATCAACATATTTCTACTGTCTGCCTATTCTACCCTCCCCCCTTCTTTTGCTTTTGCCTTGGCCAGGGCCTTACAGATTTAGGGTGGAAGCCTGAAAACTTTTTATTTTAAATTTTATAAATATTAAGGGGCTTGTGATCCTTATGTGATCAGATGCATTGAATGCATTACTCACAAGAGAGTTTGCAGGATCAGTCCCTTACTTTCTAAATGCAATGTTCTTGGTTGTTAGTTAGCACACAGTTATGATATACAGCCACGTCTCTCTGCTATTATTAGCTTATGTAAAACAATATTGCATATATTAAAATAAGGGGGTCCAAACATTACAAGTAAACTAGTCATCCTGAAAGTATACCACATACCCAAAAGATCACGATCAGCTAACACGAACTGTGACATCAACCCCTGATACACCTTCAAAAAATAAACACTATATGCATAAGGAAGCTAACTAATTTGAACCACAACTAGTAAGTTACATGAAGAATCATATATATTTTACTGTTTCAACCAACCAGTTAGGATGTTGCAGTTTAATTAGTACTTGAAGCGTGTCTCACTCCTTCCACACCAACCCATGAGAAGAAAGATCAGAAAACTGGGCATGTTTGTGACCTTTTTTAAAAAAAAAATCAAATGAATAAGCCAACCTCCTCCACTCCTAACAGGGTCCTGGGTACAGTTTAGGACTTGGCTCTGATGAGATTTAGAACAGTGTAGAACAGTGTAACACACTACTGATTTCCACCGAGTTACTCCCAATTTATAGTAGATTAAGGGAGATCAGAATCAGACCCTCAGAAGCCTTAGCTCAAGTGCTTGGTGAACCACTTTTATATTCCATTAATGGATTTGTTCAATTTATGCTGAGACCACTTGGGTCAGATCCTCAAGAATTACTCTTGTAGAAGCTATGTTTGCCCAACAATTACATTATTCCCAGTGACAACATAATCCTGTTTTTACACGTCTGTAGAAGTCTCTCCCGCTAGCCCCAGTATGTGTCCTCTTCCAGAGCCCTCTGGAACATCAGCATGCAAGCACTCTCCACTGATACTCTACTCCAAGCTTTGACTTGTCCTTTTACTTACCCATGGTGTAGTGCAATGATACAATGATGGACTGCAGCCCTTGTTATTGCAGATGTTGCAATTGCCATAATTACTTACAGCCTGCTGTTCAGCTGCTGCCCCTTAGTCCATCTTTTATTCACAGGGGAATAAGTTGCTGTGGAATTAGTCAGTCAATCTTGAAATTTATCTGATTGGGTAATTCTATCAATTCCATGGCTGTTTACCAGGACATTCTCTCCAAGGGACCAATTAAATATGCATAAATACACAAATAGCAATTATTGAGTGGGTTTGGTTGTTTGTTGGGGAGCTTTTTGTTGTGAAATTTACAACGTTTCTAAGGGGCTCCAGGTGATTACTACTCCTTCTGTGACATATTGCTACAGTTGTGCTCAGCAGTGATTGGAGGGGGCCCCCCTTCATTTTATATTATATATAATAAGGAGCAGGAAGTGTGGGGAATTCCCATAAGAGCCCCTTTCCTTTCGGATGATATCCGAGGTTGAGTACAAAATAGCCCAAAGCTGTTGGCCTTCTGCACATTTTGCAGGGCTCATTTGTCTGAGCAGGCAGTGGCTGAGGATGGGATTTCTGTCTGGTGGAAGTGTTGTAGAATGGAAGCCTGAAATTGTATTGTCCACTGACTGGTAATCAAATGAGATGTGATGTGGCAGGTTACAGGGTATGGGAAAAAGAGGAATGCTGTTTCAATGATGTGCATTGTAAATTTCTCTAGTATTGTGTCAAGATCAGCTACAGTTTTATGGGGAGATTCTTTAAGATCAAAATAAAATATTTCATGATTTACCGAAGTCCTCCCCATCACCATTCAAAACCAATCACCTTATCTTAACAGCTATAAGTGTATTCCTTTCTCACTAGCAGATGGATCTGAACATGAAAGTACACAAAACGTACTTGCTTACAGCTGGTTCAGCAGGGATATTTCTTGATGAAATCTCTGCCACCATGCTTCATTAGCAATGTGTTACAGCAGATCAGACATAGTGGTAGAAAAGACCTTTATTGAGTCATGCATAGACCTCTCTGCTCTTATGTGGCATCTGTTTGTCTGGTGACAGCTGGGCCCAGCTTGCACTCAGAGCCATTGATGTCAGACCAAACAGGTCCTTCCTGAAATCCTCTCTTTCTCCAGTTACAGTTTTCATAAGACAAACTAAGTGTCTGAAATCCTAGCAAACTGTGCCAGAGTTTAAGGACGCCATGGTCAAATGGTATCAGATGAAGCACTGAAGCAAAGGAGGACGAGCAGAAGACCATACAATACAGAGCACACCTCCAGCTTTGAAAGTCATGGATCCCATATACTAAAAACTAGAAAGATTGCTGCATGAGAAATTCCTTAACCTGATTTATAGGTTACCAGACTCCTATGGATTTATTAGATAGAAAGGGTCCTCTAATTTCAGAGGAAACACAATTCCAAGTTTTAAAGGATCTTTGTGCAGTTTGAGGAGCACTAAGACCAGATGCATTTCACACACATGGTACCCACATGAAGAGGGCCATAATCCAAATTAGCAATCCAATTCATTTAACCAATATTCAAAACTTCATCTAAAACACGTTGATCATCAATGTGGCACTAATTAAAAAAAAAAAACCCAACAACAACAACTCAGGAATTCTTGTAATGCCATTAACAATGTATACAATGCACAATGCTTTCAAGTAATAGAAAAGAATCAAGAAAGTTAAAATCCGCAAAGTACTGTATTGCATACAGTCAGCACCCTTTAGTTTTAATAGGCATATAATGTTTCGGAGATTAAATATAAACATCTGTACCATAAAGTAGCAAAGAAAAGAATAAATACATCTGCACCTTCCAACTCTGATTCAGCAGAATTGAAAACAACCATAGTAATGTCCAGTTACTCTGTAAATCACTGCAGCAGGATACCTGATGACAGCTTAAATATTTAACTGGCTATTTATTATAGTGTACTTGGGCAATAATTAATGCATTCTTGTTATTTGTACTGCGTCATTGCCTAGGAGTCCCAGCCATGGACCACGACCCCGTTAGGCAAAGTGCTGCACAAATCTAGAACAAAGATAATCCCTGTCCCAAAGAGTTTACAATCTAAGTAATCACTATTTGTATATTATGCAGTTTAAACACCCCAGCTGGCCTTCCAGTCATGGCAAACTATGAAATTAGGATTTCTTTCTTGATTCAATACCTCCCTTTTGTATTGCAGCACTTACACAGGCCTGATCCTCCACCATCAGAATCCGTGCCAGCAGCCCAGATCCGCAAAAGTATAGCACTTTGATAAATACCTTTGAGGATCTGGGCCAGCGCTCCCACTGACTTCAGTGGACAAAGGATAAAGAAATGATGTCTGTTATAGCATAGTCTTAAATAACTAAAACCAATTATTAAAAGTACTTTTAAACATCTTTCGGATCACAATTGATTTTAAAAAATAACATTCTGGAGCTACACAGGGACAAACATGCACAAAACCAATTAACACATTAAGCACTAATTTAAAGTGACTTAAAGATTTACCCAATACTAACCACAATTGCTATTGCAGTTTACTGTCATTTATTGCCTCCCCAATTTTCCCTTCCTATAAAAGCTGTTGCCTGTTCTTAAGCCAGCATGGAACACAGAGAGGAAAGCCAGACAAAACCCCCTTCCTTGCTCTTTTTATGGCACATGGTTAAAAAAAAAAAAAGTGTGATATCCTGGTAGACAAGTAGACAGACATTAGCACTAATAGGCAAGGTAATAGGACTTCAATCAATCATTCCCCACTTGGCCCCCCAAAGCCACCAGATATGCAAAGGTCTGTGGAGTTAGGGTCTGGCCCTGTAAATCCTTACTGAAATGAGATGTCCCATTGAGTATCTGCATGAGGAAAGGTCTGCAGGATCAGGCCTCTGCCCATGAAACAGAAAAGAACTATAAAAAATGAATCAACCAATAACTATATATTAAAAATCATGATAAAACACCTTCAGGGGGCATGTTTGAAGCATATAAGCCAGTCTGTAATTTAAGAGTCAGGAGGGAGTTCTCTGGAAGCAGGTTATCCCATAACAGTCTGATGCAGGGTTTCATAAACTTTCTTCCGCACCCTCAGGTGCTTGCCACTGCCAGTGAAAGGACACTGGATAACAGGGAGCACTGGACTGACCTGCTCTGACAGTTCTTGTATTCCTCACACACAAGTGCTTAGTTTTTAAATACATTTTAGTGACCCAATCCAACCACAAAGGGATGCACATGTAAGAAGACAGCCTGGGTGACTGATTGGATCTTTTCTGTACTTAATTTCTATTATAACTTAAGCAAAAATCTTTAAAAAGCCATGTACAGTGGGCAGCCATTAAAATAAAAACCATGCTTCCCTCCACCAATCGTAATAAAGTGCACAGAAATGTTTGTTTCCCACTTTAATGGTAGGGAATTCTAGAAATACTGCAGTAAAGGTTCTTGAGGTACTACAGTAACACCCTAATTCTGCCAGACCCCTGTGTCTAAGCAAGGCCCCAGAGAAGTAAACGGCTCTCTGCAAGAGTATGGGGTCTGAATGAACCATTGCAGAGATCATTGAAGAATTGGGGCTTATGTGGCTCTCTTTTAATCACATTAACTGCACACATAGAGGGTGATCTAGTTTTTGGTTTTCTCTGTTTATAAATACCAGGAATAACCTCTGGAGACTCCTATGTAAATTTAATTTTGCAACTACATCTCATTCTTCCCAGCATAAGAAACCCCATAGAACAAACAGCCCTGCCCAAATGCTGGGCTCTGATGGACCTGGGGACAGGGCATGAATTCCCAAACTGATCATCCTGCAGAAAGAACACCTTCTAGCATCCTCCTCCCACTGACAGTGAGGGAGTTCCAGCACAAGTGCTTCTGCTGATTCCCATCATGGTAACAACATGGCATGGGAGACAATCCCTCAGGAAATCAGGTCCAAACCATTTAGGGGTTTAATTATTAACACCAATGCCTTGATTTCCACTCAGAACAATAGTAGTAGCCAGTGCAGATCCTGGAGCACTAGTTTTGTGTGTTTGTAATGCTGAAAGACCAGCTGGCAGCTCATGCCAAGACTATTGGGCCTCACTGAACACTGACAAATATATAGATGGAAACCAGTCTGGCTCACCTATGTGTTAGTATTGTTAAAATAGAGATTAGAGTTATAATAATGGGTTTAGACTTTATGGAATGTTTGTAGGATGTTGCATGTATAAATCTTATTTATAATACCTGTTCCCCATGTCATAAGGTAATGTTTAAGTGTTTGTTCTGTAACTATAATATTGCTAAGTGTGTAAACCACCCCAATCAGGGGAGAAGCATTACCACATATGAAATACTAGTTTACCACAGGTGATGTTATCTCCTCCCCAACGGAGGAAGACCTATAAACATCAAACAAGCTATTGTGGAACATGCGTGGATGAAAGACTTTGCTGATTGCTTCCCCCATTCCCCTGAAGAAGGTACATGCATAAACCCTCATCCCATCACAGCTTCAATGCTGTGGGAAGGGAATAAAAATCCCTGTTAAGGAGAAATTGTTATCCCTATGCAGTTTGAACTATGAGTGGTGAAGATTTCTAAGCATAAGCAAGGGGTCCCCAGCTGTTTAGCTTGAGTTATCCATAAAGGACACATAAAGCTTGCATATTCTAGCAGCTAATATCATCTTTTGGAACCTAAGACTATATCTCATTTGTGTGTGTATGTTTACCTGCTTTAACCTTGTGTATAACTCTTATTTCTTTTCCCTAGTTAATAAATCTTCAGTTAGTTTTTTATAGGATTGGCTACAAGTGTTGTCGTTGGTGAGATATCTAGGGTACATTTGACCTGGGGTAAGTCACTGGTCCTTTGGTACTGGAAGGAACCTGAACATTGATGTAATTTTTGATGTAATGGACCATCTATCACAAAGGCAAGCTTACCAGGGTGGCAAGATAGACCGAAGTGCCCACGAGGATTGTCAGTGACTCCATGTTGAGGCTGTTGTAGTGCTTGAGGAGCTCAAACTTGGTAGGTGAAATCTAACAATAGAACACACAGCCCATTTTGTGTTTGTGCCCTGCTTCTTGGCAGTCTGTCCTGAGGCTGGCACTCACATCTGTGAGCCACACTAGACAGCACAACAGTGAATCCAGTTTGAAACTGGCTAACAGCTAGGGCAATAGCAGAAACGTGGCCGGGCTCAAGGGGGAGCCCCATCTAGAACACACAAGTAACTTATCACCACATATTTTCCAGAACTCTAACAATGAATTATGACACCAGGAATCATTTATACATAAGATGGATACGTTCTGAGGTCAGAACTCATCCTGCCCTGCAATCAGCAGAGGGTACAGCATGCACTTGATCACACTGCATGCAGATCTACCCTGGTGCACCAATCAAGTTGCAAGCCAATTTCCTCCCCCGTCTCCCATGCTTCGTTCACTTCATCTCCACACCCCCTGCTTTGGAGGGGCCAGGAGCAAATTTGACACCATATACAATACCTAGTGCAATACCATTGTGCCCTTGGTCTGTTGGATTTCCTTCAGCCACGAGCCCTGCTGAACCAATAGACTGTCTCCTGCGATGATGGCTTGAATATTCATTTCTACCCAATTCTTACCATATACGATTTGGATTTTACTGTACCTCCAAGCCTTGAATCTACATCTCCATTGTTAAGAGGATATAAAACTAAAACACTCATGATTTCTAGAGTCACCAGAATACCTTGATAGAATCATAGTCTTATAATTCATGTTAGTGATATTCTTTCTGTTCTAATGGAGCATACACATGCATGCTGTTTAGTATATAGGAATCTAATGGCCATGAGAAGATTTTTGTGCAAAATGAGAGTCTCAGTCTTACATAAGCACAATGATTCCTCATTTTATGTACTGAGACTCACTCTCAGCTGATGCCATTATGAAAGAGAGCTCTTAGAATCTGTCATTTCATTGTACTATTATGCTGAATTCCTGTTTGAGAGCATTTCTACTCTGCCTGCAAGAAGACTAAGAAATAATGCTAATAGGAACTTTGGTACATTTAAATATTCTGCTGCACTGCAGGTAATGTAGAATGCCATATAATTTGTAATCATAACTACAATAATGAATGCATACACTAGCCAGCTATTACCAGTAGTAATTGGTGCACCTTTCATCTCCCATCAAGCAGAGTGGTGTGGATTAGGACCAAAAGGCAGCTATCAGCGCCCTCATTTCCTGACAGCCAAAAGGTGCCTGTCTGAGCTGATAGGTACCTGATCAAAGGGCCAAAAGCTATCAGAAGCCATCCAGATTTAGCAACCTGATTGCTCCTCAATAGCCAACTGCCTTTGATATAGGTATAGTCTAACTGCAGATTCTATTTATATAGGGAAAATATCTGCATTGTAACTGAGAAAGGACATAGTTACCATTTCAGCTTTGGCATCCTAATTAGTTTGAAGGAGTCAGTGAATAAATTCTGGTAAAATTATTAAGAATAATTTCTATAAATATCCTGCAACAAGCTCCTTCTGAGGGGATTTTTTCCTTCTCTTCCCCAGAGGTAACAAGAATTTAAGCATGGTTCACTGTTAAGTGAGAGCTCCAAACAAAATAACAGAAAAATCAAATTTACCCTGGAAGCAGGGGAGAGGGGGTGAATTGCATAGCTGGAAAGCAAGTGCATTTGGAACATTTTACATGCTATATAATTTGACAGTTCAAATAAATCTAAGAGCAAGAGACTTGTAAGTTTCACATTTTTAAAACCATAATTTTAAGATATCAAGTAACAGAAACTTAACATGCATTTTAATCATTTTTATTGAAAGTTTCACAGGGAATTATTTTGATAGCACTGCATGCATTCCATTGATATTGATGTTACATGAGGCTACAGAGACACTTTAACATCAAATAGTCAAGAAGATAAAGTACTGGGTAGTGCAGTTTAAGTACTGCAAATTTCAGCTGAACTAAAAATGCAGAGAACTCACTCAGCAAAACTATTATTATTATTACAAGACTACTTTCAATAAAAAATGTCTATAGCTTCTCCATTCATTTGAAGCATAAAATAGACACCTAACATAATAACCAATATTTTCAGTAATAAACAGGGTCTCTGTTTTTCTGGAAAATAGTTCAGTACTATTCCACTCTGAAACCTAATTCGCTGTGTACCTAGTGATATTTCGAAACCAACCTCAGATCACCTTTGTCTGCTATACCTTTGAGGTGATTAAATACTTAACAGAAAAATAAAATTAAACTCAGATCAAACTGCGATTAAAGAGTTGTGATGGCTGAGTGAATACAATCATACCCTTCTAGATTGTCATTCTGAGCATCGTCATTATTAGGCTGCCTTTACAATTATGTTATAATCTGATGTATTATAATTACACCTTCACTTTCCCTAAAAGAAATCAATCTTCCTGAAGTTTTGCTTGTTATAACTGTTCATAAAAGGACACTAATCAACAGCCTACATGCCAACCAGGCTGCACAAAAATAGTGGCCTTGCTGCTGAGACCACTAAGAGGCATCATGGAACTCCAGTGGGTGAGTAGGAGCTCTCCCAGGTATCCTGCTTGCGCAATGCACATGCAAGAAGAATGCCTTTAAAACTGCCTCAAAGCATGCTGTGTGGTGCTCTTGATCCATCCTGGTGGAAGGTGCAGCATGAGCTCCCCTTAGCAGCCTGCTGCTAACATGTACAAAAGCCCCTGGCTACATGTTCAATGCAGCAAAGCCCAGCCCTTATGGATGTGGTGTGCCGTTAAGGGTATGTCTGCTAGGGATGTAAAATATCATGCCACTAAAAAACCGTTAATCAATAAAAATGATGTTATTTTAAATGATATAATATTTCAAATCCCTAGCTCCAGCATGCTGTGTGCTTTCCCGGTGAGTGGCGCCAGCCCAGGACGCATCACAGGGGGAGGACACTGGGATGCCCTCTGCTGCGTGCACTCTGCAGCGGCTGCACCACCTAGGCGAGTGGGGGAGGGCATGGGAGTTCCCAGGGTGCATAGCTGGTGCTGTTGCTTATCCACCATGGAGCTCTCCCCTGGTGGGAGCCGGCTGTGTTGGGGAGTGGAAGAGCTGTTTGGTCAGTGCAGAAAGACAGACACTGGGAAAGGGGGCAGTCTCTGCCCTTCCCGGGCCATGCTCCAGTGCCTGGGGTGGGCTTTGTCTGGCTAGACCAGCAACGGGGGGAGGGGGAGATGAGGCCTCGGCCACACCAGCCTGAGAGAAGAGATGCCTCTGCCCTGGCTTCCCAGTCTTCGCCCTGGGTGTGCGGGGCCCATCACCCCCCAGCCCGCCGTAAGGGGCAATAAAGCACCTCGGCTCCCTGCCTACCCCCTGAACTAATCTTCCCCCCACCATGCTCCTAGCCCTGGCACTGCCCCAGGACCGGTGACACTCCCCATGCCCTTCTAACCCCCTCAGACCCTTCATCCGGGCGCACCTCAGCTGCTGCCTCCCGGCTCACTCACTCTGCTGCCTGCTCATCTGGCACTGCCACCGCCAAACCCCTGAGCTGCCAGAACTCTCCCCTGGACCTCTGAACATGCATGAGTCCCAGCGCGCCCCCATCCTGCAAGACCTTGTCTCCACTCACCTCCCACGTGCAGAGCCCCTCCCCCCATGCAGCGAACGATTAAACAGTTAACACAATCGGTAAACGGTAAGACTAACACTTATCGGTTAACCATGTAACCATTTGCTATTTTACATCCCTGATGTCTATTCTGCAATGAAACACCCGCAGCTGGCCTGTGTCACCTGACTCAGGCTCCTGGAGCTTGGGCTGCGGGGCTATAAAATTGCTGTGTAGATGGTCAGACTCAGGCTGGAGCCCAGGCTCTTCCTCCTTTCCTCCTCACAGTTTACCCATTCCAAGACTGAAACAGCATCTATGTCCCAGTTTCCCCTCACAGATGGTAGTAAACTGGTAGCATGATTTTGCCTTCTGGCCAAGTCAATAAGAATCTTCACCTTCTAGAACAGGACAAAATGTGCCCAAACCAAAAGCAATAATCTTCCAGCCCTCTACAGGCTCATAGCTTTTTCTTCAAAGTCTGCCTTGGTTTCTCCCCTCAATACTGGAGAGTTAAAGTGAGCTACTTCTCACCTTGACCAGAATGCCCAGCTTGAGGCTCCTAAACAAGGACTGATACCAACACTGGACCACCATCTTACACTAGTACTGTGCTGCCCCAGGCCTGTTCTTTTTCATGCTTCATCTCTTCCCAAGATCCTTCTAGGATTCTTCACAGGCTTTTCACCTCAACACAGAGTATTGCCCCAGCTCATTTTGTGGAGAACCCCACACCAGGGTTGATTTCCCCTGAAATCCCTGAGGAATGCCCCCAGGCATATCCAACTGTCCTGAGTTTCTCTATGGTCTAAGTTCCAGGAATCTCTTCGCAGTAGTCACATCATTCTATTCTATATGGCTTCTTATATTGTGCTCATCACTGTAGTAGCAGAGCATCTTCCAGCAGTGCATTAGAAAGTAATCGTGTTGCTTATCGCATGTTTGTTCTCTCATCCTCTCCCCAGTATGAGAAGAATGTGAAATGGAAGGTCTTATTTTGGTAGGACTTTAGGGGTGTGCATGGATGTGGGTGGATCTTTTCCTCGTTCTATTTTACTAAAAACATTGCTATGTATGTGTTAGAGAAGTGGCAAGGTCAAATAAATTCACCTTACACTTGGAGCAAAAGGTGATGAAGTTTGTGATGATCCATAGCTCCTGGAGTTGTCCATTCTACAGTCACAGGCCACCACCACAGTCACCTGCACAGGCAAACTTGACCCTTATTGTAGAATGTTCCTTGGGCAGCAGGACTGTACTGGGTTAGGCCAGCTATTAGAGGGACAGAACTGCCTATGACAACCGTACTTCCGCACACAAAGAACACTAGTATCAGGTATCTGATTAGGTCTCACATGTTTGAATTGGAAGAGAAAAGAAGAATCTTCTCCCTTCTCCATCACATCCCATGCAGGACAGCTTGAATTTTATTCAGGAGAATGCATTATCCTATTGGCACTGTGCCATTTAGGCACTGCCCTAAGCAAGGAAAAAACCTACACCCATTCAGGATTATGTAGCCTGTTGCTCCAGCATACCACACTGTACAGGATGGAGGAGGCTTTCCCTGCCCCTTTGGGAGAATGTCTACCCTGATAGGGTGCACATAGGAAGCAATCCCTGTGTTCCAGAAGCGGTAGGACTGTGGCTATGCTTAGCCCTTGCACAGTGTTCCAGTATGGGGGAGGCTCCTTGTGCACTTATGCAAGAGTCTAGAAGAATGTGTCCCTGGACATATAGAACCTTTACCTTTAATATCTTGCTATTAGTGCTCTCGCAAAGAAATTATGAATCAAAAACTCTGGTAGCACACAGCCAAGATAAAGATGTGAACTTTGTCAGTGTAAAGTGTATTCTTTCTCAAATGCTAGTGTCACTGTGAATTCTCTGGTTGCTGTTTTTAACAAGAGTCAGTAAAAGAAACAAAGGAATATACATAAAATTGATGTTGAGGGTCTGACAAACTGACAGTAGTGACATTTGGAATAGAGATTGCCAGTGGACTTTTAATAATGTATTCTTTTAAAAGTGCTTATTTTGGGTCTCTGGTGTGCTTATTTGTACAGATGTTGAAAAATATACAAAAAAAACAACCTACTAGATCACCATACAAAAACTTATATGTGCATCCAAAAGACCCAAACTTCTCTCTCAATATAGGTAACCTATTTAAAAGTTAACCCATCATAATATAATAGTCCTCACTTCCAAAGCCCACTGCGGTCCTGGCCCAAAGCCAGTTGAAGTTGATGGAAAGACTATCAGACCATTGGGAGTTAGGGAGGGAACCAAATTCAGTCATCATGATCTCCCTCAGAGGGAACATGCTTCCACCGCTTCCTTTCATTTTAAAGGGCCTTTAACTCAGTCTGTAGAGCCAAGATGTTTTCAGCACATAAGTAAGATCATCCAGTGATATGACTCTTGTTTAGACACTAAGCCTATATTAAGGAGCCATCTGTGCTAATGGCCAGTCCAATTCCCATTAAGCTATCAGCAGTTTTTCCATTGACTTTAAGGGAGTTGGACGGTCACAGGTTCTGTATTGCTTTGCTTTTGTCATTTAAAGTCAAGCTGTCAAAGGGATACCACCAATTTGAAAATCCATCTCGGCATTTTTAAAATATAAGTTAGCGGTACAGTAGGTGTATCTACTGCCCCTGAGTTCCCTGACAAGTTGTGTTTTTTCTCTTAAACCTTTTTATTTTTTAAGATGTTCCCTTCCCCTATTGCTGAGTGAATGATATGCACAAAGAGAAAGTGACTATATGGGTAAATAACTGAATGGATTATACATAGACTGCTCTCAGATTCACAAAGTGATCCAACTGGAAAAAAACAATATTTTTCTAAAATCACTAAGTAATTGTAATCTCAGGTGGCACTTGTAACACTAGCAGATTTCTTTTTTAGATAAAACTGATGTGAATTTTAATTCGACAGTATAACTCTTAATTCTAATACAGAAGCTATGGTTGTAGCCCTAAAGTAAAACCTATCTTAATGGTGGTATACAATTGTGAAAGGCCAGAATAATCTAAGGGCCCACTTCTGGTCATACTTAACACCAGTTTTATGCTGTGTAATTCAGTTTACTTCAGTGAAGTTATTCTTGATTCAAACAAGATGAACAATCAGATCCTTAATATCTAGCTTTTTCAAGGGCATACAAAGTATGTTTTATCTCCCCTCTGCAGCGTTAGCTCAGTAACACATCCCCAATGCTGTGCCAACCTTGCTGATGATTCTGGTGCACAAACAAAATAGATGTTTTGGCAAAAAGACTTAAAAACTGGAAACTGAAGTTGCTGGGCTCTATCCAGCTGAAAACATCCGTGGTCTTCCAGACCATGCAAAGCCCTGAAGACTACAGATGCTGTCTGTGCAGCAGGCCAAAATATTCAGGAAGCAGGTTGCCCTGCAGTGTAAGGTCAAATAGAAATGCCTCTGTGTGTGGTAAAGAAAGTTTGAGCAGCTGCTAAGGGAATGATAGCTTATGTAACTTATTTTTATTACAGTACTGCCTAGGGACCCCAATTGAGATATGAGACCTTATGTACTAGCCACAGTACAGACTCATAGTAATGCATCTTAGCTACTTAAATGGTCTCCTTTTACCATATTATCTGAGCATGTCACAATCTTCAGTGTATTTCTCCTCACATCACCCCGTGTGATAAGAAAATACTATTATCCTCTATTTATTTTTTTTAATACACATGGGGTTTGAGGCACACAGAGACTCAGTGACTTGTCCAAGGTTATACAGGTAGTGTGTGGTGGAGCAAGTAATTGAACAGAGGTCTCCCAGGTAGGAATGAGCAGGAAATGGTTTTCTCATTTTATGTAAATTTAAGATTAAAAATACTTTCCCATTCTACCCCGGGATGAAACTGAGATCTTTAAAAAATAACAGCAAGAGCCTCACCCCAGGTCATTCATCCAAGATAGGGCCAGACCCAGATTCAAGCCCCTGGTCTGCATTAGCAGAGCAGGGACTTGACCCTGGATCTCCAATATCCCAGGCAACTGCTCTTACCATTGGGGACAGACACACAATCTCGCTCACAATTGTTTAGTTGAAACCAACCCTTTCCTATGAAGAGTTTCATTTAGATGAATCAGCAACAACAAAATGAAGAAGATAGTTTAAGCAAAAAATTTCCTAACAGCTCTGCTCCCAAATTCTAGGCTAGAAGGCTAACCCTGGACCACCCTTCCTATCAACTCTTAAAACAGACAGGATGGAGAGGGGGAACAGAAGCAGGGAGAGAGAAAGCAGCTGGGCTAAGGTGACACAGCAGATCTGTAGCTCATGGGTGTCTTGCCTCCCAGTTGTCTGCCCTATCTACTGCAGAATACTTCTCATGTATCACTCTGTATTCTAAGCTGACTGGTCTCTCTCTTCCCCATATTCCCCAAAGAAGGTGGGTGGCACAGTCTGTAGGACTTACTGGAACCATAATATTTCCTTCAGGATTAAGTTGGAATCTTGCTATATGGATGCAGTGAGGTTCTGCTATTTGGGGGCTGAGGGCATTGTTAGTGGAAGTCCCTTGAATCTGGGATTTGCTGGTCTAGAAGAGCTGAATTTGTTGGCCTTGTTTGTGCAGTAGCGCAAAGCTGATCTCTTCCCAGGAGTTTGTCTGTGGGAAGAAGCAGATTGATAAGGCAGCAAATGTGTAAGTGTTACATTGTGTACATGGCCCCTGTGGACAGGCAATAAATACCTATATTTTATCTATAATGAATGAGGGCCACATTCTGATACCCTTACTCACATTGAAAAGTACCTTGCTGTACTGGCTGTATAGAGTGTCATAGACCTTACTCAGCCTCTACTCCCTGATTCACCTGTATGACCCTTCTTAGGCTGAGATTCCAGCCATGGTGAGTAGAGCAGGGACTAATTCTCATCTGCTACATTCCACTGTAAGCAAGTGAGGGGATCCAGCAAGTTAGTTACCACCAGCTCCACTCCAACTTGCTTGCTAGAAACATGGTGGAAAGAGTAAGCTGCTCCACAAAATAGTAATTTACTTCTTCTTCTAAGCAAGTGGGGAGCAAGTAGCAGGAGGATTGGTGACTAAGCCACCATATATTCTTTGGTCTGCTACTGGGGCAATGCATGTAAGTGCTGTCCCTGCTCAGGAGAGACTAAGAATATTATAATCTAGTCCAATGCAAGTAAGGACCTCAGAATCTCAACCTCAATAAATGGCACACCTGGCACAAGACAGGGAGCTATTTTGCCCACTAAATGTCACACAATAATTCTGAGAGCTCAAGAGCATTGCTATTTTTTCTGCTGGTAAAATTAGACTTGAATTCCTGACCCCAAAATCCAGATTGGGAGATTGCAGAGCTGTTTTGTGAGTGCAATTTAACAGGTTCTCGTCTACTGACTTGTTTAATGACTTCAGCAAAATTGGATTTTAAAAACACATTTTTAATTAACATTTTCTGGAAAGAAAATTAGAGTTGGGCTATCAAATGCTATGTAAACCCTATCTTAAATAGAAATTGGGCTGTCCTACAAGGATAATCTAGTTGAGACAACTAAAGGAAACAGAAACAATCATCAGTCCTTTAATTACATATTTATGTCTTTACAGGACTCACGGGGCCCAGGAAAATCAGTGAGAATTTGTATAGTTCAGATTTGATCTGGAAAATGAAGTTTCATTAATTAATGATGCCAGTTTTGAAAGTTTTGTCAAAAACTAAACAAAACCGACTTTCTTTCTTTCCTTCAAACTGCAGGTTCCCTTCCCAGCCCTTATTTTGAAGTAGTCACACGAATTTCAGGATATGCTTAACTTTTCATTTGTTACTTATCCTTGATTATCTGAGCTGTTATACTAACTTTAAGTGTTTCTCATTTAGAAAAGAAGCAATAATGTCTTCTATTTAATTCAAAATAATCAATATTTAACTACATTTCCAGCATGTAGTGTTACTTTTGTGATGATTTTAATTGTTCTTATAATTGATTCCTATATTTGAAATACAATTGGTGCTACAAATTTCACATAAGAGATCTAGATCACGTAGTCCTGAAACATCCTGCAATAATATTGTGCCCCTACTAGATTCTCAACCTGTATTCTACTATATGATTGATATATTAATAGAATTCATACCTTGTTCATATTCCTTTGGAGAAAGGCTGAACAATAAAATCAGAATCTTTTCACTTATAGGTACCACATGCTGCATCAGTGTATAATGATTTTGTATTTATAGCACTGATGAAGGATCCCAATGCTCCTCTGAGACTGATATAAAAAAAGAAATGGATCCACCTTCTGCAAGTCATACATGTACAGAACTGCCATTGAAGGGAAGATAACTGGGGCCTAGTGCAGAACTTAACAAAGCAATTCTAACTGCTTTGAAGAATTAGAGAATAAAAGGCTCTATGTGTAAGGAATATATAAAAGGGGAGTTCTATTATCTCTCATTAATAACTGAAATTTTTACAGTGGTTGGACATTTTGGAATCCCTTCTCTCCTCCCCATAAAACCAGTGTTCCCCAGGAACTGTAATTTTGAGACACTCACTACGCTTGCTAGCTGGAGTTGATGTGATACATGGGCATATATTTTAGTTTGAGCCGTGTTTCATACAGTCCATTGAGTCTCTCTCTGCTCTTCATTACTGGTGTTTGTACTATCAGAAGTAATAAAGAACAGACTGATTTTTAACTGTTACACGTGCACCATTTTAAACCATCTTATTTCAAACTCCCCATTGATTTTGATTTATAATAGAATGTGACCCTTTCTAAAAAGATAAATCACTGCCAAGTTAACACTGACATAATGCCCTGCCACCCAGAGATTGCAGGGGTGAATAAAAACATCCTGAAATGGCTCAGGTCCTTCTCTAAGACCGAATGTAATGGGTTATTGTAGAAAACTGTTCATCAACCTCCAAAGCCCTATTGAGTCCCACAAAGTGCAGTCTTCTCCATATTATCCAAAATCTATAGAAAGCTAAAGATGAAATGCAGGAGTAGGGAAGTTGTAGAAAAGCATAATCTTATATGTACCTAGGAAGCTTGATCCATGTGGACAGTTCTATCAAGGATGATGTTAAAAGATGTGTCTTAACCACAAGTGCTGCACAGAATTTGATCAAATTATGGATTGACAAAAACATTTTCACTTTGGTTTCAAAGTGAAAAAAATGATTAACCTAAAGAACTAACAATATTACTCTATGGTCTGGAAACAGCTGTGGTAAATGAGACAGACATCGGAAGGCTGAGAATGATCATTCTTTGAAAGACAGCAGTTGTAAAGTGGAATATTTTAAGACAAATGAATTTAGCAGATGAGTAGGATGTGAAGTCAGGGTATGGGATTGTCTACAGTTGGAGAAATTAACATGGTGAGGTCACTGCAGAAGGCAAACGGATGATGGGATGTTAGAGAAAATAATGCAAACCAAGGTCAATCCGACTTAGAAGCCAACCATCAGCTAGATAGCGAGGTACTGTACCCAGAGACATGACTATTCTATGCTTAATGGAGGAACGAGCCATGGACAGGAATGAATGGTAATGTTGTACTGCTCTGTGTCTGCAGAGATGCTCTGGGAAGATAGTAAATTGTTGAACAATATGCACTGAAGTGCCAGAATAAGTCTATTAGCACCCCAGCCTTCGTTTCTTTTGCATCGAACAACAGTATCATCTCCCAGATTTCTCAAGGGCTAGCCAGACTTAAATCAGTTTTCAGCCACGGGGTCTTTTGGAATTCCTCCGTGCTCCTGGATGCTCAAGTAATTGTGGAATCAAGTAACCCAAAGACAATCACTCCTACCTGCAACTTGCCCAAAGATTGTGTCTCGTCCTGTTGAATAGAGGTCTGGCCACAGTGGTCCATGAATTTGTGGCTTCGAAGCTGGATTATTTCAACTCAGTATAGGAACAAAACTAAACACCCTGAAAAGATTTCAGTTGGTACAAAACACAGCAGTCCTTAGGCTTAGAAACACGAGTTATGAACACTCTAGTGTTCTGCTGCCTCCCCTTTTATATAGATTCCAGTTCAAGATCTCTGGCATGACAGTCAAAGCCCTTCACAGGATACTTTCTAGCTCTAGGAATCTAGACAGATAGGAATGCTAAAAGCAGGAAGTGAAAAATACTGCCTCTTCACAGTAGAGACCATTATGACAATCTGGGCTGACCTGTATAACACAAGTCACAGAACCTCACTCAGCAATTCTGCCATCAAACTAGAAAATGCAAGGGGTATTTAGTGAGGGAGGCACAATGAAATGGAATTTGGCCAAGATATTGTGGACTAATGCCCTCCTCTTTCAAAAAGTCATGGAATCATTAATGATCACAAGTGGTTAAGTCCTCAGTTCCACATCTCATCAAGACAGTGGAATACAAAAGTCATCAGAACCTCTCAACCAAATTAGAGACTTCTATTGCATAACTCTGTTTATATTTCAAATGACTTTTAGTTGACATTACTCATTGCTGCAATTTCATTGTTATTCAATGACCATTTTTAAAAACACATTTTATAACTAACTTGTGAAGGGTGTTTAAAATGTTATTCTATTACTTCAATTGATCTTTAAAGTGTCTTTATAATTCTGTTCAGCAAAGCTCACTGTCCCAACCAGCACTTAAGATCAGAGTGAATAAAAATGTTTTCCGGCTTTTGTATTTCAGAAGCCTGTGAAAATCTGGGGGAAATTTGTTTGTAAGCCTTCTGTAGTGTGGATGCGGGATGAAGCTTCTCTCTATATCTACTGTGGATTTTTAAAAGCCAATTTCCAACTTACTTTGCATTATTTATGTTTAAGGTTACAATTTATTTAGTTTTCTTAAATCAGCAGAGGTGGACTTTTAAAAGTCAGGCAGTGTATCTGTGAAGATGCCTATTATGACTCCTTAAAGTGGTTCAAGACTACTATGTCATGGACTTCTTATCTTTCCAGCACTGGGATCTAGTTGTGTCTCAGTTTCCCCTTTTTTCTTGAGTAGTTGAGCAATTTGTCTTTTTAGCCAAATCAAAAAGTTCACTCGTTCTGGGGCAACCAGGAGTCCAAATGAAACAAAATACAGGTCCTCCATTCTCACTGGACCAATCCCTCTTCCTAGTGGGCTGCCTCCCACTGTCTCTGGAAATTCTAGCCTGGAGCTGGAAATGAGAGTAAGCACACACACCCCTTCTCTTAGTCCAGCAGATCAAACAGTCCTTCGGTTTTCATCATCATGCAGGGTACACAAGGTCTTTTTGCGCTCCACTAAACCCTTTACCCCTTTCTAAGGGTTCTTCCTCTTCATACCTTCTTCCCTGCCCTTCACAGTTCTCTTACTAGGTGATTCAACTAGAATAACCACTCCATGGCTTGCCTTTTTCCTGCTCACTCTTTTTTCTGTGAAATGACCAACAACGGATGTGGCTTCCCTGGACCTCTGCCCATTATGACTGAGAACAGTTATATTTTCTGGCACTTCTTCTCAGCATGCCTTGCTGCAGCCTACAATTCCCTAGACCCTTTGCGAACTACAGCTGCCAGAATTTCCTTGTTCAGTACTGAGCTGAGTCCAGGATAATGCTTGGCCAATAACCTTATTTAAAGGACCAGAACCCTGGTACCTAATCACTTTCCTGATCCATAGCTCTTCTACAAAAAGATGCCATTGATTTCAAAGGCTAGATAATGATGGAAGAACTGAAAAATCAGACATAGGCCCATTGTCATACAAGTAGCATAAAAGTCCCTTTGAAGTCACCTTAAAATAGATGCTATGAAGATAGCATGACACAAAAGAACATTATTTCAAATAGATACTGATAATTTGAGCAGGTCCAATATCATGCAAAGAATATCAATATTGATCAGATTATTTGACAAATCACTTTTGTTATTTCTCCACCTGATCAATTAATCTTTGAAATAATATTTGATGAATAATGAATATTTTTTTCTGTATTCAATCAGCTTTCATAATAACGCATTTTAACTTAAAGATGCCACTGGTTAAATGATGCTCAACTAGGGTCACCAAATGTCCTGATTTTATAGAGACAATCCCAATATTTAGGGCTTTGTCTTATATAGGTGCTTATTACCCCCCATCCGCTGTCCTGATTTTTCACACTTGCTATCTGGTCACCCTATACTCAACAGAAAATAAATGAAAACTTAATTAACAGCACAATGATACAAGACAAAATACCTAAAGAATGCTAGAGATTGAACAAAACATGGATGACTCTGCATATTCAATATCATAAGAGTTTTATTAAGAAGTTAGAATTTGTGTTTTCTGTGTAAAAAGAGATCAGGAATCTTCATGAGAAGAAGGCAGTTCATGCCCTCCTGCACTATTTCAGATGGGAACAGGCTAAGGAGGAGACAATTCCTTGCAGAGCCCCTCCCCCACCAATGAGGATGGCATTCACCCCACCATGGCATGAGATGCCGGTCCAGTTCCCAAGCCCCTTAGATGCCAACAAGCCAGAACTTTCCACATGCAGGTTGGATGCCTCTAAGCCAGCTCTGAAAACCTGGCATTCACCCTCTGCTCCATGGCACTGCACCTCCATTGGAGCCACTGTACTATGGTACCATCCCAGGGAAACTAGGACCCAGGTCTTGCCTCCTTCTCTCTTCCCCCCACCATGTGGCAAAAGGGAACAACTGCAGAAAAAAAATACTCAAAAGACTTCAGTTAATAGAAGCAACTACAGAGGTATCCAAAGCATGGACCTTTGGACATTCAGTGGCCTTCAGAGTTTTGACTGGACTTTCTCTGCCCTGTGCGGAGTGGCTCCAATACTACTTCTTCCCCTGCATCAATCTCTTCACATCGGGTTCTCCTTTTTTCTGCACTGCCCTTTAAACCGCCACCATCACACAAACACACACACAAATCATGAAAATGCCATCACATTGTTCACTCTGCTTATGTGATCTACCCCTTCTCCCACCCTGTGTGTCTTGTCTACGTAGATCGTAAGTACTTTAGGGAAGGGACTGTCTACTACTCTGCTTGTAAAGGTTTAGCACAATAGGGCCCTTTTTTTGGTTGGCATTTAGGCACTACCCTAATTAAAAATTATAAAAAATAAATATTATTATTATTATTAATAATAAGACCTCAGCTGGCCATGGATGTCCTGTGTCTTGCAGAAAAGAGTTCCACAGTTTCAGGTTGTACTTATGTAATCTGAGGAGTCTCTCAATGTCAGTAGGGGAGAAAATAGTCACATCATCATCTCTATTTTTCCTAATGCTGGCTTCAGTGCTGTGCTCCCCTGGCTCATCTAGTCCCTGTCCCCACTTCCACCTTCTGCAAAGGTCCTAGTCCAGCAGAGAACTCTATACATAGTCTCAGGAAGAGGGACACTGCCCTGAAAGCAGCTGATCTTTCTTTGAGGGTAGAAGAGGTGATATAGTTTAGAGAGAGTCTGCTCTGCATCCTGATTTCAGGGGCAGGAACTGGCTTAGGGTTATTAGGTTTTAGTGGAATATTTCAGCAGCAGAAAACAACAAAGACTTCTGCTTCAAAATTTTCCATGGAACTGGGCCATTTCCTTCATCCTGACTACTGTAAACATGTTCTTTCCAGAAGTTTTAGCCAAATGATGTCCACACGCTCCTTTTGAACATGAGCCCCAGCTGGCTCACTAAACTCAGTTTTCTAACAGAAGGCATTTCCCTAAGGTTTCCTAAGATTTAATCATACATTATCTCTTTCACCTCAGTGTATTGTATTGTATTGTACTGTAGGAATTGTATTGTATTGTAGGAAAACCCAGAAATGTTATAGATCACAAAAAAGGTCTGAACTCACACCCAGCACTACCATGAAACTTGTCTTTAACATTCCTTTTAAAACCTAATGATTGTTCAAATAGAAATCTTGATTTGCAGAACAGATTACTCTTGTTATTATAGTAATATAGTAAAATATATGACATTACAACAGTATCATATACACTAAACTATTTTTAACCTATTTTCCCTATTACATGACTATTTCTATTACAATGACCAGAATGGAGTTACACCAAAAATAAATTTGGCTCACTATGACCCTTGGATGCCAATAGCTTTAAAAAAAGTCTCTTAGATTGTTTTTATCTTAGAAAGGAGATGATTAGAAAGGGGCATAACAGAAGTATACAAAACAATAAATGGCATAGAGAAGGAGATCAGGAGCATCTCTTCTACTTGTCTCATAATACAAGAACAAGGAGAAATTCTGTGAAATTAAAAGATGGGAAAGTCAAACTGATAAGAAGGAAATATGTTTTCTCACAATATGCAACTGACCCGTGGAACTTCTTCCCACAGAAAGACATTGGGGCCAAGAACTTCAGATTCTAAAAAGGTTGGAAAATTATATGGTTATCGAGAATATCCAGGGTTATTATAATTAATGACAATGCAATTTTTGGAAGGGAAGGCATATGAAACTTTGTGCTTCGAGGCTTAAGCCAATCTCTAACTGTTAGAGGTTAGAATGAAACCTATGTGGGGAACAAATGGTTCCACATCTGCCTACTGCAGAGTTCTTACACTATCGTCTGAAGCATCTGGTTCTGGCAGTATTGGAGACAAGTTATTGGACTGGATGGATAATTGGTCTGATCCAGTATAGCAATTCTTCAGTTTGTTAGCCTAGGCACAGTGGACTGGAATACGCCAATATATTGAATTAGCAAAATCAAGAACATTTCATTATGTATTAATATTAATGAAGTGGAGAGGAATAGGGCAGTGTCCTTTTAAATAGTTTGTGATCTCTCTACTGATGCTCACTGTGTATTATGTTTTAGAAAGCACTGGAAACCAGTCAGCACAACAGTCTGGCTGTAGGTTGGTCTTGCATATTTGTGTATGTTTAGCAACAGTTATTTGAAACCCAACTATGCCTGTGTCATTTCTTTGCTTTGTTCCATCTTCTATATATAGAATTGTCCCAGCTAAAGAAGCTATTGAAATGCACAACCAGACATGTGGATAACAGGAGGCATGAGAGGCTGCACTTCACTTGATAAAACATGAACTACAGGAAGAAGCTAGACATTGGAGTAGGGCAGGGAGAAAATAAATTGAGAACAAAGTTAGTGCTTCTTCTCCAAAGATTTTTATTCAGAAGGAACTCCCCACTCTTCAAATGAAGATGAAGGTTTCTAAATTAGCCTTTTCCCTCCCCCCAGACACAATCACAAAGGGATAGAAGAAGCAAAGCACAATAAACAAACTGCACACGAAAAGAGAAATATTTAAGGTTTTGTTTCTTTGTTGAGCAATGTCCTAGGTGTGTGTTACATGTGAACTAATTATTCATCACAAACCCACAAATTCAGCTTCTTTCCCTAATTAAAAATTGTCAATAAGCAGTTTGCAAATACCTTACACCAGATTAATGTAACTTTTAGAATTGGGTGACCAGGGTGAACTTATATTTTTGAATTCAGAGTTTAATTTCCACTAATATTCACTTAAAATACACAGTTCAGCTGCATAAAATGGACATAATGTATAATTCTCCTGGCACTAAATGTATTTGCTTAAGTATCATCAAATGAGGCACTTAATTATATGCTCCCCACTTTGGCATTATTGCTGCAACTGGGAAGTAGTAACATGATGGACATGTAGCAGAGCTCTGATGAAGCATCAGGTTCTCCTACATCCCACTTCTTTCTGGTTATTACATGTTGCCTTGTGCTTATATTTGAAATATTCTTCACCTGCTACGTTCAGGATCAAATGTGATGGGGCAGCTCCTCAGGTGGTTTGCATTATGGAGCCATGTCAATTTACATCAGCTTTTGTTCCATCTCGTCAACACAAGAAATATGCAGGAAGTGATCCACAGCATAAAAAAGATGGTCATGCAGTTTTAAAGCACTGAACTAGGGCTGGATTCCCTACTTTACTACAGACTTCCTAGTGTCCTTGGGCAAGTAATTTAGGCCCAGATTTTCAAAGATTTTAATAGGAATTAGACACTTAAATACCTTTAAGGATCTGGGCCTTAATCTTTTAACTTCCATTCCCTCCTCTGTAAATGGAGGATAATACTTCTTTTCTCCCACTTTTTTATGTCTTGTTTATTTAACTGCAAGCTCTTTAGGACAGGAACAATCTCTGAATACATGTTTAAACACAACTTGCACAATGGAACCCCATTTTTTGTTGGGTGGTCTAGGCATTAGGGCAAGCTAAATAAGTTAAAAATCCAATAAAATAGTTTCAAAGTCTACACAAATCAAGGTTTATTTCATCTGATTTTGTGAATATAATTAGGGATAAATGTTCACAGAGCAGCTGGATAAGCTAGGAGATCAAGCAGTGGTCAGGTTTTATTAGACAAATGCTCTCTCTCTCAAAAAGAAAGGCAAAGAACATGGGTGATGAGGAGCACAGAAAGGGCAATGTTGTCACCGCCGTGTGTTTTCTAATCTACCTATCTTGGTAGCTTAAGTGGGGTTTAACACAACACTGAGATGTCCACACTGAGATGGTCAAGTGCCTGCTGCATTTATATAGCTCCCCCTGTGAAAGGGTGGACTTATTCCTGCCTTTTTTCCAAGTCCACAAATGGCTCAGGGACCTTTTGCTGGTAAAATACCATTTAGTTTATATACAAGGTTCATTTCCACAACACTTACCCGCTACACACCTCTCTAGCTTGTCACGCCAGAGAAAGGCACACACACAAAGCTAGGTCACTCTCTGTTCTGCTTCCCCTTCTCATGGCCTGCCCATGCCTTTTGTATCATCTGCCTAATGGGCTAATTAGCCTCTTAGTTCTCCTCAGCTCATCCCCATCTGTCAATTAGGCATAGCTATTCTTAATCAGGTTTGCTCTATCTTAATGAGTTAGCGTTCCACCACTCTGTCACACCTCCTTCCCTCACTTCATAGAAGTTCCCCTATGGTGAGGAAGAGGTGAAAAAAGAGTTATAGGGAGCAAGTTTGTTGTAATGGTTCTTCCTGCCATCATACTCCCCTCAATGCTTTAAAGATTCCAAGTGCAAGGTAGTGCAAACCAGCAGCACATACTTGCACCAGGTCTCCTGTTGATGAGCAAACTCCAACCCAATGCGACTGTGGGAGCAGTAATGATGACTCATGAGAGGAATGTGTTTTCTAGGCAATTCAGAGACAAAGAGTCTCCAAATAAATGGCCCTGGACAGTGATGGATTTCCAAAGGTGCACATATTTAAGGGGCTTAGCCCCTTTTACTGTCTCTCTTTCTAAAATCCCCATCCCTATAGGGAATGGTCAGAAAATGAATTGCACAAATTCACAGTTGCATAGCTTCCAGTCACCTACAAGTGGGTATGATGGTGTGCATAGCAACATTTTTATCTAAGCCTTAATAGGACAAAAGGTTAGAAGGAAGTGTATTTCTTCTGCTCAGATAGCTTGTTTGGCAGCAATGGCAGAAAGTTTTCATTTGCATTAATCCAGGATTCAATATTGTATTTATACACAGGCACCCAAAGTATTACTAAGGGTACGACTACACTGCTGAGTGAACTCGATTTATTTTATTTTAAATTGACTTTCACCCACTGAATTTTAGAAGTCACAGGAGCGTGAACACACCATGCTCATTGTGTCGGTGTATTGCGTTCCCACTAGCTGTGTGTGGGCCGACAATCAAAGCAGTGCACCGGGGGTAGCTATCCCACAGTGCAACTAGACACAGAGGCTTTGGGGAAGATTGTCATCCTCCTATTATGCAATGTGCTCCCTCCCCCTCCCTTCTTGTCCAAAACAAAAAGACAAATTATTTTTTTGCACCATTTTTCTAAACCCTTTAGTCTCTGCCATGCACACGCCATTGCCAGAGAGGCATGGAGCCCGCTCAGCTCTGCGCTATCATTGTGAGTGTAACAAACATCTCATGACTTATCCTGCAGTACTTTCAAGGCCAAGACAGGAGCTGCAGCATGGAAAATTGTGATGTTACTGAGACTGCCCTGCTACAAACCATACAGTGAAACAATTCCTATTTGCTGCAGGATGTCACACAGCATTTTCAGTTGGTGGAGCGCCAGTTCTGGTCCTGGGAAACAAGCACTTATTGGTGGGACCGCATTGTTATGATGGTGTGGGATGATGAGTAGTGGCTGCAGAAATTTCATATGTGAAAGGCCACTTTCCTTGAACTGTGAGCAGAGCTATCGCGAGCCCTGAAGCGCATGAATACTCGCTTGAGACCAACTCTGACAGTGGAGAAGCGAGTGGCTATAGCTCTGTGGAAGCTAGCAGCCCCAGACTGCTATGGGTCAGTTGGGAATCAATTCGGAGTCGGTAAATCCACCGTTGGAGCTGTTGTGATACAAGTGTGCAGGGCCATTAATAGACTTCTGCTACAAAGGGTAGTGACTTTGGGAAACGTGCAGGACATAGTGGACGGGTTTGCCATAATGGGGTCCCAAACTATGGGGGGCAATAGATGGGACTCATATCCTTTTCCTAGCACCTGACCACTTTGCCATAGAGTACATAAATGGGAAGGGATACTTCTCAATGGTGTTGCAAGCCCTTGTGAATCACAAAGTACATTTCACCAACATCAGTGTGGGGTAGTCTGGAAAGATGTATGATGTGCGCCTCTTTAGGAACTCAGGTTTGTTCAAAAAGATGTATGTTGGCACTTTCTTTCCCTGACCAAAAAATAAATACTGGCGATGTTGAAATTCCAATAGTGTCCTAGGGGATCCTGTCTACCCCTTACTCCCCTGGCTAATAAAGCCCTACACCTGACACCTGGACAGAGACATGAGCGTTTCAATAATATGATCAGCAAGTGCAGAATGGTGGTGGAATGTGCATTTGGCTGCTTAAAGGCAAGATGGTGCAGGTTGCTCACTAGGTTAGATATCAGTGAACGCAACATCCCAACTGTTATCTCTGCCTGCTGTGTGCTCCATAATGTTTGTGAAACAAAGGGGGGGAAGTTCCCCAAGGGTTGGGTCTTGGAGGCTGATAGGTTGGCCACTAATTTTGAGCAGCCAGATTCCAGTGTTACGCTAAGACCCAACTGTGGAGTGATGCACCCCAGGGAAGCATTGAAAACTCATTTTTGGAGTGAACCACAGTAATTTACGTCTCTGTCAGTGCTGTGCCTTCCCTTCCCACCCCCCACCCTCATACCATTGGCCCCCTCCCCTTCTTTCCCCGCCGACAATCTCCAAGCTCTCAATGAATAAAAATAAATGATTTTTAAAGCAGTACAGTTTTATTCATGACCCGTTTCAGTGGGGGGAAAGGAAGATCATTTAACATCTCATCAGACTGCTTGGCCATCCAGAGCAAAGTGTGACTGTGTAAACAGCAAAGCATGCACATTCCCAGTTCTTAAAGGGGTCGTCGCCTCTTTCTGCTCCCGTCCACCAGCATGGAGTGGAGCACATACAGCACCCTGTTCAACCTCCTCCTACAGTGCTTGGGGGTGGAGCTGTGTAAGAAAGTGCTTGTTGGTTGAATATTTTGGAGGGGCTGCAGAGGGCGTCTGTCCTGCTGCTACTCTTTCTGGAGCTCTACCAGACTACCAGCATGTCAGACTGATCCCTCATAATACGCAACATCTCCTGTTGCGTTGCATGCTCCTGTTTCTGTACTGATTTTCTGTGTTCTATGTCCATATTTAGTTTTTTTGACAAGGACATCCTCCAGGCTCTCAGCTCTGTGTCAGCAGCCGTGGAGGCATTCATTAGTTGGTTGAACATGTCATCCCAAATTCTTTTTCTGCTTCGTAATCTGGGAAAGCCACTCTGCGGGAGTAGAAAATGGGATGAAGGCTGAGGTGTCCACTGTAAGACAAGAAAAGCACAAAGGTGTCATTGTTAGCTGACCTCATGGAGTAAAAAAAAATGTTACAATGTAAAAAGAACTCTTTCATATTCAGAAGGCAAAGCCAGACTCGCATACCAATCTGTACCTATCTCATGGATCGGAGTGGCATTTCAGACATGGTAAGGAAGGGGTCCTTACCTCCATAACAGGGAAGTCTGTATAGCACTAAATTCCCCAATCCACACATAACCAAGGGGAAGGATCATTGGGCTCCCCTTTACCATCCCAAAGACCATTTTGGGAGGAGGAGGGTGTGGGTGAAGTGTAACTAGAGAAAAAAAAAAGTGGCACCAGTTCCCAGACCCATAACGCCCGCGCCAACAATATCATGGCTAGGAATTGTCTGTGTAGAGTCCCAGGGACACCGTCCACAACAGGGGAATAACATGCAGTGACTATATTGGTCAGATACTGTAAACTTGTGCCATCTTCCTTAGGTGACCAAGTGTGACATCAGTCTCCTGAGGGTAACACAGGTGGAAAGGGAAGATTTCCTGCAAGCATCGCGGTACAGGCCTGGCCCTTATGCTGCTATGCCAAGTTCCGCAATTATACCTGCTCATTTAATAGCAGAGTGGTGGGGAAAATTGTCCTACCATGGTGGAAGAAATAAGGCTGCCTTTCCCAGAAACCTTCTGCAAAGGATTGCAGAGTACCTACATGAACATTTCCTGGAGATATCCATGGAGGATTCTCAGAGCAGCTCTGTGTAAATAAGTAGTCTGTTCCGGAGGTAATCCTCTGCTGAAGTTTACCAACCCCCAGGAAGGTGATCCCCACAAAAACACAAACTCCTTTTTTCCCCAAAATAAGAAGCTGGACTGGGGACGTAACCACAGAAATGCAATTTGTTATTCACACTCACCAGATGTGCCTTCCCTGGCATCTCAGCCTGTAACCCCGTCCTGCGTTACCCGGCTGTGCTGCTCTGGGGTATTGAACAGGTCCTTGCTTTCTGGGAGAATGGATATCTTCCTCCTCCTCATCCACAGAATCCTCCTCATTCATCCTGGACTGGAATTCTTCAGAGGTATCAATGCTGCATTGTGGTGGAGTCACCGCCGAGAATCGCATGCAGCTCCTCATAAAAGCAGCATGTCTTCAGTGACAAGCCAGAACGAATGTTCACCTTCCCTAGCTTTCTGATATGCCTGCCTCAGCTCTTTGATTTTAACTCAGCACTGCTGCGCATCCCTGTTGTAGCCCTTCTCCACCATACTACACCATATCTTCTCATAGATATTATGATAAAGTCAGGCCAGAGGGGTACAAAAGAGTACTTGAGGGCAAGTATGTCAGCCCGAGAATACTGAAGACCCTTTTCCCTGCAGGCAGGGGCGAGAGTACTGCAGATCAGTTAGAGGCACCTGTGCCCAATTAAAGGCTACTCCAGGCCTACTAAAAGCCCACCTCTGCTAGAGAGAAGAGTGGAGAGACATAAGCTGCCAGAAGGCTTGTGGCAGTAGGAGGAGAGACTTCCCCAGTATAGGAGACAGTGCTTCTCTCCAGAATGAGAGCAGAAAAAGGAAAATAAAAACAAAAAACAGGCACTAGCCTGGGAGAAGCGCTACTGCTTCCCCCACCAGGGATGCACCACTACGACTGCAGCTCTACCAAAGGAGCCAACGCAAGGTACTTTGCTGGGGCCTTGGCATTTAGATGCATCACACCCCCCTGGGGGTCGGGTGGACCTACCTCAGGCCCAAGCCAAGACCCACCCTGAACACTCTAGGACAGAGACGCTGAGGGGAGAACTGAAAGACTTGTGCAGTGTGGGGCAGATTGACCACAGGCCTGCCCCACGAGGGTTGACAGCCTTAGCCTAGCAAGACTGACGGGTGCTTTGCCACAATATCTAAATTTCTTTTGCTGGCTTGGAGTTGAGCCAGAACAGACTCTTCACCCCACAGGCTGATGAGATCCAAGACCTCAGGTCGACTTCAGGCTGGAGCATGTTTGGGGCATGCAGTTGCCATAAGTAGTTCAGCTACAAAGCTCTCTCCACGCTGAACAAACAGAAAATGGGAAATCAAAATGTCCCATGGATTGGGGGAAGGAGCTATTTCCTGTTTATGTGGCCACGGTGCAGCAGAGTGCAAATGTCCAGAGAGGTCACAACAGAGCATTATGGAATACCTCCTGGAGACCAATGATGTCAATTTACGCTGCGCTCATTTGACCCATAGAATTCACCTTCACTACACCACTTGCGGAGGAGGTTTTATTAAGTCAAATTTTACCACGATTTAGGTCGGCGGAACTGACATGCCAGTGGAGACGCATACTTAAGGTGGTTGATGTAAGCCACGTTATGTCAACCTCCATTGTCACTGTAGACCAGGCCTAAGTAACTTCTGATGACTAACATTTGAAAAAAGACAGTGCATTTTTAACAGGATATTACTTTAGTTTTCAGAGGAAAAAGAATCTTATTTCTGTGTGCACAGGTGTGCTCAGACACACTATAAAACTGAAACCAATTTAAAAGGCAATATTGGAAACAATTTGAGCAGGATTCTGATGCTGCTGTGGTTGAAATAACACAAGAAATGACTTGAGGGGCTATCATTGCATTTTTTTTTTTTTTTTTTTTTTGGTTCAATCTATATGATTGAAGCTATCAGTATGGACTGAAGTGGAAAAACTTAATTTCATTGTTTGTGTCATTGCAATCAGATCATACTGAAATTATTTTCAACAATGCCATTTAAATAAAAGGGCACAGGGGTGGGGAGGAAATCAAACCTACTTCTTAAATTTAACATAACAGCAACATAAAGACCCTTTGCCAAATTCATCTTTGGTGTAACTGCATCAATTTTAATGAAGTTACACAGTAGGAGTGAGTTTGTCCCATTACACATGAAACTTTTCGATGCTAAATTTAGATATATTTATATAGTAGATCTGATTTTCAGCCCAAGCAGCAGGAACACCTCAGGTAATACCTTAAGCTTTCATATACACACCTTTATCTCTCTGTACATATGCTTTTACACTGGCTTGAAGAGAGTACTCTTCTATCAGAGAGTTTCTTGAAAACGGATAGTGGCATATAACTATACAGAATGATGTATTTAAGTGGAATCAGATGTATATATTTCATGCCAGATGAAGAAACAATACCAAGAGATGAAACACTGGCTCTCTGAGTAGACTTTGCTTAACGAGGGAAACGTTTGGTGTGAAATTTTGCCCTAGGATTGCATAGGTATGCATCAGTACAGAATTTGGACCATAAGTACAAAATGTGTTACTATAATTTAGATCATGCAGAGTAAAAAGTTTGCTGACATATAGCTAAGGTCTAATTACAAGTGATTATCAGTGTGGCAGACAGCCGAGTTCACCCTAATGGGCTTCACGCTTCCATTGCTTGTAGTGGGTCAGGGCATCTCCAGTCACTCCATTTTCCCCAAGGAGGGGGTAGGGACCCAGGCCCACCCACTCCTCTGGGTCCCAGCCCAGGGGCCCTGTGAGAAGCAGCTATGTGCTGCTGGCACCGTGTTCCCAACTGCAAACTCTCTTCCCCTGGGCTAATTTTCCCCCTCCTTCTGGCTTCTTGGGCCTGGTACCTTCCTCCAGTCCGCTCTTCCAGAGAATCTCTGCACTCTGGTCTGTTCTTCCTCACAATCACAATCAGTACCGCACCGCACCGCACCGCACTCCTGCTCCTCCTAGCTCATGCCCTGTCTGGGTCAGAGGGTTTCTATGGAGCACCTGGCTGGTCCCTAATTAGCCCCAGCTGCTCTTAATTGCCCCCTAAGGACTCTCAGCTAAACTGCAGGGAACAGAGCCCTGAGCATTCTGAGGCTTACATATCTCCTTTCAAACACTTTTCTACAGCCTTCTGCCTTCGCTATATCACAATAGAAATAGTTCCACTGGAATCAATCACTACTCACAGTAGTAAAGTAAAATGAGATTTGACCCTTAAAAGTGAATCAGTGCAATCCACCTAACAATCAAGAATTTTAAATGATGTGACATTCTGTATGTACAACTTTATTCAAATAAATTACTGGCCTTTATTGTTGACAATGTTATTTCTGTTGTTCATTTTGTGATAAAACTAACAGTTTGTTGAAATGGGGATGGTTAAAATTGGTTATAAAACAGCAAAAAGTTATTCTTTCATGTCTGCTTTATTGAACTCTGTAGGTGAGCTATTTCAGCGAAGAAATCCTGTTTATGCATTAATCAGAAGTAAATTCATCTGACTCCAGACAGATTTATAGTTTTTACTCTTAATTTCACAGAATGATATTAAAATCCCAGGGCCCTGAGACAGATTTGTATTCAGATTTCAGTCTAACTTGAAGTGTGATATAGGGAGGCAAAATCTGCCCTGTTATACCTGTGCAACCCCATTGGCATCTTATTGTCAAATCTCAGTCCAGTATCCTCTGTGTAGAAGTGGGTTGAATTCTAATCCTGTCAGGGGATAGAGCAAGTCCTTGTGGGAAATAGGTACTCATGAGCTAGCATCTCAGGATCAGAAAATGGCCTCATGCTTCAGTGGCTGGGAAACGGGGTACTTCATGAGCCTTGTTTATACTGAATGTGTCTTCTTCTTTTCTTTTTTTTTTTTTTTATCATTTAAGAGATGAAATTTCTGTGGCAGAGCAATCTGTGAGGTCAATAAGGTTACATGGGTCTAACTAGGGGGGAGTTAATTTAGCCCAGTATGTCTAATAAATGGACTCAACTAGATTTAAACACTGAAAGGTAAATATTCTATTCATTATGCAGGAATCATGTGGGTAAATATTTAACACAGTAAGCCCTCTTGTATTGCTTACTAACAATACACCATGTCAGGACACATTTCTGGTTATTTAGTTTTTGCCACATGATTCCCCATAATGTTAATAAGAATTGAGAAGCTCAAGTCCTGCCAGCACTATTGGAAATATACCCCTCCTTCTTTTGCTATTTTGTAAATAGGGGCTTGTGTTTGTAGGCAAGTGATATTTATGTCTTTTCAGTTCAGGTCAGTTCTATAATGTCAGCATATGGCTCTATTTGTGCAATTCATTAATTTTTAAGTAGTAATCTTTTTTTATCCAACACCAGCACCCACAGAGGCCCTGTTATCTATTGGTAAGAGCTGAGGACTTGTAGTATGGCTTCTGGATTCTGTCCTCTGTGCCAATAACTGCAGCATGAAACATTTACTTGCTTATTGTTCTAGTGTTGTCAAAAAGTAAAAGCTAACTAATACAGACAGTCATGCTCAATTTTAACATAGTACTTGTTAGTGTCAATGTAGCCAATATGCTGTTACCTAAATCATTGCTAAGGGCTTGTCTACATGGCACGTTAGTGTGAAGCAAGCCAGGGTGTAAATCTAGAGCACACCAGCTTGCTGTGCAGTCAAATGCCATGTGAACCCTGCTACAGCACATGAAGTCCCAACTGGCAGCTTAGCATATTATGCTTTCACTGCACTGTAGCAGGGGGCCACACAGTGAGTTGATTCAGAGACATATTTAAGGTCTTGATCCTGCAAATACTCACACGCTTTATGCCCAAGAGCATTTCCACTGAGTTCAATGAGATTATTCACAGATATAACATTGGACTCTTGTGTATCAGCAGGATTGAGGTCTACATTTCTTTCTAAATTTTGGAATATCTTCCCTTTGAGGTTTCCTCTTCCTTTAGTTAGGAAGGGGAATTTTTCTGGACAAGTGTAGCAGTGCAACCCTGCCTGGGCTGTCCTCCAGCAGCAAGCTGTAGCACAGCAGTTTTGCCCAGCCTCAGTTTCACTTTTCATTTGCCCATGAAAGGAGATAGTTTCTCAGTGTTCAAAGCACAGCCTACCTCGGGTCATAATTTATTCATATACGGCAGGGGTGGGGAACGTCCGGGCCGCGGGCCGTATAAGGCCTGCAAAATCATTTGGTCCGGCCTGCGGGCCGTCAAATCATTTGATCTGGCCCTGGCGGCGGGGGGGAATTCGGTGGGAATTCGACGGCAGCAGGGAATTCGGCGGCGGCGGGGTTCCATGGGGGGGGTGAATCAGTGCCCGCCGCCGAAACCCTGCCGCCGTTTGCCCCTTTTCGGCGGCGGACACTCAGCCGTCTTCCGCGTACCACCATCAGGCCCTTCGCAGAAAAAAGGTTCCCCACCCCGATATACAGCAATGTAGTAGTTCCCTAAAAGCCTTGTAGTATAACAATTCCCACAGTAAACATATCTAGGTACAGCAGTATTCCATTCCCATCGCCAGGGTCATCACCCATATGAGAGTGAATAGTAGCACTTTGTTCCAGTTTCTACTCTCCAGGCCTCCCTGCCTGAGAGTGACCAGTTTCATAACTCTTCCACCCAAGTCAGGTTTCCCATGAAAAGCTGCCTGCGGTTCCACTCCCTTGGCCTCCTTGCCTGGGGAGGCAAGAGGTCCTACCTCTGCTCAGGGAACTTCCCTCCAGGACCAACGCCTTGTTCCCGGACTGTTCTCATAGGCCTTTGTGCAGGTCTTCAGCCAGAGGACTCCTCCTCCAGCAGCGTTCCACTCCTACAGGAGTTCCTGCCTGTGAGCCCTAGACCTGCTAAGGGGCATCTACCCTCCCACAACCCTCTTGCTTCGGAAATCAGCTTGCTCTGACCAAGCTCAATCTTCCCCTTTTTGGCTAGGGGTCACTGCCCAAGCCTTCCACCCATAAGAGGTCCCTCAGTTTTCACCAACAGTTCTGTTCCAGCTCTCATCCAAACGCATTTATGTTTTTTTCTGAAGGACTGAGTTAATTAGGAGAGTATTTTGGTTGTTGTTTGGGTTTCTTTATGTTGTATTGTCCTTTTTGTCAATTAGGTATTTTTTCTTTTTCACAGGGATTTAAAATTACTCGAGCGCAGGAAGCAATCTATTTTTTGTCAACGTCCGAGTTTCTTAGTCAAGCTATACTCAAGGTCCAGACTCCAGAGAAAATTAAAAAAATATAATAAACAAACAAACATATTTTGGGGTCCATTCAAAAGAATCTGGTTGTCTGGATTTGGCTATTGACTGTCCCTGCTCTAGCATATAAAACACTGTGCACTTATGTCCCCATCCAGTGGCTGGCCCTCCTGAAGATAAGAGTCTTATTATCAACAACTAGAAAAGTTACTACTATAGTCCAAGTAATAGGGGCTCATGTGTTTAGTGCTCAAGGTCCAGGGACACAATTCTCCCACTGCAGGGCATATGTCCCTATAACGGAAGAAGAGTGCCTCTCTGTCCCATCCCTGCATTCACAGGTAGAAATATACTTAGAGATTATCATAAGCACATAATATTGCCTGCAAAAACAATATGTTGATAGTTCAATACTTCGTAGCATTCATTCTAATTGCACTTTGCATACAAAAAGTAAATAATGTTTGAGTTGAATTTGGTGCTTTTTTTTCTAAATATGCTCAATTCATACACTTTTCATAAAACTATATGCCTGTGTTTCGTATAGTTCTTAAAACAGATCCTACATTTATTCCTGTGAGGCTGTATTTCTCAAAGTTGAAAATCAGATTCTAAAGATCAAGAAAGCAGAGTGCACTTATTTTGTTGACAGTACTACTTTATAGTCAGTCTCCACTCCCAATTTTATTTCAGTTTATTTTTCCTACTGAAATAGGAGCAGATTATTAGAAATTCACCTTTTTTACTCTAGGGATTCTTTGATCCTTACAAATAAGGAAATAAAAACTTTGACTTTAGTACAACAAGGTTGTTGGGGGTTTTTTTTAGCAAAATATAAGAGGTATTACACAGCATGACCCTTCTTAAAGTGAAATAAAGGATTTCCCATAATTCTCCAGTACCTACTCTGTCCAAAACAAAACTGACCCAACCAAAAAGCCTTGGGTTATGCTTACTTTCTTGCCTACAATTAAAAATAAATAAATAAATAAACCCACATAATCAAAGAAAAGCTTCTGTTCTCTGTGAAGTCTTTTTAGTAATATACAAGAATTTCCCTTTAGACATTATGACCCCTCGTTAACGCTGAAGCTGGCAGGATGGGTTTCACTTGATTCTTAGTGGTTCAGTATCTCCAAACGAAAGTGATCTACCTAAAGAACTATTGTTCAGAAATACTGAGAAAGATTAGACATCATTAGACTAGACATCCAGAGGGGAAGAAAACATTTTATGCTTTTCTACTCAAGGTTTCTTAAATAATATGTGTAATAGGCAATGCCGGGCTGAATCCTGTACGCGCAATTTAGAGAAAACTGTTGTAGGCAATGTGAGTGTATATACACTCTTGGCCACGCTGTACTGTCTATCAAGCATACTGCCAGGAATTGGTACTTTGAATTGAAGCCAATGGGAAGTATTGCCTGAGAAATTATTGCAACATTAGGCTCCTTGTTTCAAGTTTCCTCTGCCCTTGCTATATAGTTAGACCTTTTTTCAGTGGCATACCGAGGAGGGAGTCGAGGGGCCCCGGCCTGGTAGGGGTGCAGGCCTGGCCCTCTTCAAAGGAGCCGCCCTATTCTGTTGCAGGCGGTCAGAGGCCGCCAGGCTTTATCAAACCCGGCGGCCACACAGACTACAGCACAGGCCTGCTGGCAGCCAAGGACTCCCACTATGGGTGAAGCAAATGTCCTGCTAGCCCCTCCACCCCCGCACTGGGTGCAAGGCAGGGGCCAGGCAGCCAAAGGCAGGGTTCCAGGGAAGAGCACATCATGCCGCTCCCTCCTCCTCCCTCCACTGCCAGGTGGCCCGCGGGCATCTGCCTTTTCACTCCCGCTCCCTGCCACCCCACAGTAGGGGGGGAGTGGGAGAGAGTGGGAAAAAGACCCGCAGACCCCCCTCCCACGGGATGCTGCTGCCACTGCCACCGACGGGGGTATGTGTGTGCGTGTGTGCGCAAATCTAAGTATTGGCCCCCGAGAGCTGGAGACCCATGGTACGCCAGTGCCTTTCCTGCCCCCCCCCCCCCCCCCCCTTGTCATCTTGGTGAAGCATCTGGATACATTAGAGAAATCAACTACAAGCAAATGAGTACAGTTGATTTTGAAAAAATATGTATTTGGAGGCGGGGATAAAGTCATTTTACTTTTCATGGCCTACATAGTGGTTCTTCAGTCTACATTAGCTCCAGCTCCCTGCCTCCAAGTAAATATTTTCAAAGCTTCCTTTAAGAAAATCTGTATGAGCTTGGATAAAGGGAGCAAGACGACAACATACTGTCTCTATTTTGCAGCTGTGGCTGGTTTATTCATCCAAGATAAAATTCATTCCTGTCAGCACAAGTCCCATACACTACTTAATTCCCCCGTAAGCTCTATTTGGAGGACTTAAGTGATGCACACACATTTGCTGGCCTTCTGGACAGGGATGAATTTCATCCCAAGTGAATAAACCAGCCACAAGTCAACAACTGAGAAGAGTGACTTATGCTTCTATAATACCTTTCTAATGTCTAATTCAGTGTGAAATATTATATTTGTTGTAACATAGAAACTGTTGGAGATTGCAACCATTTTAGACCATATGGCAGTTCTTATACATTGAAGGATTAGATTTTGCTATGGAACTGTTGGGCCTTTCCATGGTTTTTGCAAGCTTCTAACAAATTGATTTGGTGGGCAGGGTGGACAAAGAATAGGGAATTTCCTTGATTCTGGCCTTTTTAGCTTCTTAGAATTAAAAAAATAAAAGTGAATTGCCTTATCAGCTCTGGGCAAAAAGAATGATGCTGCAAGTACTTCTTTTTTTTCCACAGATGTTCATGGCACTTTACAGAAGAAAGGAGAATAAATCCCCTACCCATAAAAGCACACAGCCTAGTCCCCCACTCTGTTTCATTATGTGATAACAGTCAGCAGGGCTGTGGGGAAAAAATATTGATTAAGCATGCTGAGAGTTCGGTGTTACATGCGAATGCTCTAGAGTTTGTGTGTGAGCAGCTCGGCCCCTGCATGTGTCACCCACATGTTCATTCTACAGGATTTTTAAGCCCAAAGAAAAGGAGAGAAGCAGTGGGGAGGAGACATAGATTTTAGCTGAACTTCTGTGTCTCTGCACACCACAAGGCAGGGCAACATATTTAGGAGAACCCAGAAATATCCAGCAGTGGGGTGGTGCTTTGTTACTAGGCCTGCTCACCAGCAGTTTCTGAAGTTGTGCAGAGGGCAAGCTGGCTTGCAGGCTACAAACATGAACCAACTGGAGCTCAGGCAGAAAACAGTTTATAAATATGGGAATTGGAGATAGCCAACTGTCAATCAAGTGTCAATTAATTAAGTCAATTAATGCAGGACCAAGAGCTGTTTCTGCTGTGGAGATTGTGTCCCAGTGCTTCAGGGTTTCAGCCAGCCCTCACCAAGAATCAGGAAGGGAATCCCTCCCTGTCAATGTATTCTGATAAGATTTTCCTTTGCTGCATCACAGATGGCCACAGCTGAAGATGGGACATTGGGTGTGGCAGGCCAAGGCTCTGAGGTGGCACCAACCATTCTCTTTCTCTGGTTCTTAATGGCTGGTTCTTGCTTCCATGCTCAGGCTCTAACTGATCGCCGTATGTGGGGGTGGGAAGGAATTTTCCCCCAGATCAGATTGGCCGTGACCATGAACGGGTTTTGCCTTCCTCTGCAGCATGTGGGTGTGGGACACTTGACAGGATTAGCAGGATATATCTCACTTAATCATTTCCCTGCCATTGTGGGAGCCTTGACCACTGATGCACCATGGTCCTTCCTATTCTCAACCTGTGCCACATAATCATCTAATCTCCTGTTGTGGGCTGAAAAGACTTCATTCTAATTTTGGCTGGATGAAGTGTGTGGGTGCGAGTTTGTGTTGGTGGCCTGTGCTATACAGTAGATCAGGCTATATGATCTGGCAGTCTCTTTAAACTCACTGACTGTATAACAATACCTGTACCATATTGGAGACTGGCTGCAGACTCCCAATCTTGTTGGAAATGGAAGAGACAGTTGACTATTGGTGCAGCGTAGTGTAACTGCTGCTGACTGTGAGGATCATCAGACTGTCTGAGGAGATTCTGGAGTGTTTGGAGAAGAATTGGCGGCTGCCATTCATCTTAGGCTCTGGTGAATCCATGTGACTTACACAACAGAAATATGTATTTTGAGTCCACACTATAGAGATTGAGAAATCACCTGTGGGAGATCAAAGGGGCCTGTGTCTGTATGTCTCCTAAGGTATAAAGGCATAATGATTTTGTCCAAGCCTCACACTGAAATATATATATATATATATATAACCGCAGCAAAATGGGGACGTAGTATAAAGAATACCTGAAGGTTTACTGCTTAACAGTTTGGTTTGAGAAAGTTATTCAGAAGTATTATTACTGTTGCAAATTTACTTTATTCACTATGAAATTATATGGTTCTCTCTCTTTTCTCCTTCACCCCTCTCTTCTCCCCATCATGCAGCTTTTATTACCACCTATATGCAAGGTTTTGCATATCATAGCCCTGAGGTTTTACTCTGTGTAATACATTTTTCCCCTCTGAAAATTCATGAAAAGAAAAACTGCCCTGTGCTTCAGTAGCAGTTTCCTGCAGAGGGGCAAGAAAAAGGGTCATGTGATAGAATTATACATATTACCTTAGCACCCTGCTACATTTGCATTTCTGAGTCCCTTGTGCTTTCTGATCCAGGTCTCTCTTGCAACCTGACTCTTTCTCTAGTTCCACTCATCATACTGCAAACATTTTTGTACTTTCATGGCTGTAAATTAATGTACAATCCCTCTGACCTCAGTGGGCAGAGAGTTATTCATATGCATTAGTGTTTGAAAGATCAGGACTCTAGTAAAAAAAAGAACAAGGAGTTAAAATACATGAAGGGAATAAGATTGATGTAGTATGAGGGAGGTGAGGAGGGCTACGAAGAAACAGAGGAAGCAAAGCCATCAGGAAATATACTTATTTATTTTAATGTTTATATATCACTTTATAAATGAAATCACTGAACCAATTGATACATTTAACATATTTTGATGTTCTATCTGAGCTTCTAACCAAGAGCCAGAGAAGAAGCTGCCCAGGATGTGAAAGGACAAAGCTGGCTTCAACATCAAAATATGTTATTAAATGTATCAGTTGGTTCAGTGATTTCATTTATAATGAGCTAACTGTTGGATTCTGTCTTCAAATTGACTTGTTCACTTTTTAGATTAATATTTTCCAATGTTCATATTTTATTCAGATAGTACATTATTTAACCTCTGACCTTCTTCCCTGAATCAGGGCTTCAGTAGATTTTTTAAAAATTAACTTAAATTAAAAGCATTTGTTAATCCTTTGAAAGCTTTTAAAAGCATACATCACAGAGACATACTTAAGCTAGAGTGTCCTCAGGTTGCTGTGAGTTTGTTTTAAAAACTGATTATGCATTCTTTCCGTCCTAAAAGGCAAGATGTTTATACTATAACATTTGCCTCTCTTAACTGCTGTTAATGACAGGTCTCATTATAGGTTTCAAGCATTTTGTTTATTGAGAATAGATTGCAATTTATTGTATATTTGATTGGGGGTCTATTTAACTTTAATGCAAACAAATGTTTCAGTGAGTTATGCTGAGTATATTATTTACCTGCTCACAAGGACATATATCCAATGTATGGAGCTTTCCAGAACAGCAATTATGCAAAGTCTCTTATCTATAATGGTTATGCAAACCATAAAAATCGGGGTCCAGATTTTGAACATCTTCAAGTTTTCATCGATTCCAAGGCCATTAGGGACCACTGTGATCATCTAGTCTGACCTCCTGTATAACACAGGCCATAGAACTTCCTTGCATTAGTTCCTGTTTGAACAAGAACATATTTTTTAGAAAAACATCCAATCTGAAATAAAAAATTACTAGGGGTGGACAATCCACCACAACTTTTGGTATGTTGTGCCACTGGTTAATTAATACCGTTAAAAGTGTGCACCTTATTTCCAGATTGAATTTGTCTAGCATCAACTTCCAGCCATTGAATTGTGTTATACCTTTGTCTGCTAGATTGAAGAGCCCTCTATTATCAAATTTCTGTTCCCCACGTAGGTACTTATAGACTGTGATCAAGGTATGCCTTAATCTTCAGGGTTCACCTAATGAAGTTAATAGGCAACAGGTTTAAAACAAACAAAGTAGTACTTCTTCACACAATGCACAGTCTGTGGAATTTGTTGCCAAGGGATGTTGTGGAGATCAAAAGTATAACTGGGTTTAAAAATAGGTAAGTTCATAGAAGATGGTCCATCAATGGCTATTCACCGAGATGGTCAGGGATGTAAACTCAGGCTCTAAGTGTCCCTAAGCCATTCACTGCCAGAAGCTGGGACTGGATGACGGGGATGGATCACTCAATTGTCCTATTCTGTTCATTCCCTCTGAAGCACCTGGCACCAGCCACTTGTTGGAAGACCAGATACTGAGTTTGATGGACCATTTGTCTGACCCAGTGTGGTCATTCTTATATTCTCTTGTTAAGCTAAACAGATTAAGTTCCTTAAGTCATATTTTCCAAATGTTTAATCACTATCTTGCTTCTTCTCTGATCCCTCTCTAATTTCTCAACATCCTTATTGAATTGTGGACACCAGAATTCCAGGTGCAGTCACACCAGTACCAAATACTGAGGTAATATAACCTCTACTCCAATTAGATATATAAACGGGAATCTCAAAGGATCACATTAGCCCTTTTGGCCATAGTGTTGCACTGGGAGCTCATGTTCAGTTGATTATCCACCATTATTATTATTGTTCATATTACTATAGCGCCTAGGAAGTCTAGTCACATTGGGCTAGGTGCTGCACAAACACCCAGAAGAACTGAAGTTAAATAACTTGTTCAATATCACAAAAGAATCGTAAAACAGAGTTGCAGACTTCTTGACTTTCAAACTTGTACTTTAACCACAAGGTCACCCTTCCTCCCGAATAGGATTCCCGTTAACTTCCCAGACTTTCAGGCACATGACGCTAGCCATGTTATGTTGGTGCTCTATAGCTGTAAGTGCTAGCCTGTTAATGTTTGTAGAGTCCTCTGAAAGGACTGATCATCCATGTTTTAAGCACTTTAAATTATATTATTTAACTTTCCATTCTTTGTTATTCCCTTCTAAACCTCTTGGGAACTGGAAAATAAAGTATAATCCCCTGCAAATTTTGTGAAGTTATTTGTGCTTTTGGAAGAAAAAATATTTTTAAAAAGGGAGAGAGGGGAAGCGATTGAGTAGATTGGAGCAGGAAAGACTTACAGATAGATGGGGCAGCACAAGTGAAGAATCAGCCCACAAACAGGAAGTTAGGGGCAAAAGAGCAGGTGAGTAGTACACCAGGAAGACAATGTACAGCCAAGAGTTATGGATGCTACTTTTAACAGAATTCGCAGAGTGACTTTTATCCAGTGAATGAAATGGAGTGTAAGGGTGATAAAGGAGTGGGCCTGCTTTCATAAGAGAGAAATTATTCTGGCTGCAGCATTCTGGAACACCTGAAGTTTCAAAAGCCAGGAAGTTAGGAAGACCATAAAAGACAAAACAGTTTTATGATGTATTAATAACAGGAAGAGGAATAAGGTTTTTGTTAGAAAGACTAAAGATAAGGGTGAAACTTTGGTATAGACAAAAGGTATTAGACACCTAACTCTTATTGAAATCAATGAGATTTAGACATCTTAAATATCTTGAGGATGTGAGCCTAGAAGACTCACAAATTTTCAGTGAGATTTAGGTTCCTAAGTACCTAATTCATTTTTAAAAATGGGATTTGGGGTCATAAGTAACTCATGCACTTTTGAAAGTTTTACCCAAAATCTTCAGCTAATTTTGACATAGGTAAAATTTCAGAATCAAAATACACCGAGCTGAACTGTATGAGATTTATTTAAAAGTCAAAAGCTGGTTGCTTTTAAGTGAGAGAGGTATGTTTTGAAATCTATATACATAGATCCAAGAAAGAAAAGAAATATAGGATTAAACCATATATCACTAGAATAAGTGCCATTCTGAAACAATTCATTTGCTGGACAGGTTGTCTGTCTTAGGTGGGAACCATCTTCCGCTATACTAGTCATAATCACTTTTCAGTTCTCCAATAATAGATCTCTCAGCCCACCCGGGAGTTTTACTTTTGTTACAGATCTAGCTGAAAGTGGCTTACCCAATATACTTAAAACCTTGAATGAAGCGCCAAAACCTATAACTTTTAATTTAATCTACAGGAAAAATCTGCCCCTCAAAATAGCGTTTGAGTTTAGAAAATTGTAAAGAAAATAACTGAATTTTCATTGGCATCTATTTTTCAACATATCAGCTTCCTTCAAAAATGTGTCACACTATGCATATGGAATTCATGAAAAAGTGTTTCAATACTTTGTTTTAAGCAGAGGATAGAGTAAAAATTATGGCTCTGTCTATGGACTATATTGAGAACAATATTTGTTCTTGAATCTTTTTTTCCAAAAGAAAATTCTCGCTATAAATTTACTGTAGAGTAGGTTCATTGTTTTCTACATTAGTTGTTACTTTGTTACATTCTGTGCTGCACTAAATATTTGTTTGAACTGTATGATGATTGTTTTCTTTGAACAATCCCAAGGTGTGCATGATTTACAGAAGAATAAGACATCATCCCTGCTTTGGAAATCTTACAATCCAAGAGCCTGATCATGTGGACAATCACTACTGGACATAAGGTGAAATCTTGATTCCACTGAACTCAGTGAAAAAATTCCCAATGACTTCAGTGGGGACAGGATTTCACTCATTGTTCTTATTACCAAGCATAGTCCAATTTACTTCAATAGGACTGTGCCCAGTAGTAAGTTTTTCCAAAATTAGGCCTTAAAAAGAGGCCTGCAAATTCTTCCTCACATGGGATTCAGAGACACTGTTCAAGTCCTGTAAACCACTTAGACTTCAAAATAGGATTTCAATGAGACTAACATTATGCTAGCCATGTGCCTGGTAAGAGGGATCTCCAATATTGGCTGTAGGGTTGCTTTGAGAAGGTAGAAGAGAGGCATCTCTGGTTGATACTGGGAAATGCATAATCTAGTGATGAAGAACAGTAATATTCTTTGAATGGCAGTGCCATAAGATGATGTCTCAGGCCTGGTTTTCAGTGTTGGGCACTGTCCCAGATGATTTCCCCAGAAGAGATTTTGATGGTTCCATGTTGGCATATCTAAGACCTCCAATCAGTGGTTCATCAGTTCAAGGGTCAATGATGATTTACTGTGCACTGTTTCTGCCTTAGTGGATCACTTAGACATACTGTACCTGAAGGAGTGATGCTTCATGTCCTTTTTAGGACTGTGTCCCAAGGTTTGGAACTGTGTTTGGGCTACAATCAGCTCTGCCTTTCGGTTTCACTCTTCTGTTGGGAACTGGTGCTGGCTCTGAAGGTGACATTGCTGGTTGCAGATGTGCTGGTGTGGAATCAGTCAGTGCTAGTAGGATCTATGAGTGTCAGTATCAGTGTAGCAGGGACTGGTGATGGAGTCTCAAATGCCCAGATTGTCAATGTTGATGTGGCCAGTGCTTATCTTGATGATATCTTCTTTCCTGTCTTCCTCTATGACCACATAGCATGGCACAAAACTAGTATTAAACTGATAATCCTTGCAGACAAACATGGAGAAGGTTACTTGCCATCCAGTCCAGAGGTGATTATCAGATCTTTTGTCCTGTGCCTAAGTTAGGCTCCCTTTTGGCCACCATGCCAACTCCAGACATTTGGCATGTGTATGCCACAATGCACCCCAAATGTCAAATAGAAATATTAGGTCTCCAAGGAGCTAGCCTGCAGAGATCTTCTAAGGAGTAGGATCCATTACATTTTTAAGGATTTGGGCCAAGGTGCATATATTTACACCTCCCAATGTACCAGTGCAACTCCATCTGACCTAACATTGCACTGGTGCAACTCCCTGTCCATCACCTCCTAGGCCCCTCATAAGGATTAGCCACCACCAGATGCTGCTAATTTATGTCTCCTCCACTGGAAACCTTCACAGATATATTCAACTAAGACTGGAGTTCAAGCAAGAAACTATCCACCCCAGCAAATAAGTGTCACCCTGATTAGGTGAACCTGAAGAGATGTATGGTTATTAAGCAGAGAGGACATACTCATCTCTGTAAGCTTTAGCTGTGTGGTAAATTTGTCCATCTCACTGTTGGCACATTTCCCTGCTTGCTCAAAGCCCCAGCAGTATAAAGTTAAAAAAAATGACTACACCAGGCTGCTGAAGCTGTGGTGCCAACAGCATCTGCAGCATGAGGGGAAAGAATACTCAGACCTCAATTCAGTACAACAGGAGAAGGTGGTGGAAAAGTCAGTAAGGTGGGGGACAGCAGTAACTCAGGGCTTGGTCTCAACTTTGTTCTGTTAGCTATAGCAAAACAAAACAGGTGAGGCCACTCATGTCCCTCCATCTAAGCGGTTGTAACTTAGAAGCACTCACTTTCACTCTCCATGGAGCAGGAGTGATCCTGCAGCTTGTTCCTCAGACTAGACTCACTGTTTGCTTTTAAGGTCTGTCAGGTACAGGGGCATTAGCTTAGTAGGCCACTAACTGTTTTCTTCATATTACTATCTGAACACTGCCTGGTTACTACGCTCCCTGAGTATGCACTGCATCTAAGGCCCTACCAACCACCACTGCCCCTTTGACATGAGTTTGCTTGGTCACTTCTTCCCATAGATCTGCTTAGTCATGCACTGTCCAGACCTCCATTCTTGTTGACCATTCCATCTTACCCCATGATCTGTTCGTGGTCATTTGTTCAGAAAATATTTGCCTATCTGGCATCCCCTGAGATCCAAACCTAGATTCATATGGTTAGAAGGGACCACAAGGGTCATGTAGTCTAACATGGTGCTGCCAATCTCCTCACAATCCTCTGATAACATGGAGCCCAGCCATCTGGTCTTGTGGCAAACTCCCTCAGCATGCTGCCTCAAGAGCACTATCTTCATCCACAGAGCAGAAAGATAGGGTTAGTTTCTCTGCTTTGCAGCTGCTATGCTGGTTCACAAATGAGCCAATCAGGATGCAAGGAGAAGGGGATCAAAGAGCAGAGCCCATTGTTGGACATGTGATCCTATTGGTCCCTTCACTATCTCTTCCCCAGGAAACCCAGGAGGATTCGGGTTTTGTCTCTAGAAGCACTATGGAGAGGGGAACACCAGAGAGATCCCACACCTGTTTTGTTCTCCCTTGCACCTGCAGGCAAGTTGGACTGCAACTATAGGAACTGCTGCATTTATTACTGCTGCATTTATTTGTGGTTTGTGTAACTAGTTGACTGACTGACTCTTCTCAAGGTGGGTGAGGTAATATCTTTTATTGGACCAAGTTCTGTTGGAGAGAGAGACAACGTCTCAAGCTACACAGCGCTCTTCTTGGGTACAAGTAGGGACCTGAAAAAGTGTGTAGCTCAAAAGTTTGTCTTTACCAACAGAAGTTGGTCAAATAAAAGATATTACCTCACCCACCTTGTAGCTATTTTGGTTCCAGAACACCAGAGAGACAGCAGCACTGCAAATGACCCCTATGCAGAAAGACTTGCTTTTATGACTTGGAAAAAACATAAAATTAATTAAAATTAATTTTAGTTTGTTAATGTCCTTTAGCACATTTGCTTAGTTATACACAATATAATTTCAGACCCCATCACAAGAAGAAAAGGAGAACATTTGCTAATTCATCTGGCTGTCAAGACTGGTTTGGATGAGCGATAGACCTGGACTCTGAGTGAATTTGCACTTTTCACTGAAAGGAAATATGGCTTGTCAAATTTGTTGGAGAAATGTCAGCAAAAGGTGCACAGAGCAATAGAAAATCAAGAGCCAATGTAAAGTGTAAACAGATTAAAGTCCTGCTTGTATCCAGGTTACAGAATAGTGTGGATGAGAGCAGAGGGAATAATTCACAGTGAATAATTTACTCATGAATTTAGGTCATGAGTTTCTAACTTCAGTACTTCTGTTCTAGAGCCCTATTTAGGCATCTAAATAAATGGTCATTCTGGCCTTTGTTACCTTTTGTTCTTGCTCACACAATGATGGTGAGCAGACACCAAGAGCATCACTTTATTTATTATTCAAATTTGCTTGAAAAATGTAATTACTCTGTGGATTAATCACTAGCATTTTTCTGTTAATATTTAGTCCTCTACATAAACAAATTGAACTATACTGGTTGGCTGTCACTGATAATATTCACAGTTTATTTTCCCTGAAAATGATTTTAAATCAGGAAAAGACTCCCATTGACTTCAATAGCCTTTGGATTATGCCATACAAATCTAACAGCTCTAATACAATCTTCTATATCTCTACAGTTTCTGAAATCTTACCATTAATACTACCTGAAGATACTGATAAGATATCACTAATTTTTAAACAGTGTGTGTGTGTGTTATATTCCTTCCAGAAACACCGATGGAGGCTCTGACTAATTTGGATATTTGTCTCCTTTAAGCAATCTGCATGGTCTACAGAAGAGGAAATTATTGGCTGCTGCTGCTAATAGTCTCCAAGTCAATGTAGATTTTGTAATAGCAACCAAAGCTGTATTAAAGTAGGCATGCTGATGTTGTTATTGGCTCCGTGGCTGTTATATCCAGTGAACATGAAAACAATATGTGATGGAAAACCTCACAAAACAGCCAGGCATTAGTATTATTAGTGCTGATGCAGGCTGTCAGCCTAAGAAAAGTCAGTTATACTGTTGATCTAAGAAGTGCAGTTAAAACATCAAGATCTCTTGTAGGGATAACTAAAAATCATGCTGCAGGCATTAGGCATGGAGACACTAAATTTATGAAATACCTGTATCTTTCTAATCCCAGCCAAAACAATGTCTGACCCAGCAACAATGAAGGGCAGAGTAACTCAGACTGGGGAAGTGGGTTGGAGTAGTAGCTAATACATTGAGTCCAGGTTTGAGGAGTAACAGCATAGTTTTTCTTGCTTCCTTTTATTTTTAAAAATCAGTGCAATAACTGGGTAACTGATTCTTCCTCTCCCATTCCATCCCACAACCCTCCCCACACACACAGAAAATCAGGCTACTCAATGCATATACTCACAAAATCATATACCTGTAAAGCATGCCAAATATATGATTGTTCTCTATCAATTAGAGTGTACTAGAGCCAGTGGAAGGGGCTCTGGCAAACCCCAACTACCACTCAGCCCACATCTAAATGTGTAGTGAAGCATTATCAGATGTCCCCAAAAACCTATGAGCACTTTTAATCCCACACAAACCTAGGATCAATGGTAGCTGCAGCAATGCAGGAAAAGTTGAAATCAATGAAAAGTTGCCCAAGGATCCCCAAAAGTTGAACCTCTTTGGGTGCAAATCCTATTAATCTATTCAATGTATTCACTGTAACAGACACCAGATGTTCACCATCCACTCGCTTCCCAACAAAAGGACCACAGGACATTAGGGAGGAACTGAGAGATCATTAAAGACAGCTCGATGGTTGCAGAACAGCCCTACAGGCAGCAGATGCCTGTGACATGGCTAGAAGATCAATAGCCATTACTGTGACCATGAGGTGGGCTTCCTGTCTATATCTTAGACAAAAGGTCCAAGACATGAAATAGGACCTTCTATTTGAAGCAATGGAGTTCTTCAGAAAATGCATGAACACAAACCCTCTACAGGAAGCCCTACAAATATCTGACCCAATAAAGAAAACAGGCTCACCCTTACTCTCAAGACAATGAGTCATAGTAGCCACTGCAAAAACAATCACAACCTACCTTCCATTCCCATCTTTGAAGTCTTCAACTACCATGAGCTTCAAATTGTGAAGAAACTGAGCGGAGAATCATGGTCACTCTGCCCTTTATTCTCTTGCACAGGATTACAAGTTGGCATTGGGTGTATTTGTAACCCTGACGGACTCTGCTATAAAAAAAATCCAATCTCGTGTGCATACTCATCAACAGTGGAATCCACACTGACAACATCTCAAAAGACAGAGTTATCATAGGGTAAGTTACCTTACTTTATCACACAGTTTGTAACTGTCTCATGGATATCATGTGCACCACCTATTTGTTGTATCCACCTATTGTCTCTCTTATACTTAGATCTTTAGTACGTATACAGTACCTAGCACAATGAGGCCATTTTCTTTTATTAGTGCTTAACATGCTACCATTAAACCAATAATAATTAACAAAACTATGGATTGTTAATTGCTAGCTAGTTACAAGGTGTCCGCCTTCATCCAGGCCTATAATAGCAAGCTTTAACCAGGATTGGAAAATCTGACACTTCTCCAATAAAGCCTTTCCCCAGTCAATAGGGTGTAACTGAAGCTTACTAAGGCAAAAATCTTTTTAAAAGATATTTTTCTTTTACTTTGATTCAAAGGAGTTTTACTGTAATATGAATTATGCCAAATGAAATAGACCATTGTATGTTCAGTACATCTCCTGGCACAGCAGTAGGACATCATAATTTTCACTCCTTCACCATGACTTTAAGTAATCCCATTAAGAGTTCATGATTCAGTGACTGCATTCAGCTTTGATCAGTAAACGATAACTGCAGTTGTTCAACAATGGAAAGTGCTAAACTTGTATTCTGAGCATTTTTACCATATATACATACTACCTGGTTTTGCTGCTGCTGCTTGCTATTTTTATCATCTGAGGGAATAGCATGCAGCATTCAATAGGAACCTGGAGAACTTGTTACCATCATGATAGCATTAATTAATAACAATATGAACCACTTTACCTACCCTGATTGTAACGTGTAAACTACTTTGAATGGTCTGTGTCAGCAATTTTAGCTACTAATGACTTGAGAGTTATAAGAAGGAATTTAATGACACTCACAAAATCCAAATTCAGAGTCTGCTGTAGATTGCCTATTAGCCTAAAAGCAGAGGTTTTCATTGTAAGAAAAAAATGTGTAAAATTATTAGGGGAATGCATTGCTTGCAGCAGAAATTACAAAATGACAATAAAACACAGGATTTAGAGTACAAATGAATGAATAATACCTGTTTAATACATAAGACTGTAAATATTTCTGTCATACTTAGTCTACCAGAGTTAAAAGAGCTAAAGGATCTGAGGAAAATTTAATTCCTAGTGATAAATTATAACTAATCTCTGAATGATAAATATGGTACTTAAGTTACTGACAGGTAACATTTAAAATTATATTTATATAAATGTTTTTCCAAAACATATACTGACCCTGTAACAGGTCAGTAGCCCTGTTGACTGATACATGCCTGCAATCACCCTACTTTGGAACAGGGCAGCACCACCTCTTGCAGGCGGCCTCTTTCTGGTCAAGTGTGAGTCTGCTTTTCTTTCTGTTCCACAACAGGGTGGCACCCACCTCTCACAAGCACCTGCTCTCCCTCACCCCCCCCAGTCAATAGTTCTTTCAGCAGGCCTTCACTGATTCAACCTTCTGGCCAAGTCACACACACTGTCCTCCCTTCTAGGGAATAGAATCTCTAGCTCTTTCTCACAGTCCTAGTATGGGGCTGTAGCGCCAAGTCTTCCTTCCCAGAGGCACTGCCTTTTTTAACAGCCCAACAGGGGCTCATCTCAGTATCCTCAGTTGGTGTCCTCTCGGCAGCCCTCTGTGGGCTCAGTCTTCAATCAGACCAGCAGGGCCCATGACGGTACCCTTGCCTGGTCTGGCTACGTTCCAGGCTCAATCCCCTGGGCTCAGCCTGCCCGCACTGACCTTTCCATGATCCTGCTGCTCAGCCAGGCACCCAGTTCTTCCTCTTCAAGCTCCAGTCAACTACTGACCTCTCTGCCACTGATGCCTCTGCCTTTTTATATGGCCCTTCTGGCCCCTGATTGGCTGCTCCAACAGCCCTTCTGATTGGCTACTTCTTCTGCAGCCACTCTGGGCTGCCTAGAGGAATTCTTCTCTGCTCTTTTCTGTGGTGGGTGAGGCAGGGCTGCAAGGTCTCCAGCAGGGGCCTCCAGACCTAGTCCACCCCATCACAAACCCTGATCTAGCAAATACTTAATCATGTGCATAAGTGTATTTATACAAGTAGCCCATTGAGCTCAGTGTGATTACTCATATAAATCAAGATATGAATGCACTTGAGTGTTTGTGGGATCAGGGTGATATCTTTTAACGGTGGACGGAAAGTCAATATGGAAAAAAATAAGAAGTTTCAACACCCAGAGAAAAAGTGCACATTAAGAAATGAGGCAGTGGATGAAATTAATGGAAATTCTAAGGTCCAGATTCTCAACAAAATTTAGGTGCTTAATTTTTAATGGAAGTTAGGCATGTAAATACCTTTGAAGATCTGCACCTAAGTTACTACACTCTATTACTTTCAGTGGAGCTTTGTATGGGTACAAAGTCATCAGGGTCAAAGTACAGGATCCATCCTGACAGGTGGTGTTGCATGACTGGGGCACTGGTCTTAATTAAGAAAAGAAGTTTGGGAAATCAGGAAATAATGAAGATCTTGTAAAATTACCTATTTATAATCAGCAGGTAAGGGAATAACTGGGAAATTTAAACATGTACAAATCAGTAGATCTCAAAGACGTGCATTATAGAGGGTGTTAAATCAATTACAAAATGAATTTATAGCATCTCCGACAATTGTTCTAGAGACTACATGGAGAATTTAGGAGATAATCTAACTTCAATTCCTAGTAAAATAATGGAGCAAATATTGAGAATCCAAACTATTAAACAACAGGATAATTGATTCAAGAGCTCATAGCAGCCTTTTTTTTGTAAGGCAAATTCTTGCTTTTTTTGATAGAATTAGAGAATTAGTGAATGAAGGGGGATGTAATAAATAGTATTGGATATTACAAATGCAACCTCATCTTTTGAAATCTTACTCGAAAAACTACAGTAAATCAAATTGGTTTGAATCTGAATTCTGCCATGTATCTGTAGACTGAAAACAGGTGAAGGCTGCAAACTAAAAGGGCTTCATACTGAGTGAAGGGAAAGGTGTCTACCTTCACAGAGACTTTAAAACCATATTTTCAGTACACGTACAGAACTCCTTATGTGATATCTCTACATACATTTCATAGAGATAGTAATGACTCTGGTTTTCATTTATGACCTCACATGAGATTCTTTGGTGAAACAGAATGTGCATACTAGAATCAGGACTTTCTTGTAACCCCCTTGCTATTTGGCAGGAAGGGATTCTTGGGTCACAACTACCAACCTTGTTGGTGAACTTTAATAATGTAAAATATCTATTTATATCCTCTTTTAAGCATCGTGTTCATGAAGTCCGTTAGCCAGAACCTTCCCTGTTTCACCTGCTCTATTCCTTCAAAAATACCCATTGCACACAGATCTGAGATTAAGAAAAGTTAATAGGATCCTTCCCTCAGACAAAAAAAAATAATTGCGTTAGACGTGGTAAACAGAAAGTCGACACACAAAGTACATTTTCAGTGTGATCCGCTGGGAATGAGACAGACAACTCATCATTTACTTGTTGTGCTATTTCCTGATGCATTGTGCTAACAATGGAGCCACATGTTATGCAACATATGGTAAATTGTCAAAAATTCTGTTACAAAAACAAATTATACTTCCCACTGGCTTTGCATATCATCATCTAATCCGACACAGGAAAATTACGTCTTTTTGTCGAGAAATAATTTGTGGAGCATTCTCATCTGAATTTAGTGGATAGTAAGTTACCTGCCAAAAGCTTGAGAGATTTTACTCAGTAACTGAAATTAACGTACAAGTAAAAACATTTCAAATCCTGTCGTATGTGCAGCAATATGCAGCTCTCTGATTTTCTTGCCAGTGGAGGGTAGTTATGGAAGGCATGAACTGGTTATAACTTGAAAGTTGTATTTCATAAGAATAGATATGCAACTTTTAAATTATACTGCTGAAATATGACTGATTGTCCTGAAAAATTGTCAAAACATGATATATCAGATTCAGTTTCCTTCCACAAACATACCACAATCTGTTTTGATAGGGAAGGGATATAGTTTAATTATTTGTTTTTAATCTGACTCCAGACTTGACATATGGCACCTCATTAAGTTCTCTTTACTTGCTATGGTAAAAACAACAATCTGTGAAGAAGACATAAAACTTCTGGGTTAGAAGTTAGTTTTTAAAACTTACAGTACTTCTTATGAGCCTAGTAATCTTGAATGGATCCAGAATGACACTTGGTTTGAAAAGATTTCCTGTGATTCAATTCCACAGCAAACACTAGCTCTTGGCAATGTCTTTTTTGGTGTGGGTGAGGGAGATTATCAAAATAAAGTGTATAAAGATCAAGGGGAGGCTTTTTTAATTTGATTTTATTTGTTTTGGTGTTTTTTTTTCTTTCCACTAACTTTTCCCTGTCTGAATTTGATTTTCTGCCACAGTTAAAAAGACAATACGTATACAATTCACTATGAAAATGAGAATCAATTCCCAAGTGTCTGAACATAAACCAAAGAGAAAGATAACAAGGATAATTTGTTTTCCAAGTTAGTACATTACTGTCATACACAGATAGCTTTTTGGAGTACAAATTGTCAAATAGAATCCATTATACAATAGGTAGAAATCTGTGATGGAAGTATAGTAGCTGAGGCATTATTTCAAAAGCAGCATTATTATGTAATATTGCAAAGGCAACTTTTCAGTTGTATTTCTAGATATTCAGCATTTAGGTGGGGCCTTCAAAAGGAAATGAAAAGGCTCCAAAAATCCCCAACTTCCACTTCAAGAACTTCTCCTTGTAAAGCATTTAATGCAAGCTGCTACGTTTTAGAGCTGCAGTTTAAAATTATACTTTTAACTTATATTGCACCATCGTGTAAGGAGCTAAAAGCACTTTGGACATTTATTAAAGGTCAGATCATCCGCCCTCCAGTCCTTCCCCACATGGGGTACTGGAAACTGAACACTGAAACTGAATGCTTTGACTTGTTGAGTTTTCACCTCCATTGTTCTTTTGGTGGAACAGACTTATGAATCTGTTCTCCATGGATACCCAGAGAACTCATCCACCAGAGCACTGTTCCCACACACTAATTCATGGGTCAGCATCTTCTCAGCCTGAGTAGTCTGAGTTAGAACTGGTCAGAAATTTTCCCATGAATCCAAGGCATGGCAGCCCAGCTGCGGTGAGTGTCCTGTACAGGTGTTTGTTGTTCTTCATATTACAAGATAAGGGGTTTGAAGTGTATGTTTGCTTAGGGCCCAGTGATGGATTAATCCACCCTGTCCCTCCATCTATCTTCCACTTTATACCCACCCTCCTTTCCCACAGCTCCATCCGGCTGCTTCAGATTTATTTCCTCCTTTCCCTAGTCAGCAAATTTTCCATTCTCTTTTTGCCCCATACATCAAAGCATAGGGCCACTGCTATCTCCTCAACCATTCAGGTCATGTTAGGTTATCCTGACCCTGACAGCCCCTCAGCCCAGAAAGAGTAGCATTCACTATCCTGTACCAATTCCCTTCCTCACCCTAATGAATGATATAGTAGAACTGTCTGTTGAAATGCCTCTGTTTGCAGAGGCAGAGGAATCCTCTTTCTGCATTTCTAGAACTCTGGAAGTGGGACACAGATATAAACCAGGCAGTGAAACCCTCAGAAACTCTAGTTTAGTGATGGACACCTTGGTAACCAAAAGCTGAAAAAGTGAGTAGCAATTACCTGAGTGAGCATAAAAGCTTTGTCTGAAATTAATTTGATCTAAGATACCCCTGAACCAAGATGCATTAATTGTATGCTAATGACCAAATTACATACGTTGTTAATATGACAATGAACAAAATAGCTCACAAGTTTCTTTCAGACCATGAAAGCAGCACTTGTGGGCTGCTCTAAATTATTCTTTGGGACTGGACAAACTTTCATCCATCTTCATATTCCCACTTCCTTGAGCTGTGTTGAGCCAAAAGACCTGTCCTAGGCATCTGTCCCAAGGTGTCATTGATTTTTATGGAGAACTCTCCATTTACTTCAATAGGGAGCTTTGCTTAAAAAGAGAGGACACCACGGACAGAATTTTAAAAATCCATTTAAAGAAACAAAATCTAGCTGCATTTAAAAACAAAATGACAAGTCAAAATGCTTCACTTTGAAAATGTTTAAATGAAACATTTGGACTTAAAATTGATTTTTTTATTATTATTTACTGAAACTATTCACCAAATTTGGCAAATTTGGCAAATAATGTCAGTAGACCCAAAAGTACATTTTTTGGTGAATAAACTATTTGTTCAAAAAATTTCACCCAGCTTTACTCAGCAGACATAATCAGAGTCAGATTTTCAAAAGTCCTCAGCTTCCACTTTGGCACCAAAAGAATTGGCCATGTTTTCAAAAAAGCTCAACACTGACTTCTGAGCTCTTTTGAAAATCTGTCTAGAAGTGTCACAATAGGAGCTGCTGGGTAGTGAGCACTTTTGAAAATCTGGCCCTATATGGCCCCATAACCTTAACTTCCCTACAATGCAAATATAAAACCCAATTTTACCCTCATACCATGACACTTCTATAGATATTATTCAAATTTATTCTCTAGAGATGTTATTCAAATGTATCCTCATGTGCCGTGTGGGTGATTTAAGGTTACTATAAACCTTGGATTTACACTGAGCACAGAATTTGGCCACCTAAATGAATGATAGCTGAAATCCTACAGTTATATTTTTTAGATTTTGGAGAATTCAAGTAAATTAAACAGCAATTTGTTTTATTTTAAAATAATAGTAATTTTATAATTTCTAGGTTTCTGTTTTGCAGTAACTAGTATGTGATCTCATTCTTAATGAAAACTTTAAAATAAATATAGATTGTGAATACGTTGAAGAGAAGTGCTAAAAATGAAAAGCAAGATTTTATCAAATAAAATTTTCTGAAACTATTAGGCTAGGAAAAAAATAAAGCCTTAATTTAAAAAACAAAGCAATGTTTTAACCTCTTGATCTTATAAACAAACAGGTAGCAAAACCCTCACAAACTGCAATTTAGTGATGGACTCCCCAGTAATCAAGAGGTGAAAAAGGGAGTAGCAATAATCTGAATGAGCATAAAAACTGTCCTCTAGATAAATTTGATATAAGATACTTCTGAACTAAGGTGCATTTATTTAATTGTATTGACCAATTATATATCTTTTTAATATGACAATCAACAAAATAGGTCATCAATTTCTTTCAGAACCTGAAACAACGCTTGCTAAGTACATAGGTAAGTCACCAACAACCACAACTAAAGGGGACAAACAAGACATATATAAGCATGGAGCAGGAAAAAGCTCACAACTGAAACTTTGAAGAATGTTGTACCATATGATCCACATAGATTTAACGTTACATGCAAAGGCAATTAAAAAAATTATATTGTTAAAACACATTTCCAAACCACTTTAAAATTACAACAGACAAGTTTTGATGAGAGCCAGTTGAATTTTTTTTTTTTTTTTTTTTTTTTTTTTGGTAAAAGAATTTTTATCACTTTTTTTTTCTGAAATGAAACTTTTCATTTAAAATTGTTGACATTATCAACATGTTCTATTTTTGTATTCTTGCACTTCTTTTGAAAATGTTATTTTTATCAAAATTGTTCTCATGTTGAATTTATGTACCAAAACCATAGATTTCAGTAACAGTGTAGGTAACAGTATAGTTTAAAGAAAATGAATATGATTGCAGTTGAAAAAGTCAGTAAAAATAATGAAAAAATTCACAAAAAATGGAAAATGGGTCCATTTTAAACTCTGGAAAAGTGAAACAATTTCAAGGGGGTTTTTGTCAACAAAAACTTTCCCATTTTTCACCAGTTCTAGTTACTATTCAAAGTAGAAGGTTAAATGTTCCTTATTAAAACAAACAAAAATGAGATCAAGCACAACAAATGTAGCTGTAGGATAAAATATTGATTAAAAACTGGAGAATAAAAATTATCATGAAAAATGATTTGCTATGCTTAACAAAATACTCAAACTCTATGACAAGTTTTGAAATCCTATAGAAACTTCCAAATAAATCACATCAAGCAAATATCAGAGTGGTTTATTCATAATTAATTTACCACAGTGTCACCTCGTTTATGGTGAACAGATATGGTGCATTTTTGTAACAATATATTTTTCTCATTAGCAAGCACTCAGTAACAAGAAGAGTAACAAAATAATGTCAGGTCAATTATCTAAATGACCACGTCCATCACTTTTCACATGTAACTGTGGTTAATATATCAGGCATTGGTTACACCAGTGTACAGGCCACAGTAATTTTGCCACAGATCACGTTGACTGTTCAAAAATATCATTTACTACCTGGGATCTGAAGTTTACAGTTGCCAGATAAGTGGATAGAATACTGCCGTAGCTGAACACAGAGGAAGAACACAAACCCAGTATTTATAGTGTCCAATGATTGTTATGAAACCAGGTGCACATTACAGTTATTTCTAAGCATCATTATGTTGGTATATATATATGGGTCAGAATTTTTTGAATGAAATTTTTTCATAAAAAATGATCTTTTTAAAAGACACATTTTGTGAAAAATTATCAATTTTAATAAAATGTCATCCCTTGTTCCAATCATTTTTGGGGAGGGTGTTAGTAAATGAAATATTTTGGTAACCCTTTGAATAATGTTTTTGCTAAAAAGCAATTTTTAAACATTGAAAAAAGGAAACCAATAAAAATGAAAAAGGAACCCTTCAGAATAAACATAACTTTGAAATTGTTCATTAACATGAGTTTATTTTTGATTAGCTCTACTGAAGACATGCCACACTTTATACTTTTCTATTTATAGGTCTGTAGTGAGGCAGAGTGGTCTCCCTCCCAGCTAGCTAGCCCCGCCCCTGTGCAAGTATCACAGGGGCAGGAGAGAAAGTATAAGAGGTGGGGCCTTCAGTTCAGTTGTGGGGGAACCAGTGAAGGAGGTAAACATCTCTAGCCTACTGCAGGACTACAGCCTTGCTACCAAGCTCTAGAGCACACTGACCCCAGAGGAGGCAGACTGTGGAGAAGAGCTGCTGGGACTGCCATCCACTGTTTACTCAGAGGAAACTGAGGACTCACAGGTGATGGAGCCCTGCCAATGGACTGTGGTAGGAAGTAGCCCAGAGAAACCAGACATTAGTCCAGTTGTGCTGTCATAATACGAGTCAGCGTGTTGTGGTAGGATCCCTGCTGATTCAGTGGTGGGACCACCTGCCACAGTCAGGGCCCTGGGCTGGGACCCGGTGGAGTAGGGTGCGCCCAGGTTCCCCTACCACCAACCCCACCCCTTGGGTGGTGGCCTACTCACTATAGGCCTGAAGGCCTGTACCTTGTGTATTTGCTGTCTGCCCTAGCCAGAAGGCTTGAGATAAAGACTTCTTATTGATCTTCCCTGCCAGAGGGTCAGAGCCCTGACTGTGTTTGCTGTCTACCCTAGTCAGGACGCTGGTCTAAAGACTGCTCCTTACTCTGCCCTGCCCAAGGGTCAGAGCCCTAGCCTACTAATTGACTGTGGTGTGACATAGTGAGGCGGAGTGGCCTCCTTCCAAGCTTGACTGGGAGGGATGACCACAGGCCACTACCAGGTCACATCACTAAAGAGTATTATTTTTGTGGAAGGAAAAAAATCTTAGACAAATTCAGCCCTGCCCACCCTTCTCCTACTTAGTATGCTCTGAGGGTCACAACTGGCAGAGCTGGTGTAGGCACAAAAGAGAAGACTGAATGCAGCAGCCCATGCAAGGGCTATGTTCCCCTGAGCTGTACAAATCTCAGCTTGGTGAAGACACAAAGGTGTGGAGCATGGATGAACCACTGGGGTGTCAGGTATTCAGCTGTAGGACTCTCAACCTATCTAAGATTTTGTAAGTTCACCCATCACTATTGTATCTGACTGCCTCCCACCACATTGGGCACATACTGACCATTGGGCTGGTGTAGCCTTAGCAGAGCAGCTCTGCTAACATTGCAGTCCACGGGGCAGGGAAGAATACCCCTTCTTCCAACCCCCCTCATTCACTTATCTTGCATCCAGTCTTGGTTACTTATGCCAGCTACTAGACTGAAAATGAAGCTACAAGCAAAGTACCTAGTACATGGCTCAGATGGATCAACAAGGGCAAAGATGCACTTACAAATATGAAGCACCCAAACTTAGTTTTTATTTCCAGTTACACTGGAGCAGCCACCTTTCCTCTATTATGTGGAAAACCCTAAATCACAATTATACAGGGGAGCACATTTTCAAAAGCAGGTGCTTAAATTATGCCCACAACATTTAGGCATGGTAATTATATATGAAAAATATACATTTGTGTGTACAAGGAACTGCTCTGCATCCAGTAATTCTGTACATGCAATTGTGCATGTATATTATGCAAGTGCATTTTAGGGACTTTATCTGGGTAAATCTGTCTCAGAGAGGTTATTTAATGCATTAATCCATCTTTACCGCAGACTCATGGGGAAAGCCAGAAACATCGCTCTCTCACACCCTCAAATCTCACATTCCTTACTCTTTGTGCTTATTTTAGCTAGAATTATTGGGCACAAATTGAAAATGTAACATGCAGTGCCTTTGCACATATCATCTGGCACAGGCTCTGCAGTTCTTGCCCTGTTAAGTAGAGCCCTGCGTGGATACAAAATTTGTATTTTCATCCGATCCATGATCTGCAAAAATGATCCACAGATTTACAGGGCTTTAGATATAAAATGTAGATCTGCATCCATCCGCGATCCACAAAAATTGTCCACAGATATCCACATATTTGCAGAGGTCTACTGTTAAAAGCTTTCCGTTCTTAACCAAGAGGAAAGGAAAGAGTAAGTAGTGTTTCCTTAATATTCTTTAGCATCAGTTTTAATTAGACTGCTCTCCAGTACTGATATATTCGATGTGTTCAAGAGCTGTTCTTTCAGTGAAAAGTATTTCAGTGAAAATGGACAGTGGCAAAGTATTTGCAATCCACAAAGGAGTTTTGGGGTGAAAATGTAGAGGCTGTGGGAATATGAACCCCAAGGGCAGTAGCATGCCAATTGAATTATCTTCTGTGACTTTTTTTCTCAGTATGTTTTAGTCCCTAGGACCTGATTCTACAGCCATTGAAATCCATAGTAAACCTACTATTTGACCTTACTGAAGTAAGATCTGACTCTACTGAACTTAGCTTTAGACAAGCCAGCAAAGTATGCTGGGGAGGTGAGACTTTGCTGAGATACCAAGTGTGTGTATATGTGTAATCATTGCTGCACCAATTGTGTTGGCATTTTGTAGAACATAATGAAGTGAAAGCCTGATCTCCTATTTCTCAGGTGGGTGACAGCAAACAGGGTGAAATCCTGACCTCTCTGAAGTCAGTGTGTGAAGTTTGCACATCCCAACCCTGTGCTTTGTGGTGAAATTTCTGCTTAAGGTTTCCAGTGCATTGAAGCAATTCAGGCAGGAGATATGTTAAGCAATTGTTTGCCTCATGGAGAGACATAGTAAGAATACGGGAACCTCCCCACCTCACCCACTGCTTGAGACCTGTATAAATGTAGGACAGTGGCAGCAACAAGGACCAGGTTCAGTCTGGCTAGGAGTCCTTTTCTAAAACAAATACAGCTATGGCCCATGCCCTCAACAAGAGGTGCACTCCTACTTCTGGCTCTGAAAAATTAAAATGTAACTTCCCTGCTCACTTTTGCAGGTGGTTGTTCCTCACTCACAAGCAGTCTGGAGTCTTTGGGAACATGGAACCACATATACCAGTTTTTTGGGGGAAAGGGAAAATTCAAACAAAAGAAATACAATAACAATATATACACATTTACATACAATAAAATGAGCAAAACCCAATTGTTGTATCAGGAGTTTGGCCAACCACACCATTCCAAGTACTAATTGTTTGGTTTCTTGAGGTCCAGACTTCTTAGTAATGAAGCAATCCCCTCCAATCTAAAATCCCACTCACAGTTCTACATGGACTCAGTGGTCATCAGGGGGTGACTGTCCTTTGCTGTCAAAAAGATCTACAGCACCATATCCTGTTCCAATATGCAACTACCTGATCTAGTTCTATGCTATCTGCTATGTCACTGATGGTCTATGCTCTGCCTTGCCACCTGTCAGACTTCACTGTGAAGTCAGTTCCTGGTCACTGCTGGTCTGGTCCGACACCTCGCTGTAAAGTTAATTCTGTGCTATCACTACCAATTCAGCCTCATTTTGTCCAGTCCTGCAAACTCACTCCACATAGGGCTCAGAATCTCTAGGTGGGGAGCCTAGAGTCCCCATACCCTAGTTCTAGGACAGAGCCTCCTACCCTGTCCTGTTGCACTTGAATCCCATTCCCATACCGGAATCCACTACCTGTAAAATCAGTGTGGCTCACTTTCTCCTAGGCATATCTCATACAAGTCCTATGCCCTCTTCTGAGTATATCAAACTATTCTCATTTCTACAATCAGAAAAAAATTCCAGCTACAGCAACAATGCACAATATATAGAACTATGGGTGAGCAACTTTAAAATTCATGTAAATGAAGCTAGCCAAAGGTGGTATTTCTCCTATAAAGAATAGAGGGGTCCATTCCTGGCAGCCTTCTAGCCGTGGAGGCCAATCGAACATTCCAAAACAAATCACATCATAAATAATTTTATCTGCGACTTTCCGTAAAATATGCAACAATGATAAATGCCTATGTAATGAAAAATCCCTGCCTATGTACCACAGAGCAATGTCAGTCTTCCTCAGACCTGACAGGCAATATGTCCTTTCATCCAATCCTGATTCTTCTTATTATAATGAATATTACAGTAGCACCAATAGACCCTAACTACTATCAACCCATTGTGTTAGACACAAACAAAGAATAAGAGATTGTCCCTGCCCCAAAGAGTTACAGTCTAAATAGACAAGACAAAGAAAAGGCAGAAAAAAGAAATCATATCCCCACTTTACACACAGGGGAAACTGAGGCATGGAAATTAAGTGATTTTCCCAAGATTACACAGAAAATTTGTGATACATAATTGAACCCAGATCCCTCACTCTCACTGCAATGAACTAACCACAAGATCGTCCATCCATCTGAACTCCTCCAACACAAAATATGCTAATTAGTCTGAGTTTTGTAGTGAGTAAGAAAAATATTCATTAGATATTGGATAAGACTACTAAGACCCTTGTCAGTTCTCCAGCAGCAAAAGACACGTGAATTAACTTGCTAAGCCCAACTGTGTTTTCTAAAAATCTTTTTGAATTTCAAAGAAAGAGAAAGAAAAAATAAAAAGCCCACTATCACCACCAAATCCTCTCCTTCTCTCCCCACACAGCAAATGCCCAGTTGTGTGTTCACTTACCTGTGCATTATTGGGAGGTGCCACTTAGGACCCAAGCTTAGTAAATTTTGTACTTTATGTCTGGAGTCAAGTTAACAAGTTAACAATCAGGCCATTACTGGTTAAAAATTTTCAAAGCAATATTCAATTCACTTCTTAGACATTTTATGTATTCCATTAAATCTGCACTTGCAAAATTCTGTAGTAGTTGGATAATTCACAGCCATAATACATAATTCTTATTTGTCATACTACAGTATTTATATTATATTTTCAAATATATATCAGTCATTTTGGGACTGTACTTGCAAAACATGCAAATTAAATATTATCCAAATCAGATAATATATTTTTATATATTGCCTACCACTCAAATGTATTGTGTTTGAAAGACTTAAATAAGATCCATTTCATGCATGAAAAAGTAGCAGAGCGATATTCCAAGAGAACCCATTTATTCAATGGTTCTAATGCTGCAACCAGTTACATGACATTGATTCCATTCAAGGTGCATACTTTGAAAGTAAAGAATCCTAAAATCAGAGTTTAAGGCCAGAAGTGACTATTAGATCTACTCTGACCTCCCGTGTATCACAAACCATTAATTTTTACCCAGTTACCTCTGTATTGAGCCCAATAACATGTCTTTGATTAAAGCATAATTTGTGCTTGATTAAAGCACATCTTCCAGACAGGCATCCAGTCCTAATTTGAAGACATCAAGATCCACCATTATAAAAAATCCACCACGTCCCTTGGTAGTTCCAAAGGTTCCAAAGTTTCACTGTCTTCACTGTTAAAAATGTACGTCAAATTGCCAATTTAAATTTCTCTGGCTTCAACTTCCTGCCATTGAATTTTAATTATGCTTTGCTCAGCTAGATTAAAGAGCCCTATAGTATCTGGTATTTTCTCCCCATGAAGGTACTGATAGATTCATAGATTACAATGCTAGAAGGAACCATTGTGATAATCTAGTCAGACCTCCGTATAACAAAAGCCATAGAACTTCTCCAAAATAATTCCTAGACCATATCTTCTAGAACAACATCCAATACTCCATCATCAAGTCACCTCTCAATCTTCTTCAAATCTTCTTCAAACTAAACAGATCAATCAATTTTCACCAGACCTCAGATCATTTTGTATGTCTTTTCTGCACCCTCTCCAATTTTTCAACATCCTTATTAAAATATGCACCTCAGAACTAGACGCTGTATTACAGTATCAGTCTCACCAGTGCTATACTTAGAGGTAAAAATCACCTCCCTACTCCTAGTTGCCACTCTGCTATGCTTCCTAGGATTGCATTAGGATCGCTTTTTGTCTCAGCATCACACTGGGAGCGCATGTTGAGTTGTTTGTCCTTTATGACCCCAAAATCCTTTTCAGAGTTTCTTTCCAGCATCCAGCACCCCAATTCTGTAGGTCTGACCTGCATTCCTTGTTCCTACTTGTATAACTTTGCCGTTAGCTGTATTAAAACATATTTATATGAATAAGCCAAGGTTACCAAGCAGCTCAAAGTGTTAGAACACCTGCAGTCCTTTCAGTTCTTAGTTCGCAGAAGTCCAGAATCCAGCAGCAGGCAATACAACAGGTTTATTGGGATCTTTTCAAGCAAGCATCCATTAAGACTCCCCCAGTCCTTTACACCAATAAATCTTCCCCTTACTTCCTGTTTTATTTCAGTTTTTATAATGTATCTTAACCAATCATTTCTATAACAATATTACAAGATAATTCTTTAACCAATCCTAACATATTGTAACATAAGTCTTTAACCAATCATATCCCATCACCTTAACTGATCACACTTAATTATGCAACAGACAGAAACAATCAAAGAACCAGACAGAAATCATTCAAACAGACAATAGAGAATTGGGTACCATAAAAACAAAACAATAAGGAATATAGATTTTACAACCATAACTGTTGATAAGTAATTCTTTTGCTAGACAGAATGTTATCAAACCAAGTTTCATTTAAACATTGTAGGATCTTTTCTTTATCTGGAGGTGTTAGACTGGATCATCATCTTAACAGCCTGGTATTAGAAGTTATGCTGAAATGTGCGTATGTGGCTGCATGCTTCCCAGCTTATGGCCGCCACTCCTGCATCTGAGCCAAAGTACAAGGCCTCAGACTGTCACAGTGAGAGAAGGCCTGTGGTTTTGATTCTTTGTTTTATACCCTGTAACCAGCTAAATGTTAAGGATATACTTACAAAACATGGGCCTTTACAGGCAGGCCTGAATATCTATATTCTATATACTAACACAAAGTAATCTATTTGACTGCTCTCTCCTCATCATTGCCAATCGGCCAATCAATGTGTCATCCACAAATTTTATACTTACTTTCAGCTCATTGATGAAAACTTTAAATAGCTTTGGGCAGAGTTCCAATCCCCGTGGAACACCACTAAGAAATACTCCCCTTCAATAATGATTCAATGTTTCAGATATGTCAATCAATTAGTTCTTAATCTATTTGATGTGTGCATTATTGATATTGTATAGTGCTTATTTTTTAACCAGAATGTCATTCAGTACTAAATCAAACAATTTACAAAAATCTAAATAAATTACATCTATGCAATTACCTCTATCAACCAAACTCGTGATCTAATCAGAAAATGAAATCAGGATATTTTTAACATGACCTATTTTCATGTTGATTGGCACCAATTATATTCCCAATGTTTAACTGTTTATTTACTGAATCCTGTATCAGCTTTTCCATTGTTTGCCAAGAACTGATATCAGGCTAACCAGCCTAATGTTACTCAGATCATCTTGCTTGCCTTTTTTGACTATTGACAGAACATTAGTAGTCTTCTAGTCTCCTGGAATTTCCAAGATTTATTTAAAAGTTAACAGTAACAGGCCACAGATCTCCTCATCCAACTCTTTTAGCACTCTTGGGTGCAAGTTATCTGGTCCTTCTGATTTAAAAATGTTTATTTCTAGCTGATTTTTTCTAACATCATCCACAATTACTAATGGACTGAAAATACATCATCTTCATATGATACAAGTACTTCATTCTGCTTCTTTCCAAATACAGAACAGAAATAATTACTGAACTCAGTTTCTTCTGTATCATTAACACTTTTTATCAACTCCAGGTAATAATGGGCCAATACTAATGTTAGTATTTAATTTGTTTCTAATGTACTTAAACTTCTTATTGTCTGTAGACCTTCTAGGTATGGATTTTTTCTTTATGTCTTTAGCTTTCCTTATAAATTTTCTGCCCTTCATAACTTCTAGTATATGTCAATTGCTATTTTCCCCCCATTTGCTACATATTGCTTTTTTAAAATTTATAACTGCTGGCTTCACTTCACATGGATTTTTAGCTACAGTTGTCCTCTTTCTTGATTGTGGAATTCTGTCTTGCTGGCTATCTAATGAACTCTTCTCTAAGAATTCCTAATTTTCATTCACATTTTACTGTCTAAATGTTTCCTTCCAAATCAATTTCACTCATAATTTCACCTCATTTTTGGAAAATTAGCCTCTCTGAAGCACCAGGTATATACATTACTGATTGGGACTGTTCTATGTTTGCCATATTGAATGTAATCAGGATATGTCCATTGGTCCCTAGGCAACAACCTATTTCCAGTCCACTGATTAATTCATTTTTATCCATCAGAATGAAGTCCAATATAGGAACCTCCTTTTGGGGGCAATACCTTTTGTGCTAGAAAATCATCTATAATTTTTAGAAACTCTAATGATGTTTTACTAGTGGCTGCCTGAGGCTTCCAACATATGTTTCCCAAACTGAAGTTCTCCATAACAACACGATTTGTCTTTCCACACATTACCAATAGGTGTTAAGACGTTACTCATCATGTTCTCTGGTTTGATTTGGTGGTCTGTAACAAGCCCCCGCAAATACCCTTTTCCTGGCTTTTGTTAGTTAGCACATTGATCCATGTGCATTCAAGATCCTGTGATTTTGAGTTATCAATAAACTATAAAATGGGTAATTGGGTCTTTAATATGGAATGACATTCTGACTTGCTTCTACTCATTCTATCCTTCTGAAAAAAGGTTAAAACCAGAGGAAACCCTTTTCTATTTTCTTTTTCAAATGACCACTATTTCAGAATGGCCCAGCAATACAATTTTGGTTCAATTATCATTATTTCAAGGAAATGTTCAGTACAGGAATTTTTGCCATACAACACGGATGAACATTTTTTTATTGTGACTGAGCTGGAATCAAGTGATTCATAATTTTAAAAGTGTGCACTCAGTTTTGGATACACATGAGTTGTTCTTGCACAATGCTTATGTAGAAGTCAGGGATTTGTACATCCACAATCACACCTTGACCTCATGCATCAAGCATTTTGCATGTTCTACTTGGTTATGTGCAAAAAATGTATGTGAACTGCTAAGAATTTGGGCCTGAAACTTGAAGTGAATGTTGGATTATTTTATGGGCCATGGGATACAGGGCTTGTAAAAAGGCTGAGAAATTGTTTTCCTTAGCCTTAAACCAAAAGTCTGTAATGCTGAGGCATATATGAAACAAGTTTTTGGCTGCTCTTGATAGCTTAAAAACCAAAAGATACTTCAACCTATTTGTAACTCAGTTCAACCAGGTTTAAGATTTTCTAGTAAAGCACATACATCCTCTGTTAAGAAATACAACCACAAGAAAAGCTGCACAGACCTGAACTGAGTAATTGTAGAAACTCTCCTTCACCAGGACTCCACCCTTTTGTCTCTGGGCAAGGGCGCCATCTTCTGGGCAGCAGTCCTGAGGTTTGGAGAAGCTTCTACTGGAAGCTCGTGGGAGCTCTACAGGAAGATATCAGATTAAAGACTGTGCAATGCCTCCATCTCAGGAAACAGTTTGTAAATGCTGAATGCAGTCCCTTCAGGAAACATTAAAGGGAAACCCAGAGTAAACCAATTACATTAATGCTTACAGTGTACAAAATCAGTAAAACTGCATAGTTGAAATACAGGAAGTGGCTTTATTTAAAGTAAAAATGGAAGAAGAAAGCTGAAAATAGGAAATTACAGAAAGAGGCTGGACAAACATGAAATGCATTCAACTTAAACCATTACATATATTCCTTTTTCTCCAACCTGCAGCAAATGGCCGCATCATCTAATGATTCATTTCAGAGAAGTGCGCATTATTACTAAGCTTCCAGTTAGAACGGATGGGAGGACCTTTAGAAGTAAAAGGGTCAAATGGTTAATGTCAGCTGTTTGAGGCCTCCAATCAACATAATTAATCTAGCTGTGATTGGCCCTAATGAGGACAATATTCCTGAATGTGCAGTTTGGTGGGGCAAAAGGGGCTTAAAATGAAGACAGTTATATTCTCTGAATCAAACCACATTGTAGCCTTTAATTACCGCCCAGCAGGAGTCACCAGGGAGGACCTAGAGAGAGTTTCAGTAGCTGAAGACAGAGCAGGACACCCAAAGGTCTATACATATTGGATTTATAAAAATGTTTTTTCTGTAGATAGTGAAACCAATATTAAGGTAAAAAAATATATAATCCCCACTCTGTGCTGAAATATGTCACTGTCCTATTACAATCTTTATCTCCCTGCTTAAAGTCCTCCAGTAGGCAGAATCCTGGTTTCTAATCTGACTGAGCCACTGACTCAGTCTGTGACCTTGAGCTAATCACTTGACCTTCTTGTGAATCAGTCAAGCCAGCTGGAAAATTGGGTAAAAACATCACCTCGCAGAAAATCAGATGCTGTAACCAAGATGAGTTTTTCTTGAGAAAATAAACTACAGAGAATAAATTATTTATCCTGAACTCTGGGTTAGATGGTCAAACAAATAATTCTCAGTGTTCATTCTGCAATATATGATACTTGCCATATAAATACAATGAAAATACATAGAACTGACCAAGTAATTAAATTGTCTGCTGTTACCTTGTAAGCAAGGAATATTCACATAATACATTGGGTCCTATATTTTTCCAGGAGTAGTGTCAATTAACTTTTTATACAATTTTTTATTTCTCCATTCACTGTTTGAGACAGCTTAATTGAATCTTGGGGAAAAGTTCATAGATTTAAAGTAACAGATTATAAAACCAGAAGGAACAGCTGTGATCATCTATTCTGACCTCTTGTATAACACAGGCTGTAGAATTTCCCTGGAATTAGTCACTGTTTGAACTAGAGCATATCTTTTAGAAAAACATCCAATCTTGATTTTAAAATTGCCAGTGATGGAGAATCCACCACATCCCTTGGTAAGATGTTCCAATAATTAATTATCTTCATTGCTAAACATTTGTGCCTTATTTCCGTTCTGAATTTGTCTAGCTTCAAGTTCCAGCCATTGGATCTTGTTATACTTTGTTGGGCTGGTGTGAAACATTTGCATTAAAATCAAAACAAGGTCAAACTCATATGTTACAACCTAAACAGTCAGACCAGGCTGCACATCAAAAAGGTTCAAGCCAGAACAAATGACATTTATCCAAATCTACATGCACTGAAACTAACAGAGTTGTTCCTTCATCAGAAAAATTCTTGTATTCTATTTATTTAATGTTTGGAAACCAGTCTGTGATATAGTACTAATTTATTATTGATTTTGTCCTTTTCCATTTGTCAAATGTTTATTTACTCCCTTCTGTTCTTAATAGAGATGGAATTATTTATACTATAGCTCCGGTGGAGCAAACCTGCTTTTATTAAATTTTGCATATAGATCCTGAGGTATAGTCAAGAGGGTATATTTATGAATTATAAGTACATGAGACCAAACATATCTCTCATGCACAATACAAAACAAAACATAATAAACATGTGCATTAATATAACTAGAGCTGATTGGAAAAAAACAAATTTCCATCCTGCAGTGAAAATATTTTGACATTTATTTTTATCTGGAATTGGAAAGAAAAGTCAAAATATTGAAATTTCTTGCAGAACGAAAAGTTCAACAAATTTCATTCAGAAAATGTTCAAATGAAACTTTTCAACATTCCCTAATCAAAAAGTTTCATCTTTGTATGTTGACCTGAAATGAAATATTTAGTTTTAGATTGGATCATCGTTAACCTTTTTGTTTGCCTGAACCACTGTGATGCCTCTGGGAGTTGCAGTTCCAGGTCCCTCATGTCCTTATGAGTCTAGCTGCCTTGTCACATCACATGTCCTAAGATGCATCACTGTTTTACTCAGTGATTAAGCCACCATGGTCCATCATGGGATGGAAAAGTCTCCCAAAATAGATCTTTTCCTATGGGAAATTTCAATGAAACTCCATTTTCCAATGGAAAAATGTTTTGTTCAAAAAATTTTTGACCACCCCGAGATAGCATATGGTTTTAAAAAGAACAGGAGACAAGACATTGAATAGGACAGAACTAAATAAAAGACACATTTGAGAGAGAAAAATGTTACAAAAAATTACAGGAATATCAGCATTATGCATGGAGAGTAGCTAAGTATTGCGAGAGGGGCAGAACTATGATTCAAGTGTTTTAGGAGACCAAGTATTATCAGCAATAGAAATGAAAGAAATAGGATCACATTTCAAACAGAAATTATTAACTTAGTCCACATACATATCAAGTATTAACTGAGATCACAAATTATTTATTGGAGTTTTCCTGCACATCTTTTTACTCCTTGCCTTCAGATACAAAAATTCTCTATACCCCTGGAAAGTCTGCCTGAGCACCCATTACTCTTGTTCAAGAGTAGGATCCTGTTCCCACTTCAAATTGATGCTGCCAGTGACTTCACTGTGAGCAGCACTGAACCCTTGAAGAAAAGCTTGATGCTTAGCATTTTGCTGGAGGTGAACTTCACAGGACTGGACCCAAATGTGAATGTTCAACAGCTTCTCAACAACTGGTTTTACTGTTTTAATATTATCACTCTTATTGTAGGAGAAGTGTGCTGAACTATAATTTGGAATATTGACCTCAGTTATTGAGACTTAATGGCTATAATGGTCTCATATTTACAAAGGCTATATCTCCTTCAATAATAATCTCTTACTTTGGCCAATGAATCTTTATGTTGGCCTCCCAACAAGTCAATAACAAGTTATTATATACAAACAAAGAATTTTGACTTACATGCATTTCTTCTACCTCTGTTTGCCATCTAAGTAGCTGATTCTATCCTGATTAGAAAATGAAGCAAGTTACACTCATCAAATGTTTTCTTTAAGAACATGGAAAAGTGTTCTAAGCAATGTTATTTACTTTTGTATTAAAGACAAGTAATTCCATTTATATTTTATTTAAATGAAAACCCTGCATTACATGAGAGAGGTTTCCTTGACTAATATTTTAGAGAGATTACTTCCATTACATTGCAGAAATTATTTACCACATGGAGTGCTCTGTATGTGATATAAAAATAATGCTGTATTTTATACTGAGAAGTGAAAATTCCTTACTGGGTTAAGCTGTAGTTCAGCTGCTGTATATTGAGTCTCATTAGGAAAGTTGATATTGTACATGATAAAACTACTGTGTATTATTTTTTTCCTTCTTAAACATTAATAAAACAGCTTCCACATGTCAGTTAACCTTTCTATAATTTTATTCCACCCTTCAGACATATTCACAAGAACCTAATAAATAGAAAAATGTAACTTTGACCCTGAGTGACCAAAACCAATTCCAATCACTTAGATGCCTCAAGGTATCATACAGCCATCACGTGTGACCTTTAAGAATTGAAATGCTCGGAGAGTATTTTACCAGTGGGTGCTTTCCTAACTATATTATATATTCTGTGTGTGTGGTGAGGTGATATGTTCGCAGCCAATCACAACAATGTGGTGATAGCTCTCTATTCTGGTATGAGGGAAAAATTGAAAGGATAAGATTGTGACTTTTGTACACTGTAACAGGGTCTGCTGCCTCCCAGGCACCCTGCCCCAATTTCCCATTCTCAGAGGGTTGCTCAATAATTCACCTCGTCCATATTAATTTAAAACATTCCCCTGCTGGGGACCTGTTTATTTAGTTCTTCCACACTAGCCCTCCAGACCTCAACTGCAGTTCCATGTCTCTCTCCTTGAATCAGGAAACCACAGCCTTCTTTCCTGGAGCTGGGTTCATCTCAGTCCTTGCCTCAGTTCGGTGTGTCTCTCCTTAAGTCAAGTATTTGGCCTTCCAGGACCCAGTCCCAGTTCAGTGTCTCTCTCCCATGAGCCAGAGGTCCCCATCTGTCTTTCTCAGAGCTGGGTTCATTTCCTTTACTCCATGCTGGAGCCAGTTTCACTCGCTGCAGCACTTACCTACACCAGCTGCCTCAAGCCAGCTACAGCTTCGCAGGGCTTCTGTCCTACCTGCGGCTTCCAGCTCTCTTAGCTGGAGTATTACTCACTCTCACTTGAACTCCCTTCCCCAGGAGTCTGTCCTTTTCTCCTTTATCTCCCCAGGACTACCCTGAATTAATCACTTGATTATTTCCCACTTGGGAGGTGAGCCAATCTTGTTCAAGCTGGGCCAAAACCCCATTTCCCCTCAAAAAGGCCAGCCACTCTGTGGCATGCACCAAAGAGATTTTGCTTCAGGCAGTCATATCCTCTTCCAGTGCTGCTTCATGCTTCATTCAGTGCCAATTTGCTTCATCCATTAGGATGTGATTGGTTGCTCCCCACAAGATACTAATGCCAATTTACAGGACAATGAGGGGAGAGAGTGAAGGGACAATTGGCCACCTCCTCCTTGCCCTTTATTCAGCATCCTGTTCCCAAAGAGAGCAGTAGCAAGCAGTCCCTGTACTCTCAAGCATGAAAAACTCATGTGGTTTGGGTTTTCCTTACAAACAGAATAGTTTGGTAAAATAAACAAACAGAGTGAATAAATCACAAATAATTATGAATCTGACAGAGTTAGCCTCTTTCTGCTGAGGGAACATTGAGAGCAATCATGATCATTACAAATTTATTATTTAATAATATTAGGTAATTATTTTGGAGAACCTTTTAACTCTACAGATTGGTCACTAAGTTCTCTGCAAGTACTTGATATTCCATATCAGTGTTTGATATCATATATTTGATATGTGCTCGTCATATTCTGAGTGCTAATTCAGTAAGATATTTAAGTATGTGAACAACTTTACACATTCAAGTTAACTTTAAGTAGGATCGCTTGTGCTCAAAAAGGTACATGTGCCCAAATATTTTGCTTAATCAGGGTCTTTGTTATCTATGGTTGGTTAAGGTGTGGGTTTGGTTGGGGGGGTGGGGGTTAGAAATTGGAAAACAGTGAGCTCTATACAACTAATTGCCTTTAACACAATACAATGGAAAGGAAAGTCAAGCCTCCAAATAACAGGTAAAAGAAACACTTCAACACAATATCAGTTTTAAAATGATGATGCTTTGCTGGCTTGTCGCTACTAAAATAAAACATTGCACAATAGATACTTTATTGCTGAAACACTTTGATTTTACTGACTTTACTGCTATCAATGTATAGGGGGCAGACATCTACACTCATTCTCCTGGGCCCCTCTTCATCATTCAACATTCTCGACCATGAGAAACTGCTGTCTCACATGAGAACTGTGGCAGGAGGACAGAGTAATGTGCTAAAATGATTTGCGTCCTTCATGGAAAGATGCAACCAATGAACAGTGATGGGAAACTGCATCTCCTCATGCTAGCCCTCACTTTTAGAGTCCGAAAAGAATCAATTCTTTCTCTGGACCTTTTCAATATCTACATGCAACGACTCAATTAACTGGTCAGAAGACATAAACTGAAATTCCAGCAATATGCAGATGTCACACATCTCTTCCTATCCTTCACCACATATGACCGCACCACATCACCAAGATGGCCCCGTATTTGGATAAGATCAGTTCACGGAGGACAAATAGCTGGTTAAAGCTGAACCAAGCAGGACAGAGGTAATGCGGGTAGGTAGAGGAAATCATTTTGAAGAGTTTGCAGCCATGATGCAATTTCTTTTGGTTGGTGATGCACACCATCTTTTGGTCAGTTCAGTCTATAGCTTAGGAGTGCTCCTCGAATCCTCGTTGATGCTAAGGTCTCACATAGCAGCATCTGCAAGGAATACTTTCTACCATCTCTGGCTGGGTAGGAGACTCTGTTCCATCCTAGCTGATGATGACCTGGCCTCAGTTATTCATGACTTTGTCACCTCTTAGCTGGACTACAGCAAAGCTATATGCCTGGGCACAAAGCCTTCAGCACTTAGGAAACTCACACCACTACCGAATATTGCAGTTCATCTCCTCAGCAACACAGGCTACCACAAACACCTCAAACCGGTCCTCTTCTCCACACGCATGGCCTGGGCCCAGCATATCTAAAAGAATGAGTAAAAATCCTGATAGAGATCATGGCTGACAACTCTGCTCTTCTATCACAATGGAACTCTCTACAATAAGAGTAAAGGTCATCTGTGCAGGACACAGAACTTTTTGGGGTGCTAGTCTGAGACTATGGAATGAACTCCTTCAGGAACCAAGGACCATCACAAACCTCACCACCTTCAGCTCCAGGACCCTGCATTCTCTTATACATATAGATGTATAAGTGCGTGCGTGCGTGCGTGCGTGCGTGCATGCGAGGAAAGAATCCAAAACAAAAAACTCCACTGCACACATTTCTCTCCCTGAGGAAAGGATAAGAGAACAAAGCACATGTGACAGATATTATTTACACTGCTTAATGCACTACTGGAAGACACTCAGATACTACAGTGCTAAGTGTGGAATAAAAACCTATATAGAATAGAACAGACTGTACAGTTACCCATCTATATAGAATAGAACAGACTGTACAGTTACCCATGTTTCTAATTGTCTCACAATGCCTGAAAGAGCTGATTCTGGAAGTCTTCTGTGCAATGGTGATAGGTCTCTTGGCAGTGGCTTTTGCTCACTGACTCAGTTAATCACCTAGTAAATGAAATAAAGGTAGATGATTGACAGAAGTTTCAAACTTTCAATACCAATTTTTAAAAAAATATATTAAAAGTTACATAATTTTTTAGATTGTGTGAAGATGTTATCTGTCTTAGGCACTAATGCTCTAATAAAGATATCTCACCATGTGCATGGACATGATGCCATATTAGCACAGAGGAGACTGAATACAAGCAGCCAAGTGATCGTGTTCATGCACTTACAACCAAACCCTATTCCCACTGAAGTCAATGGGAGTTTTGTTATTGATGACTAACGGACCAGGATTTGTCCATAGTAAAGGGCCAGATTCTGCTTTCAGAAGCACAAGCATAAATCCAGAGTAATTGCATTCTCTTCAGTGGAGTTACTCCAGATTTATACAGTTGTCCCTGAGAGAAGAATTTAGTCATGAAGTTTTATCTGGTAGGATGTCCAGTAAGGAAAAGACTGTCCATCTTGAACTTCAAAAGGGGTGATTAAAGGGATGTTGCATAGCAGGTACTACTCAAACCTAGCCTAGACCTTTCTGAAAAACAGTTTTTGCTGTCCTGTACAGGGATTTTTTTTTAATGCATTGATCTAGGATTTGTGTTGTGTATGAGGAAAGAGGTCCATAATGAAATCACCTGCAGATGGCCCTCATAGAAGTGGAAGACTAATATTTGTACTGGACAACTGTTTCTGCTAATCAGGTTGAAAGGGTAGAGAACCCTTGTTTCAAAACCTTCTCTATGTGAATGATCTCTCAGACATGACTGCTAAATTCAGCCCTTTAATTTGGGGTCTATTCCCCTTTGATGCAAATATGCAATGCCAGTAATGTTAATGAGAGTTCTGCACCAGCAGAGAAGGTAGAGTAGAGACAATAGTGATTTTGTTAGGGTCAAGGAAACTTGGTTGTAAAGAGCTGGAAACTTAATTTAAAAACTCTAACATTAAAAGGACAAAATCATTTCTGTATTGTGTTTTTCATCGATAAAATTTATATTGGAGCTTATAGAAAAGCTCATTCCCTTCACCAACCAGTGTCAGCATTATTAACAGTAATGTTTATATGGGACAGGCTTACTAAGATAACAAATTATCTCATTTATAGTAATGTCCAGAAGTTCCCTTGTTATAAAAGTTACAAATTATGCCAATTATTCATCACTTGCTTCTTCTTGACACACCATATAATTTGTGCATAAAAATATGATTTCCCCCTATCATCCCTCCACTTTTCATTCAGGTGATGGTCGTGAAGGCCAGACTGCAGATAACGGTTATGGGTCCTAGGTTATTATAGCTTTAAGTGTTCATGCTGCAAAAACTGCAAGAAATTAGAGCTGGATCTAAGTAATCTGGACGATCAGGATATTAATATTTTATTGCTGAATAAATCCATTCTGGCAGAGGGGCTCTGGTCCTGATTTTCCTGATTTTCAGGATTTTCAGCTCCTTCAGAAGTCAGAGTTGTGGGTGGTTGGCTTGTCTGAAAATGAAACCGTGTTACATGCTTATTGATTATTACACATACTTATCTCTTTTCTAGTGCATTGGTCCATCATTACAATGCTGGACATTTGTTGGTCCCAAATGAATTGCATATCTACAACAGTTCCTCTTGCATGCAGGGAATGTTGGGTTTATCAAGGAGGGCTGTGAATGTGGGGTGTTAAAAATGAAGATTCATCTCTGCTCTTATCAGTGGTTTTCCTAATGAAATTTGGCAAGCATGTCTGATAATCAACCACAGTTCAGAGCAAAGTCAGCTACTGAAGTAGAACTTAGATCTCTAAGGCCTGGTCTACACTTGAGAGTTCTGTCAACAAAAGTCAGTTATTGTTGACAAAACAGTCCTGGTGTACACACTTCAATGACCCCCCTGCCAACAAAACTGCCCTGTTTTTTTCCACAAATAAAACCACCGCGACGAGATATAGAACTTTTTTCAGCAGCGTTTAAGCGAAAAAGCCTGAGTGTAGACACTGCCTTTTAGATATATCGCTGTAAATAGCTTCTACACTATCCCACAATGCCCATCGTGAATGACCATCTGCCCTTCCCCTTTCAAAGAATGGAACTGCACCAATTCCATAGCCTGCTGGGTGTTATGCACTCTCTGGGGAGGTGGGGACAGGAATGTTGGGATTTAATTAGCACTATAATGCATATACTTAATAAGTAGTCAACTCAGTACGAAGCGACTTATCATACACTGAAAAGAGGTCTGGGGGGTGGAGATTTAAGGTCTGGTTCCAAGACATGTTCTGTGCCTATAACAGTAATTACTATTGAAGGCCATGAGAGTTACCTGTATGAAACACACCTCAGGCTCCTCATGCAACGTTTCAAATTAATTGATATGTTATATGTTGTCAGGGGTTTTGATGGACTTAATGTGTATTTTGGTTACATAACAAATGTGTGTGTTTTAAACATTGGGGATTTTTTATAATATTTTGTAACTTTCATTTATCTGATGCCTTTCATTTGAGGAGCGCAAGATCGTATATGACCATAAAGGCCATTTGTTATGGCTTACCTGGCATAGCACCCGCTTGTGGACCTTTCCAGCATCCTGCAGTGGCCGCAGGTCTCTCTGGAGGGGTGGGTAAGGAAGTCTCTATCGCCTATGTTCACTGGATGCTTCTGTAACATTTACCCCTTTGGTGGGGGAAGGGTGGATGGCTGGAGTGTATTGGCCCCACAACATCCTTCAAGTAAATACTAGAGTCTATGCAACAGTGAGTGTTCCCCAGTCTCCTCAATAGTCTTTTTCTGGTCAGGGACACGGTGTTTCTCCCTCAGTGGCTGTCCTGGTTATCATCAGGCTTGTAGCAAAGCTCCCCTCATACAAAGAGGCAGAGCTGCATCTTGCTTCTTCACCAGTCAGCCCTGAACTGACCCAGTTTCTTTCCCTTTCTTCCCCCTCTAGGCCTGGTATTGGCTGCAGGTATTCCAGGGCAGGACTAAGTGGGTCCATAGGCTCTCTTTAACACCTTCTCTGCTGGTGTGGGATTTCTCTGCTTCATTACAGCATAGTTCAACAAAGCACTTGAACATGTGCATAATTTTAAGTATGTAAGTAGTTCCATTTACTACAACTTTAAAGTGAGGCACATGATGAAGTGTCTTGTTAAACGGGGTCCTAGGTAACTAAATGACACCACACCTCTATGAAATATGAAAGCATCCTATCCATTTTACACAGAAAGAAATGGAAGCACAAATAAGGTAAGTGACTTACCTAAAGCCACAAATGATAACAGTGACAGAACAAAGAGTAAAGCCTGGTTCTCCTGAATCCCACTCACCTGCTCAACACAATTCTGCCACCAGACAGAGATTAGATATAAATTATATCCAATAATTTATCAGATATAAATGCAGCGTATATAAGTAGCTTTGCATGCAGCAGGAAACAAGGCCTCTCAGTACAGAAGCAGTAAGTTTAAATGTTTAGCTAAGCTTTACATTTTAGCCTTTTATTTGGTTATTTAATATTGTGAGTTTCTTGAATAAAAATGGCATGGATATTTCTCTACCCAAATGGGATTTTCCCCAAAAGGAATCAATCAGTTATGGCCTGATCCTGATGCCATTGCAGATATTGGTAAAACTCCCATTGACGTCAGTGGTGCAGGATCAGGCCCCTGGAGAGTGACAAAATGAAAAGCTGCTTATGAAATATGACGCACTGCAGAGCAATTATATGTTGTTTCAAATTATTTGATAATTACATCAAATATCTCCAAAAATAGTTTCATTTGCAGTTTCAGACACAGATGAAAGTCTGCTTTAGAATCCAGAAGTAATCATGTATATATCCTTACAAAAATAATCAAGTACATATCCATATGAAATTCTGGTTTTGCATCGTCTACATACTTATAATATGTACTTACATTGTCAGAAGAAATGAGCATATACTGAAAGCAAATTTCCAGGAATATTCCTTCACATTTTAGGTCAGATTTCCTTCTACCATATTTTTCAGTGGTTTATCCTATTTATCCACCTACAGAGATACTTACATGGCCTTCATCACCATAGTTACTCAGTGTTTATATGTGATTACAAGTTTTGTTAGCATAAATTTTTACAGAAAATACATTTTAAGATTTCTCAGCTGAATATTCACAGAAAGTAAATTTTAAACTCATCTTCTGCACACATCCACTGTAGAAACTTTGTTATAAAAGATATGTTTATCCAAATATGACTATACCATATCTCTTCTCTTATGCAACCAATCACAATGGGCCAACACAGTCTGAAGTTTATATTTTAAATAGCAAGCCACAAAGTTAAAAAAAAGTTGTGAAACATCTTTTAGCACATTTTTAAATATTAAATACATTTGAGAGAATCATCAGCTATTCACATATTCCATGAACAGAAAAAGAGGTGACATTTGTCTTTTAAGTTATTTGTTATGAATTAATCACTTCATTTTAATTTTAGTAGTTATTGGCGTATTGAGTTATGAGATGGATATCTGTTCATTGAGAATGAGAGATTTTTTTATCTAGTTTTGAGGTTTGATTGTTGCATTTATATGAAAAAAATTGCTACATTTAAATGAATACAACACTGCAATATGTTAGTCTCTAAAATAATTGGGAACCATTTGGTGTTTTAAAAAAATAAATCATTTGAAACACTCAGGATATTTAACTTTGAAAATTAGCAGCTGTTTATGTTTCCCTAAGGGAGGAAGTTCAAAAACACTCTTTTGATTTGTGTGTCCATGATCAATCACAGGTGCAGCCTAGCGGGGGTGATCAATTAGTAATACGATAAGGTGCTTACATATCTGAATTCTATCATCTGCACCCACAAGACTTAATCTGCAATTGCCTGTGAGTGCAAAGTTACTGGAAAAAAATTAAACAGTGCAGAGGCATTTGTTGGGCCTCTGTACAGAACTGAACTTCACACTTACCGTAGGTTGTTATGTGTGATCTCCAGAATGGCTTTATTTCTTTGCAGAGAAGATAATAAGAGCAGAAAGAATTACATATGGACTTCAAGAAAGATCTCAATGCATTATCAATGAAAGACTTGTAATAATTTGTAATGGTGAAATACTCAAAGGGTTAAAAACAATTGGCCTTTTAAGAGAAGTTCGACATTGGCAACTTTTAAATAAAAAAAGGAAGGTAGACAGATTGATAGATGACAGACAGGTAGAGATTATATAGATGTATCATACATTCCCCACGATCTTCCCTTTACTGACAGATTTGTATACTTGGGTAGCATCATCACCCCAGATGGCGGAGGTAAGCAAGACATTCAGAATAGACTGAGTAAAGCACGGAATGCCTTCATCAGCATGAACAACATACAGCGTGCACACCAAGCTGAAACTATACAACAGCTGTGTTCTCTCAGTGTTTCTCTATGGAGCAGAATGCTGGTCCATGACACAATGGGATCTTACTAAGCTGTCCACATTCCATACCAAGAATCTCAGAAGAATAATTAGGATATTTTGGCCAAATAAAATTTCCAACGAAGATCTATTGTCTCAGTGTAAACAAGAAGACATGGCCACTATAATTATGAAAAGATGGCGATGGATAGGTCATGTGCTAGAGATGGAAACCAGATATATAGATAAAAGTATCATACATTCCCCAATTAATATCTAAATTAGATCATGTAATAGTCTACATTTTAGTGATTATTTTCCTTTTATACTTTCTAAAATTGTCTCTCAGAACAAACATGCTTGATAAATTGAATAGCAAAAATATTATGTAGACTAACTCAGGAGCCTATGTGTTTGAGGTAAAACTATTAGACCAAGAATTCAACAAAAATTCCATCAGACATTTTGTGAAATCTCCAAATTATATCCAAACTTGTAAATAAATACAAGTTTATGCCTGTGTCTAGAGGCTTCTGATAATGACATTTCAACGGAGCATCACTATTTTTATGACTTTGTTAACGTTTAGCTCATGTTTTAGAGTTGTCTTTGGAGGTCTGTATTCCAAATTAAAGAACTGCATTCACCAGGAATGTAAAAGCTATTTCTTTTTATTTTAGCTTTCAGGAAGGCCTTGTCCAGCACCAGAGACAGTGTCTTAAAAAAGAAAATCACTGCATCTCACATTCAAGGTGGTGTTGTGTGTTATTCTTTACAAAAGGAGTTAAAAAGCAATGAAGGTATTGTGCTGATTCTACCTTCATTTCACGGCTTCATATTAGCATTTATCTCAATTTTTACAGGTCATTATGAGACTCAAGAGGTGTGCTTGTCAGTTTGTTTGTTTGTGTTTTACTTTTACACTGAAATGCTGAGTTACACTTTTCTTATACACATTGAAGTTATTCCAGTAGAGGTTTAGGCGTCTAGCTCTTTTTTTTTTTTTGGTTAAGACTCAGATTGTCTAAGTCTCGGAGAAGTATGTAAAAAGCATCAAAACTGAAACGCTTTTCAAATTAGAAGGGATTTGCAGGGAGCAAACTATCCAGGATAGAACATGAAGCTATTTTGTCAGATTAAGTTTAGGTGAAGAGCCTGTTGCTTCATGTTTGTTTTCTTTGTCCCCTAAAGAACTGCAATGTCTCTGGTTCACTAGACCTCCATTACTGGAGAATAAATTAATTGATCAACCTGAGAAAGATCATTATGCTGGCAAACAACTAGGAGAAAAAATGTAATAGGAAGATAGGAATTAATTGAAAAAGACTGTATGGCAGTTTCATTATGGACTTCTTTTTCTAAAAAAGCCATCAATATTCTCATGAAGTGTATTTATTCTAGTATGGTAGGCAGTAACTGCAGCTATGAAACAATATTTTACATTAATGGCAATGTACTTTGCAATGGTGGCAAAATAAGAGTTGATATTATTTTTATGATGTCTTCATTAGGTAACCATATGCGTTGACATCAGTATGGAAATCAAAAGCAGCAAAGTAATGTTGATTGACTGTTTTATATGAATGTCATGCTGCACTTATGCAAAGGAACATAAATGCCAATGCCAAAAAATACACTGGATATAAAATGAGTATTGATGTTGCTGTGAACTCCATTTCATATTTGTTTTATAAATGGTATGCTCAGAAAAATAAAACACTATTTACAGTGAATCCATATGAATAAAAAGAAAAAAATAATGATGTGAGAATAAGTGCACAACTGTAACTATGGAAACATTATAGAACAAATAATTCACAGCATTTACTACACTTGATGAATTTAGCCTCTTTTTCTGCTTCTGGAATGGATGCTAGCAGACTGCAATTTCCTCCTCAAAAATTATCTTATCCAAATTTAACTGACAACTCCTTTTTTTTGTACTGTGAGATCACTAACAGTTTGCTAGATTTGATGCTTGATACTCTAAAATTGGGCTATACTGGTTAGCTGTGATTGGCCACCTAGGTCACAACGTATTGTTTCTGCTCCCTGATCAGGAGAGCATCTCTCTTACAGGGACCACTCCAGCTCCCACTGAAGTTCATAGAAAGATTCCTTTCATCTTTAGTTGAAGGTGTATCAGGCCAGAGTGCTTGTACATTTCCCTGTCCGTCATGCAGGTTTTGCTTGAGGCATCACTTCTATTAAAAATCAGCAACTGAGTGTAGATTTCTTGGCTTCTGACTGGGTCCAGAGTTTAAATTTAATTTTCTGTGTGTGTGGCCTTAGATTGAAAAGGCATGGTTAGATTATTGGGCACTACAGAAAGTACCCCCTCCAGGCACCTCATTCATGCCTGCCTAATGGTTAATGTGCATGTGGACCTGGAATAGCATGGCTATCCCCCTTAAACAGTCTCTATTTCACCTCCTTGCATCTAGTTGGCCCATGGTCTACACCCACCTTGCACCAACCAACACAACAGCAAGGTCCCTTGGAGAGAACATCCCATTGAACAGTTCAGCTTTTTCACTGGGTTCTCCTCTCCATCTGCTTCCTAATCACATGCACTGGGAATTTGAGAAGGGATTCTGCCTCTATGAGCTCCCCTGGAACAGCAGGTCTCTATACTGCCCTCAGTGCCATATGCCTTAAATAATGCAATTTGGCCCTTCTGAGGCTCAAGTTAGTAACAAGATAAGATTTTATATGGTTCTTTTAACATTCTAAGCTAAACAATTAATATCTTCCAGTACAGCTAAAAATGGTTCTCACAAATGACTGGGACTGTTTTATTTTATTATCCATGAAAGGGGCTGTTTTTTATTAAAGGAAAAATACTTGGCTACATCCGTCAAGACACATATTTTGTGTCTCAGACCTCTACTGATCTGCTGAAATCACAACTTAGGCAGCACACTCTTGATCAAGAGATACTCAGGCTGATTGAAAAGTACAAGTTCACATGCATCAAAATCTCAAGTAATCTGACGGTTGTGTTTTTGGTTTTCATGCGCATATAGGTATAACTTCTCACATTAGAGCGATTCTCTTTGAGACCCGTTACAGGTATGCCACTGAATGAGCCAACATTAGATTCCAGATTCTAATCTATGCCCTTTAGTCTTCTTCATAAATCTGTATGAGTTCTATCAAAGTCCTTCGCAGAAATAAGGCACGATTTTCAAAGGCACCAAAGGGGTTTAGGCCCACAAGTTCCACTGATAGCTCCTGCATAAGGCCCAATCCAGCAAAGCACTTGTGACCACACACAATTTTAAACATATGCATAAACATATGCTGGATCAGGACCTCCTCTCTCTCTGTACTGAAATCACTGAGACTGGCCCAAATTGAATATGAGATATATGGGTATGTCTATAGCCCACGGAAGTGAAACTCCAGTCCGGGTCGATGGAGTTGAGCTAGAGGGTCTTGTGCCAGTGCCTTAAAACTAGCTGTGTGTACAGCACCTTGCAGTTGCAGCTTGGGCTGGAACTTAGCCTCTGAAGACCAAACCCCTTCCTAGGCTTCAGAGACCAAGCTCTAGCCTGAGCCACAATTTCAAAGTATAGTCTATTTTTTATAGTGCAGGCACAAAGGCTGCTAACCCAAGTCTATCAACCCGGGATGGGAGGCTTGCTCCTGTGGACTGTATAGACATGCCCTTTAAAGCTAGCAAGGACCACTATGAGCATTTAGTTGACCACCTGCATAATACAGGCCAGAGAACCTGACCCAATACTTTCTGCATCAATCCCATAACTTCTGTTTGAACTATAACATGTCTTTTAGAAAGACATCCAGTCTTATTTTAAAGCCTGCAAGTGCTAGAGAATCAGTCACAACCTAGAAAAGTTATTCCAGTGGTTAATTACCCTCACTATTACAAATGTGTACCTTATTTCTAGTTTGAACTTGTCTAGCTTCAGCATCTTATTTAATAGGTTCATCTGTTCTATTTTATACATTAGGCTTAATAATTGAGCATAAAATTTTAAAGACAAATACAATGTGATTATTTTAATAAATGTTTGCATTAAACTGAATCTTTTAAACTCAGTTTTGCAGTGTATAAAAATATAAATATAGATTGAGCTAGATAAAAATCCATCAATTATTTTTTTGTAAGGATCTCCCACAAAAGAGAGTTTTGTCTATTTTCTCCTGTTTTACCATTAATAAGGCAGCTAGTTAAGCAGTACAGCATTAAATGATTTTAATTTTTTAGTTCCTTATTCCCCCCCAGCCATTTCATTCTTAGCATTTGCAATGCTGGGAGAGATGTAGGATACCAGTGCTCATTAGCCAAATGATTCCCTACTTCTGGTAGAAGTGTCGCTTATTTATTTACAGGTTCATCTGGATCAGCTTAATGTCTCAGGCAACATCCAAAATATTAGGATATTAGAGTTTATAGTCAATAAAACTAATTTCTATACAGATTTCAGAATTGAGGCATATATCCAAATTTTGAGAAATGGGAAAATAGTAACAATGAAGAAAAATCCCAAATAGTTTTTTTTTCCTGTAAAAGAAGTGATACATATAGAATATATGTATGGTAAAAGGTTTTGTTAGCACTCATTTGAGATGACCTGCACAAGTCAAGCATGACTTCACCTCTAGTAAATGATGTGGCGCTCTCCAATCTCCTGCTGATAAAACCTTAAAACGCTCCACAGCACTCCTTTATGTGCAGTCCTCTCTCTCTGTATCTTTCCAGTTTTCACTGAAAAAAAAAATAAAAAGTTAGTTTTGTGAAAGAATTTGAAGGGGGACAGGGAGGGTACAGCACATTCAGGATGAGAGAAGTCCAGACACAGGAAATACATGAAAAGTTGAGCTGAGAGTGGGAGAAACAAAAGACGTGAACATCAAAGCCAGTGGAACTGGTGGAACATAAGGTTCAGGATGGAGGGCAAAAGGAAGTCCAACTAGAGATACAGGAAGAACAAAGTTGCGCAAAGCTAGTTGTGGAGAAGCAAAGGTGTGGAGAGGTATTAGACCTCAATTGACTTTTCAACAAAATGGAAATTTTTGTGAAAAATATTAATTTGTGTGGCAATTTCTGAGGTTTTTCATTTTAAACTGGAAATATTTAAAAGAAAAAATAGATGAAAAATGAAAAACATTTCTTTTTCAAAAATTTCACAGGAAACCAGTCTGCTCTCCTATTTATATTGTGCTCATCATTTGGCCCAGGAGCACATAACAAGATTACATGAATCTCAGCAGAGGGTCTCCCACAGAACCCTATTCTCTTTTCTCCACAATTGCAGGAAGAGGACGGTGGCTGTTTGCTTACTCATTTTGGGGTATTTTTCCCCTGATGATTTAATTATGGGAAAGATACATTTTATGGCCAAAAGAAGGGGTTTGCGTTTTCTTCTGAAGCCTCTCAGATTGTATAATGACTGGGCCAGCAGCCAAGGAAACTTTGTCTCTGGTTTTCACAAATCTCACCCGGATCGCTGAACATTCTACTATCCATGAAGATTGCAGCTGAGTTCACAAGAATTCCTCCTAGAGACTTCCAGGGTGTGCCAGCTGGAGCAGTAGCTCCACCAGTAGCATGTCTGACCAGCCGTACTGGCTGATGAGGATGGGATGGACCCATCAGAAGGCGTCAAGCTCACCATCAACCAGTGCATAATCCAACTCCATTCAAATATCTTGCATCATTAGTTTGCTAACTGAAAACAGTACTTAGGTTTCTCAACAGGACTGGGCAAGGGTGTAAAAGGGAGCAGATTGTTCGCACATCCTCTCCCACCCCTCCTTATACACCAATCCTGGGCTAAGTACATTGGTGCACTAAGGCCTTCAACCTGTTAGTTGTTCTACATGAGCAGCCCCCCTACCCTTATGTGTAGCCCCAGTGAAGTCACTGATTCTTTGCATGGATGTACTGAACAAGTTCCAGGTTCAAGGCCTTGGTCTGAGACAGGAGCTATGTCTTTTGCCTATTTTTGGCTCTGCTTTCAATTAAAAATCTCCCTGCCCCACTCCCCAATAAGGCACTTTGTAAAATCCTGTACTGACCACTGAATGTCAACAGATATATTTAATTTAGCTAACATATGAGGTTTTCAATTTATTTTAATAAAGAGGCAGTCTATTTACTGGTTTCATTAGTGACTAAGCTCTTGGCTAGCTTAAGGAAAGACTGTAAAAAATTGATTGACCTAAATTCTCTGGAAGATAGATTTTTCATTCTTCCCTTTTTGTGTGTGCATAAGGCATCAGAGGATTTTTCATTCCACACACTGAACAGTAGTTATAGATTGAATTAAATGTACTGCAAATATATTATGCTTTCTGCACCTGCACCATGTGAAATGGACTGAATTCCTCCTACTGTGAGAGAATCTTCTTTTCTCAGGATGGCTTGGATTTCTGGTAATTTCTTGGAGGTAGACAGCTAGGATGAAGAAAAAGATTATCAGAGTGTTCCTTTGTGATTTAAAAAATAGAATGTGAAGGTTAATTGTTTTTCTCTGTACATGGGAACCATGTTAAAAAGCTTTCATAGTAAACAACTGACATTCTCAGGTGTCATTGGTTCCAAAACTTCTACTATATTATATCTTCCATAAAAAAAAACAATATTGAAACTCACAAGTCTAGATTTACATTAGACACCAAATAAAAGCTCCCTGTGAGTAGATAAACGTACCAGTACAGTTGGCTGATGCATATCAAGAAGTCCCTGAATTATATATGTCCCCCAGTGCCCTTACCATTAGAAAAAAATGTACTTACAGTTCATTGACTGGGACAGAATAAGTGAAATAGGACAGCTTCACTGGGTGATTGGTAGAAGGGTGTTGTGCGAGAGGAAATGGATTGTTGATGGCATTCTGTTTTAAAGTTCAATAAATTCATCCCCAGAGCAAAGAAGGGCGTTACAAAATAATGGATTGTTCAGTTTGTGGACTGTCATGGCTGTATTTAATATGATAGAAGCCTTTAGAAGATGGTCAATAGTCAGAGGTTTATATAGAGAGGAAAATATAGGCTTCAATTTAAAAGGAAATATGCTTTCTAGATGGTAGTGGAAAAGAATTGCAAATACTCTGGTTTGAACAGATTGCCTAAAGGTGCAGCATGCTGGTCCTTTTAAAAAAGCAATGAAAACTTGGAACAATTTAAACAAGACACCAGAGAGAGAATGTAATTAGAACTGATAAAGCATTTAAAATTCAGTATTCAACAATTTACCTGTCCCATTATGGTTATGACTCTATAGTTAAGGCTGAGTTTTGTTTTGTACTTAAAGCAGAGATTCAATCTCTTTGTTTTGTATGAAGAATACAGCATAACCTCCTCATATTTACCACATCTGCTTTTTGAGTACTGCATGAATTTTTGAGAATTTACAGGTACAAATGATTTAAGGTTGATATTGTCAAATGATTAGAAATACTTTGTGTAACTTTAGCGCCCTCGTGGCCAAGATGGAGTCTGCAGGCAGCTTTGGCCAAGAAAAGGTGCACACAGGAATTCAGTAGGGAAAGTCCCTTCCACCCCAGGGACACCTGTTCCAAACCCTCAGAGTGAACACACACACACACACCAGAAGACTTTAATGAATATATGAAAGGGAAATATTTATTTACAGAGAGACAAATGGAGAAAAACAACATGGGGAAATATAGGGGGAGCAATAAAACAGGGTTACATTCAAGACATGGCCCCATAGGCCCAGTGGTACCACAGTCTGAAAGGGCAGAAACCAAGCAATGCAACTGCATTCCTGGTTCAGGAATCCTGGGCAAAGTTCCAGTCTGGCAGTGAGTCTTGTGCTCCTGGACATCTTCAGTGCCAGCCAACTTTCCTCACCAAGCCCCTCCGGTGCCCTCTTCTGCCACTCTCTGCAAACCCTCATGGAGCGACACCCTCCCTACTTGACTAGCTACCAACATCAATTCTGTTGGTGAAATTAGAGGTATATAAAATACAGTAATAGTCTCACTCTACTGGTAATCTTAGGGCCTGATTCTTATATCTTCAGATGTCCATATTGATTTAATATGGGACAGGCAATTTTCTATTTAACTAAGGGATGTCCCTTGTAATACGGGACTGTTGGCAACCCTACTCCCACTCCAACCACTAGGCCTGATTGTCTATGACCCCACCTCTGGACAGGTGCTAGCATTTGTGGTGACTATGTACTTTCCTTTGTGTGGCTGTTGCTAGAAGAAGGCAGACAAGTGAAACTGCAGGGCTATTACAGAGCTTTTAAAGGTCTCTTCAGACTGCATTAGCTGGGTTTTCTGATTCCCTGGTGTGCAGGGGATTATCTTTTTCTTTGAGTTGTTATGACTAGAAATACAGAGAGAATTCAAGAGTGCATGGCTCCTAGTCCTGAGTTCACTCCACTGGACCATGATGCCTGCAATTTAAAAGCATAGAATTAGCTCACTCTTTGTTACAGCACTGTGATAGTCCCAGGGGTGTGCTGTACTTATACTCCACGCTCAGTCTCTGCTATGTGCACCCTTGCCAAGCACCCACTTTTAGACTGGTTCATCATGATACAGTCCCCTTGTTTCCCAGAACCACATCACCTTCAGTTAGGGCCACCTCATTTTGGCCCCTTTTTTGGATTCTCTCCAAGCACTTGTGACTGGTTTGAAAATGCAGTAATTTAGGACAGCTTTCTCAAAACAAGCATGTTGCGTTTATCCCTAGGAACATCACAAGTAGAGGTACGAGGGTTAAAATTACAAAAGCTTAAACACGTTATCTTACCTAAACGTTGGTCTTTGTTTGCCGGTTTTAGGCAGGCTCACAGTATTGGGTGGGCAAGCCAGACTGCCCAGGCAGCCTGATTCTCTCTCAGTCACTATCTCTCCCCCTAGCTCAGAGGCATTTATCCATTCCGAAGACCCTTTGTTCAAAATTTCAAAGTTCTTCTGGGTTCCTGGAAGAGCTCAAACTGGATTTAATATTTAGGGTTCCATAGAACCAGCCTCACAATAACATCTAACTCCACAGAGATATATATTAGATCCAGAAAAAAGTAAAATTAATTCCAACATTCTTCACAAGCACTTTGTAATCCTTTGGGAGGGAAAGTGCTTTATCAATGTATGATATTATTTATTAATTATTTGTAGTATTTATTATTAACCAGGAAAATTAAAACTGATGAGGCATACCTAAAAGAGTTTAAATGTGTTGTTTAGCATTGTTTACATTGCAAATGGAAACACAGGAGTATAATTGGCCATAAAAAAAATCTATAATCCCAAACATTCATAGTGCTAATTCTCACATGTAGAGGAGACCACTTACCCCTTTTACAGAGAGAAATGATAAGGCAAAAAATAATATGTGCAATGGTAGAATTTCAAAAGGAAATGAAAGCTGTTCGACAAAGGAACTACAGTGCCTATTCATTTGATAAATGTGAAAACTCTATTGCAGAATTAAAATGAAGCTTAAGAAAATCAGATGAAAAGGTAGATGAACTAGAACAAAGATTGGGAGACAAAACAGAGTGAAGTGCAGCCATAATCACAATGTGCTACTTTGCTTAATGAGTCGTGTATAAAATGTGATGATTTAGAAAAGAGACCAAGAAGAAAAAAAAGAGGAATGTATAACGTGTTTTCTTTATAGTCATTAGAGTTCAATTATTAGTTTAACAGCAACTCCAATAAGAATGCATATTTCATACTACTTTGTTTTATTCTTATAATCAAACATACAAGAACAACTACATTAAATAGATCCAGCTACTAAATTGAACTACTAACCCTGCTGAAATACTCACTCAAACAACTCTCCCATTCACTCTAAGGCATAATTAAATGAATACCTTTTAAGATAGGCTGAGATTTTCAAAGCTGCCAGGGGCACTTATAAGCACAATTGTCATTGAAATTAATGGAAGTTGTACATCTAAATCCCTTGTATGCATTAGACACCCCAAACTGCCAATGGGGAAGAAATGTCTGGTTACTACAGGGAATCACACCTCCAGTAATGTAGTAGAAATGCAAGAGGTGCGTTTCGGCATAAGCTCCTAAGGTATAGAGTCTCACAGAGTGAAAATGCACAGATTTCACTGAATTCAGGTTCCTCTGCACCACAGATTTCCCTCTGAGTAATAATCTGTTAACAGTCACTTTGTTATATCATTCTGTTTTTTAAAAATTAATTGCATCACTGGTTGAAACGAATTCAAATGTTACTCACAGATACATAGATTTTAAGGCCAGAAAAGAACATTAGGATAATCAGATTGATTTCCTGCATAAACCACCCCCAGAAAAACCTCACCCAGTAATTTTTGCATCAAGCCCTAATGTCTCTTTGCACTATAGCATTTCTTTTGGAAAGATGTCCAATCTTGATTTAAAAACTGAAAATAATGGAGAATCTATCATGTCCCTCGGTAAGTAGTTCCAGTAGCTAATCACTTTCACTGTTAAAAAAAAATTGCACCTTTTTTCTAGTCTGAATTTGTCTAGCTTCAGCTTCCAACCGGTGATTCTCATTATGCTTTTTTTTTCTTCTAGATTGAAGAGCCATCTACAAGCAGAAATCTTCTACCGATGTAAGTACTTGTAAATTATGATTAAATCAATTCTTAACCTTCTCTTGGATAAATTAAATAGATTGAGTTTAAGTCTCTCACTGTAAGGCATGTTTTCCAAGACTTCAAATTCTTCATGTAGCTTCTTTTTAACCCTTTCCAGTTTTTGAACATCCTTGTTGCATACAAATCACAGAGGATCATAGAAGATTAGGATTGGAAGGGACCTGAGGAGGTCATCTAATCCAACTCCCTGCTCAAAGCAGGACCAACCTCAACTAAATCATCCCAGCCAGGGTTTTGTCAAGCTGCACTTAAAAGCCTTATAAACCAAATACCACCTCCCTACTTCTAATTGATATTCTCCTATTTATCCCCACAGATCATATTAACCCTCTTAGCTATACCATTGCACAACTCCCACGAGGGACTGTGACAACATATCTGAATAGAAATATTTTGGTTTTCTGATGATAAATCAAAATTTTCCATGGAAAGGAGATAATTTTTTGTAAACAGTATGTTTGGGCAGAAACCCAGTTTTCTGTCAAACAATAATTTCAACCAGCCCTAATTAAAATGCCTGTTGTTTGCACTGGCCCACCTTATCAAACGAGTCAGGTTGAGCTGTATAACAGTCTGTCCCCATTGTTATTTATCACAAGTCACCCAATTTTTGTGTCATTGGCAAATTTTATTACCAATGATTTTATATTTTCTTGTAGATCGCTGATAGTGTTGAAAACAGTCAACAAAATACTTAAGTTAGTCATTTTTCACTAAATCAAGCAATTTGCTTTTAGGGTTTGGGTTTTTTTTTTAAACATAGCTTCAACAATATTATGCCCAACATGCTGAAAGAGCTCGTTTTCTGTTGCAATTAAGCAATGATCACGTTACATGAGAGATTATCCCATCCTATTTACAGTAAATAGCTTCAAGTAAGAAAAAAAGAGGCTGTATTCATGAATGATTTATATGCAGCTTCTTCTCAAGGTTTTGCATTATTCAAGTAGAAAATTGTGTCCAGAATACTAAAGACATGCTGTAATTTGCTGTATGCAACCAGAGCTGACTGTATGCATTAAATTCTCCAAATTGTCATTTAATACCTTGAAACATCAGGCAAAATGCCTTTGCTTGGCTTGTTGCTTTTTAAATGCTTTTTTTCTTACAACCAAATCTCATTTTGAGCCTGAATTTCTCCATATTCCATTTAAAAGGATAGATTTTCAGGTGGTATAAACTGGCATGATCCTATAGTGTACTATACCTAGGGCCATGGTAAGAGTACAAGTTCCTTTGTAATACCCATATTAATTTTCCACAGCTCCCCTGTAAGACCCCAGAGCTATATAGCATTTGGCAGTCCAGTGTCTTCTATACCAGAAGCTCAGTCTCATAAAATGTAAAGAGGGGCCCTGTCCAGGACAGTCATGAAGAAATAATGGTCATCATTCCAAAAATTATCATGGGCCAACAGTTATCACACATTGGTACCTGAGAAACCATAGCATTCGCTGTCATTATACCAGGAAATAATCATGATAACTGTTTAGCAACTGTTTGTTTCCTGCTGGCAAATACTTACTTTTTAATAGTGATTAGTAGAAATTCTAAAATAGGGATTTCTAATTTTTAAAAGTTTCCTCTATCTCACAGACATTTTCTTGGGGGCTTATTCAGACCTTCAGTACTGAATGGAAAAGAAGTGACTTTTGAAAAATTCTCTGTGAAGTTCTCATATGTTAGGATAACGGACTATGTGGTATTTTTAATAATTTGAACATATGAATCAGAATATGCAGTTTGAGATTGTGTCTGTCCCTCTAACTCTGTGATCCATTAGTCCTAGTTGAGACATATAACTTAGGTAAGTATTAAATTAGCAAATATTACGTCATTTGGATTTATAGTGTGTCTGCAAATAATTAAAATATCAAGGCTAAAACAAGTCTGGGATCTCCAATGTGAAAGAACTGTGTGAAAGTGAAATATTAATGATGAGGCCAGTGGAGATAACAGTTAGAAATATCAGAGCAGGGTGCTAGTTAGAACAGTGTTATTCTTTATCGTCCAAATGTGCATGGCTGTGCTCTGGATATGGCTTCAAATGGCACACAACTGTCTTTTGGAACTCTGTATATGATAAAAGCATAGGCAGAGTGGAAACCATCCACCCATTGCATTAATCCCCTGGGGACTTGCTGGAACACCTGCTTGCAAAGACAGAGCTTCACAACTGCCAGCACTAATGAGAGTGACAGGAATATCCAGCCACAGAAAAGTTGGCTGCCTACTTTGAGAGACAGCATCCAGCCTTCAATCGAGGCCATGTCTTCTGGTGAGGCATATAAGAGGGGCACATAAGGCATCCAATGGGCTTTTGTCTCCTCCCCTCCTCAGACATCTTAAGAGAGAGCTTTGCAGGAGATGGCAGAATATGTTGTTCCTTTTTGCACTGTGCTTATCTGTTACTCAACATATATTTGTCTCTAGCTTTATGAGCCTAATCTACTCAATAACTCAGATGATAATTAATCAACAAAATGCATCATCTTTCAACTGAAATTTCCTGCAGTTGGAGGAGGATAGACTGAGCTCTGGCTTGCCAGAGTAGACAAGTTCCCCACCAGTCTACCTACAACACAAAATGCTAAGTCCTAAAAATGCCACTGCCCCGTTATCCACTAATAGGAACCTTATTTCAGGACCAGGAAGTGGGCAGTCTGATTTAGTGATCAAAGCAGGAAGATCAGTCAAGTGGTCAAAGCCTGTGTCCAAGCCATGGATCAGAGCCAGAATCCGAGTCAGGAAGTTCTCAGGAAGCTGAACAACTTCCTGTGCCTCCTTCTGGCTTAAATAGTCTGGTCCAACCAATCGGTGGCGCTGGTCATTTTCCCCTCTTTATAGGCATTACCTCTGGAATAGGTCAGAGTTCTGCTACTCCTCACTTTTAGTAGTTCTGGATGAGCTGCCCAGTGGTGACCAGGGTATGAGGGCTGCCTGGGAACCCATGGGCCCTTACACTTTGTTATTGCTATGAATTTTTGTGTGGAAGGTGCTCAGAGACTACAGTGATAAGTGGTAGTATAAAATCCTAAAATAGATGATAAATAGACAAGTTCAAGAGGACAAATATCAGTTAAGAGATTGCTACTCAGATAAGCATAATCAGGTTAGTACCTCCACTAGGCTGATGCTTAGTATGTTGTCTGATTGGTGCAGGAGACCAGTAGCTTACTTTGAGAAACGTAGAGAGTAAGTCAACACAGCACTCATCTATGTCAGATTAGGGTGTTGTTTCAGAATTGAGGTTTTGGAGAAAGTGTGTCCAAACCAAATTATTTTCTTAGATGTCACCTACATTTCGAGAGAGTAGCTCACAGGGGGTCATGGAATCAGCTGGGAGGAGAAAATCTGAATTCTGTCCCTGACTCTGCCACCGATTTCCTGCATGGTCTTGTGCAAGTTACTCCTCTGTTTTGTTCCTCACTTTCATCTTCTGTAAAATGTGGATAATAATATGGACCTATCTTCATAAAGTGATTTGAGACCTACTGTTTATTGCAAAAACAATGAGAGTCCTGTAGCACCTTAAAGACTTAAAGACTAGCTTATGCCCGCAGAAATTTGTTAGTCTTTAAAGTGCTACAGGACTCTCGTTGTACAGGCTACCCCTCTGGAACTACTATTTTTTGTTTGTGTTAATCTCGCACTTTGTGCTTGGCATCATTCAAACACAGATAAGACACAAATTGCTCACAATATAAGAATCTACAGATGAAAAACACTTTATTATTGCAATTATTACATTTCAGATTTTTTTAATTACTATTTTACTTCTCACTCATTATCTTTACTTTTAGTTCATACATGTTTGTTAAACAAATTGTGTTATTCTCAAACATCAGAATTTTCCTTGTATTTATTTCTTTCATCCTCTTATTTTCCAGCAAGTTCTCCTGGGGTCCAATCTTACTTCCATTAAAGTCATTAGTAAATCTCTCCTTGTCTTTAGCAGTGCAGCATCAAACCCTAGGACTTTGAATTTTCACTGTCTAAAAATATTGCAGTGATAAGATACTGAATAAAAATCAATGATGTTAAAAATACTCTCCTTTATTTCTCTGACAGGAATTGGAAAAACTGGAGGTGCTGAAGGGAGACAAATTTCTCTACTGAAAAGTATCACTGGAATATTTGTGTAAAATTGATTTTATACCTCTTAATGCTCCTAAAACTAAATGTTCAAGTGAAGGAACAAATGTTTAGATGAAGGATCCAGCTCTTATTGAGGTCAATGGGAGTTTTGCTATATACTTCAATGGCAGCAAGATCAACCCTAAATTTGTTTATCAGCACTGTAACTTACTTGAGGCTGCTACATAGGATTTAAAAGGTCTGTTACTTACACTTAGCTCTTATCTTCACCTAGATGTGTGGTCTGAGTCTATAATGCTTGACTGAGAGGATGGGGGGAAAGAGAGGAGTGAGTTAGCTATCAGTTATGCCTCTTTGTGTATCCATGGATTTGCTGGAACCTTGAGCTTTGTAAACATCAATGGGAAAAGTAAATAAACTTGTGTTTAAATGAATCAATGATATATGAAGCAATAAACTAGCACAACAGCACATTTTCAAAGTGGCCTCAGCTTTTCTTACTCCTAAGAAGTCCCTTTCTAGAGATGGGACCAAGAGAGAAATACATCACAATGAGCTGTGTAATCAAATGCAACATTTAAAAACTCAAGAGATAAAACATGTTTTCTCCCTGTGAGGTACAGTATATTCTGTTCTTTATGATTCCCTATTAGAGGCTCAGCATAAACTATATATAATAGTGTAAATTCTAAATTCTCTGTTGTCTTTGTGTATATTCATGCAGCCCAACCATGCTCCCATTAAAACCAATGAGAAAATTCCTGTTGGGTTCAATGGATTGGGATTAGACCTCCAGGGTTTTGACCATATTTGTTCTTTTTTCCTGAAAGTTTGACACATCCATAGTAACAAGACCATCCACTGAGTCTGTCCAAGAAATGTGGCTACAAGACAGTGACAGGGAGAGAATACAAGAAAGTCCTCGTAAATAAAGATGTAAAACTGAAATAGACATATTGTCAATTGATAAGCCTTGTTATATGTAGGAGCCAAAGATGGAAAAAGGATCTCCAACAACAAGCCGCTCTCGTTATGATTGAATCAGAAATGTATTTTGTTTCCCCATATATCTCATATTTAGTTCTCTAAACAAATCTGGTTAAAGGAAACATCAAAGATATTTTCTTTATAATAGAATTGGAAAATACAGATTCAGTCCAGCTGGCTTTTAGCTAAAGTCCTGTCAAAGAGAATCCACATTTTTCTTTTCTGCTAACTCTTGGGGGTCAGATTCTTGCTGTGTGGTTGTTTTGCTCCACACTAGCAGAATAATTTGGGCATAGAGATGGCATAGCTGACTCTGGGAAGATCACTCCAGTTTAGGGGGACTTTCTACTATTGCAGAGCTGGCACAACAGCCCCTTAGGATCATTGGCAGGCAGCCTAATTTAGAATAGCATTTCAGCTGTTCTAATTGATTCTGGCAACATGTGCAGCATACAACAGGTGTGGGATCAAGGGAGTGAAAAGGTCAGCCGAAATGCACCTCTGAATCCCTCCCCCTGGACTGCAATGTGTTCTCATTGGGCATAGTCACAGATCTAATCCATTGTGAACAGACTGCCTTAACAATAAGAATTAAAATCTCACAGTTATATCAGAGCAATTAGAACTTCAGTGATGGGTAAAAGTAGAATCAGATGCCCTACTTTAGTATGCGGTATCAGCTGTTTTAAAATGATTTTTCCCATCTGTTTTCTGAAATTACATGTACAAATGTTGATGAACAGTCTGGATCAAGCATAAAGAACATTCTCATCACAATACACAAAGTTTTACCTAAAACTCTATGACTTCACCAGATTATACAGTGAACACCCTGAGCAAAATGCAGGGCACTAAGAATGAACAGGAATACAAACTATTTTACCAATGGATTGTGTCACAGAATCTATTGCCTGAATTGGTGAAATATCAAAAGCGCTTGACATTCAGCAAATGTGAGAAGTGCCTTTTTCATAGGTTAGCTGTGGATTTTGTTTTTATGTTCAGCTCACTTCTTTATGCTGCAAACAACAACGTCAGAGTAACTTTGCCAATAAAAATGTATTCTATAAACTATATTTAACTTGCTACCTGGCTGTTGTCTTAGGCTGCTGCCGACTGGCATGCTTGGAGAAAACCTATACTCTGACCTCACAGGGAGCAGAACAAGGTGAAGGCTCTGACTGTGCACCCAGGTCATAAGTGTAGAGAAAGCTGTGCTCGTTCTTCTAAAGAAGTGTTATAGGGTATATCTGATTAAAATCACTGTGGTCACAGAAAGGGCTGAATGACAAATGGCACGAGGCAATAATTACATGCTGTATCCCATGATAAACTTCACCACCATTGATCATTATGAAGATGGCCACATGCAGACAGTATAGACCATGTATGAGAATGGAAATCTTTCTGCTTGAAGGAACCTGCCTCTGTAACCCAGCTCAACAACAGAATGTTCAAGTCCAATGTGATTACGTCAAATAATTGTTAATATTACAATAATCGTTAAACAGTGTCAGAAATCTTGGATTATTCCACAACCTCAAAATATAACAATTGACACTTGTCCCTGATCCTCCTCTCTGTCCATCATTCAGACAGGTATGCAGGATTAAACAGTGAAATGGGAAAAGATTGAGGAAGAGGAAGATGTTCCACTGCAGAAATCTAATAAAAAGCTTTTTTCGTTAACAAAAAATCTATTATAGTCCTTAGGCATCCAAACAATTTCTGAACCAAACTTCTCTTAATTGCCTTTTAGTCCAATGTTATATTTCCTTTCATAACTGCCATTTTATAGGCCCATATATTGTATACTATTTTGATTTTTTACAAAACCTTTCTCCTAAAATCATTCTGATTTAAAGCTGAAAGAACATTTTTGCATGTAATGCTTTTTGCTTGAAAAATGGCTATAAAAATTTCAATTTTTAAACAAACTTTTCACAATAATGTTGTAATGAAATTTTTATCAAAATCATTTTAAAAGATTTTTTTTTTCTTCATTTACCAAAACCTGGTTTTTAAATGTCTGTAAAGTCTCATGGAAAGTTTCACAAAAAATGGAAGAGGGGTTAATTTCAAACTCTGTAAATAGAAACAATGTTATTTGCAAAATTGTTTACTCATATTTCAGACCATCTCTACTCAGAATGCCTGGGAACCCCACAAAGAGATGCAATGCCTCTGTCTAGTTCTGTTACTTTATGGTGAGCAAATATGACTCTAAATCCACACAGGGATAAGATCTGTGTTGAGTTATCCCAACCCTTATCCCACTGGGCCCTAGCACTGCCAGAGATTCAATCTTACTCTGGTCTATTTTTGTTAAACATTAACATTATTTTAGTGTGGATCTACTCTGAAAAGTCACTATGTAAAAATGGCTTTTTCTAAGATAATGTGTCTGGATGTGTTAGGCACAATGGAATAAGTTAAGGTATAAAAATGTGATCTCTTCAGTTGAATCTCCTTGCTTTTAAAGGCTTGTGTCACAAATGTAATGCTATGTATTATAGTTCAATACGAGTGATAATTTCCTTGATTATTCACTGCAGTATTTTGAAAGAAGATATTGTCTGCAGAAGTGCTTGGATTGTCTCTTACATATCATGTAAATACAGAATTACAAATGAATTATGAATCCATGCAGGAATTGAGTTTATAAATCATGGAATATTAACTAATTTAAAAAACAAAACAAAACAAATATACCGTTTACCATAAAGGTTACTGCTTGTAACATCTCTTTTAAAGCCTGTCTTGAGTTGTGTGAGAACTTAATAATAAAGCACTATACAAACATTAATAGCAGAAGTGAGTTTAAGAGACACTTACACCTTCTTTCAAAATGCTACCATGTAAAAACTTAGAGTCACTGAAGTAAAACTTCATACCTTCTCTCTGAATTTGTTCTTTATTATTATCATCATCCCCATTTTACAGATGCAGAAACAGATCTGGGAAGGCCTAATTCAAAATTGATATGACAGCTGGTATAAGTTTAATTGTTAAAGGAGTCTAAAGGTAAGTTTGTGTAATATGAACACTGTAGATCCAGAGAAGGCATAAGTTACATCAATTTGGATTCACTTAAGATTAGATTCCAATCCCAGTTACACAGGTTTAATGCTGGAGTAATTGCATTGTTCCCATAGGTATGGCTGTGTTAGAGAGTGGGAAAAACACTGACTTTTTCTGTATTATTTTATCCCAGTTTTATCTCTTTGACCTATGAACTCTTGACCTATGAAATAACTCGTGCTGGACTAATCAGTTTGTGTGCAACATTTTCCCACACTGAATTTGATTTAGCTCCCAGTGTTTGTTAGTGACAAGTGACCTACACAGAACTGGGGGGTAGTACTAGGTATTTTATTTGGTAGATAGATGTATGCCATGGACTTGCTCAATTGTTTACCTGCACATTAGATACAGTCTTATCCCAGTTCTCAAATCTCATAGTAGAAGATAAAACAGAATTCACTGAAGTGTGGTATCTCCATCAGTCATAACTGACTGATACCAGTCTGTTCCCAAAGGTTGGCTTTTTTCCCTCTTATTTCACCTCTTTCCAAACAGGAGAAAGCTGTTTTTCAGGCTTTTGGGTTAAACTGTCTAATTTTTTTAATTATGTTTACCTCTTCAAAAGAATATGTCCACAATTAATGACAGAAAGGCATTCCAGACTAGTATTAATATGATATAAACATCTCCAGACATATTTGAAGATCTACTGAAATGTCATAAAACATTGAAAAGTGTTCTTTTTGGAGACAAATGGTCACATTCAGTGACCCTGAAAGGACTTAGTGGACAAGGAACTCAACATGAAATGCTAGTACTATACTGGGCTAAGAGGGTTAATGTGATCCTTGGATGCATAAACAGGGGAGCAATGAGGAGTAGGGAGGGGAGACTATATCATGTAATAAAGGGCTTTTTAATCTACTGGTGAAAAGCATAATAAGAAGCAAAGGAAGCTGATACCAGACAAATTCAATTTAGAAATGAGACACAAATTTTTAACACTGAGAGTGATTAACTATTGGAACAAACTACTGAGGGAAGTGGTGGATTCTGCATCTCTTGATGTCTTCAGATCAAGACTGGATGCCTTTCTGGAAGATATGCTTTAGTCAAACACAAGTTGTGTTTTTAATTTTTGGACTAAAACATGGAATTCCATCATTAGCTGCTGCTCACATGCAGTGATGGACATTGCTACTTTCAACTCATTCCTATACTATTTATGTCCATGAAGAGACTCAGCATGGCAATGCTGATGGGCTGTCATGCCTGCTATGCCCAAGCTCCCGTCAAACCAAAGAAACTTTGAACAAAGTGTTTTATCTCAATTTAATGGATAGGTTAGCCATCACTAACACAGTTATCAACAAAGTAATGGCTAAGGATGATGTGCTTTCTATTGTGAAAGGAATGTTACTATAAAGTTCAGTGTTGGATCATAAGAGTCCTCAGTATACACAGTTCATGTAACATCCACATTAATTACCTATTACATGATATAATTGAAATTGGACAGGCCTGATAAATGCAAGGCCTAGCAAAATATAATTGACCAAAGTGCACAGGGAACTTATAACAGTTAACCACGCGGCATAGGGAAGTTACGACAGGTCAAGGTGGCGTAAAGAACTTACACAAGTAATGACAGGAATACGCTCAACTGCAGGCCATCTGCCAGAGGTAGAGCTAAACCGCAAGATGCTGGATGCGCTTAAGGCTGACTTCTGCAAGACAGCCCAAACCCACGTGAAATGTTTGACCACAGAGTGTCAGAAAAGTAAATAAATACTCAGAGAAGTCGGGTTCAGTGGACTGCAGCCCGGCTCAAGAGGGGGGTGTCTACTCTTGAGTCTATCGAGAGGACACCAACCCTAAGAGGCTTGCGAGCTCCAGATTCCAGTGACCACCTGTTGAGGACAAGGGTTTTGAGGCAAGAACCCAGACCAGAGGCTGAGGCAGAGTCTGGCCATGAGTATAGTATCCGGATAGTTCAGGAGTCTATGGACTCAGGGAATCGGGGGGATTTAATTGAGATCTGTGGATCATGTCTCCCCTAGGCAATTGCTAAGAAAAAAAATGCTTTTAGGATAAGGAGGATAAGGATAGGTAATAGATAAGATACCATAAATAGTAATGAATAAGTGTAAATGTTAATTGTATAACTGTTTGATTGTAAGAAGTCTTGTCAATTGTCTTGTTGCTTGTAATCATTAATAAAATTATTCATTGATTCAACCTGGGGTGTTCTTTTTCCATCAATCTCAGAGTCCTCGTAAAAGAATCGGGGTGTCCTGCTACCCGTCCAATTCGGCCTTTCCCTACTAAATTTTAATATCAGCAGGTGTTAATCACAGTTGCATCTTATGGGGGATAAGAGTGATCAGTCTGAACTCACTTCAATCTCAGGTTTTGGAAGCTCTTCATGAAGGTCATTTTGGTATTGTATGCATGAAGGCCATAGTCTGGAGTCATGTCTGATGGCTGTGGATCAACACAGACATTGAGAAGAAGGCGAAGAGCTGTACTACGTATCAGCAAATTCAGCATGATCCTGGCCCAGCTCATTTATGCTCTTGGTTCTGGCCTCAGATTCCTTGGACATATATTCATATGGACTTTGCCAGACCTTCATCAGGTTATATGTTTTTGGTCATAGTCAATGCCCTTTCAAAAGGGCCAGAAATCTTCAGAGTGACTTCTACTAAACCTATAAAGGCCATTGGACATCTTAGATCCTTGTTTAGCTAATCTGGTTTACTGTTACAATTTGAGAGTCACAAAGGACCTCAATTCTGTTCTGAAGAATTTCAGAGATCCCAAGCTACAAATGAAATTCAGCACATATACCCTGCTCCATACTGACCTGCTACAAATGGACTAATGGAATGCTTTGTACAAACATTTAAGCATGCCTTAAAAGCTAACAAGTCTAGTTCAAGTAATCCACAGAAAATTGGACAATTTCTTGCTTGTCACCAGGAATACACCACACACTATTACCCTGGAGTCACCCGCAATTCTTTTCTTGAAAGAGTGTTTGCATATCTGTTGGGGACACGTAACGTTCTGATGTTGCCTCATGCGTAGCCAGATCCCAAGTTCTTCCAAAACTGATCAACGATGTGAGACTCAATCATTTTTTTCCAAGTTGGAGACTTAGTGTGGACTCGTAGCTACAGTTATGGAGTGAAATGTATATCTGGAAAACTTGTACAATGCACAAGACCTGTTTTGTTCATGATAAAGTCTGACAGTATTTTTATGGAAACAACACATTGACCAATTATAATAGATTGGTGAGGCATGATTTCCCTTTACAAGAGCCATGTTGACTCTTCCCAAACATATTGTATACATCTGTGTGTCTGATAATTCTATTCTTTACTATAGTTTCAACCAGTTTTCCTGGTACTGAAGTTAGGCTTATCTGAAATTGGTAGGATCACATCTGGAGCCTTTTTTTAAAAAGTCAATGTTTCATTAGCTATCCTCCAGTCATCTGGTACAGAGGCTGATTTAAACTATAGATTATATACCAGAGTTAGTGGTTCTGCAATTTCACATTTGAATTTTTTCAGAACACTGGGGTGAATACCATCTGTCCTGATGACTTATTTCTATTTAATTTGTCAGTTTGTTCCAAAACCTCAATCTGGGACAGTGCCTCACGTTTGTCAGCTAAAAAGAATGACTCAGTTGAGGGAATCTCCCTCACATCCTCTGCAACAAAGACCCATACAAAGAATTCATTTAGCTTCTCCACAACAGCTTTGTCTTCCTGGAATGGCCCTTTAGCGCCTCGATCATCCAATGGACTTCTCTCATTGTTTGGCAGTGTTGCGGGCAGGTATGCTCCATCACGGGCATCGGGTCACTTGAGAAGGCAGGGGAAAACAGTCGAGTCGGGGTCAACAAAACAGGACTCCTGTTCAGAGCAGTGCAGCCTAGCAGTCAAAGTCAATAAAACAGCTCTCTATTTGGGGCAGTGTGGCCTAATAGCCAGAGTCAACAAAGCAGCCCTCTGGTGAGGGCAATGTGGCCCAGTAGCCAGAATCAGTGAAGTGGCCCTCTCAATCAGGGTGACACAACATAGGAAGGCACAGCACCCCAGGGGTAGGAGGGCTCGGGCCCTCTGCTTCTCCGAGCGCCAGGCCTGGGCCCTGTTGGTGTGTGTGGGGGCGATTACACACTACAAATCAGCAGGGATCCTCCTGAAATATACTGAGTGGTACCCCAATTCACTCACCATAACCCCATTCAAGTCCTGTGGGCTACTTCCTACCCAGCCTTTGGTGGCAAAGATTCACAATTTCCTGGGGCTTCCAGGGTCCCTAGCTGGTGCAGCTTCTAGCAGCTCAGTCCTTCCTCAGGGTTCATCTGGCAGACTGGGATCTGCTTGGGGCTCAGCGTGGCTTAGCTCTGGAGCCAGAGTCCGCAACAGCTCACTGGAGAGAGCTGATGGTTTGTGTTCTTCCTCTTCAGCAGCCAGCCCAGACTGAGCTGGATTGCTTCCTTTTATACCTGTCTTCCATGCTGAGCATGCCCAGCAAAGGCAGAAGGGCGTGGCCTCCTCAGCCTGCTGTGCATCTTTAACCCTCTCTAGGTCAGAGTGGAGCTGATATGCCTCATCATAGGCAGACTTTCTGCTTCTGATGTACTTAAAATTTTTTGCAGTTAGTTTTGTGTCTTTTGCTAGTTGCTTTTGAAATTATTTTTGGGCCTGTCTAATTATACATTTACACTTAACTTGCCAGAGTTTATGTTCCTTTCAATTTTCCTCAGTAGGATTTGATTTCCAATTTTTAAAGGTTGGTTCTTTTTTCCTCTAAGCGCTTGTTTTACTCTGTTGTTTAGCTATGGTGTCTTTTTTTTTTTTTTTGGTCCTTTTTTTTTTATTTGGAGTAGACATATAGTTTGAGCCTCTATTATAGCGTTTTTAAAAAATTTCCATGCAACTTGCAGCTCTTTCACTCTTTTGACTGTTCCTTTCAATTTCCATTTACTAGCTTCCTCATTTTTGTGTAGTTTCCCTTTATGAAGGGTTTCTTTGGCATTTTAGCCCCCCAACAAGGATATTAAATTTAATTTCATTATAGTTGCTATTACCTAGTGGTTCAGCTATCTTCACCTCTAGGACCAAATCCTATGTGCCATTTAGGACTAAATCAAGAATTGCCTCTCCTCTGGTGGGTTCCTGGACTAGCTGCTCCAAGAAGCAGTCATTAATGGTGTCTAGAAATGCTATCTGTGCATCCTATCCTGAGGTGACATGTACCCAGTCAATATGGGGATAGCTGAAATCCCCCATTATTACTGAGTTTTTTTGTGTTTGTTTTTGTAGCCTCTCTAATCTCCCTAAGCATTTCACAATCACTGTGACCATCCTGGTCAAGTGGTCGGTAGTATATTGCTATATACTCTTTATTATTCAAGCATGGAATTTCTATGCACAGAGATTCTATGGTACAGTCTGATTCATTCAAGATTTTTACTATATTTGACTCTAGGCTTTTTTTCACATATAATGTCACTCCACACATACCAGCACAACCTACTCTGTCATTCCTGTATATTTTGTATGCTGCTATTACTGTGTCCCATTGACTATCATAATTCCACCAAGTTTCTGTGATGCCTATTATCACAATATCCTCATTTAGTATCCAGCATGCAAGTTCACCCATCTTAGTATTTCGATTTCTAGCATTTGTATATAAACACTCATAAAATTTGTCAATATTTATTTGTATGTCTTCATGTGATATAATTGAATAGGACTCTTTTTTTGTTTGATTGTTTCTCTTCTATTTCTACCCTGTACTTTATGAACTTACATTATTTCTTCTTTATCAGAATCTAGAGTTTCCCCTTTAGTATATCCTCCCCTCAGGGATGTCACTGCCTGAACCATGTGCTCCTCTGCACCTGTTGGCTTTTCCCCAGCCCTTAGTTTAAAAAATTCCTCTATGGCTTTTTTAATTTTACATTCCACCAACCTGGTTTCTTTTTGGTTTAGGTAGATCCCATCCATCATGTCTAAGCTCCTCCTTTCCCAAAAGGTCATTTCCTGATAACAATTTCTTTTTCATTGGATAGTTTAGAGGTATCAAGGGATTTAATAAAATTGTGAACCTGATTTGTATTTCACACACTGTGTTTTATACCACTATAACTTCACTGAATTTTGCTTCTGATTTCTACTAAAGATCACAACACACCCTTTGTGTTCAATCTCATGTAATTTTATGGTAAATCCCTTCGTATTTGTGCAGTTACTGTCTGCCCACTATAAATCAAATATCATTGCTTCACAAAAATATGAAATTTAAGCCTTGAGCCATTCACAATGCAGTCTGGAAAGACAACTTAGTGCATTTAACTAGTCTCAGTATCTCCTCCACATGAACTTCCTCAGATGGGTTTACCATTAGAATTTATATTGAAGGTGTATGCTTTGAAAAGTTCAAAGAATGAAATCTGGAGATACATCTGGGTGATTTTCTGCACTTTGCTATCTTGTTCCTCTAGAATTTGAAAATATCCAAGAACAGGGGAAGAGTAATATTATATGGCTCGGACACACTTATTTTCATCTCAACTCAGCAAGATAAATCTTGACCTTAGATTGATCTTGCAGCCCAAAAACTGAAATGAACACTTATGCAATAGAGCCCAGCTCAAACTAAAAAGAACTAAATGGAAAAAAAGGTAACAGATGAGCCAATAGGCAAGCATGAATTATAGCCAAATGAGATATTAAACAATGTATCTATCACTTTGTTAACTGAACAGTAATTTAATGTTTAAAATAATGGAAAAGAGGGTGATGTATGAGTGGTTTATCAAATGCATTAGAACTTAGGGAGAAGTACACACCATCTCCAAGGCAATCCATAGATGTGCACGTTAGGCAACTTTTGACTAAAGTCTAACTACCGCTAAAATTTCAGTTAGCACTTAAAAGCCACACTGAGAGGCGACCTGCGTCCCCCTGCTGGATGTCTGGAGCTCTAAGGCACATCAGCAGCTCTAATTCACTAAGATGGTGGTAGAAGAATGGGGAAAAGAGACACTCTCTTTCAAGGTTGCAGTGTTTAGTTCATGCTCTTTTTGCCTTAGGAACTAAAGGGGACGCAGCACTGAGAACTCCGTGAGGAGTTATCCAAAGGCTGACTTCTAGGTGAGATGAGCTGTGGTGAGACACTTCTGGTAAAAATTCTCTAAAGATATCATCTGTGCAGGGGTCTCACTCCTGTGTCTCCGATCCTCAGTGCAAGAAAAGCAGAAATCCAAGATTTTGGGGTTTTTTGGTCTCTAAGGGCAGTGACCATGGGTAGGAACATGAGTCACCTCTTCCACTGGTGATCACAAGCCACCACAAAACATAACTACTGTGTCTGGAACTTTCCAGTCAGTTCCCTCTTGACAATGGCCAGCAAAGGAGCTCCTCTCACTTGCATCTTTTCTGCACCAGCTCAATATCTATCCTGCTTCTAGTATCATTTTACATGTCTTTGCCCCTTTCCAGCTCCTTTCTCCTTACACTCAGTTCTGGTTCTTTTGACTTTAGTTTTGGTGATCAGATAGCTTTTTGGTCACTACAGGCCTTGAGCATTGACAGGACACTAGTTTTTGGTCTCCTGGAACTTCAGAAGAACCCTTGTTCCATGGCCTGGGTTTGTTTGTTTTTTTAAGGCACCAAATGTTTCATGGTGTATGCCTTAGTGTTTCAATGTCTTTTCACCTCAGCATTTTGGAAGAAATGTCCTGTGCATTTGATATTTTTTCTGTAGTTCATTCAATTCCCAAGCTTACTAGGTTATGTGTGCTTTTATTTTAATTTCATCCAGAGAGGATTGGCCACAATGGCTAGGCGTGCTCAGGTATTGCAAGCAGCATGAATGAGGGCAAGCAGGTTCTGCTCCTTGGTAACCTTTCTTTCCTTGGGGGCTGCTGGAACAGGAAAATACTCTATAAATCTTGACATCTGATTATTTCCTGTTCTCCAGCATAGCAACACTGTGGATTTTACAGTTCATGTTCAGTTCCAGGAGTCATTCCATCAGGGCCTTAATTTTTTGTCTCTTGTTATTAAGAAACGATTCCTTTTCAGAAATACAATATACTTACAGATTATTGTAGATCATTTTACTGTGTGTTCCATATGTACACATGCTAATGATATTTCTGTAAACATAAATTTGGTCATTCATGAAAGAGTTAAATAGAAAGAAATTTGACTAATGATCTGGTAAATCCTCTTTGAAAAGACATATACATTCTTCTGGAAAGTAGAATCTTCCACCTGGTATGGAATATTGCAAGGGTTCTGTTAATCAGCCAATCTAATAATGGAAGTTATGATTTTCAGCTTATGTAGAGTTCCCACTTGTAATAATAATTCCTTAATACGTACTGGTAGCTTTTTCCTTTTGTTTAAACTGGAATCCTGGGTTATAATTTCTCAACATGAAATTTTCATGTGAGTCCTATGCATTCAGAATGAATGTTTGGCCACATCACTAAAGACTGGAAAGATTTTGATCTTTACTGATATTTGCCTGGATTATTGGTTACACATTTTCTAATTTATCTCCAGATCTCTGATTGTACTTTCTCTTCTTATACAATAATAAAATGGATTCTGGGTGTTAAAAAATTAAGGAGACACTGCTGTTTATTTTATTAATCTTTTTATGAAAGTTCAATTGTGCATTTTGAATTGTATGTCTCTCTTCTTGGTCAGCATGCCCCTTTTGATCCCAAAGGGATAAAAAACATTGATAAACTCATTTCCCAAAACGTGCAGTCTTTCAGGGAAAATTTTTAAAAAAAGGTGACAAAAACAGGCAGTACTAGCACAAGAAGGTAATGTACAAATACATGAAGTAAGAAAGGAGTACTGCAGGAACATTAATAAATAAGAAGGAAAACAAAATCAACAATTAATCTAAAATGGCTGTACTACTGTCCTATTTTTTTAAATTTGATCTGTCAAAAGATGAACAAAGAAAAGTGTTATAAATAGATAGAAAATAAATATGACTGTTTTATTAAAGCTTTTCATCTTAAAAATGTCCATGGGAAAATGTAACATATATAAGTCAGCAGACCTGTGTGCTATGCTGTGCATTCCAGGGTGTTATTGGAATTAGCTCCTGAATTTATTAAACCACTACCAATTATTTTTGAAAAGTCATAGAGACTCAATAAAAAAATAAATGTGGTAATGATATTTAGGAAGGAAAATAAAATCAAAACAGGCAATTATTTTGTAGGAAGCCCAACTTAAATCATGAGTAAAATAAGGCATCTATTATTAAGAGAGAGAAATGTATTAGTATGTAGAGGACAATGAGCCTGAGCAACATACAACCTGGGCTTATAAGTAACAAATATTGAAAAGAAACTATTTATTTGATCAAATTAAGGAACTAGAACATGAGGATGGGCTAATGGTTAGGGTAATGGACTGGGACTCAAGAGATTTGTATTTAGTTCCCAGTGCAATCCTGTGTGACTCTTCTGTGTGTCATTTAATGTTCCCTCTGCCTCAGTTTCCCTACTTATAAAATTGGGATATTATCTCCCTACCTCACAGGGGTGTTGTGAAGGTAAAACCCATTAATATATGTAAGGTGTACAATGGTTAATACAACAGGGATGAGAGTCATAAAAGTATCCAGGTAGATGGATAGGTAGATGGATAGAGGGACTGCATTAAAAATAATACAATGTCTAACAATACCCTTACATTAAAAATTAGTGCAAATTAGTCTGGATATTAACTCTTTGATATGGATTAAAATTGCTTGATGATCAGCTACATTGGGTAAATAAATACTGCAGTGCACTTACAAAACATCTATCATCTAGCCATCCACAAAAGTTTAGAGAAGTTGTTCATCCCATGGGTACAGTAGGTATCAGTGTTAGACCAAATCTTATTTAACTTAAGCATGTGAGTAATTCCATTGGCTTTATTTTATGCACATGCTTTTATTTTATGGGTAAAAAGTGATTGCTTTTTTATTTCTTTACAAGAATACTGAACCATAAATTAATAAAATGGACTGGAAGATGTAATGTTTAACTGTGTAGGCACAGGAATTGTGATCTCAGATCACTCAGTTAGGGCATATAGCAAGTTTAGTTTCAGTTCACAGAGCTCTGTCTTTCATCAGTGGTTTTACTTTCTTTTAGTGGAAATTGCAATTTGGTCTCAGCTAGTTTTACCTTTGTCCTCCAGAATAATTTATATCTATTTCCTTCGTCCAATAACTAAGGAGCTAGTTGTTCAAACAGTGATGACAATTACAGTTGAGTGAACATCTCTGAATTTTCTGTAAACATTCACTCAAAGAAAAATATCAATGTGTTTTAGCTATATTCCTGCCTCCTTTGCATTTGCTTTCCATGAATATTCTAGCAAATAAATTTACTGGCAAGGACGTTTGTAGAAGCAGAAAATTTCAAACAAATATTAGAAAATATTAATGGAAGGTGACTTTTTAACTCATAACTGAGAGGATTAACAGAAACCTAATTCTCAGAGCAATGCATATACAATCAGGGATCAGAAGCAATACCATGTGACCTGTATGTCCAATCAAAACAAACACATCCTAAATTCTGAATATCAAATATTCTCAAGGACTGCTCATGAGCAATTTACAATAGTTTCTTGTGGAAAGTGTATGGGGAGTGATTCTGAATAGTAAATGAACTTTGATACAGTCATGGAATGCTCAACAATAATTTATGAATGGATAAACTAAACTCTCTCTCATCCCTATGAACTAAGGGGGGGACTCACTATAATCTCTGTTATGAATTAATTTCTCTGTTTGAATAGTTATCTGATATGGATACAGAACCTTCTCTCCGCACCAACAACTCCACCCCATCACCCTCTTGATGGATCCCAAAGCATTTTACAAACCAGTTGCATAAGATATGCAGAGGGGATCAAAAATAAAGAAAATACATGGAACCAGGAGTGGGGAAAGAGTATGGAGGGGAATACTATCCCTTAAGCAGCATCTTTTACAAGCTAAAGAGTACAGTGGATCAATAAAGGGACGTAACCAGCTGGTGTCCGAGGGGAAGAGCAGAGTTAAGGAGCAGCCACTCTTCATTTGAGGGGCGCTATGAAGATAGAATCTGTTAGTGATTGTGAGCTGCTCAGATGCTGTAGGAATGAAGGCCATAAAAGTAGATATATCCATAATGAATATTTATGTGTAACTTTTAATGGGCTTTATAAAAAAATTAGGCAGGTATAATTGTCCCCATTTTACAGATGTGGCAAAGAGAGGTCACATGATTTGCACAAGGACTAACAAGTATACCAGGGCAACACCATCTTTCTGTCCTAGATATTTATATGCCCCCTATTAGCATAATACCTGTGCATCTCACAATCTTTAATGCATATATCCTCTCAACAGCCCCTGAGGTAGGCAAGTGCAATTATCCCCATTTTACAGAGGGGGTTCAGGGTGAGTTAAGGGTGTGATTCCCAGCTTGCATAGACATAACTCATACGAGCTCTCATTGAGCTAGCACACTAAAAATAGTAATGTAGCCATGGTGGCATGGGCAGCAGTGAGCACTGACACAGGCCAGTTACATATCCTAATTACTAATATTACTAATATGCTAATTACATATCCACAGGGTATAGGTTGATTTATACTCGGAGCAGCTAGCTCATGCCATCACTTGTCACTAGCCCATGGTGCCATGTCTACATTATTATTTTCAGTATGCTAGCGTGATAAAAGCTAGCATGAGTATTTCTACATGAGCTGGGAATCACACCTGTAACACCAAGTGTAGATGTAGCCTACATGTCTCAGTTCACAGTCTACACTAGAAGACTAGAAGTTCAGTCTACACTAGAACCGGAAGGTGTCAGCTCTAGCTCAAAGAGACATAACAACACTAACTCTGACTGAGCTAGTATACTAACAGTAGAAACATGGCTGAGGTGATGCAAGGGAATAGTTGCCCTGAGTCAGATCCCCTCTAAAACAGTAGGTATGTACTCAGGACAGCTAGCCTCTCCTGCAGTGCCACACTTCTGTTTTCAGCACACTAGCTCAATCAGAGTTAGTGTTGGTATGTTACAACTTGCAGCTCTTGTGTAGACATACCTTAAAAATGATTTCCCCAAGGTCACACAGGAAGTCTGGGGGTGAGCAGGGAATAGAACTCAACTCTCCCACAGCTTAGACTAATGCACTAGCCCCTGGACTATCTTTCCTCTTATTAAAACTTAAAGCTCAGGAGTACCTGGCTGTCAACCTTGTAGTCTTTTCAGCAAACTAACCTCTTGTAAGGCTGATTCTACTTCATCTAATGAAAACAAAAATATTGGAAGAAATCAAAATTTGTTAGAGAGCTTTTGAAGCACACTCGCTTTTTCAAAGTCCTAACAACTGTAATAAATTTTCCTTTCCTTCCCACAAAATCACAAATAATTATTTTCTGTGAAAAATGTGAATAATATTCTTATTAAAATAATCTACATAGCGGTTAGTCACTTCTGAACACCCCATTGCAACTGTTTCATTTGTACTGAAATGTTTAACATTAATCTTTCATACTTTCCCACAGACGTCCCCTCTAATCCTTCGAATTTCAACTCATTTCAGTCTACTGCAGCCTAAACTGCATCATCTTAATGTATGGAAATGGATTTCCCTTGGTTACAGACAATGGCAAACGGCAGGCATTCGTAAACTAGCAATTGTATCCATTGTATTCTAGTCTGGGGGGGATGGAGGGCAAAATGCTGGTAAACAGCATCTGTCAGTTCACAGAGCTGAGGACAGGAGGCATTGAGAAAGACAGCTTCTTCCCTTCTTTCTTCCAACACACAATATTTTTCTCTCTCATCCCTTAGCCTACAGTAGGTAATTTCCCAAATGATCCCATTACTTGTACTATAAACTGAAGCCATGCAACTTTCCTTCAATCTCATGCTCAACCAGTACATTTCAAAACTGGCCAATTTCATCAGACCAGCTGCTTAATTTGCAATGGGAAAAAAAAATCTTACAACCCCACTCCAAAAACTGTAAATGCTGAAAAATAACTTTTTTTAAAATGTAATAAACTGATTGATGCAACCACCTTTTAAGTCTGTAATTCTCAGTTTTGAGGAGTGGACTGGGCACTTCATCCAAAGCCAGCTCTTTTGCATTCATGAAATATTAAATAAATAAGAAAAGTAGGTTCAACCTTAACTCTTGGTGAGTCTTCCATATCTTTGTCATTCCCATGAAACTGATGAGACTAAGATGTGGCTGTTCACACTTTGGAAGCGATGTGCTTTATTACTAGGGCAGGGAGCTAGGAGACAGGATTCCTTGACCCCTCACTTGTACCCCTGGTTCTACCACTGATTTGCTGAACATTCAGTGATTTAGCTTTTCTATGCCTCAGTTTGTCCATTTGTATATCTCAAGTAATAATAGTACTGTATTTAATTCACAGGCCGTAGTGAGACTTCATTAATGTCTGAAAAGCTTTCAGATCCTGGGATGGAAGGCACTAAATACGGCAAGTGCACAGTATCATTATTGTTATTATTACAGCTGAAGAGACATCTCTTTGGAGTCCTAATAATAATACCCCTTTATTCGTAATTTAACACCCTCCTAACGAGCCTAACCAGTCTATGACCTAGAAGACTGGTTCCCCTTCTAGGTAGGTGGAAGTCATCCAAACTGTACAGCCCTCTCTTCCCTATACGAGGTGGCTGAAAGTTTCACAAAACCAAAACTCTCTACTTACACCACTTAACCAACCAGTATTTCACTTCCAGAATGTTCTGCCTTTTATCTTCCTTCATTCCCAAGGAAGGATTTCCAAGATCACATGGACATTTCTCTCCTTCAGCACCCTTGGGAGTTACCTGAAGTCATCTATAATGTGTGTGGTATCATGTGAAGCAGTGTCATCAGTACCAATATGCACCATCATTATTGGAGCCTTGCTCACCAGCTTCAGAAGCCTATGCAGTCTTGGAGTCAAATTTTGTGTCGTTATTCTGGGAGACAGCACATTATTCCATTGTCCACCTGTCCCCCGCAGAACATTCTTTCCATCCTTCTTACTATGGAATCCACAACAAGGACCATCTGTCTTCCTTCAACGGTTGGAGATCTCTTTGTGGGCATCTTGACTATCTTGCCGAATGGGCTTAGCAGCCTCCTCAGGAACATTGCACATAGCTATCGGTTCTATTTGATCAGTGGATCTTCAGAGCTATTTTCGTCTTCCATGCTGAGAACTGATGATAACTGAATACTTCTAGCAGTTTGGAATTTCTCCTGGTGCCTTTTCCTCTAGTGGTCCCAGGCTGCCCACTGATATCAGCCTTCAGCCAGATAGAATGCTGCCTGGTCCTCTTGCCTACAAGCTGCCAAGTTGGCGCTCTGGTCCCTTGCTGACCAGTTCCTTTTTCGAAGCTTGGGTGGTGATGCTTCCCAAACCTGGTTATCCAAGAACTCCTCAGCCTCTCTGATGCACTGTAGTGTCTGTACTTGTCCTTCCAAATCATATGTCTTTTCTTTCAGCACAGCCAGCAACTTACATTTCATACAGAGGAAGTTGCTCCTGGCTTTAGGCAAGAAGGAAAACATGGCACATCCATTGCAGGTCACAACCACTGTTCTGTGGCTGACCATTTTGGTGCTGAGCACAGAACTGTACTGGCAAGACAACCTCTCACATTCCCTCCAAAACTCCTATGTTGGCTGCTTCTGTTAGCCTACTCAAGAGGTCACCTGGCAATTTATTTATATATGAAGCTTTGCTGTTTAGCTCCACCCTCTTGCTAACAGGGAGATATTAATCACTGAGCAACTTCAAATGCTGAGGCTGATCACAGACTTAAGGGTCCCACCCACACACAGATATAGAATTTCTTTTTAAAGCAGGGGCTGACATCCTTTCATGACAACAGTGTATACATCCATACTTATACGTTTGTATTCATATGGGTATCTGCACATGCAGCTGAGAGTTTTGTGCATGGAATTTTTTCATATATGTCTATTTACTTCTAAGGCCACCATAACTGTACCGCCTGAGGCCCCGTCTTTAACATATTTATCCGCACAACAGGCAGAAATACCCAGTGATCCTAGGTGTAAGTATTAGGACTATTAAAATATTAACCAGTAAGTGGCTAAAGAAGCTTTGGTACTATTATAAAAATTATTAATAAAGTACAATTATAATAAAAGCTAGTCAATAGAACCATTCTGGAGGGTTGAGATAAGGACAACACAGAACAGAAACTATACTGATGCTTTTCCTTCTCCACAGTAGGTTGAGTACTTGAGCTACAGCCATTTCTTCCTAATTCCACCCACTGAACATAAGTCAGCATCCAATGTTCTTTGTCCACAAATGAGTAATAGAGAATGTTTTGGCTGGAACTGCATATTGTTTTGACTAGGCCAAAGTGGTACCATAATGTTCAGTACCTCCACCTCTCACAACAGCTGATACAAGTTCTTTTGTTCTTGTTATGTCTACAGGAAGGGATGATGAGCCTTTGGTAGCATTCTGTGGTATGACTAGTGTCTTTAGGCTGGTAATCGGCATTAACAAATATTTTATTCATTGGGTGTCTTACTTTTCATGAGCAGTGTCCCAGTAATGACTCTGGACAGAGCAGTAAGAGCAGAAGCATGCAGCTTCCGTCCGTGGCTGGTGAATGAGCATAACCCATGATGCAGAGATGGGCGCATAGGCAAATTTCTCTTTTGTAATTTGAGAATGAAAGTAGACTTTATGGCTCGCCAGAAACTTATGTCAGAGGTGTACAGCACACATACCTGTATGAAAGAAAATATACAAAATGGAAATGACAGGTTTGTGTTGATAGATTGTTGCTGATGAGGTATAAAATAGAATATGCATTTGCTGTGGTTAAAGAGAACTTTACATTAAAAGTGTATGTATTTTGGTTTCACTTTGTGTACATGAATGAATGTGTTACATTACAGTTCATTGGCAGTGAAATCACAGACTTATGAGTACTTGAATTATGTGCTGAGTTTCAGCATGCTTTATTGTGGTAAATTTCACCCTGTAACTTATGAGCTTCTCTTTCTGAGTATTGATTCTTTGCATCTCTAAGGACCCTAAAAGAAAGGACAGTTGTTTTGTTTTAAGGGCAGCACAAACTGCCATAGAGGAGACATAAACTGTGAACTCTCTTATGAAGACTTTGCTCTTGTTCATTCTTGTTTTGTTGTTCCCAGATTTGAAATAAAAGCCATCTACAGTTAAAGTATTGATTTGCCTTGTTGTGTGTGGGAAACTTACCATTGACTTCAACAGGAGCAGAAATGCTGAGCATTTCTGAAAGTACTTCACAATGTTTATAAAATGATTTGAAGGTCATTTACGTTTCTAAGGTAAGCAGGACACACACAATATGCAAATACTAAAACAGTTTTCAGAACTTTTCAGAAGTAGACATCAAAGTTTGGCAGACATTTAAATCGTGCCAGCACTTTTAGTACTGGGGACAGGACTTCATTCTCCCTTCAGCACACACAGTAAGTTCCACCCTCATACCTACACAGACGCCTCCACTGTCCATATGTAAGAAGGCCTCATTCCAGTGCAGAGGGTGTTAAACCACCCTGTTGGGCTCAGCTAACCCTCTACCCTCCCCCTTGCAGGAAGTGCAGGGGCAGGGCAGGAAGTATAAGGAAGTAGTATAAGGAAGTAGGGCCCTGCAGCTCTGTTGGAGCCAGGCTAGGGAAGAAGCCAGACATCCCTCCGAGGGAGAAGAACTGCCAGCGGAGTCCACGACCAGCTGCAGTGGGCAATGACTCTCCTGAGCTGGCCTGGAAAGAAGGCAAATAGCTGCCCTGGTAAACTGAAAAATCTGAAGAGTAAGTGGAGAGTGGGCAAACTGGCAAGGAGACTGGGAATCAGTAGGAACCAGTGGTAGGAAGTAGCTCAGGGAAACGAGACATTGGTCTTGTTGTGTTGCTGAGAGGTGAGACAACAGCCCCACTTTTCCCTGTCAACCCGTGGTGGGGTCACCCTGGGCTTCTAAGGCCTTAGACTGGGACCCAGCAGAGCAGAGAGGGCCCAGGTCCCCTTCCTGCAACCTACACTCAGGGCTGAATGAGTGTTAACTCTTAGGCCAGGTACCTGAGCAACTGATTGGGTGATTGCTCAGTCCTCACACCAAATATCTAGGCTACATGAGACAAGAGATTTTTTCAGCTGTTCTATTGTGTGTAAGAAATAAAGCACTAAGAACATTGCTCTGCCACCACTAGTTGAAGCAAGGAAAGAATCGAAATTAAACTTATTTAAAATAGGAAAAATTGGAGTGGTGACAGTGAATCCTAAGGTTAAGATGCTTATAAATGTGTAATTTTTTTATAGTTATAAGGGTTTAATAACTAATAAAGACAATTTTAAGAAGTTACTGCCAGGGCTAACAAAATGATGGTTGCAGGGAAACACAGCCAGAGAAAACTAAAATGGTGGACTTGGAGTAATTCAGCCTATAGCAAACAGGCAGGCTGAGATGAGATAAAGGTTACTCAAAACCTGAAGGGAGTGGTCAGTTGAACATGACACAGGTTCTCAATAATGTCAGGCTTTCATTGACAGATAAGTTTAGTGGCTGTGATTTGTCCATCTTATGAACGAATCAGGGAAGGTTTAAAGATGATTGGTGGATAGGTATGCTAACAACAAGGATTGAGGAAATAACCAATCAGAGTAGGCCAAAACTTGTATATAAGGCAGGGAGCTGGCAGGCTTGGTGTGGTAAGAAGCAGTCAAGATAAGAGCAGGTACAGAAGAGATTATCAAGAGAAGAAAGAGATCAAGAGCTGAAGAAGAGAGCTAAATCACTGAAGAGGGAAGAAGAGGGCTAGGTTGTTGTGGCAGATCAAGCAATCACTGCAAGCAGCAGCAGCAGCAGCAGCAGAAAAGTGGTGGCAACTAAGCAGTGTCAGCAGCTAATAAGTGGCCATTGAAGAAGAGAAGGATCATTTGACAGTTCAGAGCAAGAGAAACCTCAGAGAAGTAAGCATGATGACCATAGTAAAAAGAGTAAATAGGACATATGAGTGTGTATGTCTGAGGCTATATCTACACTGATGGCGGCAAAGTCGCTGCCATCAGATCGACTTATCTGGATCGACTGAGTGGTCAGTGAAGACCCGCTTAGTACTAAAACCACCTCTTCAAGTGATGTAGCGCTGCGTCAACGGGAACACGGTTCCCGTCAGCGCAGTGCAGTGAAGACGGCGCGCAGAAGAGAAGCATGGAAGTCGACGGGAGTTATGCAAGTTCTTTGCGTAACTCTCGTTGACTGCTGCCAAATCGCTGAAGTAAGTGTAGACCAAGCCTTAGATAATAAAGTTGGATGTTTGTGTTTGTATGTTTATTGTTATGTTTACAGATTTAATGTTTAAATGAGAATTTGCTGTCAGCATCCTACATGTGACTGATCACCGCATGTAGAATGTAACCACTCGGGGCTATTTCCAACTGTATGGTATTGCAGTATTGGGTACTTTGATGTATATAACTGCACTGATAGAGTTTGTTTTGTTCTTTTAATATATGCTTTTAAGTTTTATTGTATCAGTAAGTATTGATGCATTAAATAAAGAATATTTTTGTTTTTGAAGATTACTGCCTGAGTGTCAATTCTTCAAGCAGAAAGCTGTATCTGTGTCCTCCCAAGGGTCAACAGAGTTAGTCTGTTGTGGGGAGTTTTCCAAAGGTCAGAGGTAAAACCCTGGCAATTCCTCTACCAAAAACAGACAAACTGACAAGTGAGTTACTAATATAGGCAGGCCATTGTTGGTGTGCCTTGAGTCTAATTTTGGGGGGTAACATACTGATTGGGTGATTGCTCAGTCCGCACCACAAAGGTCTGGGCTGCTACTTGTTCAGTTGCCCGGCCACCAGACAAGATGCCTGACAGACTGATCCAGTGTGAGTACTGATTCCCCAATGCCACTGAAGAGGGCACCCTGGCCCAGAGATGTAGTAACTTTACTTCACTTCATACAACTCTGGGATAATGCATTGGTTTTCCTTCTGTCAACAACATACCTTAAACCATCACCTATCCACACAAATGCAACCTTCGACACAGATTACAAATCACAGAGAGATTCCTTGAAGTTTATAGCAGTACCTTCTCGTTTAAAGGACTTTATGGAAGTAACGTCTATGAATTCTTCAAAATTGTTGACATATGGTAGATTTGTTAAAGCCTGGAGCCAAATCAGATGGATTCAAAGATTTTAAGAAATCTGGCAGGTCATCATGCTGATTTGTCAAAGTCTGAAGCTGAGTCCTCCAGTCTCTGGTTAAATAGAGGCCCTATATGTAGTGGATGGACAATACATACATTAGTATGTTCAGAATGCCATAATTAATGGAGGTATAGGAATCATATTATGACTGCTGGCAAAATATGGTATGCAGGCACATGCTTGTCTTATGGTTTTGGTTGGGACAATAGAAAGGCATAGGGAGGCAGAATTAAGGTTGTTTGGAGTAACTTGAATTTGCATTTCCATACTTTCCAACACGTATTCATGCCTCACATTTCACAAATTTATAATTATTCGATCAAAGAGGAACTATGTATATTGAAAGAACTTTTATGTAGATGGCAAAAGCAGTAACAAGATTCTCAGAAGAGGGAAACAGACTCATATTACACTAGAATAGTTATAGTCCTTGTTTTGTAGACAACCTAAATAGATCTTCTATTAATGGAATGGGAAGAGAGAATGAAAGATGTTAAGAATTTTCATTTCCAGAATATCACAGCAACTCCAGTTGTATTCAGAGAAACTACAGTACAAGTGAAAAAAACCCTAGTGCTGGCTAAATCCAGGTGAATAAATTATTTATAATGAATCACTGTTACATTTCAATCTTTTTAAAAGTAATTCAGTGTATTCAGATTGCAATACCATTAAAACTTTTATTTTACTGGCAAGTATCCCATAAGGTCAAGCTGACATTTTGGCTCCAAAAGCTTCGATCATGATCAATTCCCATTTTTGAAGCAGAGCCATTGACTGCCTGTCCTTAATAGTTACTTATAAGGAAAAAAATTAGTTAATACAGGAATTAAAATACACTGAAGTTAGTTACCGAAATACTGAATGTGAACATGATCATTACAGTGTTTATTCAGCTTGGATGGATAGAGGGATGTAGTTAAATATCAGCTCTTGGTTTATAGAAGGGATTAATGTGCTTGGAAGAATTTTTGAACTTTGTTAATGCTAATGTAATATTAAGAAGCTGCAGTAAAAGAAAACGTGAACATAGTCAAACCAGTCACTTTTTACAGATTTCTATGGAGAGGGAAATATGCCAATCAATCAATATTCATATCATCTGTTTTAATACCCCTCTCAACTCATCAGTTGCAGACAGAATTACCCACAAAATATAGATGATATCTGGCCATCAGTGCCATGGTAGTGATAAGCAGGTATTCAGACCTGAGAGCTTCTACCACATATCTCAGTTCAAATGCCTCTTTCATCTGAGCATTTGTCTTCATTACAGAGTTAATTTGGATGCTTATTTGAGTGTTGCCATTAACCCATCTCCCATGCATACACAAAACCTCTGGCCCAAGTGTGGGGTGATTTACACTAGGGCAAGCTGACCCATTCTGGGGTATAGGCAAAAGCCAGAATGCTGCTTACAATCAGTCTAGTAATCCACCCACTTTATAAAGAGGATGCAGGCTAAATCACTTGAGTGCTGAAAATCCTCTAATGCCTTCCCACAATTCCCCAGAAAGACAGACAAGTTCTCTCACAATTCACTGGGAAAGAATCAGAGAGTAGCTACCTTTTTACAGCTTTACAAATCATGGGATATTCTCCCCAGGAGTCCTAAAGACCCACATAGGGGAGTGCAACACTAATTAGCGTTCAGTAACTCGAGTGTAACTTTGTAGTGTGGCTGCTCAAACCTGGGATAGGCCAACCTGGGTGTCAATCATGTGAACTAACTCTGAAAGTGACAACATAGCTTAAGTGACCACCGTATGTGATAAGGTTCATAATCTCCATAAAACTCATCATGTGCTGACAAAGTGCAGCTTCCTTTGCTTTTAGGTAACTAGTTTTAAAGTTGTGTGCAAGCTTTAATTTTTTATGCAAAGCCCTACATCAGCCAGATATCTTAGGTATCTATCTTAGGTACCTATATGGCTCCCATTACAGTGGATCTGAGCACTTTACTATCTTGAATTGGTCTAACTGGTAGATGGATGGGAGGATTTGAGATGTTTAGCAGAGTTTAGCACATGGCCACTTGCTCCAACAGCACAGGTCAACAGGAGCTGTCATGTTTTCATGTCATCTCTCACCTCTGGCCACCAGAAACTTTGTACCATCAAATTCTGATTCCTAGTGAAGCTAAAATGGCCAGCAACCAGCATGTCATGGCATGTTCTTAACACTTCAAGTCTGGGCTGACCTTCTGGGATATAAAGGCACTTCCCACAATACAATGGACCGCCGTAGAAATGGAAATCCAAGCTGAATGGGGTGTCGGCGGTATCAAGCGTCTGGCAGATTTTGGCAACTTGTAGACCTTTTGGGAGTACAGTCTGAATAACGAGCATCAAATTCAGAGCTGTGGTTCCACAAATAAAATTAGATGGTTGTAGAGCAGTATTTTGGGGAGCTATGTCTGGTTCAGTATATTTGTCCCTGTGGGAAAGGCCATGTGCTTTCCTATGTCATGACCCAGGGCAGTAGGTAATGATGAAATGAAACCTGGCAAAGATAAGGTACTGATGGATATTCTGTTGATTCCAATTACAGGCCATTTGAAGATATTCTTATTCTTGTAACTGGTGAGGACCTGGACTGGGAACTGAGCCACCTCTAAAAGAGGTCTCCATTCTTCGAATACTGTTTGGCTTGTGAGAGGCTCCTTGTCCCATGATTTTTCTCAGTGGGGATTAGTTTTAGGTGAATAACAGACAAGGATGGCGTTGGTTAAAAGGGCCTGCATTTTGTGAAAGTACAGCTCTGAATGCGAAATTTGATAGATCTGCTTCCACAGGAAAAGTTTTGGTGAGGTCAGGCTGCACAATAATGGGAACTGAAGTGAAGACTTTCTTAACTGATAAAAGGCAGATTGTACCTCAGCCAAGCAGACAAAACTAACCTGGTTTGGGAGGCGCAAAGTTGCTGGTGCTACTAGCTAAGAAATTCTTTAAGGAAATGCCAGCAAAAATTAGCAAAATCGAAGAAACAGCTGAAACCCATCCTTTGGGGCACTCCACCCAACGATGGCAGACACTTTCTGTGAGTCCATGAAGTTGTTGGAGGCCCCTGAGTCTATCAGGCTCCTGACCTCAGACATGGCAGGATGTCATAACCAAAGAGGAAGCTGGAGAATGGTGGCTCACTGGCTGACCACGGCCAGGGTGCCACTTGACAAAAGGGGCTTTCCTGACAGGGTAGGAAAAGAGTCTTACTCGGGTACCCCTAGACATAGTGCCCAGGTTCCCTGCAACATAGACATATGTCTATGGCTTGTCGCCAGCTCCTTTCTACATCAGAAAGATGGTCAAAACTGGTTGGCCTATGGAGGTAAAAAATTCTAGTCAGCATTTGGCCATGCAATCATCAGTGCTGATGCACAGCTTGACCACAGCATCTAGGTCGGATGGTGGCTCGACTTTTGACAGCTCATCCTCAAGAAATCCTTGATTTCTTCATTCAAGTTGTCAGAAATGGTATACTGTACTGCCTTGTTCCATCTAATGTCAGCAACTAAATGCCACAATTTTGCAGCCAACCTGGTGACTGGCCTATTCCCTAGTGTAGGTTCAGGAGCATGCTCTTGGAGGAGCCAGTATGATTCAGGTCACTGAAAACAATCACCATTGCTTGGATGAATTCCTCAAGTTGCCCCAGCAAGGTGGATAACAAGTCCTACTCGGGACCGGTTAGTGGGAAATGACAGGTCATAGCATGAACAGGAACTGACGCTGATTCAGAAAGCAACAAAATATCCTGGCATCACCTTCAAATTGGGCAGTGGAATCTTTGGTTCCCAAAGGACCTGGGTAGCCAAAACCTGGGTCTGCAACCTCTACAATGTGTCCCTTACCTTCATCAGGAGGAGGGAGGTCTTAACAGGGGTCTACTTCACAACCAAGTAATCCTCTCTTGGGATGCTCAAACAGTCAGGACCACAACAGGAATATGGGTGGTCAGGCCTAGTGGCTGGACTCATGGGGATGGTTAGGCCTGGAGGATAGAGTGGAGTTGAGCTGGAATCAAGAATCAGGACCACAGGACGTCTGAGAGCATAGTCAAGAAGCATGCTGAGGGTCAGAGCCAGGGATCAGAAGCCAAATGCCAGAGCCAATGGGTGAGCCAGAGGTGTGGTCGAGAGGCAGAGCTGGGAGGTCAAGGATGGAGAAGGGCAGGAACTGAAATGGGCACTAGTGGGCAGGAGAAGGAGCAGGCACAGGAAGCAGAAAACAGAACTAAGAGCAGCTGCAGAAGAGGAACGTGTTGATTGGCCAGTGAGCTCTGGATGCTGCTGGGTCAACTATTAGCTAGCTTTGCCGCTCCACCAAACAGGAAGTGCAGTCAATCAGGCAGGCCTTTCCAGGATCAGCTGTGTCCAGTGTTGCTAGGAGACTGACCCTGCTGCAGCTGGCTCCTTGACAACAGAGACTGTTGAAAGGGAGTAGGCTCCATTAGAGAAACCTGGGCATTCTGGCCAGGAAGTGACCTGATCAGAGGGTAAATGGATGGACTAGAAGAAGGGCTTGAGAACTTTATTTTGAAGGTTTGTTATGTTAATAAAACCAGAACCCTGGAAGGGATGTGAAGAGACAAGTGTTTGTGAATTATTAAAAAAGTCCCCTGAAGGGGGAAACAGACAGGAGGCTGTTTGCAGGTCTGTCCCAAGACCACAATGGGACATGCTGGAGGCAGCCTACTCAATGATACCAATGTAAGAGTTTCCCCACACTAAGGGATTGTGCTGCTTTAATAATACCGGTGTAGTTAAAGTGGTACAACTTTTTTGTGCAGACAAGCTTTTGACAAGCTATATCAGTATAACTGCATCCACGTTAGGGATTTATATCAGTTTCAAATTGATATTGTTCAAGCAGTACAAAACCTGTGTGTAGATAAGCCTCTAATGAGAGAGGGAGAGAGAGCTTGACACATGTGAAAAGACCTACCAGCAGCAATGGATTTAGAAACAGAGATGAAGCCCCCAACAAACAGGAAACTAGATGTTTGTAGAAGACAGGCAAAAGCTTTTAAAAACAAGAACAACTGGAAAAGGATCCTTGACAAGCAGAAAGTGAAAAACAAGGCCTGAGAGACAGAGGGGAGGGGTCCAGATTAAAAAGATGAGGGGTCTGAGCCTATCCCCATTGAAATCAATGACAAAAAAAAAAAAAAAAAAAACACAAGAAGAGAAAGTAATTCAGTCCAAGAAAATCTGACTGACTAAATTTGATATATGCTAAGTAGAAAAAATATCTGTTCCTGGGATTCTAATTGACTTCACACATTTTTAGACATAAAATTGAAATAAGAAATAATGTTTATGTAATATCTGTAGAATTCTTTGAAAAGTTATAAAGATTTCCATGGATTCCCAAAAGCCTGACTTCTCTGAACAGCGGTTAACATTCCATTTACATGATGTACAGTCAAGTGCCAGTGCCCATGTGACTGTGAGAGACTCATTACTCAGAGTGTTACAGGATAAAAATACTTGAATGTCACCTGGTTCAAATATTTGGCTTATCAAGCACGGAATGCCAGGGTTATTTGCTAACAAGATAGTGACTTGGTGTTAAAGTGGAATGAGAAACCTTTATGTGAACTTTGGGGTCACCCATGGACACTTAGCTGCCTATCAGCTTCAGACAACATGACAGTGTCTGCCAGAAAACAGCACATTGGCCCCTCAGTGTCACAGCAAACTTTCTGTCTAGCAGCTGTGGCCTGTCAGAGAATTTGCCTGCTTGCTAGTGACTCACTGTTTTGTTTGTCACACTGAATGGATGTCTTAAAGTTTCACAGTAGCAGATACAATTTTTCTTCAGCAGCAGTTAACTTTAAAGAAGCTGAAATGCATGTTAAAAATAATAGTGAACATACATGAGTTGTTCCACTCTAAAAATGGATTCAACAAACACACACACTTTAAGGAACAGATTTAAATAAGAGCGTGTAACATACTATGCAATCTCTGGCATTGGTTCAAATTACTGTTGGAGTTTTTTCTGGGTTTTTTAGTTTATATTTTTGCAATGAGGCAATTTCTTCCAAGCTCACAGGTTGTTGAAGATCATTCTGAAATGGAAACGAATACCCACTCAGTTCAGCTCTCTCCCTTTAAAAATGGTAGTGCAACTGCTGCCGTCCATTGCAAGGAGTGGGAGGTAGTAAACTGTAGAAGGAGGGAGGGAGTGAATCTGTGGAGTGAAAAAGGGGAGCACACAAGCCTCCAAGCCCCCCTTTCACCACATCTCGTTCCACATGGTAACAAAGCAGTGGAACCCTACCTCAGTGTAGCATGCTTCTCCTTGGGTCTGGCTGGGCAGAATTCCAACAGGAAGTAAATCTGAGCATCTCACTGCTAATTAATTCAACAGTAACTCACCTGAATACAAGTGAAAACTCCTTTCCCACACCTCACTGGGGTTTAGTGCACTAGACAACATGGGTTACATGGCACTGAGAAGGATTATTGACAAAATGGAAATACGTTATTGTGCTTCCTTCCTCCTCATCCCATTTTAAATTAAATTCTTTGAGCAGTCTCAGGGCCAGTGGTTACAGCAGATTGAAATAGAATGAGGAGCTCTCATTACTCCAGCAAGGGGAGTGAGTGCTGCTTACTCAAGCTCAGGGGAAGAGGAGGAAATCCCCATCTACTTCTAACAGTGGAAGGGAGAGTTGTGCTCACCACCTTCTCTTAACAACTGCTCAGGCTGTTCAAAGTTATATCTGGCTACCAATGGCCCCAAGAAGCTATTCTGGCCAGTGAGGTTTGACAGAGCATGGCAGAATTCCAGTCATACTCTGGGTACAACCATTACAACAGGGGCTGAAAGGTGGATGAGAGTCAGCTATGCTAACTGTATGCAACATGGGAATTATTCTGCATGTGGGAAATCCTGGCCAAACCAGTGCAAAAGGATAATAGGAGAATCCAGGAAATTGATCAAGAAAGTCCAGTTTCAATACTGATCCATCCAATAAACTTTTCATGATACTGATCATTTTACATCTTGAAAGACTGTCTCATCTGCTCAGCTTCCATGCTTCACAGAAGATTGCCACCAACTCCAGTTCATTAGCCTTGTACTTGTCCAATAAACAAGCATCAAGCAAGGCTCTTTGTCAGCCCAGATTGGATCAATTAAAGTATCTTCTAGGGCCGTATTATTAATCAGTGATATCATTTACAGCTCTGCTTGGTGCAGGTTGGCTCTGGAATCAGGCACTTGCAGAATTGCCCGTGGCAGCCAACCGAGTCTGCACAAGTTTATTTATTGAATAGAATGCCTGTCATCAGAAAAGCAGCTGGTACACAGGGTAGTGATTGTGAAGTAAGATCCAATCCCCAAAGGTATCAAGTCACATCTGGTGACTGGGCTTCTGCCACTTTGATGGATGATACCCAAGTGTTATATTTAATTGACAAAGACTTGATCCTTTTCTCAACTATTATCCATTGGTACTGGCAGAGGATTTTTCTCCATGCTCCTGCCCCTCCCATTTTGGATGGGTTCTCCTTAGAAAGCTTACAGCAAGCTGAGGGGAAGGGGAAAACATGAGGCATTTGCACCTTTCCTTTCAGAAACAGATCTGATTTGTGAACTCGAAAGGGAAGGGAGTGGGGGGGAAAGACCTATTAAAAATCCTACAGAGCAGTCTGCAGCACAGTGGAATTAATTCCTAATATCAGGATTGGCAGGCTTTAGCCCACTGGAAGGTTGGCTGATTTTCCAGTGCCCTATAGGGAACTAGGGCACCACACAGACACGAGCACTGTAGGCAAAGTAGCATTAGCTTCTAAGAAATATTCAGAATTGGCTGACATCTACTGGCAGAAAATTTACACTGGTAACACAGCCCCATCACTGTTTCCATGTGTCAGTTTGTGTTCACTATGACATATATATGAGACAGTTTTGTAAGTGGAGCGTTCTGGAGGTAAATGTAAAATGGAATTACTTTTAGAAAGAATGTTTGTGATATTTATGGAAAATCACAACTAATTCCATTTTGATAAATTAAATTTACAATATAATTGGCTTTATATTTTCTCATTATCCAGTAATTAGTGATTTTTTAAAAAATATACACTAACAATTTAAGCGAATCATAAGTCACAAACCAGACATAGAAATAGATATCACAGCAGAAATGTGTGACTTCTTTGGCACATAAACTGATTGACTATATCTATATATATTAACTAACATAACAAGGTTTTATTAGATAGTTTATGACCAGGAATATAAAAAAAGTCCCATACAGAAATCATAAAGTAGAAAAACATCCAAAGAAAAGTACCTGAAAGCAAACAAGAAATACTTTTTATAAGTCTTTTTAACAGTCTATCTTTATTTTGATTGATTTATTAGTATGCTTAAATGATTCAGTACTATGCAAGTTCTTGTAATAAGTGGTGAAATTTGCAGTACTTCACAGAATTGATTAAAGCCATTAAAATATTATGGAGGAGCACTTCATAGTCCTAGTATATTAATTGCAATAGGCCAGATATGATAATAATCCATTGACTCTGAATTTGATTTCTTCCCTAACCTTCCATTCACAGAATATATTTAGTCATCATCATACTGAGTAATAGCACAAACAAACAAAAAAGTATCTGGTTAAATTCATGGATATAGCAACTATTGCAAGCGATAAAATGAAGAACTTACCTTATGACTTTAGAATACTTTTACTCTATAGATTACTGTTGTTATTCAGACATGAGCTACTGCAATTCAGTGATAGCATGATTTAAGATAACTTCTATTCTTAATAGCATTACCTAAAAGAGCTATTATTGCTATTAATGTCTTAAATAATGCTTACCCAATACAATTCTGTTAAGTGGAAAGGTGAAATGAATATCTTAAAGGAACAGTTCAAATATTTTGTCATTTAAAAAAATGAAATTATATTTATTTATAAAGATGGATACAAGAGATCAAACATATGTTTAAGTAGCAGCAAAACTGGTGGAACTGTTTATGAAAATAGAAAAATCATTTGAGATTAGTGGTTTTTAATTTTTCTGCTGCTGGTTATGTAATCATTACATACCATGAAACATATTATAGCAGTTTTGACAAACATAAGAGTTAACCGGATGCCTTAGCCAAATTACAATGTGGGTATTTTCATTCTATCTGCCTAATTTACGCCCACAATTTCCTGCCCCACATAATGTTGCTGTAATGTTGCTATGCTGCTGTGTTCCCTTCCAGACATACCTGTCCTTCATCAGTGGGACATAAGTGACAGATACCATAGTGATGGGCTTTGCATAAGAACTTGAATAGAAGAGGAAATGTCCACCCACACAGTTGCCTTTGCAAAACTGAGACCTTAGTTGTGAAGTATTTTGAGATCCTTTAACATGAAAGGGACTATATAAGTGTAAACAACTCAGCTGTAAAACATGGGAGAGTTATATTAATAATTCTGGCTGTATGTTTATTGCCTTTAGTGCTCCCTAGTGCATATATTTAATATTAATGGACAAAGATTGTCATACATATCCAGCTTGACCTTCCATGTCCACAGGACTCCCCACCCCTATGGACAACCTACAATCCATTTTCCAGGTAGGCTTCCGGCACCACCACCACCCCTTTCAACTTAACCTCATATGAGAGACTCATCAGAGCCAGATGAGCAACTGCTCAAACCTACTCTTTGGGGTCCCCCAGAAGGGAGTGAGCAAGACTGCCTACCCCATAAGATGTGCATTGTGCCTTTCACTGTATATAGCACAGTCCAATCTAAGATATCAGAGCACTTTACAGGGTTTTTTTTTTTTTTTTTTTTACTTTATACATTTTTATCAGTCTCATAGATTAAGGAAACCAAGATACAGAAAGACTGAGTGTCTTGCCCAACGTAATATGCTAAGTCTAGTCAACACCAGAACCAGGATTGGAATATAGGTCTCCAAAACACCTGTCCTGTTCCTTTAGAAAAACCAAGCTACTTTAGGACATAATTATGTCAACCACACAGTCCAACACGAGGAGTAGTATGGAGCAGTCCTTCCCAGGAGAAGCACATCACCACTTCTAAACCCTTCAGGGGCTGAGGCGTATCCCCCCATGTGCTATAGCAGCTTTGCTAACCAGTATACAGGGAAGTGAAGCCACATTCTCATTTCCTCCCTGATTTTCAGGGGCACATGAAAGAACTGCAAATTTCTCCTCAATACTGCATAACAGCACAAGGAGGGGTCACCTTCCTTCTTCTCTCCTCCTCAGAACAGCCAGTAACAAACTGGCCTTTAGTTTCTTATTCAAAACCCCACGAAATGTTCTCCATATATTCCACACCTTCATTCAAATGTGCCAGAAGGAACAGTTTTTTCCTGAAAAAATTTACAGCCGAGTTTGATGGCCCAGAAAAGAGAAATTAGAAATATGTTAACAAACCACTACAGCTCCTGCAGCCTGAAGTGTGCTGCATTGTGCAATCCTGCTTCTGTACATCTCTTGGTTTAGTCATACATGTAGTGCAGGAAATTCACTTACTTAAAATCAAGTAAATTTAGCACTGCTGCAGACTGAATGAAAATATTTTGCTGCAGAAAAAATCATACGGCTGATGTTATAGGATTAGTATGTGTGAGTGTGTATTATATATGTGCATATACACATATGCACGCACACACACACCACAGTACTCCTATAGCATATAGATATATATATGCATATACATAGTTAATAAATAAGAAGCCAGCAGATGGTGGCATTGATCAATGTAGCATTGATCCTGAGTTTTGGGGGAGCAGTAAAATTATTGTGCATTGTAAATGGCTTCCTCTAGCAGCTTTTTCATCGTTCATAACAGGTCTAGCTGATCTATATTATGAATTTTATCCTTTCTTTTTTATTTTGCATCTTACAAAGTTAAAATTAGTTACTGATGTATGGTGGGAATTAAGCTTTTTGCTACTTCCCATTTCTGGTAATCACTTTTCTTTTAACATGGATTAAGTGTTAGTGAGTTAATTGCCCTTTGCAAATTTCCTGTAGGGTAATTTGCCACTCTCTCATTGCAAGGAAAAGTTAACAAAAAATTGATACAAAGTCTACATTCCATGCAGAAAACTTCACAAAGTTTTCTACCCTTTCAATCTAAGAAGTAGAGAACGTCACATATTTGGTAACTGCAGTCATGCGATGAGACATTCAAATTCCACACTGGGTCCAAAGAGATTAAAATGACAATACTGGACCTAGGCAGACCTGCCCCTCCAGACCTGTGGAGTATGCGCTGACTGGAGGTGCAGGTTAAAAGGGAGCTCAGAAGCCAAGGCAAAGGGTATTGGACAGGCTGCAGGAGAGAGGAATCCCTTCTCCAAGAAGCCACACAGAAGGCTGAGTGTGAGAGTGGAGTACAGAATGAGCAAGGCCCAGATGCAGTCTTCTGTATCTGCCACCCCCTTTGAGAACCAGGCAGTCCTGCAGGGCCTGCTCCTTTGGACTCCATTTTTTCGTTGCATGACTGACTGTTTGGACTAGATGGGCTCCACCCCAAATGGAAAGGAGATAGAGGTAGAAAGTAGACCAGGGAAGTGAACTTAGACTTTCTGCAGGGAGGACCCTGCCAGCATTGCCTCCTACAGGGGCTGGAGCTAGGTCCTCCCACCACATCCCTTAAGGCCAAGTCTAGATGCAGGTGGAAGGTTGAATACTCCCCACCTAAGGTCAGAAACAGGCACCTCTACCACCCTGACAGGAAGGCAAAGACTCAGAAGTTGGGTGTGCTAACCACTAAACCACCCAGCCCTCTGGGCCCCCATCTCGTGTGCTGTAGAATGAGAGCAGCATAGTGTCCCAGGCCTGAGCATAGGCCAGAGAAAAGAGGAAGAGAGAAAGAAAAAATGTATGAATGGATTTTGAGAACTTGCTAAAGTGGGCCCAGGAAAGCCTGCAACATCAGCAACAGAACCAACTGTTCTAGCAGCTTGTGATCAGCTGCAGCAGCTGATCAAAGAGCTGGTGGCACAGCAGCAGGAGCTGCAGCACAGGCTTATCCAGCAGATGACAATGCTCCAAAAGGGACTGCAGCAAGTCTCACAATGGGCACGGGAGATACCATCCCAATGACATCCATCCAGGTAAAACTGAGAAAGATGGGGCCTGCGGACAACCCAGAGGCAATCCTCGTCACTTTCAAGACAGTCACTGCCATGGCTCAATGGCCCATGGACTGCTAGGCTCTCTATTGGCTGCCTACTTGACAGGGCTGGCCCAGGCCGTGTGACAGGGCCTTGAGGTGGCGGCTGCCTAGGATTATTCCCAACTCCAGGCAGCCATCCTGGATGTCTGGAACATCTCCCTCTAAACATACCAGCAATAGTTCCACTGTGAGAAATTTTCTCTTGGGGTTTCATCCTGGGCTGTTGCCCAAAGGCTAAAAGAATATTGCTGCTGCTGGCTCTAACCAGGGGGCTGCATAGGGGTTCAGTTGGTAGAGGTGGTCATCATAGAGCAGTTCATGTACAGCCTCCCCATGGGGGGGATGAATGTGTGCTAAAGGACCATTACAAAACTCTCACACAGGCTGTTGCCCTGGTGGAGAGCTATCTGAGGCCCTTCAGGTCCAAAGTAGAAACACCAAGGCCAGCCTGGTGAGACCCCAGAGCCCTCACACTACCAACACCCGAACATAGCCAAATAGGTTTCAGGGAAGTGGGGCACCCAACCCCAGTGGGGGAAGGTAGAAAGGCCTCAAGAGAAGCCCAGAAGTCCACCTTCACCCTGTTTAGGAGAGATCCGAGCTCAGTGGAATAACCTATCCACAGGGACCATCCTCTTCAGTAGAACTAATGACAGGATGACATTCGACCTCAGGAGCTTGATTCACCTGTGAGCAACAAGGCCATTTCCAACAAGACTGCTTATTCATGGATTGTAATTGCAGGTAGGCCTGGACAGCAGACATCGAGGCTCAGAAGAAGAGCCCATGGAAAATGTTAGTCCTTTTTTGAGTGGATGGAGTAACAGAGCAAAAACGGATAGACTCTAGCTTCAACCAGACTCTGGTCAGATAATGGCAGATGAGCGAGGGAAGCACAGAACTATGATCTACCTCTAGTGCATTCAGGAAGACTACTGCCTACCATGCAAAACCACACAGACAGTGCAAGTTGGTCAAAAACCTGGCTGGAGGTTTATTGAAGAGGTTTTCCAGAGGTGGGTTGACACACCTCTAGAGGAGGCAGAGTTCCTCCTCTAAAAAAACCCCTGGAAGACAGGAAATGTATGCAATGGCCGAGGAAGGGAGCCATGAGGAGAGTGCCCCAGAGGAAGTTGAGGACCTGTGGAAAGGACCATCCTCACAGGTAAGTGACTGCACTGGGGCCTAACTGACATGGTACTTGCTGTCTGGTGAGATGGAATTAATAGAACAAAGAAATGTCTTCTACTCTTCCTGTTCACCATCCTTTAGGTGCTCCAAGCATCCACAAGGCTTATCCCCATTCAAGTCATTGTATGGAAGGCAGCCACAGGTAATTCTGGATCTCCTCCTTGAGATATGGGAAGAGCGAGACTCTGGGGTAATGAGCATGGCGCAGTATGTTATGCAGCTCTGAAAGAAGTTGAAGATCCTGGGGAGGATTGTGAGGGAAAACCTGCAGAGGCCACAGTACCAACAAGAGCGGATCTATAACAAGGAGATCCATCTACATGCGTTCCATCCAGGAGATAGAGTCGCTCCTGCTGCCATCGTTGGAATCAAAGCTATTTGCCCAGTGGCAGGACCCCTTCAAGGTGGTGAGATGAGTGAGGAAGACTGACTATGAGAGCTGACAATCCAAGAGGAAGCAGCGGACCCAGATGTAGGACATCAACTTTTTGAAGGTGTGGAAGGCCCAGGATCACCTGATCAGCTCCTTTCTCCCTCACCCTGAACTTGGCCTGCAGGCTCCTATGAACCAATATCCTATCCCTGCACTAGTAGGAAGACTTCCATGGTCCAAACCAAGGACAACAAGTTTGTCAGCTGCTTACCTCATTCCCAGAGGTATTCTCAACATTGCTCAGCCAAACACCTCTGGTGTTCCACCATATTGACACCAAACGTGGATGAAAGATGTGTGAGGGTTTCCAACCCCTTCTGAAGAAGCTGTGGGAAATGGTGAGCCAGGAACTCCAGGCCATGTTAGATCTAGGCATTATGGAAGAGTCAGACAGCAAGTGGAGAACCCCACTGTGCTTGTGCCCAAACAAGATGGGTTGACGCAGTTCTGCATCAATTTCTGCAAGGTGAATGCAAATTTTAAATTAGATGCATTCCTCATGTCATGGGCCAATGAACTACTAGAAAGACTGGGGGAAGTCAAGTTTATATTCACTATCAACCTAAAGAAGGGATATTACAGATCCCCTTGATGCCCCAGTCTAAAGGGAAGACTGCCTTCTCCACTCCAATCTGGTTGTATCAATTTAAGACCATGCTCTTTGGTTTCCACAGGGCCACTGCCGCCTTTCAGCAGCTGATAGATAGAGTGCTGCGATCACATAGGGCATGCACAGCCACCTACAGATCCAGAAGGCCCCAGATCTTAGCTGTGGCCTCTTAGCACTATCATAATAATACAATATGCAAATATATATTTTATTGAGAAGAGATGGAAAACTAATGTCCTTCCTCAGCAAAAGCCTTCCAAATGCTATTTTAAATACAGAAATTATATTTTATAAAGCACCTCATTACTGTAAGTCCACTTCATGACCTTTGCCAGTCAATAAAATTCTATGTCAATAATTTTCTTAAAATCTTCAGATTAGAAAATTCAATTGTCATTTGGTTTAAAATATGGACAATCCAATTTGAAACAAACAGTTTTGGGTTTGGTTTTGTTTTAAAAAAAAAAAAGCTTTATACTCTATTCCAGGCTGACAATATCTGAATATTGTTTTTCTGTAAGGGCAGACAAATAATTCTGGCTTTTGGAACTCAAGAAAATCACTCATTCCTCTATAGCAGTTTGGTGATTGATTTAAGACCTCAGGTCGTCTTATCTTGCTAGAAACTTATGTCTTCTTAACTGATAGTCACAGAGATTCTTGTGGATGAAAGTGATGCACTGGTGTGAAGCATAATGGACATGTAAGGAGAACGTTATACAGGTCAAATGCTTTCTACTAAGGAAATTTATAAGATATATTTTCTAGAATTATTCCTAAGGAAAAGAAATTGTTTAAGGTAGTCTGAGGATATGTCTACACTGCAATGGAAGCCCAGGGTTAGTGGGACTCGAGTCAGCTGACCCGTGGTAGGCACCCTGGGCTTGATCATCTACATTGTATTTTAACCCTATGTTAGGACTTTTCTAATCCCTGCTCAAACTTAAGGCTCTGGCATTCACACTGCAAAATAACCATATCCCAGAGTCTCTACCATGCAACCCCAAAATGTGGCTGCTCCAGCTCTTGGACTGTGGTAAAACTTTACTGCCCACCCTGCATGTTACCAGGAAGCAGCTCACTTTGCAAAAGGCTTGATCAATTCACTCTCCATTGCAAACCCAGGAGGCTCTCTGATAGTGTTCGTGCAAATCGGTGATCAGAGGAGAATGGGTTAACGCTGACCCCTAGCTGCTGCCATTTACAAAGTGGGTGTGGCTTCCATTTTCAATAGAGTGAATTGCAGATTGTTGTGATAGAGAGGTCTAAGGAAGTTGTCCCATGGAATTGTGGGATACTTCTGGCTTACTCCCAGGACCTGAGGCAGGCAGGGCTGTGCCTATACTACAAAGCACTAGGGCTCAGACCCTGTATCCCAGCTTATCTCAAGCTCAGACCCTCCAGATCTACAGGGTCCAGGGTTACCATAACTGCTGTGTACACACAAGGGGATTAGGCTTGAACCCAGGCTCAAGTTAGGGCTTATGTTGCATGCCCTGAATGCAGGCTTTGCTCCCAGTCTCAGCTGGTTTTGTGCATGAAAAGGCTCATATCTTCTTTTAGCTGAAAGGCTCAATGTTCATCTCAGAGTGCTAACAGCAGAACAAGCTGCACTATTGACTCTTGAGGCCACAAAGGGATAGTATATTTATATCAGAAGACAAAGGCCCAGATCCTGCAATTCACTGGCTTCCACAGGACTCGACCAGATGCAGCAAATTGCAGAAGTGGAGCCAGAGATTGGGAGTAAGTGAAAATGAGTTTTTTATTTCAATTTAATATTTTTAGTTGTTATTCCTTTCTATATATAAGTGTTGGTTATTATAGGGATTCCTTTTGTTGTTCTTTCAAACCCGGTTCAATTGTCCTTTCATTGCTTTTGCGTATTTGCATATAGTCCCAGTATATTTTATCTTTATATGTTTTCCCCTAGACATTGTGGACCTTCTCTGTAGTTGCTGTAAGGCAGGATAGATCTAACATGCATGATTTCAAATCAAGCAGGGAGATGAACCTTATTCCTGGGAAATTTGAACACTTGAAATAAAGGTTAATTTATAATTTATAAAAAAAACCTAATTCTGAATAATTTATTTTGGACTGGTTTGTGCCTTTAGGCAAAATCTGGAGTAAAGGGTGATGCTACAACTGAGGCACAATTCTTCCCTGCTCCTTTCCTCCTCCATGGAGGAATTATGTTACTGCTAGCACTTGAAAGATCGGAAGTCACCTTGCTGCTCACATCTGGCCAGTGAGTAATGGGCCTGTGGATGGAACCAAGTCCTCCCATTCCTCTTTCTTCTATGCACCCTCGCAGACCTCTTGCTCCCAGCAAGAAATATCCAGAAAGATCCAAGGTCCAAGACCCAGGTAGATTTTATTCAATCATGGTAGAGAGGAGTCTTCTTTCCTCCTAATTTCTACCAATATAATCCAGTGGCACAGAGTGGATAATACACTATTGATTTGAAAGGCACAATTTGTTATGCCATAGAATTTTCACATCATAGACTTAATGATGATAACATACCCACAGTATGATCAGAAAACAGAAATAACTGTGCTTCCACATATTTTAGTTTTTTCTTTGTCCAACCATAAAATAATCTAATTTACAATGATCCAAGTTAAAATAATTCTAATCTTACCCCAAAAATCTATATTTGTTTCATCCTTTATCTTAAATGTTGTTGTCTTTACAGTATTTTCTAAAGGGGAAAAAAAAGGAGTGGTATGAAGTCCTTACCTAGATCTAATAATTTCTTATCCTTGCTTTGATTGCTGCTATTGACCTTCAAACATCTTTTATTGCATTATATCAGTAAATTTGTTTTAATATTTTCACTTGGTCTAATTACCTGGATCATTCTATACCATTCCCTGCAGGGAAATATACTGCTGAAGTTTGGGTTTCTAAATACTAATTAAAAAAATCATTAGTGTGTGAATTAATTTCCTCTCTTTGTATTTTCCTCTCCCTCTTGATAGCCATAAAAATTTGATAAGCAATCTACTTGTTGAGATCCAGAACTCCCTTTAATTACTCTGGTAAGATTCCCATATCAGCCAATGGTGTAATGAAACAAACTTCAGCTTACTGAGTTTAAATAATGACAATCAAATTTGTGAATTAAATAAGGCCCACATGTAAATATCATAACTTTTCTTTATATTGCATAACTACTTCACTAGTGTCCCTTACATTTCACTATTATTTCATGCATGGGGCAATATTTCCAGTGATTCCACTTGAAAAGTATTCTTAGGCAATAGACTAGGTTTAAAGACTGGATTCATAAATCTTTTTTTTGTGGCAAGATATATGCACATAGATCAGGTGTCAAACCACTGAAATTCTCTCAGTAATGATAGATGTCGACTTGTCTTACATATATTCCACACAAACAGCCTTCACAAAGGTGATTTTAAGATTGCAGGCACATAGCAATGTTTTTCTGGGATTGTTCTGTGTAAGAGTGCTCTGCCGCCACCCCTCCACTTCAGCCACCCTCTCTGTCATGAATGACTCCGAGACCCTCTTGTTCAGCAATCCAGTGCAATTTATTTACAGTGTGCAGTCCCACCACCTTCTTAACATATACAGTTTGGCTACCTGCCTTAGGAGCTTCAGCAGCCAGGCAGGTAGAGCCTCTGCTCCCCTTCCACTCCTTGGCTTCTCTTTCCTCCCATTTCCTTCCCATAGGCCTGTTTATAGCTCCTGGTTAATCAGGTGCACAGATGTTTCCCTTGCCCCAATCAAGTGCAGATGTTCCCAGCCAGCTACCTCTCTCAATTGGGGCTGACATGACAGAGAGCTGGCTAAAGAATTACTGCCAAGCACTCTGTTACACTCTGTTTTAGAAATCATAGAATCATAGAAGATGAAGGCTGGAGGGGACCTCAGGAAGTCATCTAGTCCAACCCCCCACTCAAAGCAGGACCAACCCCAACTAAATCATCCCAGCCAGAGCTTTATCAAGACAGACCTTAAAGACCTCTAATGATGGAGATTCCACCATCTCCTTAGATAACCCATTCCAGCGCTTCACCACCCTCTTAATGAAATTTTTTTCCCTAATATCCAACCTAAACCTCTACCACTGCAACTTGAGACCATTGCTCCTTGTTCTGTCATTGCCACCACTGAGAACAGCCTAGCTCTATCCTCTTTGGAACCCCCCTTCAGGTAGTTGAAGGCCGCTATCAAATCCCCCCTCACTCGTCTCTGCTGCAGACTAAACAAGCCTACTTCCCTAAACCTCTCCTCATAAGTCATGTTCTCCAGTCCCCTAATCATTTTTGTTGCCCTCCACTGGACTCTCTCCAATTTGTCCACATCCTTCCTGTAATGGCGGGCCCACAACTGGACACAATACTCCAAATGAGGCCTTACCAGTGCCAAATAGAGGGGAATAATCACTTCCCTTGATCTACTGGCAGTGCTCCTACTAATGCAACCCAATATGCCATTAGTCTTCTTGGCAACAAGGGCACACAGTTGACTCATATCCAGCTTCTTATCCTCTGTCACCTCCAAGACCTTTTCTGCAGGAATGCTACCTTGCCATTCGGTCCCCAAGTTTATAGAGCAGAGGTGAAGGAAGCAGAGCAGGAGGCTGACCATGAAGGAGGGTGAAAAATGCAATTTTGTGGGATTTAAAAACCAAAATCCTCCCACGACTGTTGCCAAATGAAGAAGACTTACAGGGGACTGTTCAAGATTGAAGTCCATTCTATGCACCTCCACGGCTACATGATGGCTGTAAGACGATGATGCTGCCACCTGCACAGAACTCCTATGAGCTTCATGAGCTGGGTACCTTTTCTATGGACTAGTGGTCAGGAGTGTATGCAGTGGGAATGGGGAAAGCAGGAGGATTTGGAGGAGTATAGTAGAGCAGGATAGTGCCCCCTTCTCCTCCTCCCTAGACTGTATGAAGAAAACCCAGAGAGAAAACAACTTGTCACCCTGTTTGGCTCTTTCTGATTCCCAGCCCTGTCTCTGGAGCTGACGACAAGCCAGTATTAGCTCATGCTTTCCTGAGGACACATGCTGATGTTTCTACTTTAGAATGCTGATAAATACGAAAATAAGCATCTAATCAGCTAATCTTTGGTCCTCTGCACTAGATCTCAACTAGATGATTCTAATCAAATATAATTTCTCTCTATCTTGTCCTTTTTTGTGAAAAAGCAGTAAAAAGCCCATTAGAAGAATTTTCTTGTGCCCTAATTAATGAAGGTGTTGTCCAGTTAACCTCTATCAATTTCTACTACATGTAATAGAAAAATTGTAATTTACTTGATTGGGGCCTTATTGATCATGAAATAGAAGGAAACAGATGGGCTAGTTCTGATGTCATCAAGGATAAAATATTTTTGAAATATGCCATTGTTCATTCCAGAACATTCAGGGGTTCAATTCTCCACTCCAAGATAGCAGTTTACATCAATGTGGCTCCACTGAAATGAATGAAGCCACACCAGCATAACACTGCAAGAACACAGCGGTGAACCAGGATATGTCTGAGGAATTTCTAAACTTATATTCTCTTTGGCACAAGGTGATGAAATCACAACAGAAGCTTGAGGTGAAGTGAACATGCAAGAGGGTTCCATGAGGACAAGGTGTTTTACAGTTTTCTTGGTAATTCACACTGAAATTGAGGCGGAGAATGACAACCTCACAAAAGGAGTTACACAATACTGAAAACATGTTGCATGACTTAAGAAGAGAGCACACACCAAATGGTTCAAATTAAATAGGTCTGAATGAGAAATCATGGTTCTATCATATTTGACAAGCAGAAATAAGTCAATATCCTTCTCTTGCTCCCATATTAAGGAAATTAGCAGTGGCCTTTGAGGCTTTCTTTTAAAGAATTCAATAGATTATTGACTGTTTTTTATGAGTCTTGTTGCTGAAGTCATGCTTTGCTTCTCTCACACATTCCTGCCAGTGCTTAGAGTTTCTACTTGAATGCTTAAACACAAAAGAGGATGCCTTTTTTTCTACCCATTCAGCAAGATGTGTCATTTGCATTCCATTTTTGCACAGTATCCAGTGAAAACCAGAAAGTACTGACTCTGCTAATGTTCAGAGTGTTATTTCTAGTTGAGCTTGACAATTTTATTTTAGTACTTCAAGATAAACTATTACAGATCACTAGGTTTCTGGGGCTATAAATGTTTCTTTCCCCATCCCCAAAGATTTGAGTCAATTTTTTCTAGTTTACCACGTCATTTACCCATTAAAAACATACTTGATGTTCCTTGTATTTAAAACAGGGAAAATACAGTAAACTACAACCACTTTTTATCATGTGTTTTTCCCAATGTGTAATATAGCTTAGAGTAGACAACAGGAAAGATAATTGTGTAGGCCAGAAAATAAAGTGTTGCCTTGGCATGAGGAAGATATTATTGAATAATTTCCGTGCCGGAAATGCATGGAAAGTTTCTTTTCCATGTTTGTTTCTACTTCCATAAACTCTTATTGCTATATTTACATTTGGCATGTACTTGCCATTATAGAAAGATGCACAAATGAAGATGGAAACAGTCTCATCATAATAAAGAACAGCAGCAATTAACATAAAACAGGGTCAACATTTGGCATTCTCCGGTGAGGACATGGGTTACAGGTTTCCATATTCTGCAGTAAATCAGAATTCTGTATTTTTCTGCTTAACCACAGTGTAAATACACAGCTATAAAAGTCATGCAATAAATGCATCTGGATCCGGATTTTTAGATTCTGAGCACTAATAACTCCAAATGAAGTAAATGAGAGTTGTGGGAGCTCATCACCTGTGAAAATAAGTCCTCAATTAAATAGTTCTTATGCACCATGAAGAATATTTGGCTATCTGTGCCAGGAATACGGACCTGCATCACCTGGAGAATCTCTCTGCTCTCAATTGTTAGTCATAGTATGACTTAGCGCTTCAGGCCTGTTACTAAAGTATAAGACACTTATCCAATGATAAAGGTTCATGGCCATCTTCTTCCAGGTCTGAATACTCAATAAAGGCAAGTGCAAATGTTTGCCTAGAGCCCTGGCTCCTGGAGTCTCTTGATGTCAAACTCTCAGCTCTCATTTTTAAAAGATTATGTTTCCAGTAGTCATGATGCTGTAGAAAACCTTCAAATTGTGAACAGAGTAACTTCTGAGTCTACTCTGTAGAAAAGAAAGAACAACAGTTCTGCAAGGTGTGAATGGTCCAAATCATATCAATGAGGCATTAATGCCTACCCTACATCACTAAGTGGGGGCAGAAGGAGCTTTGCTGACACCATCCCTGCACATGACTCTACAAGAAATCTTTGGTGAGCTTCAACACAAAAAGAAAGCTTACAAGAAGTGAAAGCTTGGTCAGATGACTAGGGAGGAGTATAAAAATACTTCTTGAGCATGCAGCAGTGAAATCAGGAAGGTCAAAGCACAACTGGAGTTGCAGCTAGCAATGGACGTGATAGGTAACGAAAAGGGTTTCTATAGATATGTTAGTAACAAGAAGAAGTTCAGGGAAAGTGTGGGCTTCTTACAGAATGGGGGGACAACCTGGTGACAGATGATGTGGAAAAAGCTGAAGTACTCAATGCTTTTTTTGCCTCTGTCTTCACAGATAAGTTCAGCTCCCAGACTACTGCACTGGGCAGCAAAGAATGGGGAGAAGTGAGCAGCCCTCAGTGGTGAAAGAACAGGTTCAGGACAATTTAGAAAAGCTGGACATTCACAGGTCCATGGGGCTGGATACAGTGCTTCAGAGGATGCTGAGGGAGTTAGCTGTTGTGATTGCAGAGCCATTGGCCATTATCTTTGAAAACTCATGATGATTGGGGGAGGTTCTGGATGACTGGAAAAAGGTAAATATAGTGCCCATTTTCAAAAAATGGAAGGAGGAGGATGCAAGGAACTACAGACCAGTCAGCATCATATCAGTCCTTGGAAAAATCATGGAGTAGGTCCTTAAGGAATCCATTCTGAGGCACTTGGAAGAGAGGAAGGTGATCAGGAACAGTGAACATGGATTCACTGAGGGCAAGTCGTGTCTGACCAACTTGATTGCCTTCTATGATGAGAGGCCTGGCTCTGTGTATGTGGGGAAAGTGGTGGACAGTGATATATCTTGACTTTAGTAAAGCTTTTGATAAGGTCTCCCACAGTACTCTTGTCAGCAAGTTAAAGAAGTATGGGTTGGATGAATGGACTATAAGGTGAATAGAAAGCTGGCTAGATCATCGTGCGCAATGGGTAGTGATCAAGGGCTCGATGTCTAGTTGGCAGCCCTGTCCAAGGGGTCGTTCCTGGGGCTGGACCCCAGTTCCCTAGTTGGTGGAGTGCCCCAGGGGTCGGTCCTGGGGCTGCGTTTGTTCAACATCTTCATTAATGATCTGGAGGATGTAGTGGATTGCTCCCTCAGCATGTTTGCAGATGACACTAAGATGGGGGGAGTAGTACACATGCTGGAGAGTAAAGATACGATACAGAGTGACCTAGACAAATTGGAGGATTCGGCCAAAAGAAATTTGATGCAGTTCAACAGAGTCCTGCATTTAGGACAGAAGAATCCATGCATTGCTACAGACTGGGGAACAACCAGCCAGACAGCATTTCTGCAGAAAAGGACCTGGAGTTGACAGTGGGCAAGAAGCTGGATTTGAGTCATCAGTGTGCCCTTATTGCCAAGAAGGTTAATGGCATATTGGGCTGCATTAGTAGGACCATCACCAGTAGATCGAGGGAAATTATTATTCCCCTCTATTCAGCACTGGTGAGGCCTCATTTGGAGTATTGTGTCCAGTTTTGGGCCCCCTACTACAGGAAGAATGTGGACAAATTGGAGAGAGTCCAGCAGAGGGCAATAAAAATGTTGGATGGAGCACATGACTTATGAGGAGAGGTTGAAGAAACTGGGCTTGCTAGGCTGCAGAAGAGACGAGTGATGGGGGATTTGATAGCAGCCTTCAACTATCTGAAGTGGGGTTCCAAAGAGGATGGAGATAGCCTGTTCTCAGTGGTGGCAGATGACAGAACTAGGAGCAATGGTCTCAAATTGTAGTGGGGGAGGTTTAGGTTGGATATTAGGAAAAACTTTTTCACTAGAAGGGTGGTGAAGCACTGGAATGGGTTACTTAGGGAGGTGGTGGAATCTCCATCCTTAGAAGATTTTTAAGCCCAGCTTCACAAATCCCTGGCTGGAATGATTTAGTTGGGGTTGTTGACCCTGCTTTGAGTGGGGGGTTGGACTAGATGACCTCCTGAGGTCCCTTCAAACCCTAATATTCTATGACATTTGTGTCCTTACCTGGTCCTGAAAGGCAAGCCTTCCCTAAGATGAGGTATGGCAAGCCATGCACCAGCCCTCCCACTACCTCCCTAAGGGAGGTGGCGTAGTGAGGGCTTCATTTGAGATCCTAGAACCCCAAGATGTGTAGGACTCTCAATTGCCTTAAACTAGCCCTAAATTCTAAACCTTTTGTTTTGTAACCATAGATGTTAAAAGGAATTACATGCTCAGACCAATGCTTGAAAACAAGTCAGATTTAAATCTAGTACAGAGGATGTGGCATGTGCACGCACACAGAAACACAGGGCAATATTTTAAAACTTGGGTGGCTAAAGCTAAATCCATATTTAGACATTTAAATAACTTTCCTGATTTTCATAGGGGCTGGATATACACACTTTATGTTGAAGTGAATGTTGGAGCTGCATGTAGTCAACATCTTTGAAAAATCAGTCCAGATATTTAGGTTCCTAAATAAATATTGCCTATATTTTCAGAATTAACTTGTGTTGTGGGATGTATCATATTTTGGATGCTCAGTTTGTGACATCTATAAATGGAGCCCAATTTTCAAAAACTAGGTCCTAGTATTTTCTGAAAATCAAGTCCTTAAAAGATGTCTGACATTGGGCCCCCCCAAAATGTAATGGCTCCCCAGATCACTAGTCAAGTTTGAAAATATATGCCAGAATATAATATACATACATGTGAATATATACATACATACACACACTCACTTTTCTTAAATATAATTTTAAAATAAACTCTTTGAAAAAGAAAATATGCAATTGTTGGAGGTTTTACAGACATTAAGTAAAGGGATTTAGAGTTTGATCCTAAAAATCCTTCAGTCTAGTCACATAATCAAGGATTTACAGGATCAGACCCTCAACAATACTATTCTGCCATCTCTAAACACCAGAGCAAATTAAGTGTGACACCACCTATCACATGTTTGCATTAATTCATATCATATAGCATTACCACTATCTCACATAAGATACACAATCTTCTCCTATGCCCTGCACAGGCTGGTACAGTTCAGTAACGAATGCATGTGGAGCCTAAAGAGATGATTTCAGCTTGTTGTTATCTTGCTGGGTCAGAGATTAGATGGGAAGGCACAGAAGTCAAAAGAGGCAGTCAACATAGGTGGCCTATGGATAAAGTGTTTCATTCTTCAGTGCAATCAATCACTTTCAGAGGCCCAAAGTTTGCCTCATGAGCACAGAAAACAAATAAATACAACTGAAGGATTGAAACCTGCTTTGAAGAGACATATTTGGGTCTGCCTGAGTAGTGATGCACAAGTTCCATCTTTAAAGTTCAGTTTTAGAGTAACACCACCTAAATACACACACACGGGGCCCAGTTATGTTCTCATGTATCCTGGTTTCACACCTGTGTCACTCCATCAGCCTCAGTGGCATAACTCCAGATTTATACCAGTGCAGATTCAGGCCAAGAGTATTTCATGCCTGTGTAACAGGACACTGATTCATATCATGCCAGAATATAGTTTTCCCTCATTAAAATTAACTGGATAATTTTCAAAGGTTTAGAATAAAGAGTGATACATAAAACCAAAAAATACTGTCTTAAAACACTTTTTATTAATACATCCTGAGCACAGTCCACACATGTTCAAGAGGGAATATTAAAAAATATTTCAAAGAGTCAAAAGTAGACAAGACCTTATTTCACTATTCAATCCACAATGCATATTGTTCATCTGGTTGGTGAAACCGGTACAAAATAATTAATAGGGCCAAAACTAACAATCATTCAGGCAGGCAGGCAGACCCCGTTATATTTCACTGCACATAAACAGAGAAGCTAGTTGAAAACATAAAACACTTGCTGAATGGTTGCAACTGAACACTATTTTATTTCTTAGAATTCACAGAATGATAACACACAAGAACCCTAAAACAGAGAGAGACAAAGCAGACCAAAACAGAGAGGCACAACTCACCCCATTTCACTTTAGGCGGCTAGCTGTCTGCAAACTAACTGCTACTACTAGGCCCAAATGGTATGCTTCTCTACAGTGCCCTCTGCTTAAAAATGTAATATTGCACTATTGACCTAGGTATATATCCAATTTTTTTAGTCCAAGGGCTGGAAGCTTTATAACATAAAAGATAACCTCTGAAGGAATAAATCATTTAAACTGAGAGAGGATGACATTTTACATTCACAAGGTAATTACTAAATTGCACCATTTGTCAGAAATGTAATGATACTCTGAAAAATGAAAAAGGCAAAACAGGATATTCACTTTTGTTTATTGTATTCACTGTCTTCTGCCTGGAAGATGCTCAAAGGTCATCTACATCTTTGAACAGGAAATGATTACAGGTCAATAGAACTTCTAAAGAGTGAAAAAGTACCGAGTGCCTCGATGCTTTTCTTTTTTAGGATGTCTATTATTCACATTAAAATGGAGGGGAAGGAAATATAAGAAAATGTGTGAGCTTACACTAGATCAGCTTGGAAGAAAGCCACTGGTCTGGGGCTCAGGAAATCTAGATTCACTTTCAAGGGTCTGTCCCATACTTTTGTTGTGTCCTTGAAAAAGTCACTTAGGATCCTGTACACATTATCTTAAATTGAGGTCTCTGTGGCTCAGTTCCTCCTTTGTAAAATTAGGAGAATAATGGCTCTGTTTTTCCATCTTTTTTCTATTTTTTCTATTTAGATTTTATGATCTTTGTAAGCAGGGGCTCTCTCTTATTATTTATACATACAGCACCTAGCAAAATGGGGACCCAATGCACTATAGTAATAAAATATAATAGCAAATATTCAATCTCAAGGGACAGCCTTCATCATATCCTTGCTTTGCCTAAAGCCTGGATGGTAAGTAGATGGACCTTGCAGCATTCTCTGAATGTCAGCAGCCTTGGGCTATTTGGGACCAAATGGAGGAGTAAGTTACAAAAGTTGAGAACCATCATGGAAAATACCCTACGGGTAGCTTCCTTTCATTTAAACTGAGATGGCACCAAGTTCAGCACCTCAGCTGACTGCAGCTGTGGATATATGGGTCCTCCAGTAGAGAGGTCCTAAACTAGTTTGATGGTGTTTTGGAGAGGGCTGAAGATGTGTTTCCAGTGATGAAGAAGGTGTGGGAAAGGAGCTTCAATAGGTGTCTAGTCTCTGAGTTCATGTTGAAATGGCCACTTTAATATACCTGGGACTTTGTGTCAGTAATGTTAGGGTGCTAAATAGAGCCTTGAATAGACATCTTTATTATTTTAAATCTAAACAATTATATAAATAAAGGCTTTCTAAGTAAAAATTAAAGTCCTAAACTCCACCCAGAAACAAGCAGGCTGCCAGCACAATTCAAGGAGCACTGTATCGTGTGTTTCCAACGTGATGTACTGCGTGATACGCACGCCACTGCATTCCGGAACAGCTTCCATTTAGAGGCTGACAAAGTGCAGGACAATGTATAGTGCATTGCAAGAAGCCTAGTCTTGAGGTGACAAACAGATGGGTGTTAATGATAGCCAGATTCATAACCAAAAGAAACCACTTTACTCTCCTGGCCTACTGGGCATGTGAGAAATCCTTTTATGGTCACTGCTTCTATATGATCATTTAAACAGCAGCTGAAAATCAACAACAGCCCAAAATTACTAATTTGGGCACACACTCAATGAAAGGAGTAGATGTAACCCTCATCACATCTTCTGGTTACTTCCCACATTTTATCAGCATCCCATCAGTCTTATCCACATCCAGCTCTCACCCATACTTCAATCTCAACCAGACATGGATAATGCATTCAGCAGCAGTGGCTGGCTGGATTGGGTGAGATAAAGATACAAAGCTGGATGTCATCAGCATGATGAAAACTATTACCCAAATATAAAAGTAAAAAGAGAAAAGCAACAAACTAAAATACATGTATCTAAGCTTGAAATTATACCTGGGAAACTTTTGTAAGAAAAATTATAATCGGTCCCATGAATATTGTGACAAAAAAACAGATGAATACTTTCAAATATCTTGCTGAGCGAATAAATTGTCACATGTTCTCCTTCACAGTTACACAAAATCCTTGTTTGTTTTCTAGGTAATAAAATATCTGGAAATAAAATCTATGTCATAAATATCTATTGTTAGAGGGTTCAATCAACCAGTCTTAAAAAGCAAAGTATTTGAAGGATAAACTAAAACTAGGTTTTCAGCTAAAACAAAGAGAATGACCACAGGAATCCATGCAGCTATACAAGAAAACAGTTAAATCACTAAGAACCATTATACTTTGCTTGTTCTGATTATAGTTAACATTTGATTATGTAGATGCCTGAGTTAATGCTTTTCTTAATTAAATCGGACTCCTACTTCTCTCACTCCCCAAGGGAAAAAAAAGATTGAGCTTGTTTTTTTCAAATGCTAATTACAATAAGCAGTGAAAGTCCTAAATCAGAAGGTTTTATTCAGTCCTGCTGCTTCATCCATTTGGATCCCACTCACATTTCCAACAGAGGCTTGCTCTTTTGTATCTGTGATAATAGGCACAGATGTTGGGTCCATCTTATTCAAAGCAACTTTTGCCTAATGACCACCTTGAATGTGTCCCAGTTGCACCTGTTCAGCATTTTACACTAAAATAGAGCACTTGATTGCCTCCAAAAATCTTGTCCACTTTTTGTCAGCCTGATTATGTTGCCATAAAGCGAGGAGATAATCTGAGCAGCAGCCACTATATCAGCTGGAGTAGGGCCAAACTCATCAACACTGTAAGCATTTTTTGTTGTTGTTCATAGTCTGACTACAGAGGTTGCAGGTTAATTGCAACATTAAATGACACTTCTAGTGTACTGAGTTGTTAAAAGAGTACCAAAGGGAGCCACATACAATTACTTATTATGCACTAAGTGGATGAGAAATGGCAATATGTAGAATGATCATATTGATCTCAATATGACATTTTTGCACAGCTGCTTTTTTTCTCATGTACATATTTATCAGGTCTCTTATCTGCTACCATCTCATGTCAGAGCAACACACTTTTATATCTTCCTACATTACGCTTACTTTCCATCATCTTACGAGGCTTTCTTCATTACAGCATTCTAACACTAACTAAACCAAACCCCATTATAATTATATTTCTTGTCACAGCTTCCTGTAACTTTCAACCTTTTGGAAGAAACTCTGCTGTCAATTACACTATTGTAAATGTAGAGTAAATTCTATTGATAACGATTCAGTTACTTCCAGATTTATACTGTAGTAATTGAGAAATGAATTTGGCCTCTGATCTCCTATAGACCAGGAATATTATTTTAATGTAATTATTGTAAGTGGAGTGGTAGCACTTCCTATTATTATGCTTGCCCAAGACCAGAGCTGTGTGGAAGATGGAAATTCCATTTCATGAAGGAATTTCGAGATTTCAGTTTAGCTTTGTTTCCAATCAAAATAAACCCGTACATTTTTGAAAATCTCTGCAAAAGAACATTCTGACACAATTTTTTGGTCAATTGAAATGTTTCTTTGACAGATTCAAAAAGTTTTGTTTTTATTTAGTCTTTTTACTTTATATTATAATATAAAATATATACAAAATAAAAATTTGAAACAGTCATTTCTGAACAAAATATTTCATCATCTGAACTCTTTCAACGGTTTTTCTCCAAAATGAAATTTCTATGAAATTGACATGATTTCATGAAACATTTCAATTTCAGTTGAACTATATTCTCTGATGGAAAATGACTATGTCGAAGTTTTTCCAACCAACTCTATGCCTGACACTTTCCATTATAAAACCCCTGATTTCAGTTGCTTATAACTTTAACCATTTGGGCTGAAATTTTCCATGCCAGGTATCTGCCTCAGATGGTAATATTCTGGAAAATTTCAGCCAAGACAGTTCATCCATTTCTAAGAATGAGATTAGGGACCAAATACATTTTGCCCACATTAAAAAAAAAATCCTGGCAACCTTTCCTTGGAAACCTGTAGCACCCCATGCTTTGAAGCAAGAGCTGAATTTGGCAGGGGCATGGCTTTTATGACAGTCTTTTGCTGTCCCCATCAAAAACTGCCCACATTTAGCAAAGTTATAAGCCTTTGAAAAATCTCAATTTGTGCACACTCAGTAGAGGATTTAATTAACCTTAATTTGGTCCCCTTGTGAATATGCATTATGGCACAGTCTTTAACTTTATCAGATACCATTTTTCCACAATATGTCTGCCTCAGTCAGTGCAAAGGTTTGATGCACTAGGAGGCAAAATTAAGGCAACCTTATACAGGGCTTTTCCTAACTTTTGGATACGTAATTTTGCAACCCAAAAAACTTTCTTTTAATATTTTTTAATGTAAACTTTAAATTATGCAACACTTTTACAGTTATGTGCACCCTAAAAATGATTGAGGAACGTATACCTTTGTATTCATTAGATGATGAGGGCAGTAAACAAGGCATGGGCCACTAACTGAATGATAATGATAAAAAATATTGAACAGCCGCCTCTTTCCCAGAGCACTGTCCATCCTGTGCACTGAAGGAGGTAGAGTTCCTGTAGGAATAAAATAGTGATCATGTAATTAAAAACTGTACCATACACACAAGAGGCAGAATGAAAGTTGTGTGGAAAAATACATGCTGGCATCACCTAACGTTTTAGTGCTTGGTTCTACAACCTAAATAAGGTTTTTCATGTAGTTTTTAAAATGCAATTCCTAAACAGAGCAATTAAATTCAGCTCCCACTTGTACACATCTGTTTTATATATTTTATCCAGTATTTCATAAAATACACCTATGTGAATTAAATACTTTTATCTAATCTGAAAAAGGAGGATTCTTCTTTGGATAATAGATGGACACTGGCATGTCTTTATTTCATTTTGCCATATTTCTATAAATCATGTCATATCCTAATACAAGGCGAATTCACATGATGTAAGTTACAGATTATATGATTCAAGCTGTCAAAAGTCCAAAAGTAAGCACACAGTTATTTTGTTAATGATACCAAATGTCTGATAGCTACCCTTTAATTAATTGAAACACAAGTATTTAACCATTCAAATGAATATTCTTTTCAGTTTTCTTTGCTGAAAAAGGAACATTAAACGCGTATGTGGTGTTTTTATTTTTATGAATTTTTTTTTTAAGTTAGAACTATGTTTCCCAATAAGCTATTCATCATCCTGTTAAACATGAAGCAAACAATTACATGTGCTAAAGATAATAGGAGGTACAGATATATGAAGAGAAGTGACAGCACAAATTTGAAGCTTAGTTAGTCTGATGAACATAATCAATAGCATAGCAGGGTCATTCATACCAGATATTTCTTTTAAATTAGATAATGTTATGAGCTGGGTGAAACCTTGTTATAGCTTGAGTTACTACCCCATTGAGAGTGGTAGGTGTGAACTCGCTCTTCAGTTAATGTAACTGTAAACATAAGCCTTACCTAAGACAAAAGGAATGTGTGACCCACTCAGCATCTGTTGCTGACTATTGTTTTGGATAGGTGTGAGAAGACAAAATAGATCACACAGAAACTGAGGTCAGATAAGAATAAAGATACAGCCTGAAGGAGCAACCAAAAGGACCGTGGCTGGCCCTGGAAGAAATTGGAGAAGAGATTTTTGGGTCAGGGATGCAGGCTAAAAGTGTGCTTTTGATACTGTGAGCAAAAGAAGATGTTTCCTGCAATTTGTTTCTGTGTTCAGAGACATTTTTGTACATTCTTTGTAATAAACATAACTGCATCAAAGAAAATACCAGACTATAATTTTTTCTTCCAAGTGCATCACCCAAAGGGCCCCAAACTTTGATTAGTTGCTTGGATTGAAAAGGGGAAATAATCTTTGGTCATAATTTCTTTTAGTTGAACTTCAATAAATACGATAAATCACTAACAATACATCAAACTAGATTTATTAGAAAAGTGTGTTGGTTGCTTTTTGGCATAAATTGTACTTATGTACACACACACACTAACTAGAATAATAATCATCAATGTTTGACATTATTTTCAAGTGATACTGTCATCTTAATTTGACTACATGACACTGCATCACCCTAACTAAAATGACATAAGCCCTACACCTCTCATCGAGGTAGTTTTATTTTGTCGGAAAAACAGGGCAGTTTTGTCAGGGAGAGGTGTGTGATTGCAGTGTGTGTACACCAGCACTGTTTTGTCAAAAAAAGCTGACTCTGGTCGACAAAACAATCTAGTGTAGACCAGGTCTTACATGAAATAGAAATAGTTTTGAAGTAAATCATTCTAATCTGTCCTACTGCTGGTTTGATTGTTTAAAAACAGGTCACATAGCACAAATTAAGCCTGTCCTTACAGAAACAATCAAAATGACTTCCTCCTGATCATACAGAGTAGATTCAATCAATCAGGAACCAGTATCCCTGTGATTTATATGACTGATCTCAACCAACCAAATTACTAAATGTAATTAAATATTTGATGCAAAATTTTTAAACATTCAAATAGTGAATAAATAGCTTTTTTTTCTGTACACGAGACTTTTTTTTTAAACCAAGATGCTATGATTTCACAGAACTTCCACAACTTTTAAAAAACAGATGCATTTAGATTAAAACTGTGTTTTGTACACATATTTTGCCCACTTCTACAAAGTAGCACTCTCCGGTGTAAAGAAAGAAAGAAAAGAGAGCAAATGAATATGGTGATGAAAAAATGATGGTCTTTTCAGCCATGCCTTAACCTGGGTTTAATTTCCATAAGCATACTAGATTGATAAATTACACCACAAGGGCCAAAAGGGGTCCTGATGTTTCCTACAGCTACATCCTCCTCTTCTGTGTTTTTTTCCTTAGCAATTTTTGAACCATAGACCCTGATTCTGCAAACACTTAAGCAGCATGTTCTTAATTTTATTTATGTGAGTGATGTTCCACATATGCACAAGTGTTTGCAGGATCAAGACTATAGTATGACTCCTGTGCCTTTTGGAGAGTAGCTACTGATTCTCCATCATATTCTAAATCACTGAACATGCTCCAACTGTAAATTAAAGGACTTTGTCTTTAGTTTGTCTTAATATTCTCTATTAATCATGTTCAGTTTTTACTTTGCTCACAATTCAATATGTCTGGAACAAAAAGATGGCCCAAATTGTCCAGCACCACCAGATAAGATAAACATAAGGAGTTACACCTGCACCCTGAAGGTACAAACACTGTTTAGTAGATGAATCGTGGACTTTGATCTCCAGAATTTAGTGCCTTTCATGAACATCATGGATTTGTCTACTCTACAGCTGGGAGTGAGTCTCCCAGCCTAGGTAAACAGATTCATAGACTTTAAGGCCACAAAGAACCATTATGATCATCTAGTCTGACCTGCACATTGCAGGCCACAGAGTTCCATTCACGCACTCAAGCTAGCATACTAAAAAGAAAAATGTGGGTGTTCCGGCTTGGGAGGAAGCTCAGGCTCTCAAGCCCACCCAACCCCTAGGCTTGAGAGTCCCAGCTCCAGCTTGAATGGGAACATCCACATTTCTATTTTTAGCGCCCTAGCTCCAGCCCTGCTAGCGCAAGTCTGTCTACCCAGTCTGGGAGGCTCACTCCTAGCTACAGTGTAGACATACCCTATGGTGTTCAGTGAACACTCAGTGCTTAAAAGAGCCTTTCTTTATTCTGTGTCTGGTTCCAACCGGCTGTGCATATCAAATGCTCCATAGCTCCCCACCCAGACTCTCTGACTTGGAACCTCAGTCCTTAAAGGCATAGTGCCCAATACCACAAACACTAAAATATCTCTCTTAATAAAAGAATTTAAATGCAGCCAAATGCTAAAGAGAAAACGGTATTGATATTGAAAAACATGGAGGTACTGGGGACAGCACAAATGGCAGTGAGAGCTGTCAAATGTTGAGATGGAGAATCACTGGACGGGAATGGAGAGGAAGTTTAGATAAAGAGAGTGCAGTAAACAGTCAGCTATGTAGGTTTATATATGAAGTTAAGAGTGGTACACTGGGAGTTCATTGAGAGTCTTTTAAAATCAGAAGGTCAGACAGTGATTGATAAGTAATCGGTGAACACACTGGAGAAACAGATAGGGTAATATAGTTCTATATCCTGGAAATGATTAAGTAGACTGGTCATAATTTTTGTTATTGTGAGACAGTGAAAGAAGAGGAGGAAGGAGAAAAAAAAGAAATGTTTAAATAAAAATTTTTTTTTCCAGAAAAATTACTGATTTTTCACAGGTTAGTTTCAATATGTCTTTTCACAAAATTCAAAAGGTAACTTTTGAAAAGCAATCTTAAAGGTTGAAGTTTCAGAAGTCTATTTCAATAATGCCAGGGTGATATGAAAAATAAAAAACCCATTCTGTGAACATTTACCCATTTCTGAAACAAGTTTGGAAGCAAATATTTTTCAAAGGTCTGAAATGGTTCCGATAATTTCCCCTCCCCCCACCCCACCATTTGGCTTTCAGCTGGGATTGAAAGCAGATTTGTCATACATTTTGTGTGGAAAAAAATGCATACATTTTCAGAAGACTGGACTCCCTTTTGCAAGTGCCTCAAAATTTTGCATCTCAATTTTTGCATCCCTAATTAAAATGCAGATACAAAAATTCAGGTGACAATTTTGCAGATTTGAGTTGCTCCAATAAATAGGGATAGCATGTGTCAGATCATTTAAAATATGCATCCTGAAGTCCATTCTTAAGAGATTTCCAGACAAAAGATTCAGATGCATCAGGTAAACTGAGAACAGGCAACTGAACCTATGCTCTTATATTTTGATTCTTATACCATTTTATCACCATAGCCTCTGAGTGCAGCATAATCTGTGGATGTTTATCTAAACCAAAACCAAATTCCAAACTTTCTGGGGCTTGCTCATCATTAATTATGTAGAAACACTACATTAGGTCTCTAGGGTGCACTCGTGCTCTCAGATACTGCCATATAACCCTTATTGATTCCATGGGAAATACATTTGAATATATGAAGGGAGAACTATCATTCCATATTGAGAATGTTGGGTCATATCTGACTTATACTAAAATGTATGCACAAAGCCTAAATTGCTGGAAAGGCAATGGCTGAGTGAAAGTTTAGGTCAAGAAGTAAAGCATTTAATATCTTAAAATAATTAGACAGACAGACATCTGGAAAGCACTAGTGTTCACAGACCAAGAACATATTCTGGGCATGACTAAACTTTGGTAGTCTAATCTATTAAAAACAAGGGAGTAATATTCATTTTCTAATAAATAGATGCTTATTGTATGTGCAGCACAAAAGTCCAACAGAAGGCATGGCCAACAAGAGTTTAACAAGCTGGTGGTTCTTCAATAGCCTGTATAGAAAAACTATGGTACCATATAGACCTTTTTACATTCCATCCTCCCTCTCTAATTTTTTTTTCCTTTTGGATACCACTAGCTTTCTTTTAGTGTCCTCCACATCCAGTTCCCACAGAAACACCATGATAGACCTCTCTCTCCAGGAGTTATTTTGATCCTTGTTCTAATATTTATGCACCTGCTCAGCAGTGCTCATCTTCTGAATATAGCCCTTTAGGTCCTTCTCTTCCATCTCCATTGCCATAGAACAGCTCAAAAATCCTCCCTCAGTGTTTACACTTACAAATTTCTGACCTAGCGATTAGTCCAGCAAATCAGACCACTTTGTCTTGCATGAAGTCTGTAATACGCTTTCTCCTAGGTCTGACTACTATGCTCTGTGTGGTTTGGGTTTTCACCCTCTCTGCCTATGCTCTGTAGTCTAATTTTCTGTGAAGCCTATTGAATACATTATGTTTGTAACTGACTTGCTGGAAATTTGAAGAAGCAACAGCTTTAGTAGTCACTGATTATTAGCATTTGGAAACAAAGAAAACAACATTTTATGAATTAACAGACCTGCTAAAACTAATTATTGCATGGGAAATGTAAAAACAAATTTTGGTTTTAGTGTCATGATTATATGCCCAATAAATATGCATGGGGTTCTTTCTTTTTCTTTCTTTCTTAAACATAAGGGACAAGTGGATGCTATCAGTTGCTTTATATACCATCTCCAATAGAGGGTTTAATTATATTCAGAATGAAAATGTGCTAATAAGACAGCAGAATCTGGGCTGTGAGAAATCAGATATATATACACTTTTTCATTATAATATAAATACACCCTTCATACATTTTGTGGATTAGAATTTATTTTCCACATGTTTCTGCATATGAAAATTGGCTCACACTTGCTAATCTTGTTAGCACTGTAGTATGCCATTTGTTGAAGCTGCATTTTAATTCCTAAATTACTAGTCATTGGTAGCTCTAAATACCTTTTAGGATCCATTATATCCATGAAAGCCCTTCAAAGGTACAGTGAAACTCTCTCTAATTAACCTAAGGTACAGGCACTGACATTTCATGTGAAACATTACATTTGTAGATTTCACAGCTAGGGTACATGATGCCAGGTAAGAGAAATCCACTCATGTTACAGAAATAAGTATCTGTCACCCTGAACTTTCTCCTGTCATGCATTTTCTTTTATTTTTTTCCAAGTTCTTTTCTCTTTGTTTCCTTCCCATGGCAGCAAACAGTACCAAGCTGGGGAACCAAATGGGTATTTCTGGGTAGCCAGATGCTTGTGTTACACCCTCAAGAATTTGGCTGATGGCAATTTAGGGGAAATGTGGTCAACATAGCTTCTGCTCCAAGACATGGTGTATTGGTTGCTGAAATGAGACTTCAGAATATTCTAACACACATATGTGAGATTTTGCCAACAGGCCAATTGTCTTATTTACAGTGACCAGTAATGCCTATGATTTTAGTGTCTGTCTCATTTTTAAATTCAGGCTTTGATTCAGGAATCACACAAATTGGCAAGCCAGGCTGGGAAATCATCTGAAGGGCATTTGATTTTGGTTTTGATTTAGAAGAACAGGGAGGAAGAATACACAATAATATTCAACAATCAAAGGCCAAGCAGAGTGGAACATTCACTAATGAAGATTGTGCTAATAACATCTGTAGCCCTTCAAACACAATAGACATTTAAAACTCATACTTCAAGGTGTAAGTTGATCACATGAAGGATACAAGAAGGTATTTTCCTCACTACCCACTCGTCTAATGTTACACAGCTGGATTTATGTATTAAGTCTGACAGTGCCCAGTCCCTGTGATATCTGTCAACTCCTAAAATGCCTCTACACCGGATCTGAGGTTAAACTATTTCATGGGTCCTATTATTAGTAGGTTAAGGAGCATGGCACAATGGATGTCCTTGTGTATCCTAGTTTTCATAGAAAGTTATTCTTCACTCTCTGTTCCAAATCCATAGAGGATAGGGGGTGTTACTGCACTCAGTTTGAAAGACTGACTCTCTAGCTCAAGCGGTAAAGCCTCATGCATTTAGGGTTGGAAGGCCCCAATTCAATCCCCAGTGTGTTGGTGAAAATAGGGGCCATCACACTTACACTTTTCAACTACAAGGATGTTGCCAAGCTAGCACCATCCATTACTGACAATTGGCTCTGCAAAGGAGTCAGGGGAGTTGGTCATTCCTGGAGGGGAGCTCCCACTGGGACAGTGCAAACTCCCACTGCTGCCAATGTAGAGAGCCACAATTTAGCTTATTCCACATGCATGTTGAAATGATGGTGGTGTCCTCTGAAGCAGCGGGTGTTGACTGTTGGAAAAGGGATACCAGATTTACTTGTTTAATCCAGTCTGGCAAATTTTATAAAGTCATGCAAAACCAGCATCTTTCCTGTTAACCTACAGTGAAATGTATATTAAATGAATGGGGAAAGTTATAGAGATACAACTCTGTATAGGATCTTGTTTTACTATACAGAGTTTACTTTACTACAAGATATTGGATTTGCTAAAGGAGATTAGGCTATTGCAGAGAAACTAAATTTATTCTTTGTATTGGTCTTCACGGCTGATGATATGAGGGAAAGTCCCAAACCTGATCCATTCTTTTTAGGTGACGAATCTAAGGAACTGTCCCAGACTGAGGAGGCATTAGAGGAGGTTTTGGAACAAATTGACAAATGAAACAGTAATAAATCACTAGGATCAGATGCTATCCACCCAAGAGTTCTGAAGGAACTTAAATGTGAAATTGTAGAACTACTAACTGTGGTATGTAACCTATCATTTAAATCAGCTTCTGTACCATATGACTGAAGGATAGCTATTGTGCCACCAATTTTTTAAAAAGGCTCCAGTGACAAACACGGCAGTTACAAGCTGCTAAGCCTAACCTCAGTATCAGGAAAATTGGTTGAAACTATAGTAAAGAACAGAATTATCAGACACATGGATGAATACATTTGTTGGGGAAGAGTCAACATAGTTTTTGTAAAGGGAAATTATGCCTCACCAATCTACTAGAATTCTAGTGGAGCAGGTCAACAAGCATGTGTACAAGGGTGATCCAGTGGACATCGAATACTTAGATTTTCAGAAAACCTTTGACAAGGTACCTCACCTACGGCTCTTAAGCAAATTAAGCAGTCATGGGTTAAGAGGGAATCTCCTCTCCTGGATCAGTAACTGGTTAAAACACAGAAAACAAAGGGTAGGAAGAAATGGTCAGTTTTCAGAATGGAGAGAGATAAATAGTGACGTCTTCCAGGGGCCTGCACTGGAACCAGTGCTGTTCAACTTATTCATAAATGATCTGGAAAAAGGAGTAAACAGTGAGGTGGCAAAATTTGAAGATGATACAAAACTACTCAAGACACTTACGCCCAAAGCAGACTGTTAAGAGTTACAAAAGGGATCTCACAAAACTGGGTGAGTGGGCAACAAAATGGCAGATGAAATTCAATGTTGATAAATAGAAAGTAATGCACATTGGAAAACAGCTATACATATAAAACACATTGGAAAACAAACATTGGAAAACAACTATACATAGAAAATAATGGGATATAAATTAGCTGTTATGGCTTAAGAAAGATCATGGAGTCCTTGTGGATAGTTGTCTGAAAACATCCATTCAATGTACAGCAGCAGTCAAAAAAGCTAACAGAATATTGGGAATCATTAGTAAAGGATAGATAAAAAGACGGAAAATATTGTATTGACTCTTTATAAATCCGTGGTATGCCCACATCTTAAATATTGCATGCAGATCAGATTGCCCCATCTCAAAAAAAGATATATTGGAATTGGAAAAGGTACAGAAAAAGGGCAACAAAAATGTTTAGGGGTCTGGAAAAGCTTCCATAGGAGAGATTAATAAAACTGGGACTTTTCAACTTGGAAAAGAGATGACTAAGGAGGAACATGCTAGATGTCTACAAAATCATGACAGGTGTGGAGAAAGTAAATAAGTAAATTATTTACTCCTCATAACACAAGAACTAGGGGTCAACAAATGAAATCAGTAGGCAGCAGCTTTAAAATGAACAAAAGGAAGTATTTCTTCACACAATGCACAGTCAACCTATGGAACTCCTTGCCAGAGGATGTTGTGAAGGCCAAGACTATAACGGTGTTTAAAAAAAAGAACTAGTAAGTTCATGGAGGCTAGGTCCATCAATAGCTATTAGCTAGGATGGAAAGAGATTGCTGTTTGCCAGAAGCTGGGAATGGGTGTCGGGATGGATCACTTAATGTTATATTCATTCCTTCTGAAGCACCTGACATTGGCTACTGTCAGAAGACAGGATACTGGGCTAGATGGACTATTGGTCTTATGCTTATGTGGATGAATTCATTCCTTTCATTATAATTCTTTTATTATTGACTACATACCAAATACATTTCTATAATCCCCCAGTCTGAATGCATGTTGAGTCATAAACATGACTCTTCAGCACTGCTATAATATTAGTCTTTTACTCTATGATGATATATAGTACAAGGCAGATTTTGATGAAAATTAAAAACAGAACATAAGAGGCTATCTGTCTCTTAACTTTCTTTTCAACCTACCGAGTGAATTTTTAATTAATCTTTCTAAAAATAGTTTGGCAAAGGAGAACATTTTTTCCAAGATTAACATTTGAAATACATCATCAGTTACTTATGGGAATGAAGGAAACACACGCACGCACACACAGACAAACTCTTTAACTCTTTCAGTGCAGAAACTCTCAGGCAGTTCAGAAAATGATCTTCCATTATTTCTACTGCCTCATTCATAACACTGCTTTTTCCACACCTAAAAAAGGTGTTTTGACGATTGTTTAAATTAAAATTTAAATTGTTTATGTATGAAAAGTAGATAAATACAGTATTTAAAGTATATTTTAGTCCATTTACTTACTACCATTTACATGATAATCCTTTGTGAAAATATCAAAACCTCTAAGTAATATCTTCTGCATCTTTTTTTAAAAAAATTTGGAAAGGTTTAGAGCTTACCGTAAAACTGGAAATAAAACAGATAGGACCAGTTTAATATTCACAACAATAAGTGTTATTAGCAGATGTAGTATTGCTAAGATAGAAATGGAAATTGTCTTGGTAGCATTAGAGAAATTCACCCAGATACTTTTTAATTTAAAGACTGTTGGGGGTGGGGGAGGGAGAGAACAAATAAATATGTGGTGTTTGTTTGCTGTTTCTATGGGCTGTGAGTCACCAATTAGTACTGCTTTTCTTTAATGACTATAGGATACATCCATCAGCTGGACAGTAAACAAAACCTGCCATCTCTGTCTACTGTCCAATCTAGTTAAATCATTTTCTAGAAACAACCTGGCCTGAAGGTCAGGAAGGACATTCATTCCAAGGTTCTAAGTGGGCTAATTGAAGCTAATTCTGAAAAAGAAAGATTCTCTGTTGATTGGGTGTGCATGGGTGAGTGCACATCAACAGCACAAAGGGCTCCATTATTGCTGTATCAAAGTAAATAGCTGAAAAAAAGTGAGTCAGGGAGGTGAATGATGAGTTAAGTGTTAAGCAGACACTGAGTGCAAACAGTAGCACACAGTTGCACAAAGAAAGAATGTGGTGTCTGTTAACTCCTTACATTCCTCTACATTAGATCTGGTTTTAGACTATTTTGTAAATCTTTTATAACGAGATTTAAGGAGATGTCAACTTTTTTTTTAAGTTTCCCTGCTTCAACACATTTTAAATAGCACAGAATTTTCATTGGGTGAGTGAAGTTTATAGTCTGGAGCTGAGCTGAGGAATTAGGGTACCAAAACTCACTTCAAACAGTGAGCTAGATGTTGCCAGTTAGACATAGCCCTGCCCTGGGGTAAGGGAGAGTTGCACAATCCCCTGGGTATGCTTGGGAAAGGGTTCTGCATCAGGGAAATACAAGCTTACCAACCTCAAGCTCCATAGTGCCTAAAGTGCACCATCCTTCAGCAGACTGCAGGGTGGAGGAGCATGACTCCACTTCTTTCCTACTCCTTTATGCCTGACTGGACTAGGTCACAAAAGAGGCAGTTCCCCTGGAGTGCAGGAAATGTGATCGTCCCTCACCTTGTGTGCTTTACCCACCCTGCACAGCACAATCCAGGGACAATCTTCTCCTAAGGCTTTGTCTAGACAAGGATTTTATGGTGTGTTAGACCCAAAAGTCCAGTGTAATGAAGGTGGCACATACCTTATCACCTGCTAAACTGGTCAAGTTAACGCTTGGGGGGACCCTACACTAGACTTTTAGAATATATTAGTTAATGTGTTAGCTAATACATTCTAACACACTTTAGATATTTTTAAAATTAATTTAACATTTAATTTTTTTAATTTTTTTTTTAAATTGTAGTTTAGACAAACAGTAACTCAAGAGGATGTTAACTAGCAGCTTCCAAAATTAGACATTTTAAAATCACGCAGTCTGGATAACTAGCACCAAAGAGTTTTAGATGAGCTTGACAAGGACCCAATGTACCACAAACAGTGGCAATCCACGAACTGGCAATCCACAATTTGAGAAGTAATGGTGAAGTCTCAGGTCAGCATACACACATTTAAGAGTCTTATATTTACCCTCACATTTTTTGCCAGGCTGCAGTAAACTTTCTAACAAATCCCTGCTACTTTTCCTTTTTGGCATTCTTTTATCAATGAATGGCATTCAGTTCCCTTTACAAGCAGAAACCCTTTATAAAAAGCAGAAAATAGATTGCTTTTCACGGTAGTCATTTATTTATGTTATTGACTTATAGAGTGTAGCATACCTATAAATCATGCATAAAGAGATGAAAAACTTTCTATTTACATATATTAATCAATCCTTCCTACTCTGGAATAGTATATTAGCACATCTCAACTAAAACTATCCCTGTCTTTGACAAAATTTAATGCTGTCCCATCTCATTAAAATATTTGGTCAGCTGATTGCCTGATATGAATTGTATTTACTATATGAAGTCAAGTTGAATAGTGTTTTAGTAGATATTATGCTAGCTGACACATCAGGAAGGAAACATTAAGAATTAGCAAAGCAGTCATTAACATGTTAATAGGAGATTTTCAAAGGCATAAATAGGAGTTGGGCCTTTCTTATATTTATTTTATAAGTTACCTCCTTAAACAACTACAATGTAGAATATTTGCTCACAGACCACAAAGGAAGAGCATAAACTAGGAATGGTTGATAGAATATTGGATTTTAGACTAAAATATTTTTTCTACGGAAAGCATTTTCTTTTCCAAAAAATTACAGCTTTTTGTTGAAAAACTAAAAAATGCAAAAACTGAAAAGTTGCAAAAATGTTCAGTTTCCACATAAAAAATTACAGATTTCTAATCTGAACAAAAGCCTTTTCCATGAAAAATCTTGATTAAATCAATTTTCAAAAAGTTTTAATCAAATGTAGTTAGGGATAAAAGCCATTTTCCAAACAGCTCTATGGTAAAAATATTAAAAGATATCAAGAAATTAATGGTAAAGGTGTGATAAAATCCTTGATTGAGTTTCATGCGCAAGGTTTTTTACAAAAGTTTAAAAGACTAACCCTCTACTCAAGGTCAATGAGATTTTTTTTCCTGTGACTTAAGTGGGCTTTGGAACAAGGCCAACATGTTGTAAGTTAGAGAGAGTTAAATTTAAGATACTGCTTTCCACCTATAAATCCCAAGTAGTTGTGGAGCTGCTTTTTTGAAGGATACACTTTCTCCCCAAATGACATTGTTATAGTGGCAGTCAACAGAAGAGCAGGAGCCCGCTCCCCCACCCCAGATTAAAACAAAGCAGGGCAGGACATTTTGAGTGAGGGTCCTGAACTCTGGAATTCACTTTCAGTGCCTCTCTCCTTGGTCCCACATAGCCTAAATCTATTAACCTTCAGTGTATGAGGTATAGTCCATCTCTTTTGGGAGGAAAGAGTATGCCAAATGCTAGATTTTGTGGTTCCTCGTGAGCCTTTTGTTGTTCCTCCTTCCCTAGTTTTGGGGAGGCTGCTGGGTTTACTTTATATGAGTTCAAGTACTTTTTCTGTATGTAAGTAGTTTAGAGTCCTGGATAGCTGCTTTTTATGTACTGCATAAATCTAAACAGAATGTATTTTAATTGATGTCTGGATTAACCGACGAGGTACCGGGTGGCATATTAATGGAAATAATACTCTAGGCGCCTACAAACAGAGGGACACCCACACTGCACACACCTTGCTGTGTTAGAAAAAGAATTGGAAAAAGTACAGAGAAGGGCAACAAAAATGAATAGGGGGATGGAACAGCTTCCGTATTAGGAGAGATTAAAAAGACTAGGACTCCTAAATTTAGAAAAAAGACGGCTAGGGCAGATCTGAGAGAAGTCCATAAAGTCATGAATGATGTGGAGAAAGTGTTATTTGTCCCTTCACATAACACCAGAACCAGGGGTCACCCAATGAAATTAATAGGTGGCTGGTTTAAAACAAACATAAGTACTTCTTTGCACAATTCACTGTCAACCTGTAGAACACATTTCCAGGGGATGTTGTGAAGGCCAAAAGTATAATTAGATTCAAAAAAGAATTAGGTAAGTTTCCATAGGATAGGTCCATCAATGGCTATTAGCAAAGATGGTCAGGGACACAACCCCATGCTCTGGGTGTCCGAAAACTTCTGAATGCTAGAAGCTGGGACTGAACAACAGAGGATGGATCTGTTGATAATTGATAATTTCTCTGTTCTGGTCATTCCCTCTGAAACATCTGGCACCGGGCACTGTTGGAAAACAGAATACCGGGCTAGATGGACTATTGGTCTGACACAGCATGGCCATTATGTCACACACTACAAAGTTCCACAGAGAGGTTTGAAGGACAAATAGGCTTTTAAAAGGGACAAGGAAATTCCTGCTATCTAAGGCTTGCCTACATAGTTATACTGTATTTTTTTACTGATATAGTTAAACTGTTATTGTTATAGCAATATAACCTGCCCATATGGGCACTCATTCCAGTATAAGAGTAACTGTTTTCAGTGTAGCTTAAAGCCTTTCCCAAGCAACATAAGATAAACTGAGAAAAGGCCCTCCTATATCAAAATAAGATTGTGTACACAGATGTTTATACCAGCATAACTATAATGGTTTAAAATCACATCTTAAATTTTACAAGTATAACTTCCCTGTGTAGAAAAGCCATAAGGCTGTGACCCAGTTATTCCTCCTGATTGTAAAAGTATCCTCCTTAAATCTTCCCCTTAGAAACTAAATAATTACTTTTTCACGTGTAAATTAAAACACAGATTTTTTTATTTATATACTTCTCTGCTTAAACTGAAGGAGCATGAGAGAGAAAACTGACACTTCTTAATTTTATCTTTCCATTTTCCTCTTAGTCTTACTTTTCAAGTGTTCCTTGAGCTGCATGCAATATGTGCTTCAAAAACTCCAAATCACACAAGCCTCACTTACTTCCAACTCAGACTGTGTCATTTAAATCTTTGCTAAGGTTCACAAACCTTTTAAATAAGCATAGGCTCCCATTTCGACATGTCTAGGCTGATTTATGGTTTTGCATCAAAGTCAAGTATTTTTCACCTTTATATGGTTTCAGTACAAAAACTAGGTGAAATACAATGGGGTTGACAAAGTTTTTCTTTGAGACGTTGAGGTTATTAACATCTGATATTCAAAACAAAACTGAGGGAGTTTCGAAACTCAAGGAAATGCTTGAATGAGCCTCTTTAAAATTCATATGTCTCTCCTCTGGATGAGATGTATGAAGCTAAACTGCCAGAGCACTTGAATTCCAGTCCAGCTATTTTAGTCCAGTCCTCGCACCCTTACAGAGGCAAAAATCCCTGCCTAATTACTAAAACCCTGGGTTTTATTCTCCCAGTGCAGGCTACAAGTAACAATAGAGAGAAGAAGAGAGAAGAAATTGGGCCCCTTCTTTTAAAATGAAAAAAGAGGATGGGGGAGGGGAAGAAAGCGAGCATGCTCTGCCTGGCCTGCATTATGGATAAGGATGGCAACAGTTGTAGTAACATCTGGATAAGGTTGGCTATGCCACATTCAGCAGGCATTCATTTAAAAGGCATTTCGAGAGAAAAGGGCAGGCTGGCCACTTGATCATATAGGTCAAGCTGGCATAAACACTGATGATTTGATCTATTCCTACATATAACCATGAAAGCTGGATACGCAAGGCAGCAGATGTGAAGTGGTCAGAGTCCTTTGAGATTCTGTGTCTGCTATACATTGTGGACATCCTAGCTAGGAAAGAAGATAAATGAGCATGTATTGCAGCAATGCAGAAGAAGCTGGTTGCTGCTCTCGAAGCATTAAATAGAGGTAGCTGATATATTTCAGGGACATATCAAGGAGAGACGGTGATTGTTCAGTGAAAACAACAGTGGAAGGGAGAACTGCAGGCTAGAAGTGGGAGAACGCAGTGGGTCAACATGACAGGAGAGGTAACTTGAGCAATGAGAGAATGTCAGCACTGGTGAATCATGATGCAAAGGGCCAGCTGCCCTCTGAGTTTAAGGTGGCACCTGCTTAAGATGGTTATAGGTAATTTATCAAACTATGTAGTTTAGTTAAGAGATGCACGAAATGTAGCTGAGTGTTTCTGACCCTTCAAGTGACTTGCAAACAAGATGGCACTTTTATCTAATTGAAGCTGTGGGTTTCACATAAGAAAATCACATTGATATAAATAAGATTAGAGAAAGAGAAGATGTCTATGTACAGATAAGTTACAAGCATTCCCGACAGCTCTGCAACATGCAACATTCTATACACAAGGTGGAAAACAGTTTTGTAGATATACTACAAATTATGGTATAAAACCTATGGTCATTTTTTCCTCTAGCAGCTTTTCAATGTAATATAGCAATTAAAAAAATGATTTTGCCAGACTGGTTCATGTAGAAACCCCACTTTTTGGCAAGCCTCAAAAAGTAATATTTTAATCATTAATATTTTCTCTAGTATTTAATGTTGTGATATTTAATTGTGATGAATACATTTAGTACTAGTGCAGATATCTTAAGTACTTCTGTAGGGTTTATACTGTAATCTCGCATTAGTTAGCTCTGCCATTATTTTTAAAATCCCAATCAGTTTTCAAAAGTAATCTGGAAGAGCAGATACTTTTCTGTTTCAGTAATGGAGATAGTGCTAGAGACATGTTACAAAGATTCTTCATTGAAGCAGTACTTAGGAAAGGATAGTGCTGGTTTATGGGGGAAATCCCATACACACTACAGCTGTGGCTGTCTCCAGATCAGCAATTCTGATGAGCAGGATCTGGGAATACAAAGCAGAGCATTGCTGACACATTATAAAGCACATTTCTACAAGGAGGTTTTAGAACTAATGTATGGAATATTTCCTGATAAAAAGCGCCAATTTTCAAGCAAAAACTAGTGTATTTATGAACTAAAAAGGTTAATAAAGTGTTTTTACAAATTACCTACATAAAAACATCCATTTAGTAAACATTATAATTTAGGTGACATTTACCAGTACAAAATTATAAATCAAAGTGAAGTTAAGAGGATACAGAATTGTTTGAAAGAAAATGGTAAACCATTTCATACAAAATTCTGCAAAGGAGTTTTGAATTTCATAAAGTTCCCACAGAAGTTTATATATGGTCAGTAATCCTCATGATCCTTGATTAGTTTCTTAGTCAGTTTAATTTTTCCTCTGCAACTTGCTCCACGCTTCCTGACTGACCTTATAACAACTTGTAGTTACCTTGCTCCTCTAACCTGGCCTCTTCTCCAAATCTTTCTCATCTCTGTCTGTAATTGGGCTTTGCTCATTCACTCACTATCCTATTTTTCTGGAATTCTATGGGCTAGATTCCCAAAGGAATATAGGCACCTAGGAAAAATCACTGGGATTCACAAAGCTTGAGTTAGGTATTCAGGCTTCCTATATAATGAATGGGGAGAAATAGGCACTTCAAAATGGGATTCACAAATGCCAGCATGCTATGCAGCTCCTTGTCTAAGGTAGCCAATGAGACTTGCCAAGGCAAGGGGTGTTCATATCCCTTCCCTCCCTCAGCTGGAGGGGGGACTTAAACCAAGAGTATTCTCTGTCTCAGAGGATTACCCTCACCACTGGCTAAAAAAGTTATAAACCTCCAGCTGTTTTATGTGAGCTCACCTACAGGAGCCTGATCCAATAGGCAAGCTCTCAGCCAGCTTACCAGATAAGTCCCTGCAGGTGAGTTAGCTGGAGGAATGCCTATCTTCACCCAATTTATGTATCGTCCAGAGGCTAAGATTTCTAGATGCCTAGAGCAGAGTGGCAGTGCGCATGCCCAGAAACAGGGAAACAGGTGCCTAGGAAACTAACTGCAAAAATTTAGGTGCCAACCAAGTTTAGGCACATACAGCAATTGGCAGCATTTGAGCAGGGGTTTTGTGAATCCCAGTGGGGCCTGATTCTGGGATATAGGCACTATAGTGGCAGTTAGGTGCTTAAATCTTTTTGTGACTCTAGTCATGTGTTCCTCTAAGCCACTGAAACAGTTGCTCTCAGATGCCATGGAGATGGGCACAGTACAAGAAACTAACTAGCATAGAATAGAATCTTATCACATGACAAATGCACTGTGCACTTTACCTATAATTGACACTAAACTCCACTCACCTTTCCCTCCCCCATTACCATATTTTTTCTCATTAAAACTAATCAGCAAGAGACACTCTTCTGTTCTATGCTAATTTCCATATATGATGCTATTTCTGCTTATATAATCATTGTTTTACCAAATTCTGTAATTTGTTCTCTCTTCTGCCACGCTCTCAAAATATTAATATACTTTGCCTGAAAGATGATCTGCAACAATAACTGTATTGTATTTGGATGATTCCACACAGCTAGATGATCTCCTCTCCCCTTCATTTTTGCTGTAAAAACGTTCCACAGAATGAAAGATAATAAACTGCATTATTTCCTTTAAATAACACTCCACATAAATGATTGCTTACTGGAAGTAAAAATGATACTCTGCTCCAGTGTTTAATAAGCAGTGAAAAGCATTTTATGACTAGGCAGTGTTTCTTTACCAGTAATTCTTTACCAGCATTGCTGCTATGTGAATTGGGACCATATTTCTGAAGAAAATTCTTCTAATTGATGTGCTAATTGCTAAGTACCATAACTAGGAAAGCTCCCCAGGAATAGGTCAATACATCTTTTTCCATAAAAATGATAGATTATAGTTGCGAATATTGCTGATACTTCCAAATATTGTAAATCTATACCTGTGAGTAACTGTTGTCTATGCCCATAGTGAAAGGAGGTTTGAATGGAGGGTAGCTTCCAGTTTAGTGCATTAACTGCATTAAGCTAATTTCTTCCTATATATTCTGCTTGATAAATTAGAGCTTTTGAAGCTGAGCAAATGACTTCAACTACTGTTGTCTACATGTCACAACTCCTTGGGAAACAAGATATATTACTGCAAAGATTTTTTCTGTGGTAATAGATCAAAAACAAACAACACACTCCTTCATTTAGTTAAATAAAGTGTATATCTATATAAATCAAGGCTCCTATCTCATGCTTCATGTAGGCAATCTGGTAAGGCATACAGCTCTTTATGATCAGTGTTCATGAGACAGTCTAATTCTTACATGTGAAGAGTAAAGAAGTCAAGCCGATGCCTCAGTATATACTTAGAAACAAACTTGGTATATTCTGTTTCTAAAAGATACTGTAGCACAGGCAATTAAAGAAGCAGTACATCATGTCTGTGAATGAGCAAAATAAACGTCACTGCCAAAGTAATTTGGTTTGGCCGTTGAGATCTTCCCCACCCACTAGTGGTTAATATGTGCACCCTAATTCCACTGAATCTGAGTAGATAAGATAATTTCACTCATGCAAATGCTCTTCTAGACCCATCCAAGTTCCCAACATTAATGCAATTTTTGTTTCTGTTCTGCTGAACACAAAGTTTGGTTACAAAATTAACTGTAAGGTACATTGACTTTTTTGTACACTCGGTAAGTCTCATAAAAGTTCAAAAGTAGACATATAGGCCTGATTCTTCATTTTATTAAGGTTTCCCTAAAGTCAGCATGACTGGCCCCAGTAGGACTCCCACGTCACAGGAGGATCCTTGGGAAGTACAGAGTCACATTATCTCTTCCGACGTCATTTTCCTACCTACTGACGGAACAAGGGCTTGGGTAAAAAGAGGGATGATTAGGGCGTCCCTGGCTGCTACAATTGTGAATAGAATTGAGGACACTGAGCAAAGACATGGATAAGAGGGTGTTCCAGTGGTATGGCAGTAGTTTATACGAGCTGAAGATCTCACCTAAGCTTTAACTGTGCTCTTCCATACTTTTTGTTTTTACAACTGTAATTTTTTTAATGTAATTTGTATTGTGTAACTTTGTTTTTATGTAATTGTCTATGATAATTGTCTATGTAGATAACATAATTACTGTAGGTCTAATTGAGTAATTAGTGCACATATATTTACATAATTGCAATATTTTATTAAAAAGTGTAATTACACTGTTAATGGGGTTACGTTTAATAACATCCTAAATGTCCTCATGAAACTTTATGAAAAGTAATACACTGTGAAAGTACAAATATACAGTAATCAATTTTTAAAGTTCAGTACCTCAGCCTTCCCTCTCAGTAAGCATCACATCATTGACTATGCATTGCTCTCAGCATTATCACTAGAGATGGGCTAAAACTAATACTTTTCTACCTGCTTCCCTGAACTATAGTTTAGATAAAATTAAGTTATTTTTATCTATTTATTTTACTATAGATTACTCTCTTGGGTTGGAGGAAGAGCACTAATGCAGGAAGGAATACGCAGTATTTATATAGCTCTAGCAGACTCTGTCCCTGGTATATCAAAGTGAAGCCAATAACACAAATTGAACTCTGCAAAGACCTCCTAAATAAAAAAAAATCTAATATATAGGACTGCTCTGATGGATGATATTGATTGTATTTTATTTGAAAGAGGAACCTAGAATCCTATTGGAAGCCTTGTAATCAGTTCAGACTTTCCTTCAGTGTTAATAAATATTTTTCTTCTCAACTCTGGATACTTCTATAGTAGTTTCATTCCTGCTTTGACCTTAAAGGCAAATATAGTAACCTTTGACTTTTGCCATTGATTGTTTCACATGTTTATTGGCTAAATTCACAATAAAGCTGTCTTTCTGCCTCCTACCTCTATATTTTCCACCCAAGAACATCTTTTATATCAGTGATGTAATTGTGATAGTTTTCAAAGAAAATATTTATAAGAAAGATACCCTAATTAATAAAAGAATGGTACTGTTTTGACTTTTTGTGTGAACTTTGAACTATTAAATTACAGGACTGGTCTAATCTTAAAAATTTTGCTAGTATAGATATGTCATTATGAGTGTGAAAAAACCATACCCCTAACTGACTTAGCTTCACCGGGAAAAGCCCTGGTGTAGACACAGTTAGACAAGGAAAAGCGTGCTTTTGGCAGTATAGCTTATTTTGTTTAGGTAAATGTTATAAGCTATATTAGCAAAACAATCTGTTGCTGGAGTAAGATGTCTCTACACTAGGAGGGTTTTCTGGTAGACCAGACCAAAGATAGGTGACCATCTCAGGATTCAATTTAGATATGTAATTGCAAATGTAAAAACACTATAATTTTGCTTATCCAAACACACACACACACACACACACACTAAGTCTTATCTACCTTAATTTGGTAATCTACCCTTAAAAAGACTTAAAACAACTAATTAAAATTGTATCAACTGCTTAGGTGGAGTCATATATATTGAATACTATATGTGGGACAGAGTGCACTTCAGATATTGTCCCATGTAGCAATAATTAGATTTATATAACATTTTACAGATATTAAATTCAGACTACAACATCTCTGTGAGCATAACATTAGGGCTCTGAGCACTATAGTGTCTGTTTTTGGGTGCCCAGGGGGTTCAAGTTGTTGGGTTTGATCTTTAAACCCCTATATAATGTGGATCCCTGTTACCCAAGAGATCAAATCTCTTGGTCCATACTGCCACAGTTAAAGCCACCAGCAACTGCTCAAGCTGGAGATCCCAAAGTGAGAGAGAGGGATGGAGCTGTCAAGAGGGATTCTCCAACACCACATTGGTGAAAGAATGTTCTTCCCTCCATTTTTTTCCCCACAGGTCCTGATTTGTTAACGTTGTAGACGTGCAGCTGTACATCGTCTGTTTACTGTCAGGGATGGAGGGACAATTAGAAGAAGAAGTTATATTATAGTCTACATCCATGCTATACTTACATGCAGAAATTGCAGTTATATAGGCAGTGAAAAGTTGATATAGGCAGTTTTGTATATTATACATTAATTGTTATTAGACGTTTTAATTTCTTTAAGGTCTCAAAACATGGGATGCATTTACTAAAACAAACATACATTTAGCAGATGTGGTTAGTTTGGCAATGAGATTCAGGCCAATACAGCACTGAATATTTTTAAGTGTGCATGCACTCTCATACACAAAACACCCAAGCTGAGATTCTGTGCTATGCGTCTGGGAGGTGCAGCACTAAACTTGTAGCCCAAGGAGAAGAAGAGTCTGGGGACCCTCAGTATAACTTAAACAGTGGCAACCCTGAGAATGCCCATATGGCTGTGCATCTATGTCCTCCAGTCCTTGTCATGTTCCCTATTCCAGGGCTTGGGCAGGGGGAGAGGCTGCACCATAGGACAGACTGGGGGTGCCCTGTGCAATGCCTGTACCAGAGGAATTCTCCCTTTACCAGCTCCAGGATTTTTACAGCACCTGAACACAGCCAGAGCAGCATTCACAAGCCGTAGGAGGGAGAATGTCCTTCCCCAACACATGCTTATATGTGCATGCACCCGTACCTTTGCACACTCACAGTTCCTGCCTGCACACCTGCAGCAGGGATTTCTGTAATTAATTTGTGCATGCCTGTACATTCACACTCACTTTGAAAATGTAATCTTAAATGACTAGGTATACTAAGCAGTGTAGCATAGGAGTAAAGAAAGCCCCTTTAGGAAGGGGTTAATGAACAAAGGCTCAAGGATTTTGATGAGGTTGTTGGCATAGTTTTGTATGTTTCACTTCTACAAAAATACTCAAAGCATGCCCTCTAAATGTTCTTTAGTTTTAACTGAAAAAATGTATCCTTTAAATGCTTCTTTTAATCAGAAACATTTCAAAATCTATCTCAGCCATTTTCCTTGTTCTGTTGCAGCAGTGTGGGCAACTTGGAAATTCTTTTGATGTATTAACTTCGGTGAAAATTTCAAACAACTCCATATGTTCACTCAGGGTTCTTGCTCTAATGCAGGCAATATGCAGAAAAGAAGTATGAGGTAACAATCAGGAGCTGGCATAATACTTTTAGGATTCAGCCCAGTTTCCCCCTAGATTCTATCTCCTCACTGGAATTCATCTGCATGGTAAAGAAGCTTCTTACCTACTTGGTCCATTTTCTTGCCATTCCAGCAAGATGTCTACATGTACAATATTCCCTTTCCCATCCATCAGAACCAAACCTCTGAATGAAGTAGCACGAAGGAACGTGCATTAAGGATTTGACTGAAAATGCACATCAGCTCATTTTAGCAACTCCATTTAAACTACAATAATCAATGTAACTATCCAACCAGAACTATTTAAAATAAAATATGTTGGTTTGACAATTTACTCCAATATCCCACTGTGCATTATTCTGCCTGTTTTTTAAAATTTGATTAAAAAATAAACTTGTCATTTCTTGTACACCACAAATAACTCAGCTTTTCTCTGGTATATATTTGTCACCAGCAAGTCACTGTCAGGATCCAAACTCAGATTTCTTAAATATAGCAGATATTGTGTCCTATATTAGTCAGGAATAAGGCACGAAGTGCAAACCACTGAAGTAATTATTGCATATTTACACTGACTGTGGCATAAGGATGAGTGCTGAATTTAGCCATTCAGATCACAAGTAGAACATGAAAATGTATTAAAAAATGTTTAGCTTGCTGAACAATAGCTCCTCTTTTTCTTATGTTCTTATGGAAGAACACTTTTTAAAAAAATAGTGTAGGTCTTTAATATAGACCTTGCCCCCCCTGCGAACAGTCACGACTCAAAGAGAGGAGGTTAAAAGTCACATATCCAAAGAGTACAATTACCTGTAGCTTGTTTACCAGGCTAACTAGCCATTGCAAATTGTCAAATTTGGCACATGTCTGTGGGTTTTTGAAGTCTCTAATTTATATTCACCCTATGAGATATAATAGTTACAGCTTATAGTAGCTAAAGAAATTACAGTAGCCCCTAAATTTCTGTAGTGTATAACTCTAGGGGAGACACAAAAGATCTGAACGAGTTCAAAACAGTAACAGAGAACCAGGATAAAATTCCAAATTTAGCAAAACAGGTCACGGTGTCAACAGTAGTTGAAAGGCCATACATGCAATGTCAACCTCGAATGGCTTCTCCGCACTCTATATGTTTTCTGTCTTGTCCGTTCTGATTGTTAGCACTCTGGGGTAGGGATCTATTTGGCACCAACCTTTACTGAAGAGTGCAGTGTCCATTCATGCCATTACATACATTATTATTTATTAATATTTCTAACTATATCTTCTTTCCTTCTGACTAACATTGATTTTCTTCCTTTTATGATTTCAATAGAACACTAAGGAACATTGCACTCTGTTTAATTCCTCATTTGCAAGGCAGCATTACCCAGGGTGCAAATATCACGCTAGGGATCAATCTAAAAGTCAATTTATCTCAAACCTTCTTACCTTCTCAAACAACAGGGGAAAATGCCATTAAAACTGTGCAACATATTATTGGATTTAAAGATGTGCAGAATCCAGTAGACTTTCCTCCAGCAAATTTGAAAAATATCAAGGTACAATAGATGATTTTTGAAACTTTAGGCATGTTTTGTTGCATTGTCCTTTTGTACAGAGATAAAAGATCCAACTGTAGCTAGATGGAAATATACAATTGATCCACAAACATGTAGATGACATTGGAGACTCACAATTGGCCAGTCTTGGCACTATAAGCCAAATGAAAACTAGACGTGAACTTAGCAAATACTAAAAAGGAGAATAAGGTTGTCACTGTGCCAGTACCAGATGCAAACTGCTCCCACTGATCTGAGGCCATCTACATGTTCTCCTCACTGTGTCAACTCATAGTGTCTTATTTGTCACAATTTAATTTCACTCTTAGACATTCTTTGCTATGCAAAACATGTGATCAAGTTTTAAATTTTGAGAAAACCAAAGGTTTTGGCTATTGTTCTAATATGTATACTTTATGGAGTTTTATATGCAACCAGAGCTCTGCATGCATATGTTTTGAATACATCTATTTAAATGAATAAGCAAGACAGCAGAAGTATACAATACCTTTACAAATTATATTGTATCTGATTATGGTTTTGTAGTAGTGCTATCTCAGTATGGAATACAGTCCCTCTCTAAGGACCCAAATCTGAAACATTGGGAGTAGTAAATAAACTTAAATAGGCTCACTTACATGAATAAGTAGCTCTCAATATGGTAATGGTTGCAGAATTGAGCCCTAAATATAACAGAGTCTAACCAACAGGGTGGCATATGAGCTATGGAGAATTTAAAGCTCCTATGTTTTCCTGCAAAGTCAATGATCTAATATCTAATTCATTGCTTGCACCACTCTTTGAGACACCCTGAGTATGACTGATACTAAATAACTTTATTCTCTATGGCTTTAGTACCATGGACACAAATGAAACTTTCTAAGTAAAGTGCCCATGTCAGACATAGAGTGCCCATGTCTAATTAACTGCCCAGGTCAGTTGTTAGGGATAAGATAATAGATTTGTGGTGGGGGGACACTGAATCTTCTCCAAGAGTGCAAACCAAACCTGAACCAAAAGCTTTAAACAAAAACAAAACCCGAGATTCTTAAAAGTTTTGTTTTCTTTTCCCCAAAAGTTCATTTTTCATTTTCACTCAACATTTGATGCCCTCTTTCTCAGTAGGAACAACACACTGGAAAAACTCTTTCTTTGGCATTTCTAGCTCATCTGCTAGCAGGGAGTGTGATTTCCAGCCTAATTTTGCAGACTCAGGAGATTTGGATAGTTCAAGCAAGGCTAAGATAAGATTCTAAACTTTTTTTGGGGGGAGGGGGTGAGCCGAGAGGCGAAACGAGATTTTCATTTAATTCTGTTCTCATTGATGTTGCTGCATTTGCAGTCCTAGAGACAAGGACTAGATCCTCAGATGACATAAATCAGTATAGTTCCACTGAAGTCAATGCAGCTACATCAAATTACATCAACTGAGGATCTGGCCCAATAGTTCCCAATTTGACATAGTACATGTACAAGGAGCAGCAGTGTGCTTTCCCCCATATTGGCTTTAGCCAAGAATCATCTTAAACATGAGATGGCAGAGCCTTCTTCATACTTTATCAGTCTTTCATCTCTCTGCTAAGATTGCCAACAAAAGTGCAAATTAGAGTGAAGATTGGAATTGTTCTTTAATTGGACAAACATCCTATAGCAACTTGACTCATCAAGTAATTTCACATAGTCCACTAAATAGCTATCAGAGCCCTTTGAGACATTGTACATTGGCTGGATTTGAACAAATGAACTAGATATGAAAGGCTCCAAAAACACCCAGTCCCTAAGCCATCTAATTCCCCCAAGCATCTGAATTTATGAATTCTTAATCTTCACTGAATCAACAAAACCTCCACCCATCACTAATGGTAATGCCTACTAAATGCATTGGTTTAACAGCTTTCCCTGTTTTTAATTATAAGTTCCATTTATAATATCAATCAGATATGACAGGCTGTATTTTCTGTTGTTATAGCATGTGTTGGGGTGATTAAAGTCATGACATCAGTCTCTTGGCCCAATTATAAATTGTTAGTCTCTTTTGTCATTTTGCTATAATAAGATGACAACTAAATATAAAAATAAAATGTGCAGTTATATTGGATACAAAATTCGGCTTAGATAATTGTTCTTATGCATTGAAATTGACTTTGCAAATCAATTGGATCTACGCAATTATCTGTTCTATGAGACTGTATAGCTACTCCAGATTTTTTTTTTATTTTTTAAAGTTAAGTTGTCAAGTCCATACCATGTTTTATTTTCCTGTTCTGTGAAATGGGAGTTGAGGACTCTCAGTATCTCACAAGAATTGCTCATCATTTTTCAAGAATGGGCTAAAAAATCTGCAAATCTTTCTGGGCTTGATGCAAAGCACACTGAAATCAGTTGAAAGTCTCCCACTGACTTCAACAGTCTTTAGCTCAGTCCCACTCAGATTCATGCTGATGCTCCATCCATGCTTCTGGGTTAGGTAAACCCATGAAGAAATCTAGGAAGGAATGTCATGCATGAAAGGTTTCGGCTTTGGGGAAGTTATGGCTGAAAAGGCCTGAAGACCACAGCTTGCTCATGAAGGACTGAACTAAAGAGAGTGTACAATATTATAACCCAGTGCAGGGGTCACAATTAAAACTATTTATTATTTTAGCCAGTGGTTAAGGCATTACTGATTTGAGCAATTACTACAATACTCAGGATGAGGAATAATACTAGAAGCAACCACTACTTTTAAACAGCTAATGAGGATGCACCTTGACCAGTACATTTTAAATTGAGACTAGATTCAGAAAGCTGAGGCTGGTTCAGAGTGTGTAATATCATTTGAGCTGAACTGGACAAAATAGGGACAAAACCTGCAGTCTCTATTCAGGGCAAAACTCTTATTAGAGAAATACATTAATTTCACAATAGTATATTTTTGTGAATGCCATTTATCTATCACTAAAACTTCCAGTAGGGACAAATCACATAACGCTATATAGAATCATAGTATGTTACGGTTGGAAGGGACCTCAAGAGGTCATTTAGCCCAATCCCTCCTCCCCAAAGCAGGACTAATCCCAATTTAGGGTATGTCTATACTGATGGCAGCAAAGTTGCTGCCATCAGATCGACCTATCTGGATCGATTGAGCGGTCAGTGAAGACCCGTTCAATCAATCCAGAAGTCGACGCTGGTAAACCACCTCCTCAAGTGGCGTAGCGCTGCGTTGACGGGAACCGTGTTCCCGTCGGCGCAGTGCAGTGAAGACGTCGCGCAGAAGGGAAGCACAGCAGTCAACGGGAGTTACGCGAACTATTCTGCGTAGCTTGCGTAACTCTCATCGACAGCCGCCGAATTGCCAGGTAAATGTAAACCAGGACTAAATCATCCCAGCCAGAGCTTGTCAAGCCAGCCCTTAAACACCTCTAAGGATGGAGATTCCACCACCTCCCTATGTAATCCATTCTAGTGCTTCACCACCCTTCTAGTAATTTTTTTTTCCTAATATCCAACCTAGACCACCCCCATTGCAGCTTGAAACCATTGCTCCTTTTTCTGTCATCTGCCACCACTGAGAACAGCCTAACAAATTGATAAGAATGTATACATAATATTACTGATGATATGATCTGGAGTCCAGTCTAACAATTTGAAGGATTAACCAGCTCAGATATTATTTTTTGCCAATGGTCACATATAGAATATACATACCACATGGCAAACTGTTATTTTACACTCCTTGCTGGCTGAGGGAGGGGAGCTTCTCCCTGGATTAAAGTTCTAAATCTCAGCTCTTTGGGAGCAATTCTAACAAATGGTTGGACTTAGAATCAAAACTGGACACTGTAGGAGCAAAGTCCAAAATTGCCAGGTAATTTTGATCTGGGGCCAACACCTAAAAATGATATATTAAATCAGTAATAACACTGAGCACTTACATAGCACATTCCACTGGACAATCTCAAAGCATTTTATTAAAATCAGCTAAATAAGCCTCATAATCAGAACTCTCTGAGTTTTACAAAATGGGAAAAAGGCTGAAATAGTTTAAGTAGCTTGACCATGGTCACACAGTGAGTCACCGTCAGAGTTGGTAACAGAACAAAGACCTGATGACTCCCAGTCCCTTTGCTCTAACCACAGGACTAAACTGCCTTTAGGATGAAATCACATTTTTGTCTCAATTTAATCAAGTCCTTACTGAAGTTTTTCTTTTCCTTAATAAGTGGGACCTTATGGGGATAAGTAGCTAATCTGACTGTAGCCCTTCAGTCAAGTACAAAAGATTACATTTCATAATATGTATCATTGCAAGGTTTTTTTTATTTAAAAAAAAAAAAAGTGTGCCAAAATGCAGGGTTAATAAGTGTCTGCATTTCCTTTTGGATATCCCCTTCCCAATATAACCTAGAGAAGTTATTTTCAGCCACAAAAATTGCTGAAATTAAATAAAAAGGAAAAGACTTTGCAGTATGTCACACAGGCTAGCAACTATATTTAAAAGGTGTTAACATGCATGTGAAGATGTACTAATAGAGTCATAAACTAATTAAGGAATGTCTGTATCATTTAAATCTATTTCACTAAAAAAAAGAAGGAAAACAATGTTAAATAGGAAGAAGATTCTATACTAGGCCCAATGTGGTGTTAACTGTGCTATTGTAATGACCCAGCACCTCCTTAATAGGTCCTCATGAAGGAGGACAGGAAGGTAGCATGCAGACTGCCCTCATTCCTTGATATTAGGGATCAGAGAGGTAACTTGCCTTAGGCCAGGTTCCCATTCCCTGCTAATAAATCTTTGGGTAGATGGCCCAAGGCACTCTGCAATAGCATTCAGCCACTCTAGCAGCATTTTGGTGGCCACTGCTATGAAGATTCTCACCCAGAATGAATGATTACTTACAACTGCCAACCACCAACATTTTAATTATTTGGTGTGGTGGCATGCTCAGTTGCCTCATGGTCACGGGATTATCTCTAACCAATGTACTCTGGCTAAAGAGGAAGTGGAAGATGGGGAATTGCTAAATTTCCCCACACATATTATGGTTGGGTTGATGGCTGATTGACTGTCAAAACCAGGTTAATCAGAGTTCCAAAATCATAGGTCTCAAAATGAGATACTAGGAAGTATCTTGCCCTCTATCTTTCCCTTTTTATCATTCCTCTCACAGGAAGTCCATCAGCTACCAAACTGACTATCTCAGAATCTGGAGTTAACAAAGTTCTGTCCCAAAAGATCCAGGACCATGATTAGCCTTTTGTTTTATCCATAATTATTAGGCTGCTGAAGTCATGCCCTTAGGGCCTTATGGAGAGGAGATTGTCAAATAGGACCTTTATTTTGCATTATTAGGAACTATTGTTGCACATGTCACTGAACATATTTGGAATATGTTCTCATTTTAACCAGGATTACAATATCATAGGGAAACTAATGATCTCCAAATAAATGTACTGTATCAATTTAGAAGAATAAAATTAATTAGTAATACTGCAATCAGGCCATTTTGTTTTTCTTGTGCATGCATTAGAGAGGCAGCTGTGTTTCTCAACCAAACATTGCTGTATTTGTATACAAGGTAACATTTATGGAGTCAAGCATATAGAGGATGAGGCAGATGTAGTAGGACAAGCTGACACTTTATAAGAAACTTTTTTTAGTATTATTTATTCAGTTTTTCAGTACCAGTAAAATCTGAGCAGCGAGGTTTAGTATGTTGCCAGGCGAACTGGCAAGTTTCTGATGGAGTGTGGTTCCTTTTGTTTTAGGTAGCAAGTATGGATGATGATGTAACAATTACTGTAACCTGCCTTGGAAGTGATGTTCTCCTTTGTGCCAGAAGACAGAAGAGATTCGTGGTGCATGAAATGCAAGCTAGGGGTCACACCAAAGGAGAAGATACACGGTTTGGAAGTGCAAGTTTCAACACTTGTATCATTCAAGAGAACAAAGATTTGTTGAACAACCAGATTCAGAAATCATTGCCACAGACACCAAAAGAGGAAGGATCAAAGATAAGGGAACTGCAGGCAGTAGAAACCAAAGAAGCAGACAGATGATTTGTTACCAAGAGGGTTGAGAGAGCCAGGAGGCAGTCAGCCCCCCTAGAAAAATCAATCATTATCAGATAATCAGTGAGTCAACTACTGAGGAACCTGCTCTAAAGGAATGGAACAGAAAGATACAGGTGACATACCTGTTGGGCATTCTTGTGATATGAAGCAAGCAGCTACCAAAAGAGGCATCCTAAGAAGGCAAGCAATCATCATTAGTAACTCCATATTAAGGACAGTGGACAGATAATACAGCAAGGGACACAAGGATAACAGGATAGTATGCTGTCTCCCCAAAGTGAAAATATGAGATGTAACCACAAGAATAGACAGAGTTATGAAGTTGTCTTGGAAGCCTCCACTGGTAATGATACATATTGGAACTAATGACTTGGTATCACATGAAACTGCACAGATTATAGAAGACTCCAGGGATGTCAAGATGAAGAACAGTGTAGGAGAATAAAGAGTTAAAAGCTGGACAAATGGTCAGGCCTAAGTTACAGGGAACAGGGTCATGGCACAGGCAAACCTTGTTTCTGTTAATTGGTATGAATTCTAGCTAGAGTCTATCATCTCTCTTCTTTTCTTCCCTTCCTAGCCATCTGCGCAGGGGATGAGGTTAACAAAATAACTATCTCCCCTCCTGGGCAAGGCCTTTAGTGGGAAGAGAGCATTATCTTCTTTCCCTCCCTTGCATACTGTATACTTTAAAGAATGTTAGTAGGTTTCAAGGTAATGCACCTGCACTCTGTGAAGTAATTCTGTAAACAACAAACAGGGGCGGGTATAATTGTATTAATCATTTAGCTTGTTAATATTCATGTTATAGTTATTAATGTAACCAGATAAGGGTCTATGGGGAGTTGCTGGAAATGTATACCTCTACATACAGTTATGGATAAAAGGATTGTAAAGTAACCCCCTCGTCGCTCACTCCGGCATTGCGGTGAAACAAGCAGGCAATAAAGAGCTCCATCTCCCCAGTTCGCCCCAGGGACAACCTGTTTGTTTATCTCTAACAAACAGGAAAGTACAAGTGATACTCTCAAAGATCCTTCTGGTTCCATGAGAGAGAAAGAGAGAGAGAGAGAGAGAGGTCAGAAAAATACTGGAGGTGAACTGTTGGTCATGCCACTAGTATGAAGTTGAGAGTTTTGGTTTCATGGAGCATTTGGACACTTTCCAGTGGAAGAGGGAGGACTATACATAAGGGATGGCCTTCATCTCACAGATAGGTAATCTAATCTTCTTGGATGGAGACTAGTTGGAACAGCCAGGAGGATGTTAATCTAAAAGCAAGAGGAGAATGCTAAGGAGGCAAAAGTGGTACAAACAAATTCAGCAAGGCGCAAACAAATTGAATCAATTTGACAAAGAATGTGAAGAGATGAAATTGAATTGCCTATATACAGTTCTCTTGCTGGGGTACAATGGCATAGAGGTGCATCCCCCAGGTAGCAGATGGGGGTAACCTATCTGGGGAAACGCAGAAAGATCACAACAAGTATTATAGAATAAGTGCCACGAACCAACTGTATCTAGGAGAAGGGAAACTCTTATTTCAAACTGGGGCATACAGGGCTTGCACTTGCACTTAGCTTCTTTTGGCAAGCCTGATAGGAAAACTTTTTTCCCCCCAAATACAAGTAATCTAAACTTATTAGCATTGGAAGGCAAATGGAGCATAAGAACAGCCACACTGGGTCAGACCAATGGCCCATCCAGCCCAGTATCCTGTCTTCCCACAGTGGCTAATGCCAGGTGCTTCAGAAAGAATGAACAGAACAGGCAATCATCGAGTGATCCATCTCCTATCACCCAATCCCATCTTCTGACAAATAGAGGCTAGGGATACTCAGAACATGGTGTTGCATCCCTGACCATCCTGCCTAATGATGGACCTATCCTCCATGAACTTATCTAGTTCTTTTTTGAATCCAGGTATGGTTTGGCCTTTACAACATCACTGGTAACAAGTTCCACAGGCTGACTGTGTGTTGTGTGAAGAAATATTTCCTTTTGTTTGTTTTAACCTGCTGCCTATTAGTTTCATTGGGTGATCCCTAGTTCTTGTGTTATGTGAAGGAGTAAATAACATTTACTTATTCACTTTCTCCACACCGGTCAAGATTTTATAGACCTCTATCATATCCCCTTTTAGCCATCTCTTTTCCAAGATGAAAAATCCCAGTCTTTTTAATCTCACCTCACACTGAAGATATTAAATACTGTCCACATAATGGACAAGGGTGGAACTACTGATACCATTCCTAGCAGGCCACTAAGCTATAGCATGGCATTCCCAGTATCTGGATATGGTAGATGGGCCTAACAAGCCATTACAACTGAAATGTACTTGTTATAGTAATAGTAGAGCAAGCCAGACTGACGTATATGGATTTCAACCTAGGCCTATCAAGCCTAACAAATTGAAATGGTCTTCATATTGTGAACTGAAATGCAAGATACCTATTTGCTCCAGGCCAGACTGAGCTAGTAGCAGAGGCTTTAAGGAAATTGCACATTTCTTTTGCTACCATACAAGAGACACACTGGATGGGTACAGGAGAGCTCACATCTGGAAGTTATACTTTCCTTTATACCAGACATTCAAGTGGATAAGCAAAGCATAAGGATGGAGTTGCTATAGCAGTGGACAAGACAGCAGTTATTTCAATGAACAGCTGAAAACTAGTGTCTGGGTAGATCAATCATAGCAAGGCTTACCACTGTCTACTATAAACTATGCATAAGTGTGTTCTGCTGTTAAGCATCAACTGAACAAGCAGAAGAGGAAGAGAAGGATGGATTTTATCTGCAGTTTGATAGTATTGTAAACACAATTCCTGATCATGATATGATTGTGATAATGTGGGGATATGAATGCAAAAGTTGGTAGCCAACATGGTAAGCAAATGAATAGTGTAACACATTGGGACAGCAAACACTAACGGGGAAAGGTTAAAAAAAATTATGGAGATGCACAATCTGATTATTGGCAGTACTCAGTTTCCTCACAAAGATGCATAATAAGGTTACAGCAGATGGTAAACCAAAAACCAGACTGACCATATCATCATCATTAAAGGCATAGAAGGTATCTGTTGGATGCTGAAGTCTATACAAGTGCCATGTGTAGCAGTGATCATAAACTACTAATGGGAAAGATTAAGATTAAGTTAAAGTAAAAAAAAAAGGATGGGTGTAACTGGAGCCAAGTTTGATCTCGATAAATTAAAGGCTAGCTCTCTAAGGCATGACTGGAGAATGTTTGGGGCTATTAATTTGTCATGATGAAGAAAAGTAACACACGGGGTGGGAAATATTCAAGGGAGCAACACAAAATACAGCAGAGGAAGTTATATGCAAAGAAACCCAAGCTAGACAAGCAACAAAATAAGAACTTTGCAGGGAAAAGTATAAATAAGCCAAGACTGCTGGGAAAGAGGAAGAAGTAAATGTGTTGTGAAGAAATCACAAAAACTGTAAATGCAAAAGTTCTGGAAAGGAGAGGCATCAAGAAAACAAGGCATGAAAATAATATACAAAACAGGCTAAGATGTATGAAAACCACAATCAGGCCTATGATGGAAGGGATAAGAAAGGCAGCTTGTGAACTGGCAACAAATGCCAAAGAGGTGGTAGAGGCATGGAAAGAGCATTTTGACAAAGTGCTAACTCTATAGTTCAGCCAGATGCAAGAATTCTAGACATGCTAGATGAACATGGCAGTTTGCAAAGCAGAATGGATGTCAGAATTGACCCACCATCAGAAGAAGAAACAGAAAGCAGCAAAGCAGTTAAAAATACAGGAAAGCTGCAGAAATAGACAATATAACTGCTGAGCTGATAAAAGTCAGTGGGACAAGTTCTATGAAAGCATTAAGAAAACTATATAAGTAGGGCTGTCAAATTGTTTTAAAAAATAACCGCGATTAATCACGAGATTAAAATAATTAATTGTGATTAATCACAGTTTTAATCACACTGTTAAACAATATGAGAATACCATGTATTTAAATGTTTTGATGTTTTCTACATTTTCAAATATATTGATTTCAGTTATAACACAGAATACAAAGTGTACAGTGCTCACTTTATATTATTTTTATTACAAATATTTGCACTGTAAAAAAGATAAAAGAAATAGTATCTTTCAATTCACCTCATACAAGTACTGTAGTGCAATCTCTTTGTCATGAAAATGCAATTTACAGATGTAGATTTTTGTTTGTTACTTCACCTAACTTCATGCAAAAACAAAACAATGTAAAACTTTAGAGCCTACAAGTTGACTCAGTCCTACTTCTTGTTCAGCCAATCACTAAGACAAACAAGTTACTGGAGGTCTCATGCTGCCAGTCAAAGTATTATTAGAATAAACTGAAAATTGGAGATTATTTTCTAATAAAAAAGGTATTACACTGAACACAAGATAACTATTTTGGACCACTTTATGGTGGATAAAGATGAATTGATAAGTGTACTGGAAGTTGGTGGTTGCATAGGGACCTATGATCATGACCTGATTACATACAGGACAGTCCCAACCAGTAATATACTTGTTGCTTCAAAAAGACTAATTTCCCAACACTGAAGAAGATTATGAATCAAATTGATTGGGAGGAAAAAATTAGGCAGAAAAATGTGAATGAAAATTGGGAATTCTTTAAGGAGAGTGTGTTAGATGTCCAAAAAGCAAAGGTACAACTTTGGTTAAGAAACCCATCCTGGAGCATTGGCAAAGTGAAGGCAACATTAGAAATAAAAAAAGCAATACAACATATAAACAAATGATGGGAGGGGAAGGAAATAGGTAAGAATCAGAATAAATTAGAAGATATGAAGTGTAAAAGTTGATAAGAGAAACTAAAAACATCAGAGAAAAATCCATGGCTGTCAGGGCTAAGTAAAAAAAAAAAGAGTTCTTTAATATATTATCAACAAAAGGAATTCTAACAATGATATTGGTGCATTCCTACATGGAGGTGGTAAAATTGTTAATGATCCAGAATAGGCAGAAGTGGTCAATAAGTATTTCTGTTCTGTATTTGGAAAGAAGCAGGATGATGTAGTTGTATCACATGAGGATGATGAAGTAATTTTTATTTCATTAGTAACTAAGGAGGATGTTAGACAACATTTTTAAATAAAACATTTTTAAATCAGCAGGCCTGGATAAATCATACCCAAGAGTCCTGAAAAAGCTGGCTGAGGAGATTTCTGATCCACTGCTGTTCATTTAAAATAAAAGTAGAAATATCAGAGAAATTCCAGAAAACATTAGCACTCCAGGAATTTCTGGAAGCGTGCTGATGTACAAATATTCAAAAAAGTCAAACAAAATTATCTGGAAAACTATAGGCGGGTTCAGTTCAGGAAAAAAATAATGGAAAAGCTGATATGGTATTCAATTAATAAAATGTAAAGGATAGGAATATAATAAATGCCAGTGAATATGCTTTTATGGAAAATAGATTTTGTCACAAATTTGGTTAATAAAGATAACTGTATAAATGTAATATATTTAGATATTTGTAAGTCATTTCATTTAGTACTGCATGCATACAGTCATACAGATTGATCTGGATTCCTTGAACGGGCCAGTTTAGCAAACAATTATATTTTAATACAGCCATGCAAAAGGAACAAGAAATGCAGGCTATTCCTACAGAATGGGGAGACGGTATAGTGGAAAACAATGACTGAAAAAAATATAGGGATCATAGTGGACAAGCTACAAGTATGGCCCTTTTTGCCACAACTTCAAAGTGATCCTTGGATGTATGAACAGGGGAGCAATGATTAGGAAGAGCAGGGTAGTGATTTTACCTTTGCATATGGCATTGGTGAGGCTGATACTGGAATACCGTGTACAGTTTTGGTAATATTTTCTGGAATTTCTCTGATATTTCAACTTTTACTTTAAATGAACAGCAGTGGATGAGAAATCTACTCAGCCAGCTTTTTCAGGACTCCTGGGTACAATTTATCCAGGCCTGATGATTTAAAAATGTTTTAGAACTAAAAAAAGCAATACAACATATAAACAAATGATGGAAGGGGAAGGAAGTAGGTAAGAATCAGAATAAATTAGAAGATACGAAGTGTAAAAATTGATAAGAGAAACTAAAAGCATCAGGGAAAAATCCATGGCTGTCAGGGCTAGGTGTACAGCGTGTACAGTTTTGGTGTCCACATGTTTAATATGTTGAAAATTTGGAGAGGATGCAGAAAAGAGCCACAAAATGATTCAAGGACTGGAGAAGATGCCTCTCTGTGGAGAAACGTAAAGAGGTCAATCTGTTTAGCCTATCTAAAAGAAGAACCTTGACAGGGAAGAAAATACTGGGTACTAAAGGGCTCTTTAATCTAGCACAGAAAGGAATAACAAGAACCCAATGGCTGGAAGCTGAAGCCAGAGAATTTCATATTAGAAATCAGGCACACAAAAAAAGGAGGGTGATTAACCAATGAAAAAAACTAACGAAGGAAGTGATAGTTTCTCCATCATTTGGTGTCTTCAAATTAGGACTAGATGCCTTTCTGGGTATGTGTTAGCTAAACAAGTTACTGAGCTCTACACAGGGTAAATGGGCAAACTTTAATGGTCTGTGATATACAGCAGTAAGACTAGATGATCTAATGTTCTTTTCTGGCTAATAAACTATTAATCTAGTCTAGAAATTGGACTACTAATCTTAGTTTTCTGTTACTTCTGGATGAAGCAAGATAGTGCAGAGATGCAGCAGAAAAAAATTAGTAACAAACTTTTAAAATTCAAAGAAAGGAGTTAAGGTTGAAGCAATAGTTTGTCAATTCTTATTTTATCCAAAGCAGATCATGGATTCCTAGTAATACAAATATCAGTTTTCCTTCATATACACCAGTTAGTACTTGACCCAACCAACTGTATGCTTGCCCCCAGAAGAATCAACCCCAAAGTTTAATTGCAATTATCCAAATTTCCTCACAGAAGCTCAACTACAGCCTCCTCCAACAGCTCAAAATTTGAGGATGGGAATTGAAGTCTGTTAAATGTAAACAGTTCTTTTCAAATTTGAACAATAATTTAAGGATCTTTTTTTTTTCAGATCAAACCTGTCAAACCAACTTGGTCCTAACCATTCAAGGAGTAGTTTTGCCCATCACCCAGTTCAAAGCATCATTTAAAATTATAGCACTCCTCTTTGAGAGGATGTACTTTATTCATCATTTGACTATAAGATCTGACATGCTACTTAAAACTTCCTGGTTTATATTTGGACCTTCAAATGAATGTGAGGTTTTATGATTTCAATAGGCATAACCACATACTTACAAACCCTTGTGTTTATTTAAAAGGGAGCAAAGCAGCAGAGCTAGAGATGATGTTGCCAATACTCTATCTGACTACATTAATTCTGTCATCACTCCTCAACTGCCTTGTCACGTTTCACACTGCAAAACTTCTAGGTGCTTAGAGTATTACTGCAGTCACATTCTATGAAACATATTGAGTCTGCATTTCTGGGATTCACAGGAGAATACACTTGCACTGTACTGATCAAACAGAAAGGCATATTTCCAGGGAAGATATCAGTATAGAAATAAAGAGAGTTTTTCTTCCAACCTACTTTTCAGAGCCATATGATTGTTGTTAGAAATGTTTTCTGTCTTTTGGCAAAAAATGCATCACAGAGCTCATCAGGCATCCAGAGATTTTCTGGAGCATTTTACATTCTTAAATCCAGTATGGAAATCTCAGGTCTTTGGTGAATAATGCTAATATTCAAGGAATCCCTTTACACCCCAAAGCCCTGAGACAACTAGTTTTCACCAGAGGTTGAAATAAGCACCTGGCAGCCCAGGGACTGAGCAAGGAATTGAAAAGTGATGAAGTCACCTATGCCAAAATTCTACACAGAGCACTTTGAGGTAAACGAGGTTTGTGTTTGTTTCATTAGTATCCTTGTTGTAAAGCTGTTGTTTGAACAGACTAGCCCTTTTGGTTTTGTTACCTAAATGACTAACTAAAAGAAACAGACAGGAGCCAGCATTCATTTAAAGCCAAATTCTCCCCTCATAAACATACGAAGGGATTCAAATAGCTTAAGGGGAGGTGCCTACACATATCCCAGGTCTGGATCTAACCCTTAATTCTTATTCAGGTACAGAGAACTTGCCTGGCTATACAATCAGTAACTATGATGTTGCCACTAAAAATAAACTTGCACCTAATAAGCAAATTATGTATATTAAACCCATAATGTTTACAATCTGCATATTTGTATGGGTTTTTTGGGGAACAATTAGAGCTGGAAAGTAAAAACAAATGGTTTACTGCCCAGTAACGAGTGTATGGTATTTAAACAAGGTATCTTTTATTTAGGAGAGAATGTGAATCTCAAGGGTGCTGAAGGAATCATGGAGATGTGTGAAAACCCATTTTGGTGAAATCTAGAGTCTACTGTTAGTAAGAGTAGCGCCCAGAATCAGAGACTCAAGTGCCAGAGGCTGTAAAAACCACAAATAGACATGATCTCTGAAGAGTTGTCAGTCAGCAAACATGAGCAACATACAAAAAATGTGGGGGAAATGGAGACAATTAGATACAGACAACTTTATATAGGTGTATATATACATACAAATGCTTGCTTTTAGTTTTGTAACAACACACATAAAGTAGAGATTTCCCCCCCACTGCACTGGCCAATTTCTTGTATCTTTCATGGCAATTGTATGATAGATTAATTGCCTATTTTTCCTTGGAACAAATGCACTGTTGCAACATCTTGAAATTTTTCCAGCAAATACTTCACATTCGAATTTTTTCATGTTGCAAAAACCACTACTGCCATAGGCTCCAATCGTGTAGACACTTACGGTATGTCTACAAAGCATTTTGGAGAAAGTAGAAGTGAATTTTCTAGCCCAGGTCAAGGAATACAAGCTAGTAGGGTTTGCACTAGTGCTCTAAAAATAGCTGTATAAACAGTGCTTTGAAGCTGCAGCTCAGGCTCACTCTGAAGCCTAGGTAGGCACTGAATTGCAGATCCTAAGCTCCATCTCGAGCCACAACTTCAAAAAGTTCTATCTATACAGCTATTTGTAGAGGTACACTGACTGGCCTATGAAATCTAGAGGGGGCCAGAAGACCATGTTCCAGGAAAAATGGAATAAACGAAGGCACAAGAACTGGCTGAAGCCAAAAGAGAGGAAGAGCTCTCTGAGAATTAGTAGATGGATGAGGAAACCCCCTCAGGACACTGTCTGTTTAAGGGCCCAGCATCAGGAACCTTGTAGCCTAGGATGAGGAAGGGCTCCCTTCTCTCCCAGCCAATCAGGATGAGTTCTCTGAAAGAGGAAGTATAGATCATGCTTTCTCCCTCATAACAGAGGAGATAAGCATAAATATGGATTAAGCATAATATTTAATGTCCAGGAAATTATAGATTTTTATCCTTTGGGATTGTAAAGACTATACCAATGAAAAGAGTTGTTTATATAGAAAACTCAGAGGACCTTAAAGTAACAAAATTCCTTGCAACACCTAACAAGAAAACAAGAAAAATGGGGACTCATTTAAAAAAAAAAAGAAAAAAAGCTCTTCTGTGATTTTTTTAAAGAATATCAGGAAAAGCACAAGACTCTAAGTCAGTGTTTCTCAACGACTGGTCCATGGACCAGGGCCAGTCCCTCAGACCTCCCTGACACAGATCAGGAATGCCACAAGCAGATCCCTTGAATAAAAACGGTTGAGAAACGCCGCTCTAAGTCATGAACAAGATACAAATAGACTCAGAAAGCTAGTTTGCTATGCCACAAAACCCAAGAACAAGGGAGAAGCTGACAGAAGAAAGGAGTCTGAGCCCAAGATAGAAAGTGGCTCCGTGAAGAGCATAGTGAGACAGAGGAAGAGTTCCAGATCTGGTAGAATAGCCTGAGCTGAGTATAAATCTTTGTAATGGACTTTGTGGGGCTTTGAGAATTATTTTTGAACTGTTTTGGTTATTAAACCAACCCATAGGTGGGAGAAGGAGGGTGATAGCCAGAAGAGAAACTGTGTAAAAGGGGGTTGTAAAGGGCCCCAAATAAGAGAAGCAGTGGTAGGGTGCTGTGGGATCACTTCTAGCCACAGGGAAATGCTCAGAAGGCAGTTGCCCTCCTACAGGGCGATACAGGTCTCAGAGGCCAGCTTTAAAGGACCAGTTTGTCCCTGTTATAACATAAGGTCCTAGACTTTGTGAGCTATTGATGGGAGTAAAATTAATGCCATGTTTTCCTACACTGTGCTTATACTACCACTGTCCAACTCACTACAATCTGAAATACTTCAAGTAGGAAAATATTAGTTTGTCAGTTTCCGTTCTGTTTTAATCCTACATACAAATCACTTCCAGAAAACATCAGCCATTCTATGAATTACAAGCATATTTTCACCTCTATTGTACTAATATGAACCTAATTTGGAATATTTTTTATTTTCACTAATTAATTCTAGCATTTGAAGCTGTGGCATTTATTGACAATAATAAAACCTCTGATTCATTAAGATATGTAATTTAACTATGCAACATTCCTTTAACACTTCTGTACACACATCCATATAGAGCTATGTGGCAAATATTCAAGTGATTGTACAGGAACAGATGGTTTAAACATAATTAATAAGAAGCCTTGAGTTATTTGCATATTCATTAGATAATATCAGTTATTCCTCAGCCAGAAAAAAGAACAGGAGTGTATGTTTCCCTCCATTAGAGCATTAAAAGCAAAATGTTTGTTATAAAAACAGGCAAATAGCAATCCTTGAAAATACAGTAACCTACTATTATCCATTTGTGTTTCTACAATAACGGAAGCATTTTGTTTATGTAATGCTCTCCTACTCTCAGAACAGCTGGAGGATGGGTTTGTGCTGAAAGCTCATGGCTAGGATTTACATAGTTTAGGGTCAATTCCCAACTCTGCAACAGGCTTGTGTGTGTGACTTTGGGCAGATTTGCAGAGGAGTTCCGTACCCATAAGTGGAGCCAGATTTTTTTTTTAAATCTTTATTGACATTTAGACATCAAAATAAGAGGCCAGAGTTTCAGGAGTGCTCATCCTGCTGAGGACTGAGCTCTTTTGAAAATGAGATGATAGGTATCACAATGGAAGCTGCTGAAGATTTGAAAATCTGGACTTTATTTAGGTGCCTAAAATGGGAGCACAGTTGTTTTGAAAATCTGGCTGTGACTATAGATGTTGAGCACATTGAAAATCCAGCTCTTAATCTTTATGCTTTAGTAGGCAATTTGCAAAATGAGGATAATACTTCCTCACCTCCCTACTATCTCTATCTTGTCTTGTCATTAAACCGTAAGCTCCTGTGGTCACGGACAGACTCTGAATACAATACCTAGTTCAATAGAGTCCTGAGGCTGGTTGGAGTCTCTGGGCATTATTCTAAAATAAATAGACCAGAAATATAGGGACTCTAAAACCTTTCCTGTGAATCAGCAAGACTGAGGAGCTTCTGATGGGAATTCAAGTTAGAATATTTGAGAGATGAGTGGGTAAGGGGAAAAATTGAATAAAGTCAATGTGACAATTCTTCTACCTTTTCATAACTTTTAAACTGAAATCTGTGTCAAAATTAGCATAAGTGAGATCAAATTCAGGCTTTCTTACCATTATTATGACAAAGCATATAGCAACATATTTTTCCTTTTTAAATTAACAAATGCAAGTTTCCAGGGAGAAAGTTGTTAAAGCACCGTTATTTCCAGTGAAGCTTTAATTTACAAACACAAAATCTTATTTTCTGGGTCCAGTTGTCTGCCAGGCTCCTATCAGAAGAATGAAAAGGAAATCTCAGTGTGAAAATAATTCAGGCTCAAACATGAAGGTTAAAGTGATGCTGCAACTTTAAGAGTTCTTTAAAATATTTGTGTTTTTAAGTATTTTTAAGTATTTGGGTGTGTTTTGGGGGGATTGTTTTTTGTATTTGGCTAATGCCATAAACCAATCTTCACATTCATTGATACACATTTCTGTGGGCATCTTGGTTTCCTGTTGGAATGTGATTCATATGGAAGAAAGCATAAAAAAAAGTATATTTAGACTTTGTTCATCTGGATTGGGGGTGGGGAGAATCAGTGATCAATACATTCTTTTATTCCAAACTTCCCACTAAAATTATATGGCCCACAAGTTGAAGATACCAACCTGGAGCAGGTATGAACAAAACTAAATTATTTTTTATCGATGTAGCAGCATTTTATAAATGATTTTTCATGCCCAGTTGCACTCCTAAATCATCCTTAAATTAGGAGCTCATTTGCAAATACAAAAAAATTCAGACTTGCAAAAAAAAATCCATAGGAAATTTTTGTGCTTGAAATTGTACATTGATCAATGCCCCATGCTCATTATTAGTCTGCTCCAACTCCCACTTACGTCAATAATAGTGGGGATTGGATCATCCCCTGTTCCTGTTCTCATTTCATATAATCAGTTTCTAACCATTTCTTTTTGTCATAGAAAAACCCTTAACCAATCCTCATTGTAATAATTTGCTTTTTCTTGGAGTTTATTAAGCATTAAATTATTGCCAGAATGAGTCAGGAGGACAAATCTGGGATGCACAAGAAGATATGATTACCTAACAACTCACATATTTTCTGAAAAATTTGGCATTTCCAGTATAACACAAAGTTTTCAAATGTCCACTAATAGGCTACACCTCTAGGTTTACTGTTCCCAGGTGCCCAATTACAAATGTTATGGCACCACCGTAACAACTGTGCTGATTTTGAAGAACTTATTTTAAATAAATAAATAAATAAATAAATAAATAAAATTTTACAAAAAAAAATCTCTGGAGAAATCAATATATTTTGCTTCTTTTAAAGGCAACAGAAAACTTCAATCCAATTACTCATTTTAGCACACTTCTATATCATAACTACAACTTACGGCAAATACCTTTCATAGCATTTCTCTGAAGTAGAAACTAATTCCCATTCACCTTAATAATAAAGTAAAAATGAATGTTGGGGGAGGGAAATCAATTTTACCTATTGATATTTGTCAGTGGATGTCTGGAAAAAAAATCAGCATTCATGAGATCATGAGATAATCCAAAAACAAAGTGCAAACAGGTTCCCACTTCATAGTCACCCATTTGCAAAAATAATTGTTAAAATGCTGCTGCTTCTCACTGAAAATGACTCGGAAAGGAGAGGAGGGAGAGAGAGAGAGAGAGAGAGAGGTATTTGTGTGATTCAATGTTACTAATAAAAATGCATAAATGCAAGCTGAAAACTGAAGATTTAGAAGCTATGAGAATTAACTCCCAATTAGAGCTCAGTGAAAGATCTAAATTTCTCTCTAGTGAGAAATTCTGATTTTTTGACATTTATTTTTGTCCCTAATTGGGATGAAAAGTCAAAATATTAATCCTTCACAGAATAAAAAGTTCTGAAAAAAATGTGATTCTGAAATGGCAAATTGAAATGTTGAGACATTTTCAATTTAAATAACGTTTCACTGTATCCAACTCTAAATGTTTTGTTTCAGTGTTTGACCTGAATCAAAACATTTCATATCAAGCTGAGTCAGTCTGACATTAAACTGGATTTGTCAAAGTGCGATAGAGCTTCATGGGAGTTGTAGCGTATGTTCCTCATAACCTCATTCTTTCCAATGGGCTTGGCTCCCTAGTCACACTATATCTCCCATGATGCATCATTGGGTCAGTCAGAGGGGAGACAGTGCATCATGGGAGATGTACTCTGCTCAAGGAACTCAGCTCACAGGACAGAATGGGGCCATGAATCAACTACAACTGCCATGAAGCAGTCTGGCATATTAAACAGATGAAGTTTAACATTCAACTAACCCGAAACAAAATATTTTGTTTTGATTTTCCTGATGGAAAAATGAAAAATTCACATTTTGATTTTGTAGAAATTGCATTTTCCATTTAAAAAATAAGTCATTTGTCTGAAAATTCCCGATCAGTTCAACTCCCAGGGAATTCACAGTTCACGAATAAATTAATATCTTCACCCATCAGATCCCCACCCCATAGCCAGGTTTCAAAATAATGGACCAGATCTTCAGATGATATAAATCAGTGCAGATCCTCTGAAGTAAACCTGTAGATTTACACCAGAGTCCTTTCTATAATTTTGCTGATGTATTACACAATATAAATTGGTTAAGATCAGCTTTTAAATTCATCAAAGCCCTCTTCCCTCTCTATTCAACTTCCTTCCTGCTGTCCCCACATGCCTTCTTAATGGCAACCATTCTTATTATCCTCTCACTCATATTGATGTGAACCAGGAGTAACTAAAGTAATTAATGAAGTTACTCGAGCTTTCCCCTTAAATGGAATGGTCAGTGTAAATTAGAGACTATGTAATTTTCCAGTCCTCTAAAGGGCATAATTTACACTCTTATTATTTACTATTTGAGTAGTATGGATATAAGACTCTTGTCTAATAATATTAAAGTCAAGCTCTTCTATAGCACTTTTCATCTATAGATCTCACAGCACATTATAAAGGAGGTAAGTATAGGCACTGAGAAGTGAAGTGATTTGTCTATTGTCACCCACCAGGCCAGTAGCAGAGCTAAGAGCGGAACCCAGGTCTCCTGAATCTCAGTCCAGTCCTCTCTACACTAGCCTATGCTAGTTCTCGAGTGCTAGTTATACACCACATAGAATGTGGGTCAAGCTGATGCACATGTTATTCTATGAGGCATCTGTAAGTCTCAGCAAAATTGAGCACCAGAATGTTATTTGAAACAATTAAATATTATTTTCTCTGTGTGCTTTTTCTTTAATTTTTCTGTAGGATCCAAAATTTTGGAGTTATAAATATCAGCATTTATCAAGTCTATACACCACAACTGAACTATTTCCCTTAGTAGATTTACAATTATGTTACTATAAATTCACCCACATTTAAATATATATCAATATAACAATGGATTAGAGTTAGAAAGTTGTTTTACAATGACTTAGTTGTTGTCGTAATGTTCTCATTCCTCTTCTTGAACCTACTACCCTGTCATACCACAAATATCCTTAGCATTTAATTCTTCAGGCAAAAGCACAAAAGGACAGATGAGCTTTACCCTGATTTGAAGTGCAATAGATTAAACTATGTTGTACCAATGGAGAAAAGCAAAGTCTGGAGTGTGGGACCAAAAGGAACTTGCCATCAGCTCCCACACGTTGAAATCTAGAGACTTGCTAAGACTGTGATTGTAAGCATCTCATTGATCACAACTGTCATGAGAGTACAGAGGGAAGCAGATACTCAGGTAGCTAAGACCCAAACCATAGAAGGAGATTTAAAGATTGATACCACCACCATAAAATGTTCTAAGAAACAAACAGAAGCCAATGCAGTTATTGGAGTAGTGGCCAATGCCAGGTGCTTCAGAGGGAATGAACAGAACAAGTAATCATCAAGTGATCTATCCCATCGCCCATTCCCAGCTTGTGGTAAACCGCTATCCCTGCTTATCCTGGCTTAACAGCCATTGATGGACCTATCCTCCATGAACTTACCTAGTTCTTTTTTGAATCCCGTTATAGTCTTGGCCTTCACAACATCCTCTGGCAAGCAGTTCCACAGGTTGACTGTGTGAAAAAATATTTCCTTTTGTTCATTTTAAACCTGTTGCCTCTTAATTTCATTTGTTGACCCCGAATTCTTGTGTTATGAGGAGTAAACAACACTTCCTTATTTATTTTCTCCACACCAGTCATGATTATAGACCTCTATTATATCCCCCCTTAGTCGTCTTTTTTCCAAGGTGAAAAATCCCAGTCTTATTAATTTCTTCTCATATGGAAATTTGGAAACTAATATGGAAACTAATCATTTTAGTTGTCCTTTTCTGCAACTTTTCCAATTCCAATATATCTTTTTTGAGATGGGGTGACCAGATCTGCATGCTATATTCAAGATGGGGCCTCTTTGTACTAGGCACTGTACAAACAAATAGTAGCAGACAGTCAGTGCTCTAAGTGCTGAAATGTAAATAGACAAGACAGATGCAGTATAAAAGGGAGCATAAAAAAAACCACCGATCAGTGTGATGGCAAGCAAATGTCATGTTAGTTTCATAATGATTATGGAGGGTGGGTTTAGTTCGGCTTGGTGATTTTGGGGGACTGTATGTTGTTTTGGGGGGTACACCAGCTTACTCTAAATAAAAACTAAGAAAGAGGGACGCTGAAGGACAGGGGGAGGGCATAGTGCATGGAAGAGGAGGGTAGAAGATGCAGGTGTGGAGTGAAGTTGTGATGAAGAGTCTGCAAGGGAGGAAGAAGACATGGCATCAACAGCCAATCAGCACTGGGCAGAGAAGAATCAAACCATAGAAAAGTTCTCTGAATGTCTGAATGTAGAAAGTTCTCTGAATGTCTGAAGATCCCTACTTTGGCTGCTTTTGTTGGAGTTTCTGGATGGTTCCTCTCTGCAGTTTTCCTCCCACAACCACATGGTGAGGGCAGATGCCAGCTGGGTCCTAGTGCCCAAGGGTGTGAGGAAATCTCCCCTGGATAGTTCTGACTCTGGGGATACCGGGCTGATAGCCAGGCTCCATTTTACCCCCTTCCTACCAGCGAAGTTGCCCCTACCTGCCAGAAGCAGCCAAAGCTGCAGATACTCTGGCTGATTCCTCCGCAGTTATAGTTTTATGCATAAGCATTTGTAGGAAATCAAAGTTCTGCTAAATGTCACAGGACTCTCTACACACTCATTTTTATTAAGAAATGTCTAAAATATCAAATATAAATGATCTTGTGCCTTTACCCTATCCAACTGCTAAATCACCAGCTTCTACACATACTAGAACTATAGAATCATAGGGTTAGAAGGGACTGCAAGGATTATCTAGTCTAACCCACTGCCAAGATGCAGGATTTGTTGTGTCTAATCCAGCCAATACAGATGGCTATCCAGCTTCCTTTTGAAATTTAAATATTTTTAAATGATCTACCATTATCCTTTTGCAGTCCCATTTGCAAGTTTTCATTCTTATTGCTGATTGCACAATGCTATTATGTATTATCTTCTTTGAAATCTTCAAAAGACCAACCTGCCACTAGTGCTCACCTTCCCCCAACCTAACCCTCTTCCAGTATAGGATGGGAGCAGAAAGCAGTGCAAGGCACAGACGTTGGCATCATCAGATCATAAGCCACCTTTCTGCTGATTACAAACTCAATAGACAAGCAACCAGGTGTTCACCATTTGGAGGAATTTGTTCACAGACATCGTTAGAGAACCACAGCTCTAGGAATTACCTCCAGGCCATCTGGCTTCATGCCCAACCTCCCCATGTGAACTTTCCTGAAAATAAAACACCAGCAAGTATAAAAATGTATTGACTTGTCTGCAGAAAAGATTTGCAGGCTGTTTGCTTTCTTGTAAAGTAAAAAATAACAAGGTTGATGTGAGCAAACAGAGAGACATAAAGTAGCTAAAACCAGTCAATAAAAAAAGACAAAGCATTATTCTGCTGAAAGTCATTCCACTGGGGATTGTCCCTGAAAGCAAGCTTTGTTTTCAGCAGCAGGATTTAAAAAGTGCTTAGACTTATTTATTTATTTAGTTTTAGAAATGTGGATATTCTCAAGAACACATGAAAGAGACAGTCAGGTGAATATCTCCATTCTGATGACTATTTCATCATCTGAACAATAATCAAGCACATTATTAAATGAAATCCCCAGAGAATGCCATGCCCTTCATGCAAAAATCATTACGGGGACCCATTCCGAAATAACCCAGGTAGGGAGAGAGGAAAAGTTCTAATTCACAGAATGTCCTAGAACGCCTCTATCAAGGGGAATGTGTTTCCCCTACAGAAGAAGCCACCTCTCCCCGTGCAGAAGTCCTGTTACCAAGGATCACCAGCCACATCTACCTTAGATTCCCATTCCAATCAAACCTAAGGGGCTGTCCATAACACTTAGAGGCAAACCAGTGAGAGTTTATACAGCCCCACTTCTCCTAGGGGGGTTTGAGAAGAAGCGTTGAATCAAGAACATTAACCACACTCCATGGAACTGAAACCTCACAGAGAAGCTTCTGTAGGGTCAGGGAATGAGGGCAGAACTCAATCTCCACCCCAATGCACAGCAGACTCCCCTGTATCACAAACAGAGAACTGCACAGGGCCAATCATCAGCACAATGGGATCCAGGTCAATGACTGGAGCTCCAAAGCGCTACCACAATACAACTAACAAATAATCATTACAAGCATGACCAAATCCTGCAGTCATCACTCTGCAGGATAAAGCCAATTTTTAGTTTAGTGGGTTTCCCAAGTTGCTTTGCTCTAAGAGGGTATTAGCAGCAAAGTTCTTGTTTAAGTGAACTTGTTATGGATAAAGACGAACAGTGGTTGTTTTTTTGCCAGCATGGCAGGCCCAGGGCCTGAGCTGTTATAGAAAGAATTCATAGGGGGCTGAGGTTAAAATATATATCCACCCCATGCTTTTTGAGCTTCAGCTTCATTTCAGGAGTTCAGGCTTTACCAAAACAATATAAACTTGGCAAAAGACCTGAGCTGCTGTATTTCTGCTATGTAATGTTAAAATCAAGAACTCAAAATAACTGTGCAAACAGGTTCGCTTTTGTCACATCTGAGAACTCCCTAGCCTGGCTCTGGTCAGAAAAACAACACACCTTATCCCACAGGAGCACTCCAGCCCCATCTCAAGGTGCTGAGCCTAACTACACTCAGCCAAACTTTATTAACCCTCAGGTGGGAGTTCTTCTCCAAGATGACTCTGAAACCTTGCTGGAAGTTCACACAAAAACTTCAGGCCACTATCTGGCTCTGCTAAGTTTTCTCCTTCTAGATGGGACAAAAGGCAATAATGCTGGGGAATCCCCTCCAGCATGTACTGAAAGGCCTCCATAGGATGTTTGGCTATTGATTTTGTATCAAATGTCTTGAGAGTATTCAACCTCACTCCTAGACTATGAGTGATAAAAACCAGAACCAGCAACAACTGTAGAGTGGATAGGTTCAAAAAATACCTGTACTATCCAGGACAGATGTCCAAACAGCAAATGGTGAATCGGTTCAGATAATAGGAGAACAGACCCAAAACTTCATCTGAACATTTTGCGCTTCAGAAAAAGTCAGTTCACTTTAGATTTGTTTACTTGGTTTTCATTTTCATTCACCACCCTACCTTATGGTTTTGGCTACAACAGACAGAACAATAATGTAAAGGCTATTCTCAGTATTTCTAAATCTGCTATGACTAGTAAATAGCAGTAGTCTTACGAGACTCCTTGGACTTGTGGGATTCCTAGCATAGTTGTCAAAGCAAAAAGATCTAGATTAATCAGAGAACTGAACTACCAAATGTTTTCTTTTGTGGTTTGCTCACCAGTAATCTGAAGTCCCTCCTAGTTGAAGATAACCACATTTTCAAAAACCTGTAGACCATCTTCTGTAATAATTAAATGGGTAATCATTTCCATTAGTCTTCAAATATTACAATAATAGTCTCAGTTGCTGTCACTAATTGATTAAGAAGAGTCCTGCAAGTGGTTTTGCATGTTTAACTTTACAACCAGAAATAGGCCTATTAAAAGTCAATGGGATGACTCATACGTGTTAACTGTTTGTATGATCAGACTCTGAATGATTTATATACCTGTAAGCATATATAGCATATATTGCATAATGCCATCGACAAATTTAGAGAGGATATTTTAAAATCCTGTGCTAGAAGAGATAATTTTGTATGTTATTAAAATAAAGTAATTGTATGCTATTAATATAAAGTAATAGAATCATAGAAGATTAGGGTTGAAAGGGAACTCAGGAGGTCATCTAGTCCAGTTCCCTGCTCAAAGTAAGCTCAACCTCAACTAAATTATCCCAGCTAGGGCTTTGTCAAGCCAGGCCTTCTAAACCTCTAAGGATGGGGAGTCCACCACCTCACTAGGCAACCCGTTCCAGTGCTTCACCACCCTCCTAGTGAAAAAGCTTTTCCTAATATCCAACCTAGATCTCCCCCACTTGAGACCACTGCTCCTTGTTCTGTCATCTGCTACCACTGAGAACTGCCTAGCTCCATCCTCTCTAGAACCCCCTTTCAGGTAGTTAAAGGCTGCTATCAAATCCCGCCTCCATTCTTTTCTTTTGCAGACTACACAAGCCTAGTTCCCTCAGCCTCTCCTCATAAGTCTTGTGCTCCAGCCCCCTAAACATTTTTGTTGCCCTCCTCTGGACTTTATCCAACTCGTCCACATCCTTTTTGCAGTGGGGGGCCCAAAACTGGACACAATACTCCAAATGTCGCCTCACCAATGCCAAATAGAGGGGAATAATCACTTCCCTCAATCTGTTGGCAATGCTCTTACTAATGCTAATATGCTATTAGCCTTCTTGGCAACCAAGGCACACTGCTGACTCATATCTAGCTTCTTATCCACTGTAACCTGCAGGTCCTTTTCTGCAGAACTGCATCTTAGCCCGTCGTTCCCAGTCTGTAGCTGTGCATGGAATTCTTCTGTCCTAAGTGCAGGACTCTGCACTTGTCCTTGTTGAAACTCATCAGATTTCTTTTGACCCAATACTCCAACTTGTCTAGGTCACTCTGTATCCTACACTCCAACATACCTACCATTCCCCGCACATGATTGGGAGTAATTAGTATTATCAAGATACTATTAGTGCTTAAAGAAACTATTGTTCTACTGCAATGTCAAGATATCTATTCCTTTCCAAGCAGAAAGCTTAGAAGATGTGATCCTTTATTCAAAGCATTTTCATGTATATTAGACCATATCTCATATTTGTAAAGACAAATTAAATGGATATATTCTTTAAGTTAAAATAGAAAAGCACTGTTAATTTTAATGTCAGAGTGTAGCATTCTGCACCGCCTGAAAGCATTAAGTGATGGAGATCCTTCTAGTTCCACATCAATTTTCAAGAATGTTTTACACCTCCTTTGATGCTCTGCAGTAAACTTTCAACAATGGTTAAGTCATGCCTATTATCATCAATATGTGCAATCTGTACTACAGTAACTTCTGGAAACCATAGTCAGAAAGGAGACCCATTATGGTTTATATATACACACACATATATATATATAGCCATATGAAGCGGCAGTCCCTCCCAAAATGTCCTTATACAATCTAAGGCTACAAGCCTAGAATAAGGTGTGTACAAAAGGACTGTACTCCTACATAGAACCTCACTGGCACTAACAGTGCCTGAATCAACCTCATTGCAGAAGTAGGGCTAACTTTGCTCAGAAAACTTTCTGAATTAGTTCCCTTGTTGTTTTATTTAACTTAAGATAAATCTAGATGAATCCACAATTGCCTAGCATAACACAGGAAGCAATAATACAGGGGGAAATTCAAATAGGTCAGTTTTCATTTTATAGGCTGAGCTTGTAATTCTGCACATTATTAATGTTGCCCAACACTTAATTATAAGATCAGTTGCTTATAACATTGCCAAATTTTAACTATTTGGTCTGAAATTGCCCATGCTGAGTGTCTGGCTCAGGCTGAATTTCTGGAAAAGTTCAGCCAAAATGGTCCAGCCATTTCTTCGCATGAGACTAAGAAAAATATGTTTTACCCATGTTAAAAAATTCTAGTGACTTTTTCTTTGAGATGTTCTGGTACCCCCCTACTGAGCGGCAGGGATTTGAAATTTGGCAGGTGCCTTTTGTGTCAGTGACATGCCCTTTGTGTCAGTGATATAGCCATCCCTGTGAAAAGCTGCCCAAAGTTAGCCAACTTATAAGCCTTTCAAAAAATCACAGTTTGAATATGCTCAGTAGAGACTTGCTAGAGTGTCTCAGCTAAATTCTTTGAAAATTCTGTGCATACAGGACATGCTCCACCCAGGGTTTAGCAGGACTTTCTCTGTAAATGTAGTTCTAAGCAGAGTGAGGCACTGGAACTGAGAGGGTTCTCAGTTAGAGATGGTTCAGAATTTTTCAGTGAAAAATGTTGATAACCTCAAAACCAAAACTATTCAGAATGGAATTTCTGGGGGACGGGGTGAAGAGGGATAGAAAGCTTCCCACCCCAGTGGTTAGGGTACTCATCTGGGATATGGGAGACCTACTTTCAAGTTCCTGCTCTGGCTGATTTGGAACAGAAACTTGAACCCAAGTCTCCCACATCCCAGTTAAGTGCCCTAACTACTAGACTATACAGTCTGTCTCTCTCAGGTGTAATTAATATTAATTATGTATATAAAGTGGTATAGCTTTAACAGGAGAAATTGACTCTATAGCCCAATGATTAGGGCACTAATCAAGCATAGTCAGATTTGAAACAGGGTCTCCCACTTCTCAGGCGAGTGCCCTAAACCCTGGACTATTGGCTATACAGCAGTGGCGTGCGCACGCGCGCGCTCGCTCTCGCTCTCTCACATAGTCTTATAAGTGATTTGGATCAATTTATTCATCAGCAGGCTATTGGAAATGCATTTTGTACTGTTTGGCCTGGGCAACTGTTTTTGAATTTGTAATTTATTTTCTTTTTTACTTTGTTTCTGCACTGATTTAATATTGATTTTGTTTTTAAAAGTTAGTCTCTCTCTCACACATGTATGTTCCCCCCCCCCCCCCCCGCATGAAAAATTTTGGAAGCTTTTTGTTCAGATATAGAACAAAAACAAGTGTCAAAACCTGAACATTTTTTGCAAACTTGAATTCTTGTTTTCCAATCTACTGTCAATGATGTTGCTGCTGGTCTTGGGCAGCATGGAGGATGAAGCTGCCAGATTTTCAGGTTCCTTGCTTGCACGTGGTTAGTCACACTAGCTCTCATCAAGCTCGGGCAAGCATAAATAGGAATGTAGTCATGGTATCACTGGTAGTGACAGCAGAGGCATGATTGAGTCACATCAAGTACAAAGCCACTTGAAACTGGTAATTATGTATGTGGCATAGTTCACCCATGCTTCCGCTTCTATTACCCATGCTGACAAGGCTACACTGCTTTTTATACTCATGCTAGTTCAATAAGAGATTATGTGAGTATCCCTACATGAACAGAGGAATCACACCCCTATTTTATGGTGTAGACATAGTCAAAGAGTGGAAGAATTATGGAATTTCATCTTGAGACTTGATGGAATACACCCTGTATTTATAACTTACACACTGTTGTAAAAGTTTTTGTACAGCATATGCCTTGTAAGGTATCATTTGAAGACTCTATTTGCTGGTCAGTGTTATCCTGATAATATACGTATGGAAACACTGTTTGTGAAATTATAAGATTTCCCTGTATGAAGTTATTAACACACATTCCAAACCCCACAGTCCTGCCCAAACAGGAGTCAGCAAACAGATTTGTCCCAAATAAATAAATATATGCTTGCCTTAATTTGCATTTAAGCAGTAAACAGACTCATCGAGCAGGAAAGGAAACAAAGGAAGCTCAAATAGGTGAAGAAAAACAGCAGGAAATCCTTCTGAACAGACTTTTTGTCTCTCAGTTCTCAGCTGGAAATGTTTTTCAAGAGGGACCTCAAACTACAAAAAGGAGGGGCAAACACCCCAAGACATCCCTCTCTCTTTTTCATCACCTTGCCACCTCATTCTCTCTACCTGAGAAGACAAAAGAAAACAACCATTGGATTCTGGGGGAGGGGTCCTGACCTAAAAGTTTAGTCAGTCATCTGCTGGAGCATGTGGTGAGAAAGTTTGCTTTGTAACTAAGATGGTTTCTCAGGTAAATACTAGTAAATGTCTTACCTTTATTTTTTCTTGTAACCATTTCTGACTTTGATTACTCATTTCTTACACTCACTTAAACCCTCTTTGTAGTTAATAAGCTTGTAACTATGACAGCAAGGACCACTGCTGAAGAAAGAAAATAGACAAAGTCAAAATACTTAGCCTTCCTCAGGTTTGCAAAACAGCACAATGGCACAAAATCTGGATATTCAGCACTCCCAAACTTTTCCAAACGGAGTCAAGCATATTTCTCAAATATCCATTTAAATAGGCATGGAAAGCCTCTGCAATCTATGCAGGATTTATTACCAGGATTGTGGTATGTTTTCCATGAACATAGAATGACATCTACAGGAGAGAAACTCACATCTATCTTCATGCCTGCATATGTAAAAGTAAGTAAGTCTTCATGCTCACTGATAGCATCTCAGAAATCAAGAGAAGTTAATAGCCACAGTTATGTTTTGAAGAACAGTTTATCCCTTAAAGCAAATAGGGTTGGGTCAAAACTCATAACAAGCCTTAAGGTATTTGTGAAAGTAAATAGCAGAGGCTGAGATGTGTTACCAATGCCTGATTAGAGTCTGATGGCTTTAGAAGAAGGTGGGAAGACTAAGGGCTAATCTACACTGTGGCAGGGTCAGACTAGATGGCTACCAGAGAGTTCTAGAAGACCAATATATTAGCTCCAGGCTCAGCAAGTTCCTTTTCCCCTGGTAGCTGAACAGGGGTTACGCCAAGTTAATTAACACACCTGGAGCCAATCAAGGCACCACCTAGGACTTGTTAAAAGCCTCCCCTCCAGAGAAAGGATGTGCTTAGAGTGAGGTGAGCTACCAGAGTGTGTGAGCAGGTAAGATGCTGTCAAGAGCCAGGAGGGTTTAGGAGAAGGAGCAGAATGCTGTCAGAAGACAACCCTGTAGGTACAAAGACTGGGGGAGGGAAAACCCTGCCTGAAGAGGGCAAAGGGCCTTTCCCAGGGCTGAGGGAAGAAACCCTGCCAGAAGGGAAAAATTGAACTGGACATTTGGTTTGGCACTACCACACCTGTGGGGCTGTCAGAGGTCAAGAACCTTCCCTGGCAAGGAGGCCAGGAAGAGTCCCTGTCTGAGCAGGGTATGGATATTAAGTCAAGAGACACAGGGAAGTAATTCAGGGAAGCCAGCAGCTTTCCTGAAGCCACAGTGTGAGGCTGCTGCTTGTAGGGTCCCTGGGTTGGGACCTGGAGTTGAGGGTGGGACCAGGGCCTGCCCCCCCATCCTCCATTGGCTATTTATTGGAGGGACAAGAACCCCACTGAAGAGGCAAGGGCCTAAGAGAACTAGAGGCAGGACTGGGAGCCAGCAGGGGGAAGACATCTTAGGGCGACTGCATTACTGTCATGCACCACTAGAGGGTGGAAGAACACGAAGGGGTGAATCAATTCCCTGACCTACTGCTAAAAGGAAGATCTGGACCCAGTGAGGAATAGTGTAGCGCTATGTTGATGGGAGAAAGCACTCCTGCTGACATAATAAAACCTCTAAAAGGAGCGGCAGTAGCTATGTCGGGAGGAGACTGTCTCCCACTGACATAGCGCTGTCCACACAAGCACTTATGCCAGCAAAATTTATGTCAGTAAGGGAGGGAGTTTTTTCACACCCCTGAGTGACAAAAGTTCTGCCAGAATAAGTGCTAATGTAGACAAAGCCTAAAGTAGTCTAGTGTTTGGGTTTTTTAACAGCCTTTTTACCTTTGGGGAAGAGGAAAAATTTATCTGGCAGGTTGCTTTAAAAAAAGTGGCTCCTTTGAATGTTATAGAAATAGCCATAGGGCAGTGGATTAGGGCTAGTCTACACTATAAAGTTTTGTTAACCAAAGTCAGCTTTTGTAACACCGCTACTATGCTGACATAATAAAACCAACTTACTGAGAAATGTGGGGCTTATGTTGGTGTAGTTAGGGTGATGCACTGTCAGTGCCTTACATTGGCTTTTGGCTGTCATTCATTCATGCTGGAGCCATGAAACTGACAAGAAAGCTGGGCAACTAGAGCCCAGCTGCTCCCCGCTCCACTGGAGAGCTGAGCAGTTTCCCCCCAGTGGGGAGGGGAAGAAGACCCAGGTGGCTTCCTCCAGCTCCCAGCATGGAGCAGGGAAGGGAAAAGCTCCAGGCAGCTTTCTCTGGCTCCCAATGGGAAACAAGGGGGTGAGGTGGGGTATGGGGTGGGAGGGGGACAGCTAGGCTCCTGGTAGGGAGCTGCCAGCAGAGTTGAGAGACCGGGCTTTTAGCTCTCTACACTGCCCCTCTTAGGTCGATGGAAGTGCTCCTGGTGAGGACATGCACCACCCTACCAAGGAGGGTAGTGTGTACATGCACCATTGCAGTAATTATTGCAGCGGTTGTAAGTCGACCGATGTTAGGTCAATGTATCTTTGTAATGTAAAAAAGGCCTTGGTGAGCAAAGGGCTGGTGAGGCTCTCAAAGACGCATGATGTGTCAGAACCTTGTGTTAGGTAAAATAACAATAATTTGTCTTTCCTGGGACTACTACTAACAATCCCCTGAGCAGCTAGAACCAGCCATTGTTTTTAAAGGAACCCTTTTCCTCTGCACTGAATGCAAAATATTCCCCATAACCATTACAATGGCCTATTGTGCAAGTCCTGTCCTGATGATTGATTAATGGGCCAATATCTTCCAACCCCACAGACTTATCAAGAGTCAGTTTTAGAGGATTTTTATAGTCCTTTCTGTATGCTGTACATCTGGATTCATGGGGTGAAATCCTGGCCCCACTGACAGTATTTCATCCATAAGACCTAAGGTACCTGGCTTTATACATATAAGGATACGTAAATTGTACCAATAAAATTAAATATATCTATCTTAATCTTTTGTAAAACACTTCTTCTGTAGCATGTAGTGTATACAAAATCTTTGACAAAATGTATCAAACCTATCTAGGCACTAATTAAAACTTTAAGCAGTTATAAAGTATTTAGCTATGGATGATTATCTGAATTTCTGCATCATCATTAGAACCCACAGTACATTTAACTGGGTTTGCCAAAGCCTCTCTAGAAATTATAACATTTTATTTTTATAAAGGAGCTTTTCATATTAAAGGATCCCTTAAAAATTTCCAAAATTAAAATATATCATTTTCATCATACACAAATTTCTAACACCCTTAGACATTGCCCTAAACCCAAATTCCCAGAGAAAACCCTTGGATTCAGGCCCAAATTAACAGCTAAAACCTAGGAGAGTTGGAACATACTTCAATCTGGTTAGATTCTATTTAAACATGGAACCTCCAAGTTCAGGAATATTTCTGGCAAAAACAAAACAAACTCACCAGCCTGAGGCAGACACCAGGCATAGGAAATTTCAGCCCAAATGGTTAAAGTTTGGCAAAGCTATAAGCAACTGAAAACAGGGGAAATGGGAAGTGTCAGGCAATCTCACTAATAGGCAATACTATCAGCAAGGAGAGTGGGGCAGCAACAGAATCTTGCTATCATGTTAGAATTATTAACCATACTGTCAAAGGAATCAAGACATGCTTTTATTTGAAGGATTTAATATATACTAGAATGGTTGCCATCAATTTAACCCTTATTTTACTTGTCTAGAAGGTGAAAGGGCAATTTTCCAGAGTTCTGTCCAAGAGGGTTCAGAGACAATCACGTTGGAATTAGATTTCCCCCAACCCAGTAACTGCTCCTGAGATTACACACAGCAACTTCCAGGGGAGGAAAGACTAAAGACATACATTTATTTTCAATCCCAGAAGAACTGTTGGCTAAATATTTACAAGCATAAAAAAACAATTAACCAAACTTTGAAAAATTAAAATCTAGCAAAGAAAAAAAAAGCTTTAATAAGGAAATACTGAAAATCCTAAATACAAAATATTAAAATCCACTAATTTACCAAATAAAAAATGAATATTTATTTCCTTTAAATATATTCCTATGCTGAGAGAGATTCTTACCACAGCCACTTTATTTGAGAACTAGTGGTTAAATATCCCAACTGCCTACCCATATCCAAGACATACTGTGTATTACTCCTGTTTGAGTCAAGACTCTGGTTCCGCTCTCATGTACAGTTGTGTAATTTAAGAGAACCTCCGTTTATGTCAACAATGTTGAAACACCAGTGTAATTGTGCAGAGAATCAGGCCCTGGGTTCTGCAGTTTGAGACCCAGCCATTTGGTCCTTATCTTACTTCCTTGTGCAACCTTCCCTCGGGATAGATTACAATCCCAGAATAGCTTTAGCAATTAAGAATCCCAGGGACAAGATGTTAAGATATTTTCATGGCTGCATCCCTTGTTGCTGATACACAGTCATGTTCTCCCCCCAAAATATTCCCATGCTGTACCTCCCCTGCTCCCTGCAATGTGAGGTTGGAAGAGGGGAAGCTGCAAGGGAGGAGCCAGCTGAGATTTAAGACAGTGGAAGCAGCTGCAGAAGCAGTTTAACAAGGAACCTTCAGATTGTGATATCATCAAAGCATTTTCCACAGTTTTAGCTAGATTTTCTATGCCCAGTGCTCATTGGCTGTTTGCGCCAACCCCCTCCTGAATCTCTTTAGCTCAGCCTCAATCCATAACTTCACTTCATACCTTCCTCCTTCATCCCATTCCTCTTCTCACCTGCTTTGTCCACATCACCCTTCTTCCTTTCTTTTATACGGTCTTCAGTGGGCTGGTGGCCTAGTGGTTAGCATCCACTGAGTCAAGGGAGGTGGGCAGTGATAGAGGAGCCCAGGCCCTCCCACTCCACTGTACTCTATAAGGGTCAGGAGCATTGATCCATGGAGGGGGATGGACCCCATTGTGTTACACTCTAGGTCACTTCCTACCACTGCTCTCTCCACTTCTGGTCCCAGAAGAAAAGAAAAAGGAAAAAATAGAAAGGAATCTAAACCAGTCAGTCAGTCCCAACCAGGCTCAGCATACTGTCTTGGTGTATCAGGGAAGCATTGTTAGCACCTTTGGCAGGAGCCTGCAAGGTAGGTCTGCGCTCCTCCCCAGCCTCACCCCTTCTGATCTGCGTTGCTTCTTTTTCAACCCTGTCCCCAGCTGAAGCATGCTCTGCAGGGTTGGAGGTGTAGGGTTGGTTGGGGCCAGTACGGTCATTTAACCCCTTCCATCCCAGTGTGGGGTTTGTATACCCCATCACACCTTCACCTTTTCTTTCCATGTAGCTGATCCCCTCCAGAGTAAACCCAACCCAAAAAAAGCAACCAAAACCAAACAGTGGAGTAAGATGACATTTGCCATCATCACATTGTTCACTCTGGGCTTGTGTTATACACTCCTTTCCCCACCTTGAATGAGAGTTGTCTATGTATGTTGTAAGCTTTTTTGGGGTGGGGACTATTTGCTACTCTGTGTTCATGTAGTCACTCACCGGGGCCTCATTCTAGGTTGGTCCCTAGACACCATCATGATAAACACCATGAATAATAATAATTCAGTGAAACTTGAGTAGTGTCTTACATCACATGTATCACTAGGTTCATTGAGCTGAATCTACAGAATCTGTTTCATCTTTCAATTTAAGGAAGGTGGTGTGAGGCTCCATTAAATAAGGGTTATGAAAAATGGAGAATCCAAGTCAGTAGCAAAGGTAGGAGTTCCTGGCTCCAAACCCTGTGCACATTCCCCTATGCCAACACAGCATTATGGATTGGTAGAGGAAGATTCCTTTCACCAAATTTTGTGTTTTCCCTGAAATATTTAGAAATTAATTTGAGCCAGATCAGAATAACTCAGGAGACTAAGGAATTGAATACCTATCTGATTTAACTAAACCCATAACCATAATGCAGCCTAGAAATAAAATGCATGCATAGTCTACTGCACATGTATGGAGTGTGATTTCAAACCCTCATAATTCTGTCAAATCAAAATCAACGTCAGCTGGAGTACAAAAAAAAACCTACCAGCCATTTCAGTGCTAGAGCTGTTCAAAAATATTCACAACATTTTCTATTTTATAATAGAAAAAGTGCATTTTTATACCATCCTCATGGAAAAATACCTGAATATTATTTGCTCAGACATAAAAGAACAATTCACTTTCATGCAGAAACCATGCTTAGAAAAATTCAGCCCTAAAGGAGAAATTTTCAGAAAATTATGAGACTAAACATTGGAGATTGTAATGGAAATTTGTTATACAATCTTAAATACAAGAGTTACAACCACTTCTTGCTCTAATGCAGTAGCTGTACACCAACATAACTGACAGTTATCACCACTGTTTTGGAAATAAAATGTGTTAATCACAAATCCATAGCCAACTGACAACGATGAAACTAGAGATATCATAGGTGAATGTTTCAAACATAAAACAACTCAAACATTTGTCCATTAAATTCCCCACCATTTTGCAATTTGTGACAAAGGAGAGGGATTTTTTAGTATTAAAAAACCAACATCACACAATTTGTCTCTAAATTCTTTAATCCTAATTACTCTAATCAGAACTATGTTTTGGTTTTAATGGGTTACTTCACTCAATTTCAGTTTTGTTTATTTAAAAACTGACTTGCTGGATGCTACTAATAAAATGCCAGACTGCCGTTTGTTTACTCTTGGATATAGATTATGTGATAACTCACCTCTTCCATCAGTACTGTCAGCCTGTATGTAAACATCAGAGTAACAAGGTCTTTGTGATGGTGTCTTTCTGTTAATCCCCTTTTCTAGTCAGGTGCTAGCGAGACTGTGCAGTCATGTGCAGCTGCTTCAAGCTTAAAACAGATCCCTTTATTCTCCATGGAACTTCCTAGCAGTTCTCTCTTCCTTATAAGTATTAATTCTCGGAGTCAAGAATCTCACACAGGTGATGACAGATTTTTTAAAACAAAAAGTTGATACTGTTGAACTAATGATGACCTTATGAACAAAGTGTGAAATGGCTCCCAGGTAGACTTGTATCATTGGGCCCATATTTTTAGAAAGCTGTTACCACCTATCTTTAGGATGCAGGGTGCAATTCACTATCATCTCAATTGCTTTGCTCGGCATATCCACCATTTTGGCTGGTCCCCAAGTTGGGGATATGTGCTCCTCCCTAACGACTACATTGCACCACCCTTACTCTGGTCAGGTAGTGCTCTGCTTTGTCGGCAATCACAATGAAGCCGTTAGAACTGCTCCCTGAATAAGGTATTATTCAAATAGAATAACAACAGCAGAATGTGGCTGTATGGAAGGCAGGTGGTATGGAATAAAGCAATAAATAGACTATGAAGCAGTGTATGGATCCCTACCACATGGAACATTCTGACTAACAGCAGTTGCTGACATGTATACTCAGGGAATGGCCCACCTTCACTATACTAGATCAGGGGAATGCCCAATATATTTTTGGATGGGTGACTGGAGTTCGATTGAAAGTGCATTACAACATTGTATTAATTCAGACAGAAAGAATATTACCAGCAAAATAATTCTGAATGACCAGACAATGTGTTAATATAACTCACCCTTTCCTAATATGGATTCTGATCCACAAACACTAACCATGTCCATAACTTAGTACTCAAGTGTGTAAAGCTGAGCTGGTGCATTAGTGTCTGCAGCCTGATTTATAAATTACCTTTTTCTTGTTTATAGTCTTGCACCATTTCCTTTAATTCAGAAAGGGCAGCATTGATTAACTCAGATGGGAAACGTCAAACTGCTGTGCAAAGACCTGGGGCCTTAGCCTACACCTGATGAAGTCATTGGGAGCAGTAACAGGATCTTGTGTTGCATTTCTGGAGAGCTTTTTGGTCATTAGAATTCTTGTCTCTGAAAAGAAAAAATGATAGGTCAGAAATAATCAAGTGTAGTCATCAAGATTAAAAGCAATTGCACAAATTACAATGAAATAAAGCTAAGCAGTTTTTTTAAAACAGCTCTTAAAATACAGATCAGCTGTTTAAACATTTAACCCCTACTGCAATGACTTTTTTATGTGAAGATTGTACATTCAAATCAATTTAGTAAAAATGTTATAGTCAAATTTGGAATAATGGCATCTGGCAGAAGCCCTACTCTTGACTGACCATGTTTCACCAAGATTATTAACAACTATTTGAAAGCCTGGCTAAATTGTTTCATCCCCTCTTTCTCATTATACTCAAAATCTATCTAAACTAACATCTTATATTAAGCTGCCTAACCCTAGTGTTTCTGGGTTCACATCTGCTAGAATTGTATCTTGTGTCAGTATTTGTGCTAGAGTAGGAACAGTTGTTTCTTAGGGCACTTTTTATTTACTTCACAAATTTGCCAGAATCAGCTTATTTACAAGATGCTCATTAAAGTAAGTATTTTCATTCTTGCTGTGAATGAATTTTTTTACGCCACTTGACTATAGAAGTCAGAAGACATTGCCAGTCTACTGTGTTTCTTTTTACATAAAGTTATCACACGTCTTTAATTATAACTGTGAAGATAAACAATGTATGTTATCTTTTAGGAGAAACAGGTACTCAAATATAAGTGCTACACTGGAGGGAATACTAGCACTTAGATAAACAGTATTTTTCAGTGTTTCAGGAAAAGTATTTAAACTTATTGACTAACGCCATGCTTCTACCTTGATCTTAAGGATACACACAAAACGGTCACAGGAAATTAGTCTCAGGATTATTTGAAATTGATCTAAGATCCCATTAGTCAAGAATCTTGAAGTTTGATATATTCTATTGGCTGTTCAGTTCAGAACAAAACAACACAAATTTAACTTTTATGTCAGAGGTAATAATTTTTACATCAAATTTCCATTGTTCAAGTACCCTTCATGTGCACATGTATCAAGGTGAGCAGTTCACAAGAATGTAGGAGTTTCTTCCTTGAACTGATCATGATGGGTGGCTCCAATTTGGAGAAATGGAGTGCCTCTGAGATCAGCAGTTCTATTTTTCAGATTATAGCCTAGAAAACACACACACACTTACATATACATACACACATATATATAAACGTATTTATCAACTGGGTGTATGCAAAAAATGCATCTATTTCAATATTATTTGCTGTGACCTATGAAATGAGTTATTTTCTCATGGACAGTTGTATTTTGCACAAGGGCAATTTTGATCATGAGCTGAGTTTAGTGTTAGTGGAGAAATATGATGCAAGGAAATATCTGGTTCCTCTTACTAATAATATAGTAGTGTCACAGTTTCTAAACAGGCATATGTTCTTGTGATATTTACTATAACCTGCATACCAGTTTTACACTGTGTCAAGGGGGCCTGGTGAAATCACTTCATGCCATTTTTACCATCCATTGAAAAGTCATAAATAGTGTTAGTAGGAGGCTAAAAATCTGCCTTTTTATGAATAAGTGATTGAGGCTTAAAAATAGAAACCTCTCTTTATTGATCACAAGCTGCTTTCAGTGACTGAAAAACTAAAGCTAGGTAATGTAGAGATGACAGTCTCAACAAGCGAGTGCGCGCATCACTGGTAACAATGCTTATGCCTAAGGCCTCCCGCTGGGAGGACTGCTACCAGAGTAGTATTTAAATCTTTCAACTTCTGCTTAATAGAGACAGGAAAATCCAACTATCTTGGTCAGAGGAGTAGTCCTATCCTCATGTGAGTAAAGGGAGCCTGGTTTAGCAGCAAAACCAAAGTCTAACCACAATTTACCTTCTCACTCCCCTGCAAATGGTATAATCTCATAATGCAGAAATACAATAGTAAGCACTCTAATTCTATTGAAACTCATCATTAAGGGTAGGATTGAGGGGAAAAAATAGGGAAAGTACAAGTTAAGAATTACTTAGACAAGTTAGATATCTTCAGGTTAGTAAAGCTTGATGGAATGCTGTGTAGAATACCTAAGGAACTGGCAGACTTCTAATGGCTTCTGAGCCATTAGCGATTACCTTTGAGAACTCAAGGAGAATAGAGAGAGCTCTAAGAATTGGAAAAGGGCAAATATAGACCCTATCTATAAAAAGGTGAATAAGAACAACCCAGGAATTTATAGTCTAGTTTAGTCAGCTTACTTTCAGTTCCCAGAAATACAATGGGGCAAATAGTCAAACATCAGTTTGCAAACACCTAGAAGATAAGATAAGTGGTGTGGTGTGGTGTGTCCCATGGGGTGGTCCTGGGGCTAGTTTTGTTCAATATCTTCATTAGTGATCTGGAGGATAGAGTGGATTGCACCCTCACCAAGTTTGCAGATGAAACTAAGCTGGAGGGAGTGGTAGATATGCTGGAAGGTAGGGATAATATAGAGTGACCTAGAGAAATTGGAGGATTGGACCAAAAGAAATCTGTTGAGTTTCAACAAGGACAAGTCCTGAACTTAGGATGGAAGAATCCCATGAACTGCTACAGACTAGGAAAAAACTGGTTAGGTAGCAGTTCTGCAGAAAAGGACCTGGGGGTAACAGTGGATAAGAAGCTGGATATGAGTCAACAGTGTGCCCTGGTTGCCTAGAAGGCTAATGGCATATTGGGCTGCATTAGTAGGAGCATTGCCAGCAGATCGGGGGAAGTGATTATTCCCCTCTATTCAGCACTGGTAAAGCCCCATTTGAAGTATTGTGTCCAGTTTTGGGCCCCTCACTACAGAAAGAATGTGGACAAATTGGAAAGAGTCCAGTGATAAGGAAGCTGGGTCACTTGACTTATGAGGAGAGGCTGAGGCTCAGAAACTGAACTTGTTTAGTCTGCAGAAGAGAAGAGTGAGGAGAGATTTGATATCTGCCTTCAACTACCTGAAAGGGCATTCCAGGAAGGATGGAGCTAGACTGTTCTCAATGATAGTAAATGAGAGAACAAGTTGCAGTGGGGGAGGTCTAGGTTGGATATTAGGAAAAACTTTTTCAGTAGGAGGGTAGTGAAGCACTGGAATGGGTTACCTAGAGAGGTGGTGGAATTTCCATCCTTAGAGATTTTTAAGGTGTGGTTTGACAAAGTTCTGGCTGGGATGATTTAGTTGGGGTTGGTCCTGCTTTGAGCAGGGGGGTTGGACTAGATGATCTCCTGAGGTCCCTTCCATGCCTAATCTTCTAGGACTCTATAAGTAACAGTCAATATGGAATTATCAAGAACAAATCGTGTCAAACCAACCTAATATCCTTCTTTGGCAGGGTAACAAGCCTTGTGGATTAAAGGGAATGAGTAGATGTGATATTGACTTCAGTAAGGCTGACATGATCTTCTTATGAACAAACTAGGGAAACACAGCCTAGACAAATCTACTATAAGGTGGATGCACAATTGGTTGGAAACACATACCCAGAGAGTAGTTATCAATGGTTCACAATCTAACCAGAAGGGCAAATTGAGTGGGATCCTGCACAGATCTGTGTACAGTTCTATTCAATATCTTCACAAATTATTTGGATAATGGCATAGAGAATACACTTATAAAGTTGGTGGATGATACCAAGCTGGGAGGGGTTGCAGGCACTTGGAAGACAGGATTAGAATTCAAAATGACCTTGAAAAATGGGAGAAGGTCTGAAATAAATAAGGTGAAATTCATTAAGGACAAATGCAAAGTACTACACTTAGGAAGGAATAATCAATTGCACAAATACAAAATGGGAAATGACTGCCTAGGAAGGAGTACTGCAGAAAAAGATTGGGGGTTATAGTGGATCAAATACTAAATATAATACTGTTGCCAAAAAAAAAAAAGCAAGCATAACTCTGGGATGTACTATCAGGAGCACTGTAAGAAACACATAAAGTAATTCTTCCACTCTGCTCAGCACTGATAAGACCTTGACTAAAGTACTGTGTCCAGTTCTGGGCCCCACACTTCGGGAAAGATGTGGACAAACTGGAGAAAGGCAAGATAAGAACAACAAAAATGATTGAGGGTCTAGAAAACATGACCTACAGGGAAAGATTGAAAAAAATTGGGTTTGTTTAGTCTGGAGATCAGAAGACTGAGGGAGGACATGATAGCAGTCTTCAAGTATGTAAGAGGTTGTTAAAAAAGAAGGGTGATAAATTGTACTCCTTAACCACTGAGGACAGGACAAGAAGTAATGGACTTAAACTGCAGCAAGGGAGATTTAGGTTAGACATTAGAAAAATCTTCTTAACTGTAAGGGTAGTTAAGCACTGGAACAAATTACCTAGGGAGGCTGTGGAATCACTGTCATTGGAGGTTAGACTAACACCTGTCAGGGATGGTCTACATAATACTTAGTCCTGTCTCAGTGCAGGACTAGATGACCTATCGAGGTCTCTTCCAGACCATAATTTCTATGATTCTATCATATTTTTCTCTTCTAAACATCTGATGGACTCAAAAGAAAAACCTTTGTAGAGAATAAAAATGTTTATAATACATCTACATCAACCTGAATTCTGCATTTCAAGCAATAATATGCGGCTTTAATCTTAAATTTATCACCTACACCATTAAAGATAAGAAAGATAAAAGGCCAGTGGAGAAATAATAGCAGAGGAATACTGACACAGAGGAAGTCTGGCTGATTAGAGCTAAGGGGGAAATGGTGTGGGAGGTATTACTATTTACATAAAGTAATGTCTACAAATATGTTCAGATAAAACTTCAGATTCTTATAGGGAGAATAGAAGTCATTCCTCTTTTTTAAAAAATGGAATATATGCGGAAATAAGGTCATTACAATATTTTCAATGAGTAGCAAAATTTAAACATGTGATAGGACTCAACGCATGATTGTTTGACTGACATAAATCAACAATTATTTCTTTAAAGTATATATTCCACTATATTTGATACTTGGAAAATATTCCATATTTTGGTTGGTTGATCAATTAACCACTTAACACCACTTAAACAATTCAAGGCCAAATCCTCTGGTCACCTCCATGGGTCTGAAATGCAATGGAAATGCCACGTTTCAAATGTTTGGGGAAGGCGGTGGGAGTAGGGATAAGGGGATTCAATAGTTATGTATGAGCTCATTGTCTCGCATTGCAGTTGGATTTTGAATAGATTGTGGAAGCAGCAGACTCATTGTGGGACAAGACATGGGACACATTAGTGATTCCTCTGGCAAGCCTACAATCTCCCTGCGTGTCTGTAAGGCACCTAATATGCTTTTAGTGCCATATGAATAATAATGATAGCAGCAGAGCAGTAATGTGCAAGCTACTGTGCTGCGGGTTGGGGCCGAGTGCTCTGTTCCTCCACTCCGTGTGTATCTCCCTGAGCTCACAGCCCATTTAACTCAAACATGACAGGAAATAATACCACTTTTGTATCAATCTTCTTTGTCTCACCTATTTAAAACTCCCATCTTTTATTCAAACTGAGTATGCCCATCACTTGCTTGTGTTTGTTGTAAGACCATAAGTTTATATCCCAGCTTGTGCCCTTGTGCAAGGAAATGAAGATGAGAAAGACCTACTCCGCTCCTGGCATCCTTCTGTGGGATACCCAGGATTGGCTCCTCATGCATAGAGGCAAGGTGCTATTTCCTTCCTTCACACTGGGTGGGAAAAGAGCAAAGCCTTGGCAAAGAGCTGAACCAGGGGAGAGGGACATAAAATTTTCTTCTTGAAGCAAGGGGAAAGCAGGCATAGCACTGTCAGTCCCTCTGCCATAATTCCTTCCCAGAGATGCTTTTGGGACAGCTCAGCAGTGTACCACCCCTGATTGTGGTATGTAGTTTAGCGACAATCTATCCTGACTGTCGGGTAGATTGTAAACTTTCTGGGTCAGGGGCTGTGTTCTTTGAAACAGATTTGTAAATGCTACCATCATGGGAGGTAGAATAGTTGAAGGAGCAGGGAAGATGGGAGGACCATGAAACAGATATGCATTACACATCTCAAAGAACAACAATTACTGTACAGGCGAGTAACTGGTTTTATTCCTTCCAGTGGTGACCAACCAGCAGCTTCCTCATAGGACTATTGGAAGAGTGACTGAGCACCAATCTGCCCAAGTTTGCATCAGCATCAGCACAGGAAACTTGAGTAATAGCACAGTGTCTGGAAAAGGTATAGTCAAATGACTATGTTGATGCTTTGCAGATGTCTACTACAGATATGTTGCTCAAAAAGACTATGATGTGAACTGAACCCTAGTAGAATGGGGTGTTATTCTCAAAAGGAGTTGAAACCTTAGCTAGGTGAAAAAATGTTTAATAGAGCCTGATATCCAGTGGGATATACATTGAACTGTAACAGGCTGTCTCATAAACCTTTCAGTATAGGCCACAAAATGTCTAGGACAGGATATCAAAGACTTTGTAAGTTCTAGGTAATAAGACAATGCCCTACAGACCTCTAAGATATGAAGCCTTTCTTCTGCTTTGCTGAAGTGAGTCTTCAGAAAGAACACTGGAGGATGAATGGTCTGACTAAAACTGGAATGCAGAGACAACCTTGGGCATAAATATAGAGTGTAGCCTGAGAGAGACCTTATGGAATACCATGTAAAGAGGGTCAGATAGAAGTGCCTGAATCATTGACACTCTTCTAGCAGAAATAATCACTACAAAACATGCTGTTTTCATTAACAGATAGGTAAAAATGATGTTGCCATAGGTTCAAAAGGAAGCCCTATTAAGACAATACCAAATTCAGGTCCCATAGTGGAACCGGACATGAAACAAGCAAGTAGATACATAAGCCCCTTAAGGAATCTTACTATCAAGAGGTGTGAAAAGACTGAAGATCCATCCACAGGTAGGTGTAGCACTGAAATGGCTGCCAAATGGAATCACTAAACTGACTGAGAGGCCAGTAGACTTCAGGTATAAGAGATAATTCAGTATATGTCTGGTCTCTGTGTGAAAAGGCGATAGATGGTGCAACTCAGCCCACATCAAAAACCTTCTCCAGTTTGCTGTGTAGGTGGCTCTGATGGAATCCTTTCTACAGTTGACCAACATGCCCTGGACATCCTGAGCATAGCTCACCCAGTTATCATGCAAGATGGATGAAGACTTTGCAGTTTGTGGTGCAGACACTTACCCTGGTTCTCAGACAAGTGATCCTCGACCAGAGATAGATAGAAATATTGGTGATTGTACTGAGAGTTGTTGTAGGTCCATATACCAATATTTTTTTGGCCAGGCTGGTGCAATGAGGATTAAAGTTGCGTTCTCCCATTTCAGCTTCCTCTCAGGACTAAAGTAACTGGAGGGAATGTGTACAGTAGATGACTTGACCAGGAGAAAAAGAAGAAGCTTATGGAGCTTGGCCTGCAACCTGCCCTGGAGCCAAATCTCCTATAGTGTTGTTCAGGTTCATCACAGAGAAGTTGATTGCAAGAGATCTCCATTTGTGAAAAATCCATTGTAGGATCTCCTTTTTTGGGAATCAGGAAAAACATGAATAAAAGCCTTTCCCTTTATGTCGGTAAGGAACTTCCTGTATTCCTCCCAATTGAAAAAAAGACTGCAATTCCTGTAGTAAAACCTTATGTGATAGGTCACTGAAAATGGACAGGGAAGTTGGGTTGGGGAAAGGAAGGTATACCCATTGCTGTGGTATTGAGGAAGAGGAGTATAAGTGTCCTACTAAAGGTTAGAGCAAAGATTTATTGGAATATCAGACTACTGTAAAATTGTTGCTTATGGAAGAAGAGTTTCTACTGGAGTGGTCCTTAGCACAAGTTTTGCCATACAAAATAAACCAAAGATTTTATATAGTATGGTTGATCCTAACTAATGTATTCTAGTCTTATTTAAACAAGTAAATCTAAGATGAGCAAAACTGTCTGTGAAAATATTAAATAGGCATCAATATGCAGCATTTCCAATGGAAAAATTGTTAAGCCCTTCTCATTATGCATGACAAAAGATTAATTTATCACATGGTCACTCTATACATGTTTTGACAATGTCTGTCTTTTATTAGGTTTAAGGGTGTGTAGGCATCTTCTACAAAAGGAATAAATATTTAAAGTTTATTCAGAAACCTTCAAACTTCTACTGTTTCCCATAAGCTTTCTGACATTTGACCTAACCCTTACAGGTCATGACACTTTATCTGAGCTGGACATAATTACCAGTGACAACAGCTTGAAGCTATATTTTTCCTTAGTCCTAGTTATAGAGAAAAGAAGAAGAATGGGGACAGCAAATTAGGGGTTGGGCAGCAATCCAATTTGTAGGTTATTAGAGGAATATTTTCCCCTTGATGGACAAGCCTCATAGAAACTGTGGTCTCAGAGCAAAACACATGATATGAAGTCAGCGAATTTCAGTCAAAAGTTATTTTCACATACCTGGCACAGTATCAGGGAGTAACAAGTTTAAAAATACCAGTTCCTCTTTCAAGTAGCTCATTTTCTAATCTGATTCTAAGAAAAGATTAGAAATACTTTTGAAGTTATTCCATGGTAGCCTCCTTGTACAGGACAGTTCAGTCTCACCTTCTGAGAACCAACCATTGAATATCCATATGGATGCTACACTATAATTCTGATAGTACTCACTAATTAAAAGGAACTGTAGAAAATGGGGGGGGGGGGGGGAAGAATTACTAAGAATTGCAGAATTCAATGCAATGTTCAATTAGTTGTTATGACCCAGAGTTTAATCCTTAGGGTGAGATTCATCTTTGTGCAGAACACACTCAATGTCTATCACGTAAGCTACCAAAATTGGACTTAACATAGGCCTTGTTACCAGAGGAGTTTTATCCTTAGAGCACAAGAATCTATTTTACCTTAAATATTTTGTATTGTTCCCATTACTACAGTAACTAAGCAGCTCAAATGGCAGCCCCCACCCCCGTGAGGTAGGAAATATTATTATCCCCATTTTACAGATGGGGACATGAGACTTAGGTCTGGTCTACACTGGCAATTCAGGTCAACATAACACCACTTATGTCGACCTCCTAAAGTATGCATCTCCACTGGAATGTAAATTCCATTGATTTAAAGCCCGGTAAAGGTTGACCTAATAAAACCACCTCTGCAAGTGGAGTGGCACTGAATTCAAATTCCTTGGGTCAAATTTGCATCAGTGTAGGCAAAGCGCAACGTAAATCTATGCCATTGGCCTCTGGGAGGTATCCCATAATGCCCCATTGTGACCACTCTGGATATTCATACTCTGCTGTAACGTAGCCACGTATACAGGAAATAATTCCTCCCCTCAAGCCCTGGGAAATTTTGAATTTCCATTTCCAGTTTAGACAGCGTGGAGAGAGCTTTGTAGCTGAACTGCTCATGGAGACTGCATGGCCCAAACACGCTCCAGCATGGAGTTGACCAGAGATCTTGGATCTCATCAGTCTGTGAGGTGAAGAGTCTGTTCTGGCTCAGCTCCAAGCCAGCAAAAGAAATTTAGATATCTACAAGAAGATATCTCATGGCATATTGGAGAAAGGGGACAACGAGGACGTGCAGCAGTGCCACATTAAGATCAAAGAGCTGAGGCAGGGTTATCAGAAAACTACAGAAGCTAACAGTCGTTCTGGCTTCTCACCCAAAACATGCCGCTTTTACAAGGAGCTGCATATAATTCTTGGCAGTGACCCCACCATGCAGCATCAATTCCTGCGAAGAATCCCAGTCCAGGACGAATGAGGATGCCTCTGTGGATGAGGAGGATGAGGATAAGCAGGGTGCAGGAGAGCAGGGTATCCATTCTCCCTCGGAGCCAAGACCTGTTCTTTTCCCCAGAATAGTCCAGCCACAAAGAAGACAGCAGGACTGATCGAGATGCAGGGGAAGGCACATCTGATGAGTATCTATGGCAAATCTAATTTTTGTGGTTATGTCCCCAGTTCAGCTTCTTAAAAGGAGTTTGTGTTTTTGAGGGGAGGGTCTTAATGGATGGTGACAAACTTCAGTGGAGGGTTACCCCCGGAAGAGACTATTTATGTGCAGAGGTATGCTGCGAGAATACTCTGTGGATATCTCAAGGAAACTTTCACGTAAGTAATCTGTTAACCTTTGCAGAAGGTTGCTGGGGAGGGCAGCTTTATTTCTTCCATCATGGTAGGATAATTTTCCCCACCACTCTGCTATTAAATCAGCAGGCATCATAGCGGAACACAGCATAGCAGTGTAAGGGCCAGGCCTGTACTCTGATGCTTGTAGCAAATATTCCCTTTCCACTGATATCACACCGTCACCTAGGGAAGATGACGCAAGTTTAAAGTACCCGACCAATACAGTCACTCCGCTTTATTCCTCTGCCATTGATGGGATCCCTGGGCACCTGCCCAAGACTATTCCTAATCCTGGTAATGTTGCAATGGGCAGTATGGGTTGGGACACTGGTTGTCCTATGTTTTCTGCTGCTAAAATTCACCTGCATTGCCCTCTAATTTGTTCTGCCCTCCTCCTCCCAAACCAATCTTTGGCATGTTACAGGGGAGCCTGGTGATCCCACTCCTTGCTCAAGTGTGGATTGTGGATTTTAGTGCTAATTAAGCCTCTCCATAATGGATGCAAGGGCCCCTTGCTTATCATGTCTGGAAAGCCACTCCAACCCATCCGCTACTTACAGATTGGAATGCGGGTCTGGCTTAGTCTTGTGAACGTGAAGAGGAGTTTTTACATTGTAACATTTCTTTTACTACTATGGGTCAGCTAGCAATGGCAACGTTTTGCTTTTCTTTTCTTATAGACACTTCAGCCTTCAGCCCACCTTGCAGAACTCCTGCTGAAAGACTTTCACAGATTAAGAAGTGGAGGGGAAAAAAAACTGTGGAATGACATGTTTAGCGACCTAATGGACGCCTTCGTGGCTGTGACACAAAGCTCAGAGCCTAGAGGATGTCCTTGTCTGAAAAACTAGACATGGAACACAGAAGATAAGCGCAGGAGCGTGATATACAACAGGAGATGTTGTGTATTATGTGGGATCAGTCCGACATGCCGAGGTGTCTGGTAGAGCTCCAGGAAGAGCAGCAGCAGGACAGACTCACTCTGCAGCTCCTCCAAAACACTCCACCACCTACCACTTTATCAGTCCCACCCCCAAGCACTCTCGGAGGAGGCTGTGCAGTATGTGCTTCACTCCACACTAGTGGAAGCAAGCAGAAAGACGCGACGGCCCCTTTAAGAACTGCACATAACCACAGTTGCTTGCACAATGACACTTTATAATGTTAACTTATCCTCTTTTCCCCCCATTGAAATGGGTTACAAATAAAACTTTACAGCTTTAAAAAACATCTGTCTTTATTCATTCATAGCTTGGGCAGGGAAAAAAAGGGGAGGGGGCCACTGGCGCAAGGGTGGGAGATGGGAAAAAGAAAGGCACAGCAGAGATATACATTACTGCAGTTCATTGCAAAACTGGTTTTTCAACACTTCCCATAGGTGAAGTGCTCCGCGGTTGGCTGTGTACATAGTGCTGGAATCTGGTCGCTCAATTTGCAGCCAGCCTATCAGCCTCCATGGCCCAACCCTGGGGGAATTTTTCACTGTTTGTTTCACATAAATTATGGAACACACAGCATGAAGATATTACTAGTGGGGTGTTCTTTTCACTGATGTCAAGCCTAGGGAGTAGACATCTCCATCTGGCCTTTAAACGCCCAAATGCACATTCCACCACCATTGAGCACTTGCTGAGCCTGTTATTGAAACTCTCCTTCTCGCTGTCCAGGTGCCCACTGTAGGGCTTCATTAGACAATGGAACAAGGGGTAGGCAGGATCCCCTGGAATTACTATTGGCATTTCAACATCTCCAATATTCAATTTTTGGTCAGGGAAGGAAGTTCCAACCTGCATCTTATTGAACAGACCCAAGTTCCTAAAGATGCACATGTCATGCGCCTTCCCTGACCACCCCACATTGATGTCGGTGAAATGTCCCTTGTGATCCACAAGGGTCTGCAACACCATTGAGAAGTATCCATTCCCGTTTATGTACTCTTTGGCAAGGTGGTCAGGTACTAGGAGAAGGATATGAGTGCCATCTATTGTCCCCCACAGTTTGGGAACCCCATTATGGCAAACCCATTCACTATGTCCTGCACGTTTCCCAAAGTCACTTACCTTCGTAGCAGAAGTCTATTAATGGTCCTGCACACTTGTATCACAGCAGCTCCAACGGTGGATTTACTGACTCCGAATTGATTCCCAACTGACCGGTAGCAGTCCGGGGTTGCCAGCTTCCACAGAGCAATGGCCACTCGCTTCTCCACTGTCAGAGCAGGTCTCAAGCAAGTATTCATGCACTTCAGGGCTGGCGACTGCTCTGCACAAAGTTCAGAGAAAGTGGCCTTTTGCATACAAAAGTTCTGCAGCCACTGCTCATTATACCACACCTTCATAACAATGCAATCCCCCCAGTCTGTACTTTTTTCCTGGGACCAGAACTGGCACTCCATGGACTGAAGATGAAGCATGACAGCCTGCAGTAAATGGGAATTATTTCATTCTATGGCTTGTAGCAGGGCAGCCTCTGTAACATTGCTATTTTCCATGCTGCAGCTCCTGTCTTGCCTTTGAAAATACTGCAGGATAAGCCAAGAGGTATTTGCGATGCTCACAATGAGAGTGCAGAGCTGAGCGGGCTCCATATCTCTCTGGCAACAGCATGCATGCAGTATAGAAAAATGGCGTGAAAAAGCATTTACAGTTTGTTTAGGACAAGAAGGGAATGGGAGGAAACATGTTGTCCTCCCATGATGCAACAAGCTTCCCAAAAACCTCTGTGGCTAGTTGCATTGTGGGATAGCTACCTACGGTACACTGTGTTGAACATTGACCCAAGCATGGCGAGTGGGGACGCAAGAGCCCAGCGCAAGGACTGTGGTGTGATCACGCTCCTGTGACTTCTATAATTCTGCGGGTGAAAGTTGATTTAAAGTAAATCGACTTCACTCTGCAGTGTAGACATACCCTAAGTGATTTGCCCAACATCAAAGACAGGCTGCGGTAGAAAAGGGAGTTGAACCTAGCGGTCTCAAGACCTAAGCAAATTCCCTGGCCTCTAGAGCATTCTTCCCTAGATAAATGTTTGTCTTTAGTGGTTTGTATGTATGTAGCTGAAACGATGCCAGATGTTGTCCTAATATTCCTGGCCCCCTTTAGTAATCCTGCCACCTCCTTCTCCTCAATCAAATGGGGGCCCTCTTATTTCCATATATATCTGCTTTCATCTCCTTGCCCTAGAATGGTGGTGATACTCTTGCCACAAAAAAAGAGTCTCATCCACCCTTCATGCCTCCCCTCAAGTAGCTATTGCCACTCTTTCATTCTGTTGATGAAACATCAGTTACCGCATGGGAACCAACAACAAAGCAGCAAAGGACTGGGAAAGTAGCATGGACTCTGACTGGTTCCTTCCAAGAGTTTCAACATACCCTATCATCTAGCAGCCAGCTATTCTTCCTTCTGCCTAGAATTGTGTCTCCTGCTAGTCTAGTTGAAAATATAAGAAAATGGCCAGTCTTCAACACTTGAGGGGTTGACCGTGTTTTAAGAGTTAAAAATTATGGGACACTCGGTATAACTTCATGGCGCTAAACCAGTTTGCACTACTTGGGAATTTGGCCTAATGAGTTTTATCTGTAATGAAAGGATAGGTGGAACAGAGAGTTCTGTTAGTTAAGTGTTCACTGCCTGAATGCTAATTAACTAGTCTCTAGATTTGGCAGTGCTAGATTTGGTAAAAGTTTGGCTATTTAAGACCCTGCAGTGAGTTCTCTCAAATGAATGACATTCCCCTGATGCAACTTTCACTATGCCTGTGAATTTTGAACAATTATTCAGATTATTTTTAATAGTCAAAATATGTAATAGGCACCAAAAATGAATCAATGTACCAGTTTGATAAATATTATAAACCTTTGAGTTACTGAGAAAATAGTTCCTCTTTTGGATAAACTAGCATTGCTGGACATATTAAAAAAATACTATTTAAACCTGTAATTTCATCTGTGTAAGTAAATTTTCTGGTTAAAAATTAATATTTTTTGTAATGAGGCAGTAAGTCACTTGAAGAGATGGTTTAAACTTTTAAAAGGAACAATTTGAAATTAGAAATGAACATTTCGGAGTAAGACCAAAAGACGGCAGCTATAAAGAAAGGATATTCAGGTCTTTTGCCTTTTCTCTAGTACAAGAGAGTTACAGTTTTAAAAAAATTGAATCAATCCTTTAATCTTGCTGAGTGGGGAGAGGGAATATATGCAGTCTCAGATAACTTTTGCAAGAGTTTTTGATCATCCCTATCACTATCAAGAAGTAGTTGCTGGTAGCAGGAGGAAATTTAAAGGTGTTTTAGAGAAATAGTGGGTGAAATCACAGCCCAGTTGAAGTCAATGGCAAAACTCCCATTGTTTGTAGCCACTGGTTTTGTGTAATCACAGTCCACCAACCACACCCATATCCCTCACCTAGCCTGCTCCAGTATCCTCTGCATCCTGGACCATGTAGAAATAGAGGAGAGCCCAGTTCCTATTCTTATAAGGCTGGGAAGTTTCTGTACACACCTGCCCCACCAAAGCAGTCCTGCTGCATTGCAGGCCTGCCACAACTTCTGTATTGCTGGATAAAATTCACCTTAAATGAAAAACGTCAACAGCCCCTCTTCTCAGATAGGTATATGCATGAGCAAACACCTAATTGGAGACATATATTTGTGCATAAGTTAGTAGTTGCCAATGTTTATGCAACATTTGTACTCACCTAATTCTGAAAATCTGGCCCGTTATACAGTGTTTGTGACCATAAACTCAGTCACCAGAGTAAAAAGATATTCCAATGAGCTGCATCTGAGGGTGCAGCAGAGTGAGTAAAAATAAGCTAATTGTTTCAACTATAAATCAAGTTTAGGGATTGCAGTGGAACTGTTAAGATTGCTCATTTTACCAGTGAGTAAGTTAAAATGATTATTTACTAGTGACAAAAGCTATTTTAGCAAAATAAAGCAAAAACCTCTGTTAGACAAGTCACATAATTACCATATAACAAAGCTAGTATAAGAATGCTTTTATTACTATAATCAATGAGAGGATGTGACATAGCCAAAGTATGCATTAAATAAACAATCAAACTTCATCATGTCATGTAAATATTCAGTACTGTCAGTTGCCATTGCTTTCTGTCCTGCACATTTAGACCACAGGTACAGTGTTTTACTATGAAATATACAGAATAACATCCTATTTTAAAGTGCAAAGTTTATTAACATTTTAATAGATGGAAAGAAAAAGTCATTTCATTCAGGAAACATTTTAGAGTGAGAATATATTTTCTTATCCTAACTGTAGTAATTGTAATATACATATGGTATTATTAACACTGAACACCAATTATTGTACTTTATACAAATTTTATCATTTTGCTACAAGCAAAGAGATAGCAATTTGCTTTATCTCTAGTTTGATATTGCTTAATACATATGGTATATAAAATAATTACACAAGCAGGCTTGATTAAATTTGCTTAATAAGCAAACTTGTCAATTAAAGACCGGTAAGGAAATCTTACTGATTGCCTTGAAATAAACTCTATTTCCATGTTATGAAGGACAAAAAGGGCATCAAGAAAACAAAGTGATTCATAATTTTGGAGTGTACATTTTCCTTACTGGATTCCCTTTAATTCTGCTTTTAAATTTAAAATGCGGCATGTTCTGCCAGTTCTCTTTCTAGATTTTTAATATCATGGTTAGCACCTAGGTATCTTAGCATGTCACAAATTTTTAAAAGAACTCACAGAATTTTAATGTCTCTGTCTCCCAAATGGAGGGAACTTGTTTTGTTTTTTATCGGAGTATCACAAAGATGGAAGAAGCTTCTTCTGTATTTCATTGTGTAGGCATGGAGGTTTGTAGCCATGCTGATGTAGTCTGGGAGTAGAGCTGGGGGGAATTTTTGGATTAATAGTTTATTTGCTGGAAAAATGTGCTCTTGTGAATATTAAATCAGGAAGAATGGGGACTTAAACTTAAGTCTCCCAAATCCCACCTGAAAGCTCTAACCACTAGGGTATGAAGTTGGTTACCTTTTCCTTGGTTTTGTGAATGGAGTTTCCAAATTTCCTTTGCATTTCAAACAAAACCAAACCTTAGATTCAGGTCAAACAAAACGTTTCAATCAATCCTAAAAAAATGTTTGTTTTCCCAGAAAAAACAAACATTTTTGTATTGGGTTGATCCTAAATAACTTTATCTTTTATTTGCACAGCTGTACCAGGCAGTGAGCTCTGCAGTCATTGGCCAACTGCTGAAAAACACCTTCACCTTCATATCACTGTCTCCATCCCTGGTTGGCTTGCGGTTGGCAATTCCATTGCTCTAGTTGACTCTAGCTGCTGAAGGCAATCATAGTCAGAGAGTGAAGTGGTAATCCCTCAGGTTAGATTGGTAGATAAAGTCTTGAGCTTGTCCATATTCCACATAGAACCAGTGTAAGAAGGGGAGTCATTGGTGACAAGTTGTCTGTTTCTTGTATCACTAAACTCCTGCATTTTGAACAGCACACATTGAACAACAGTGGTATGCAGACTATCCAGTTGTATACACAGAGCTGGCAGATAGCTAGAATCACATAGAGCGGAAGGATGGTCCAGGAGTTAGTGTGCTGGCCCACAACGCTGAAAACCTCAATTCATATCCTCTGCCCTGTCCCAGACTTCCTGTGTGACTGTGGGTAAATTACTTAAGTCCAGATCCTCAAAGGTCTTTACTTCCATAAGTTAGGAGCCCAAATACCTTTGAGGATCTGGGCCTAAGTCTCTCTGTGACTCAGTTTCCCATCTATAAAATAGGGATAATGTTTTTTCCCACCTTATGGGGGTTGGGGGGATGTGAGGCAAAAGGCATTAAAGATTATGGCTAAAATAGATAATCTGGCAAGCAAAATGTGAGCTAGCAGCTAAATTATTTTTGGTGGGGAGCACAGAAGGGAGCAGTTTCACTAGCTTTCAAGTAAATGAACAACACTGTAGGCTGAGTGGAGTAAGAGGTATTGCTCAGTCTTTGCACCCTGACTGTGCATGGATAGCTCTACAAACAAGTAGAGATGGTTTTTACTGGACATACAGTAGCTGGGATGAGGTAGGGGTTAAAGTAAGGGGAGGCTAGGAAGAAAGCAGTTGCTCCTCATTTGCTAAAGGCAGAACCAGAGTTCTTTACACTTCCTGTTTTAGGTAAGTGCTTCCAGAGCGCCCCCTCCTGTTTCAATCTATTCTAACTACTGGAGACAGATGAACCTACCCGATTTGGTTTATCATCTGGTGTCTGAGAATCAGGGTGAGGTACATTCTATTGATTCAAGGTGAGTTTTATTATGTTAATATTCAAATAGCCCTATACACTACTTATGGACTAAAGATGCTGGGCCAAACTCTGCCATTATTCACACCCGTGAAGCCATAATTGGACAAATTGTTTTCACACCATTGTAAATGTGTAAATGTCACTCAGGGCCAGTCACTAATGACTTCAGTGGAGTTATTCTGAATTTACACTGGTATGAGAGTAGAATTCATCCTCTGACCCAACAATACAGGAGCTTGCACCTCTTGCAGTTATCTTGAAAGAGAATTGGCCTGTGTGGGCAAAGGTCTCCACAAGCAGACTCATTCCTCCAAGGAGTGTGTCATGCCATGCTGGTGAGAGAGGAAGTAGCAAAGATGCTTTTATTATGAGATCTGATAAGAAAAGCAGTTCTTAGGTTTTGTTTTTATTTCTGAATCTGAGATTTCCAAGAGCTTGCTAAATAGTTCCATGGATTTAACATTTAAGGCTGAGATTTTCAAAGTAACATATGGGCTGAGGATGTGCAATTCCAAGTAAAATTAGAAGAAACGAGGGGTCAAAATCCCTTAGATGGTTTTCAAAAGCAATGCCAAAAATGTTTAAATTTCTGTATTTTTTCCAGTGTTGTCCACAAGTTAATATGAAGAACTTAATTTTGAGATTTGGCCTGTATTTTCCCCAGTGCATTTTTGCACAAACAACTAAACCGTGGAACACTTTCTAGCATGTAAACTTTTACTGCTTGAATATGCCAGCAAATCAGGTAGGTACACATCTCATATACAATGCACTAGAAGTTATTTTCACCCGCAGTTATTTATGAGCACCATATGTGAGTGCAAAAGCAAAACCCCAACTGTGGCCCTTCTACAAATCAAGGCCATTCTCCTTGGAGAAATCAAAACCCAAGCCTGAGCTCCAAAGCCACCACGACTCCTAAGTTCTTATCATTCTGCTCAGGCTAACAGCTAGCTGGGAGCATATGAGTCCTGGGTCCTTGGGCTCCAGACTCAATTTTATTTCAAGAATAAATAAATAACATGTTTAATATCTCCCTTCTAAAAGATAGTTTAAAAGTTTCAATTTTTCATTTTGAAACAAGACACCTTTTTTCTAGAATTTTCCCATGGAACAGAATTTCCAACTTTTGACCAACCGTATCCATAATTTAGGGAAACCTGCAGGAAATAGAAGGGGAAATCTAGAGAGAAGATCTGTGGCAAGAGACTCACGGAACCAGGAAGCCTGTAAATGGGGCTGTAGGAAAGAGAACGACTCTGGCTACAGGTGAAGAAAAAAGGAAAGGCTTGAGGCAATACAGCATGGGTAGAGGCCCAGTGGCATTAATGTACTTGTTAAGAGGCCTCAGCTTGGAATGCTTCCATTGAAGGGAGAATTCCTCCCGCTACCAATCCGCCTTCAGATTTGCTTTTCTCATATCAAAGACACAGGAGGGGATTTTAAACTGCAAACCAACTGTGGTAGTGGATTGAGTGGAAGGTCAGGGTTTTGCTCAAAATTGGTATGGGACAAAGATGGGGAATCCACATGGACAGGAGGGACACAGCAGATGCACCCATCACTGCTTCAGCTAGTGGCTGATGCTTGATCTCGTTTCTCCATTTTGGTGAGATGGGAGAATTCACCCATAAGCAAGGAAGCAAGTTTGCCTGTATTCTAACATGGATCAGTGCAGCCTTCTGATCCCTGTCTCTGCTGAAACTTGCAGTGGCTTTATGGTGAATCAAGATGTCATCAGGTTGCTCAAGAGTTTCAGGGCAAACATGGGTGGAGACTCATCATGCGGGCATTATGATGTACCTCTGGGATATGCAGGAGTCTGAACTTGTCATGTGTCTTCCTGTCGTTCCTATGTATTACCCTCATGGACTAAGACAAGAGAACAGTGCCCTCAGATTTTACCCAGTATGCTTAGCCCCTACTCACCCTCTTAGCAAAAATAAAGCAGAGGTAAGGGATATGTGATTACCAGTTTTAGGAGAAGACTCTCTCACCGCCTTGTGGATGTCTCAGAAATGACATGCATTCTTTTCTATTTGAAATACTTCCAGCTGGGGTCAGAATAGGTAGAAACTAATTTCTCTTTATATTCTGCAACAAGTGATTACAGAAATCTGAAAGCATCTAAAATGTGTCATACAGAGTCGTGAGCTCCTAGTTTTTTTGTCTCCTGCTCCAGACTACTTAATACACATTTATACTTACTACATCAGAGACATATTTTAGTACCAACAAAAATATTGCCCAACTTCCTGAGTCTCTCAGCTGTCTTTAAGGGTTATGCTGTTTGCCAGTATAATAGAGCATATGATGTTCATGTCTTGCTTAGTGAAAGAATACATCGCTTGTTAAAGAAAAAGCATTCTTTCTACAGTCAAAAATATTTAACAGCCTGATGAAATAAAGAGCTTGGTGGATCCTAGGCAGAACCAGAGAAAGGATTTTTTTCCTTTAAGGTTTTATTAGATAAAGAACATCAGCATTTACAGGTCCCCAAATTTTACAAGGCATACTCAACCAATACCAAAATTTACCATCCGACGCAGAAAGCATACTTCCCCAATCTTTACAATGAAGATTGGTGGGAATGAGAATCATAGAACTGTAGAACTAGAAGGAACCCCGAGAGATCTTCTAGTTCAGTCCTCTGCACTCAAGGCATGACTAAATATTATCTAGAGAACATCCCTGTTAGGTTTTTGTTTAACCTGCTCTTAAAAATCTCCAATGATGGAGATTCTACAACCTCCCTAGGTAATTTATTCCAGTGCTTAACTATCCTGATAGTTAGGAAGTTTAACCTAATATCCAACCTAAACCACCCTGCTGCAGTTTAAGTCCATTGCTTCTTGTCCTATACTCAGCAATTGAGAACAATTTTTCTCCATCCGCCTTGTAAAAACCTTTTATGATAATGATAAAGTACATGTCCCCCCCTCAGTCTTCTCTTCTCCAAACTAACAAACCCAATTTTTTCAGTCTTCACTCATAGGTCATATTTTCTAGACCTTTAATCATTATTGTTGCTCTTCTCTGGACTCTCTCTCCAGTTTGTCAACATCTTTCCTGATGTGCTGCCCAGAACTGGACACAATACTCCAGTTGAGGCCTTGATCAGTGCAATGTAGAACAGAAGAATTACTTCATGTCTTGCTTACAAACACTCAGTACATCCCAGAATGATGTTTACTTTTTTTGCAACAGTGTTACAGTGGTGACTCATTTAACTTGTGATCCATTCTGACCCCCAGATCCCTGTCCACAGTGCTCCTTCCTAGGTTGTCATTTCCCATTCTGTATATGTGCAATTGATTGTTCCTTCCTAGAATGGAGTTCTTTGTATTTGTCCTTATTGAATTTCATCCTATATACTTCTGACCAGTTGTCCAGATCATTTTGAATTTTAGTATTATCTTCTAAGGCACATGCAACCCCTCCCAGCTTAGTATCATCTGTACACTTCATTATTCATCATGCCATTATCTAAATCATTGATGAAGATATTGAACAAAACCAGACCCAGAATCAATCCCTGGGGGACCCCACAAAATGCCCTTCCAGCTTGACTGTGAACCACTTTTAATTACTCTCTGCAAATGGTTTTCTAACTAGCTAAGCACTCACCTTATTGTAGTTCCATCTAGGTTATATTTCCCTAGTTTGTTTATGAGAAAGTCATGTGAGGGAGCATCAAAAGCCTTATTCAACTCAAGATAGATCACATCTACTGCTTCTCCTCATCTACAAAGCTTGTTACTTGTTATTAGGTTGGTTTGACATGATTTATTCTTGACATGATTTGTTCTTGACAAATCCATGTTGACTGTTACTTATCACTGTATTATCTTTTAGGTATTTGCAAATCATTTAATCATTTGCTCCATTATCTGTCTGGGTACTGAAGTTAAGATGACTGGTCTGTAATTCCCCACGTTGTCCTTATTCCCCTTTTTATAGATGGGCAAATATAGTGCCCTTTTCCAGTCCTCTGGAATCTCTCCTGTCTTCCATGACTTTTCGAAGATAAATCGCTAATGGCTCAGATATCTCCTCAGTCTGGTCCTTGAGTATTCTGGGATGTATTTCATCAGGTCCTGGTGACTTGAAGACATCTAACTTGTCTAAGGCTAGATCTACACTGACGGTGGCAAAGTCGCCGCTGTCACATCAACTTATCTGGATTGACTGAGCGGTCAGTGAAGACCCGCTCAGTCAATCCAGACGTCATGTACTAAAACCACCTCCTCAAGCGGCGTAGCGCTGCATCGATGGGAACGCAGTTCCTGTCAGCACAGTGCAGGCAGCACCCAGAAGAGAAGCACAGAAGTTGACGGGAGTTATGCAAGTTCTTTGCGTACTTTGTGTAACTCCCATCGACTGCCGCCAAATTGCCGAGGTAAGTGTAGACCAAACTTAAGTAATTTATAACTTGTTCTTTCCCTATTTTAGCCTTTGATCCTACCTCATTGTCACTGGCATTCATTAAGTTAGATGCCCAATTGCTACTAAACCTTTTGGTAAGAACTGAAACAAAAAAGTCATTTAGTACTTCTGTCATTTCCACATTCTTTGTTATTGTTTTCTCCCCCGCCCATTGAGTAATGGGCCTTCCCTGTCCTTGGTCTTCCTCTTGCTTCTAACATGAGACAGTGAAAGATACTTTCTCACAAAATTCACCTGACTGTAGGTGAGTACTTAAGTTATATTATCTGCTCATCCTCGCATAATACAATTGACTTTTGCATGGAAAGTGAAATCAGGAGGGAGGAAGGGGAATACAAAGTGATGGAAAAACCCCAGTGATCCAGCTCTCATTAATTACAGAGCTAAAAGCACACAAAAAAAGGATTAAAGATGGTAATGTGCAATAGTGATGGCACACACCCCCACACTAACTCCAGTCTCCATTTCCAACATGGTAGCTCATCTCATGGCCTTCCAGAGGCCCATGGAATATTTGTGAGGCATGGCGGAAGAAACAGACTTAACCTGGTAAAAACTGTTTTGCTTGATGTCACTCCAAGGGAAACTGGGACAACCACAAGGAAAGATTTGTTTCAGAGATCCAAGAAAGCAGACAGTCCCATCAGGGGAGAAGCACTGCTGGCATCTATGCAATCTAAGATTTGCACTGCCAGGATCAGAAACTGCTGCTTTAAAACATCCATCACCATCATTGTCTTTAACCAGCTTTTGAAGAAGCATCTTGCCAAAGGTTTAGTAGTTGCTAGTGGGCATTTTTGCTGTGCATGACATTTCAGCAGTTTGAGCAGGTGGGGCAGGAATTCTTCCAGCAATAGGAAGGAAGAAGAGTTTGCAGTCAAAAGACAAGGGTGAGGGGGGAGGGAGGATTGTAGAGAACTATCTTTCTTCCCATTCTTACAGAAGCCTGAGCTGGGAGGAGCAATAGAAAATCCCATTAGATAAGCCATTGGGAACATTTCAGAGAGTGGCATACGGACAGTCCAGCAATCTGTTACTCTAGGAGAGGAGGACACAGAGTTGACAAATGACTGGCAGGAATGTTTTGAAATCATAGTGGCAAAGTAGGATAGCAGGCAGCAGGGGAGGATTTATTTCAGAGACATATTTAATAAACCAGGAGGAATCCAGTGTGGGAGAACTGTGGATAGTGACTAAGCCCTTTTGAAAACAATGCTGAGATTGCTTTGAGTCAGTTGGTATCAGCAGGTTTAATAGCTCCTAAAGTGGGCACCATCTAAGACTCCTAGATGATTAGATAAAGCCAGAAGGGACTTTTAAAATCATCTAGTCTGATCTTCATAACACTAATGATAGCATTTCACCTTGAACAATAACTGATGGTAAAATTAGATCACAAATAACCCTAATATATCATCTTTCCCAGTTTGTTTGATTTCCTATAAGTGTATGGACCAGCGCAGAGTGCAATAAAATGAATGGAAAGTACATTCACCATCAATGCTTGTGGTAAAGTCAGTGATAAAGACTTTAGAAAGATGTATGCAGTTCTGTTGGTGATGTCAACAGCATATTACTGAGGTAATTCATGGGAAGATATCTGAAGACTTAAGTTATCATGTACGGATATCTATAGTACTATGGTTTAGATCAATGGTTCCCAATCTGGGATGCAGGACCCCCTTGGGGGGCACCAAAGACTACAAGGGTTCTTTGAGGCTTCAGTAATTTTGAGGTCATTTAGCCCCCTGAACTCATGCCAGGCGCAGCCCCCCTGAGCTCTGAGCCAGCCAAAGCAGAGGAGCAGGCCCTCCAGGCCTGCACTGGTTGGGCGTCCAGCTGGAGAGGAGCAGCCTTGTGCCAGTGGGGGCCTGGAGCACTCCCAGTCAACCTGCCAGGGCTCACCTCCATTACCCTCAGTCCATTAGGGACGGGAAGAGGCAGGGCCACACTGGGCATGTGGTGGCGGCTGTGCCAGGGAAGGCTTAGCTTCTCACTCAGGTAAGAGTAATTTATTATTAATGTAATTTAGTGTTATCATCATCATCATCATGTGTTTATAGGGGTTATGTGTGTTTATGGCCAGTGAAAAACAGAGTGGGGGACATGCATTTTACTTAGTGTTAACTAGTAGGGCTTTCACTCAAAATGGTTGGGAACCACTGGTTTAGATGACAGAGCATAAGACTATCTAAAGCTCACTGAAGTCTTTTCATTGACTCCAATGGTATTTCAAATCTTACCCATGTAACTGCACATGGATATCAGTGTGAGGATAAAAGAACAACTTTTTCCCTGCAGAAGTCATAAGAAGAGCATTACTTTAGACTGGAGCCTGCAATTGCTAGGATTTCCTTGAAAGGAAAACATAGAATTTGTAATCAGATTCTATTAACTGGAGGAACCTAAAGATAAGTTTTCCGTGATTATTCCTATATAAAGTAGACGCTTAAGCCAAAGATTGGCATGCTGCCGATAGAGCAAGTTACATTAAATATCTCATCAGAGTAATACCATTTACATACAAAATCCCACTGTAAATTAGCACACCACAGGGGACACGTTTTCACATTATGCAGTCAGGTAATATTACACTTTGGGTATTCCGCCTTCACAGACTCTTCGAAGATAGCTTTACGTTAATGAACAATGGGGTAAAGTAGCATCTCATATTCCATACTGATATGGTACAAGCTCCTGCTTTTTCTCCTTTTTGATTTTTCATTGTTTTTCAGTGCTTTAAACACAAAAATGAATTTGTTCATATTAATGCATTTGAAGAGTTAGATTTCAACTCTCGGAGTTCCATGATCTTAACAGAAAAGGTGGATGGCCTACCTTGTGACTCGAAGCACAGCAGAGCTGAGTTCACAAGCAACCTTGGGGCTTTCACTCCTGGAGCTGCCTGGGACTGGCAATATTCAGACTCAGGGGAGATTTCAGTCTCCCCATAACAGGCTGACTCAAGGGCTATGCTGCAGTTTTGCCTCCTTTTTCTAGATGCATGGCTGGTATTCAGTGACATCTTCCATGAATGGATGGAAAGGAAGAGGCAGCATGAATCAGCTAACAGTTTAGTCCCTGCCTTTTGTAGAGTTTAGCGGGTCAAGAGATAAGATGTATTCAGAGGAAGGGCAATGAGTGAGTTTTGGGAAAGCCTTCCTAACGCCATGTGCTCTTTCCATAAGAAAGTTTGCCATATTTACCTTACTCTGTCTAGAAAGGTAGACAAGGGAAGACTAAGCTCTTAAGAATGCTTTATACTTGGATATTCATTAAACCTGAATATGTAATTGCTTTGTACACTGTTCTGTGAACTTTTTAGCTTTTGCTGGAGGCTCTCCCTTTCAGTTTCTGGAATGAAAAGCCTTTGCAAATGCTCTTTACAGTACATGGCCAGCATAGTGTTTGTTTATTTTAGAGGCAGCATAATATAGCAGTAAAGATGATAGGACATCTTGAGTTCTAGCCCTGTCTGTTGATTTTCTGAGCAATGAAGGGCAAGTAAAATAATCTGTGAATCCATTTACCATCTGTAAAAGGAATATATTTTTTCATTTACTTAGATTGGGGCCCCCGTTTTGCCAGGTGCTGGACAAACATTGAAACGAAGCCTCTGCCCCACTGAGATCACAATCTAAACAGACAAAGGGTGGGAGAAATCAAGGAGTATGTTACAGTTGGGGAACTGAGGTACAGGGTTTTAAGGGGCTTGCCCAAGGTGTCACAGGAAGTCTGTGGCAGAGTTGGGAATTGAACCCAGATATATTTGTTAGGCTCAGGTCATTCCCCCAGGCACAGGACCAACCTCCCCCAAATTATAGCTACACCTACCTCACAGGATAACAATCCATGTTACTAAAGGCCTTTGAGCTCTTGGAGATGAAAAGCTGTAGAAGTTTAAATGGGTTGAATTCTTCCCTAGGCAGATAGGAAGTACAAAATCTTGCATGTCACAGGATCCCCACAGGAACATGTGTAGAACAATCACAAAGAGGGACCTCCAGGTTCTGATCCTATCCTTGGATGTGGCTACACATGGGACTAATTCCAAAGCAGGAATATAAACCCAGATCCATAAAGGGACTTAGGTATTGCAATGGTAAGTGTTGCAGCACCTAACTTTTAGGAGCCTAAGGAATGACCCTCCCCATCCCCACCTCCAACCCACACACACACAGGAACACCTCTGAAATCCACAATACCTGAGTTAAGTGTCTAGACCCAGATCCAAAAAAGGTATTTAGACTACTAACTTCCACTGAAGTCAATGGGGGCCCTACACACGTCTGATTTGTGAATCATTCTGCGACCTTGGTGGAAAATAGGCATCTGGATCCCTAGAGGAAGGCACCAGCACTCATGACCAGAGCAGAAACTCAGGCGCCAAGGGAACTATAACCCTGAAAACTTGGTTGTTGAGTGAGCTAAAGCACCTCAGGGTTTGATGGATCACAGTGGAGCTAAAACTGGGAAGTAAGCACCTAAGTCTGGGGTTTAGGTACTTAAATACCTTTGTGGATCTGGGCCATAGTTACTCCCTTAGACTGCATAGCCCTAGTTGTGGAAAAGCTCTGAAAGTTCACAGCATAAAGCTGAGATTTTTGTTTTAGCCTTGTGCAGCAGAGCACCCTTTCATCCAGACCAGTAAGACCCACTACAATCACGTAGCTGGGAAGCCCCAGGCTGCATGGCCCAATGAAGTTAGTGCACCAGGTGTCTGCACAGAAGTTATGCTGATTAAGTCCTTCAAATTATAAACCAATTCTCTACTACATAAGGGAAAAATACAGATTTTTCAATTAGAATCCTAGACAACTGAAGTCAATGGGAGCTTTGGCAGTGCTTTCAGTGGGTTTAGGGTCACACCTTGACCGCTCATTTTTGTTAGAAGTTAAACATTTGCATTTATAGAAAAATAAATAGGTCTGATTAGATTCTTAAGGAATAACAATCCCTTTTAACAACCCCATGGGATTCCCAGCCATTACAGGATACTGGTAATTAGCCTGCCTCATGCAAATACTCTGCACTCCTCTCTGATCCCATGGGACTGATCTAGCACTTTTCCCTGTCACCACAAACTACCTTACCACTCTTCTGATAAGAGAAATAGCCCTTCTGTATCTCCCTGCCTCCTCAACTCTCCATCTATTCCTCAATCTTAGCTGAGAACAGCTTTTCACACTTGCCTATTTCTCTCAATTTCTCTGTTATGTAACTACTATTTAACAGGGATTAAAAACTGACAAATTGATAAGTCTCAAAATGTAACTGTAAACAGTGAAACATCATCAAGTGGGTATATATTTAATGAGGTCCTACAGGATTGGTCTTTGGACCTATGCTATTTAACATTTTTATCAATGACATGGAAAAAAAACCCAAAATCACTGATTACGTTTGCAGAAGACACAAAAATTGGAAGAGTGGTAACTAAAGAAGAGGATAGATCACTGATCTGGCACGATCTGGATTGCTTGGCAAACTGTGGGCATGATAGTAAGTGTAAATGTAGACATCTAGGAACAAAGAACAAAGGACAAACTGACAGGATGGGGGACTATCTTGGGAAGCAGTGACTGGATTTGAGCTTCTAATGTGACACTGTGGACAACAGGGGTACTGTGATCACTGGATGTATAAAGAGGGGAATCTCAAGTAGGAATAGAGTCTCTTTTTGGTAGTTGTAACACCCTTACTGGAATACTGTGTCCAGTTCTGGTATCCACAATTCAAGAAGGATGTTAATAAATTGGAAAGAGTTCAGAGAAGAGCCATGAGAACGAGTATAGGATTATAAAACATGTCAGATTTAAGGAGCTCAAATCTATTTAGTTGAAAAAAGGTTAAGGTAGACTGTGATCAAGTCACTCAAGTACCTACATGGGAAACAAATATTTGTTAATGGGCTTGAAAATCTAGCAGAGAGAGGTACAAAGCTAGACAAACTCAGACTGGAAATAAGGCATAATTTACCAGTGAGGGTAATAAATTATTGGAACCATTTACTAACGGTTGTGGTGGTACCATTGGCAATTTTTAATATCAAGATTGGATAGTTTTCTAAAATGCACACTCCTAAAAATACATGCCTTAGGAATTATTTTGGTGAAGCTCTATGGCCTGTGTTATATAGAAGATCAGATTAGATGATCACAATGGTCCCATCTGGCCTGGGACTCTATGAATCTATTAACTCTGGAAAGCATTTTGACATATGGCAATTAAAAAACAAAGTTCGGTTTATTGCATTTTATTGTGTATACAGAAATTCTATTTCCTGTACTGAAAAGTACCAAAATTTGAAATTAGTTAACAGCTGAAAAAGTAAATCATATCCTGTATCACTCAAATATCTGAACTTTGCAAATTCAGTACCATTAAGCTCTTGAAATTTAAGTTATTACACAGAACATACTCTGAGTAACTTGTAGATCAAATGTACAGAGACAGTGAAATTCAAAGGATGCATTTGTCATGTCATTCTAGATCAGTTAATAATCCAAATGTTGAATTATATTTATTAGATTTAGCATTAAAATGCCACTAAGGTTTAATTAAATTACAGAATAAATTTAAAAATCAATCCTGAAAAAGGTAAACTTTTATTCTGGGACTGTTGGATCAATTTTTAAAAATATTTTAGGTAAAGATGTAAAGTGTTTACAATACCACTAAATATAAATTAATGGAAAAAATACTGTGCAATTCTCCCCGCCAAAAAAAATAACATAACAGCCATACATCAACTTTATAGGTTATTTAGTTTGTCTACCAGAGAGCACTAACAATACAGCTAATGCAGAATTCTAACTTTATCTGGTGGAGTATATAAAGAAAGGCAAAAACAATACACTAAATAAATGTAGCTTGCACTAAAGGAGGAAAAATCCCAGATGGGTAACAAAATGCAGTATTTTGTGCTAATAACCTAGAGAATATACATGTGAGGCAAATTAAAACAGGAAAGCTATTTTTAGCCATGTAACTCAATCAAACCCAAATCATAATTTGGCTCAAACGCACTAGTCAGCAAGGAAATGAAATAAAATAGTTTAGCTGATTTCACATAGGTATTACAAAATGACCAGGGAAATCTTCAAACCCTGATTGATTGATCTAAGTTCTAAGCCATATGCACCATTGTAAAAATAGTCTGGTAAAGCTAACAGAGCTAACTGGCTCTACATTTTATTAATATGCACTTAATAGGTCAAACAGCAATCAAGCAGCTCACTTTGTGTCTTCTCATCCCAAATCAATTTAACAGACATGGGGAGCAGGATAGCATCACCACTCATTCCTGTCCATGGATTTTTTTCTCCATTATGCCCAGCCTGGCCATGTCCCTGCATACAGTGTCCCACCATCTAGACAGTACTCTGCCTTAGGTGCCTTGTCCAAAAATTCATAAAAGAATCAGTGAGAGGACTTTCATTGATATCAGTGTGTTTCGGATCAGTCCTTATCTAGCCATGAGTGTGACCAGAAAATGAATGCTGTACTCACCGTCAAAGAGTGGTGGGAACAACAGGAGAAAATATGTCCATTATGTACTTTGTGAAGTTTGGTTCATGTTCATGGAATATATCATGACTAGAACATGGTACTAAGAGGCAAAGAAAAATTAATTTGATAAGTGAACAAATATAGCTTGAGATTTACAGGCCTGATCTAATTTCATTGTGGTCCTTATTCCCCATTAATCCCTTGTTTGAGCATGAAATCCCCATTATAAGCAAACCTGATATAATTTATAGTAGTCCAGATAATTAACACTGATTGAAAGAGCCTGTTAGCCAGCCAGAGCCCATATATTCCCCACATAGTAGAAAAAGGGCTGACCAGTTACTGTCCTGTAGATAACTGGTTCTTGTGTGTTCCAAAAGAATATAGCTCCTTTATTTTGAGTGATTTTTCTCTTTTTTAAAAGGCCCATCTCTTAGGGGATAATATTCTTTTCTAAGATTACTTTGCATATGAAGGATGTCCAAAAAGCTGACTATGGCAATGTTATTTATTTCCACAATTTACTGAGGGCCTTTAGTAACTCATGAGTGGCAGAGTGAAGCAAAATAATGTGTGAATACAAAGGTAATGTATAATGTGGAAAAATAATGGGCAGATCCTCAGGGGGTATCAATCACCATAGCTGCATTGAAATCAATGCAAACATACTGATACACACTAGCAAGGATCTCATCCCTGGATCACAGTAGTTTTCCATTTAGTCTGAACTATATTCAGACATGTACACTCCTTTCATATGTACCCCACAACTTGTCATCATAAGAAACAAATGTGAAGAGCACAGAACTGGCTGCTATCACCAGTGTGTTTTGTATGTATTTCTTACATGCAGATTTCATTCCTACAGCATATTTTTCCCCAAAATATTTTTAACTTATTCAGCTGGCAATAAAGTACAAAGCTATACACTGTGTTAATCATAGTATCTTCTCCTAGTGAATTTAACAGCTAAGTTGCTGATGGCCAGAACTAATGCTATCAGTGTTTTGAAAATGTTTCATCGCCCTCCCACGTCCCCTCCGATCAGGAACAAATACCAACACAGTTAAGATGTGAAGAAGTTGGCTGCTATGGGCCCTCATATTGTCCAAACAGCTGAGGCATTGGCACTGGCACTTTCAATAACAGGATGCTCAGCCATCTTGCCCAGAACTCTGAAGAGCCAAAATGTGTTTGAGACTTGCCTAGCTGCCTTGGCCCTGCACTTCCACTGAAGAGGTTAGAACCACCTGTGAATTGGTTACTGATGTCCTTTTTCAAGTGCCTCTGTGGAGTTGCACCCATGCACAAATACACCCTGCTGAACCAGGAAATTGGGTCCACAGAATGGCTTCTGACAAGGATTTGTGAGAAGGCTGAGCCAGCCAATTTAAGCGATTCCCCTTTCATCAAAAAGTCATATTAACATATAAAATGAATGTGTGTAAAGGACTGTTTAATGAGCCCTCTTCATCTGACAGCATGTCATTCATTTTAGACTTATGAGCATATGGGTCCCATATTGCAGCTTCTCAGCGCTTCTCCCTCCTGGTTAAAAATCCCCCAAACTTGCTCTAATCAGCGACGCTGAACAAAGCTTGTTGTTTCTAGCACCAAGTGTGCATTCAAATCACCAGAACTGTAAATCTCCTTAAGCACATCAGGGTCACTTTGACATGAAGCACTCCATATAAGAATATTAAACCCCTCACCAATATCATGTGCACTCCAGATTCAACTCAAGCTAAAGAAACTGATTCTTCACTCCAGCAGGCCAAGTTCACATGTGCACATAGCTCAGAAGTTACCTGACCATACCCCCAAATTCAATGCATTGGATGGTGAGCCTGAGGCTTGTTGGGAGAGGGAAAGACAGAGATATCATCTAGAATTGAGGGGGAAAACTAAGGAGTGGGACCAGCCTTCAGTTAACTGCTGTGTCGCAGAAATACCTGGTGACTCCTGACTCCATCCCCTGCTGCCCCCCTCCCTCCACCGCTACAGTGAAGGCCAAAGAATTGTCTGTTCTCCTCCCCCAGCCTATTCACTGAATGTTTTGTTCCTGCCTGGCACTACAGATAGCAAGGCTGATGGAGGACCTGTGATGTAAGGCCTGACTGGGGATTCCATGTGCTCTGGTAATGCTTGACTGCTGTAACAGCTCCCTGGGGCCACTGGCAGACAGCACCAATTAAAGCAGCCCTTAGAGCACCTGATGCAAGTTAGAATTGCCATCAAAGCCACCTTTGCACTCCTTCCCCATGTTGCACTGTGCACTCTTTAGTGGCGACCAGGATTAGTGCCACAGTCTTTTTGCTATGTAAGAGAAGACCCAATCCTCTGCTTGCTTTCATGGACATATTAGGATCAAAAGAGTTAGATACACAACATTTCTACTGCACTTGTGAAAGCAGCACAGGGTCTCCAAACCCTTGTGGATGAGACCCATCAGGTCAGCTCTGTTTAGCTTTTCATGGCTGAGTGTACAGACATCTATGTGGAGCACAGATTCAAATAATTCATGATAGCCCAGAACAAAAAGGCAAGTTAGTTTGATACTAGATAGAGGTGTTTAGCCTCATTTCAGTACATGGGAAATTGCTGTAATTGGCGTTACAATGGAGCAGGGGAAGAGGCAGCACTTTCAGGAGGCCCTGGAGTTTCCTCATGCTAGAAAACATGATTTTATGTTTCTATAATAGTACACTACATTATGTATATCAATAGAGGATGAACAAAGACATTTTTATTAGCCATTCCTCTCTGGGGTGGAGTGCAGCACCTGTGTAACTGTGTACAGTGACTGTACACAATTGTTTAGGAACGGAGGCAAAATAATCTACTGCAAGGCCTAAAGAGAACTACTTTTCAACTGTCTCCTCTGCCTATAAATATAAGTCTCCTATGCACTGAGCAGGAATAAATTCCATATTTCTAAAAGACTGGCATTGCGGTTAAATCTGTTCAAGGACAGCATTAGCTTCTGCACTGCTATTTACATGAATTTGTGGTCTAGAATTATTTCTGGGTCATCCCCAGAAGAAGCTGCCCTCTTTTTTTTAAATAGTGAGTAGATACAGGAATTATTTGTGGGTTACTGCACACATCTCTAGTCATTAGTTCACCATTCATTTGTTCAGAAGGTGATTACTTTAATAATCTAAGCATCACATGACACTAGGAGATGTGCTACATATTTTATTGTCCTACATTAACATTATTTCTTTGGGCAGTATTTTTATTTGTGAAAAATGTCTTTCCTTTTTTAAAAGAGAAGTAACTGGAGTAAGTCTGAATTAAAGAAAGATTTTTCTTCATATCAAATATTGAAGTGGAAAGGGAACTTGTTGCACATATGTAAACTGCATAGATTGGAAATGAAAGGAGAATTGCAGTGACCTCAATACAAAGTAACATGTTAAACATAATACAAGAACCAGTTCATTTATTCCTCATACTTGTATTATCAGTTTTCAATTCTTCCTCTGTTTTCATTGATCTTTTGCATTGTAATCAAGATGCTGATTTCGCTGTAGCACTTCACTAAATTGGTACAAAGCACTTTAAGCACAAACCTTATGTATTTAAAACTTATCAATTGATTTCTTATATGAATGCCTAGATTATATTTACAGATTTGAGGAGTGGCTATTGGGATTATCTCAGACTCCTAGAAGTGCTGTACTCCAGATGCTCACTTCTTATCCTGGTGTTAACAAATCCTCAAAGGGGAACACTTTCAGCATCATGTACCACTAAATCACAACCTACCGGCCTGGCAGTGGAATAAATGAAACCTGATTCACATGACATTACTGCAGATTTGTTATGGATTACCAAATAAATGGCAGTAATTTCTTCTGTTTTAGTTAGTACAATGATGGGTGCAGTACAACAGCCTGAGTGTCTTCTCAAACTGACCAAGAGAGCTTGTCAAAGTTAGATTATTTTCCCACAGGAAGCATTAGCACTCAAGCACTCCCACGTTATGTAAACTGGCACTAGTTTAACTAGCTCTATTTGTGGCAAAGAATTTGTTAGTTATATTTGGCACTTATTTCTATTAATGAATGAACCATGATCTGCTCATAATCTTTATGGATTTGTCTATTATTTGTTGAATAGTTTTTGCAATCATAACGCTTTGTAGTAAAAATGAGGAAAGAAAACAATTGTAAATATCCTATAACTTCCTGTCCCTGCTTATCTTGTTATCACTGTGAGTCCAAGGCAAGTGCCTCAACCACTGGCCAATGCTTCCTTTTTTTTTCTTTTTTTTTTTTTGGGGGGGGGAGGGGGGGAGGGTGTAAAGGTTAGGTTATTCTCTGAGACAACAGTAATTGTAACATGTGACTTAGGTGTCCAATCACACAGACCCAATACCAAATTTTTAAAGGAACATTTGCTATGCAACTCCATGATCTATGGGTTTTCATGATGCTCAGAGTTTTGCCATCTTGTGACATATTTCGTGCCTATTAAAATGAAAGCCATGTCACACAGCTGCCTTTTTTGGCTCTGAGGTAAAAGCTAAGGTATACTTGATCTCAGACAGAGCTGACATGGCACAGCCAAAAAGCACCTATGGGACATGGCTTTCCCTCCTCTGGCCTGCATGCAACATTTTAGAAAAATACTACAATCTTTATTGGATTTTGGTGGCCTTCTGAAGTCAATGGGAGAACTCATGTGTTTAAAGTTAGGCATATGCTTAACTACCTCGTTTAGTCCACAATTACAACTCTCACCCTAAGGCTTACCAGAAGCCAATATCCCCTTATACTGCTTGCTAAGCCTGCTTCCCTCCAGAAACATCTAGAATGCAGTTGGCCATCAATACAAAAATTTGCAGTCCACTGACTAAACTAGACATTTAGAGGAAGAGTAAAATAAGTTGAATTTAATATCAAATGAAAATAACACAAGGAATACTGCCCTGAGTATATTGTTCATTTCATATATGATTCAGTAGAAACCTCCATTTTGAGTTTACCTGAGATTGTCACAGAACTGCCAGGCTTCTTCTCCATGGGGCTTGCCAGAGACTTGAGATGTAGAACATCATGGGGCATGAAAGGTCTCATATATACATTGCACTTAAAACGTTAGCCTTCTTCTCTGACACTGAGCAGAAATAATATGTCTCACACAACAAATTGGAATATTACACACACAGTCACCAAGGCACAGGTACTTTTTGGTATTCTTCACGATATGCAGTTTGAAATGGGGATTGTTTTGGCTTGTGAATAGCAGTGTTCAGTGATTGCTACATCCTTTTTTGTGTTGTTAGCATGGGGTACACTCACCATTCGGGTGCAGCCTCATGGCCGTGTTTGAGTAGTTAGGTCTCATCTGGTGTGAGACCCTCTTCTGTCTCACCACTTGGCCTCTCTCTCCATGATTCAGGATTTTCCCTCTTCCTGACTTGTCCTCCAGACAAGTCACTATAGTTTTCCCCTTCTAGGGTTCCAAAGTCTCACCAGCCTGGCTGTCTGGGTATCATTTCTGGTAGTCCTCCCATTCAAAAATGTACTAATTCACCAGCGGCTCATAGGGGAACCCTGGCCTGCTCACTCCTCCGGATTCCAACCCAGGGATCATACTATCAATAGCATCCTACTATCAATAGATCTACAAAATCTCTGACTTTGATGCTCTTTCCCTGGACTGCTTCCTATTCCCCCACCCAGAGGTTTTCTTCTTCATCCTTCTGGGTAAACCCTTCTCCAGGGTCAAGTTCCCAGACCTTCTCACTGTGTTTCCTCCTTTTACCTCTCTAAACCCAGAAAGTGACTGCTAGCTTCTACCCTGCAGCCCCCTTTCTGCTGCAAACTTCCTGCCTTCTCCCTCCAGCTGGGCTTTGTCAGCCATTAGTCATTTTCAGTCTAGCTAGACCCTCCATCAGGTGTGGCCTACAAACCCAACTGGCTCTATCTGCACCACCTTAACCCCTTCAGGACTGTGTGATGTGAACACCCCATCATAGTTGCACAAACAGATTGTTGTGTTGTGCACATAAATTGCCATTTATGCACTCCTGGATTTGAGGGGAGGTTGTTCTATGAACAGACTCAACTCCCAGAGCCCTTAAACACTGCTTGTCTTGTGTAATTGCTTAAATTTAAACTCTTTTTGTCTCCTTGGTATGTTATTACTGTGACCAAGATAAGGCCAATATGAGACTGCTGGAGACAGGGGCCCCTGACCATGACATTTTCTGAAAGGAAGCACTCAGTATGGTCACTAGATGGAATTTCATCCACGGTTACACTATGCCCAAACTTCCTATGAGAAAAATGAGCTGCAGGTCTAAATTCCTGGCCTCCAGTCAGCAACAATGTCTGATTCTTGACATTGCTGAATGAGAAACAAGAGGTCAGTCAACTTAGGAAGCCTATAAATACAAAACTGCCAATTAAAGAGAGACTGTCTCAAACCAAAGAGAAATAAACTCAGTTCAACAGCAAAAGCCCTGATAAGGCTCAGCAGGGAAGGTAATCAGAGAGAATTGTGCTTAAGAAACCCTATTGTGTAATGGACAACATCTCAAAAGGAGATACCTGAGCAGAGAATATCGGTGTGCTTTAGAGCCTCTAGTAAGAGTTGCATGAACCAAAACAAAGGGCAAAACTAAGTACAGAGTATGGGAAGCAATGCTTATTAAAACTGTTAATATGATGAGCCAAACCATCTCAAGGGATAATGCATTGGTACACAGCACACAATAGATTGATAACCCCCTACCATTTGTACGTGAGTATGTATGTGCACACGTAGGTACACACACAAATATACTAAGTTTTTTAAAACCCACCTTTCTTTCAAAAAGTAACTAAGGTTGCTAAATGACAACAATGGATCCTTATCAGATCATTTACAAAAACCTAAGCACTCAAAAGCAAGAAAACAAATAATTAGGGCCCTCTATCTAGTTTCTTATAGTGGTGATCATTACTATAGCATCTGAGTAGGCAAATCTTACTTTGTCCACATATAAAACATGCATTTTTGTATCTATTAAGACTAATGCCTTTATGGTTATCACAGAGGCAGCGTATAGATTTTGAGGTTTTTACTCCTTAACTATTCTTTTCCTTAGTTTAATGTGCCTGGATTTTGTCAATTATGTGACAGTTAAATATATTTTTGTCTCTCAGAAGCCTTATCAGTTTTACTTTAAGTAAAGTTTTGTTTCATTTTGGAATTTTCAGTGATTTAAAAAAAAAACAAAAAAAACAACTTCCACTTTTTCTTGTGTAGACAAATGAAGAAATGGGAGCATGGTCCTAAATTGCTATTAATGGGAGTAGTTCCCACTGCAGGTCATGGAGCTACAATGATTGTGGATCTGGCCCATAGCTTTTCATATGCTAACTGAATGGGATTGAATGGGTAGAATTAAAAGAGTAAGCAAAGCTGGCCTAGCTAATAACAAGAAACTAAAATTCATATTCTCCTTGTCTCTGAAGTTATTGCAGAAAGAATCTGTCAATGAAAACGCATTGTCTAGTAGCAATACATCACCCCAGTACATCTGTAAGTCTGGTAGAAAACACTGTTCAATAAAAGCCCATTGTGTACCACCAATACATCACCTAGTATTTTTGCTTTAATTGGAGAAAGAAATTTGTTCATGACAGTGGCCATGAATATATTCTGTCTGCCTTTTTCTTTTTTCTATCAGCTCCCATAATGAGGAATTTTGTCTCATTTTCAAATAACTTCAATTTCCTAAACATTTTACTATTCCTGCCCTTGAAAATTTCCAGCTGTAAGAGCTAGATTACATTCTTATATTGACTATCTTTCGGCATTTATAAAATGCCTACATAAATTCCCTGAAAAGTTTGAAGGAGTAACAAACAAGCCATTTCTGAGAGTGAGGGAAACAAAAAAACATTAGGCAAAAAAGTCAATTCAAGGTAAATATCCAATTGTCTTTAAAAACTTTGTATAAAATTCTCCTTTGCCTTCAAAGTAAATCTGGCATGTTTCACGTCAAACATTTTCAAAGCCAAAGTTAAACAAGGGAGTCTAAAATAGGGTTCTCATGGAAATTGATTGCAGACTACTGCCTCTCCATATTTAAAAGGCCCAGGTAGGTGAGGTAATATCTTTTACTGGACCAACTTCTGTTGGTGGAGGGTACAAACTTTCAAGCTATGCAGAGCTCTTCTTCCAGTCTGGGGAAGGAAATTAGAGTTTCTGCCTCAAGACCTGAAGAAAAGCTCTATGTAGTTTGAAAATGTGTGCCTTCCACCAACATAAGTCGGTCAATAAAAGATACTACCTCACCTACCTTGTCTTGCTCATATTCTCAGACCAACACAACTACAACAAGTATCCATATGAATACATTTGTAAAGGTAAAACAAAGTGAAACAGTACCTCTAGCACATTTAAAAGAGGCAGTGCAGAACTCATGGCAGTTCATGCTTATACACCATTGTCAGACAGTTACCTTGTCCTTGTCTTTACAGCAGAAGAGGTTGGAGATCAAGTAAATGAGTAATTAATATCCCTAGGGACAACAGAGAAGGGGTCTACATAGAAAAGAATTGGCTATAAAAGTATTAGATGCACTTAAAGTAGACAAAGGCTGCAGGACTAGATAAAATGCATTAATAAATGTTATAGGAAGGAAACCAGGAAACTGGTAAACCTTTAAATTATATTTTATAAAAATTCACTACCTTCAAGAAAGGTTGAAGAGTAGCAGGGTAGCACGGGATCCGGTCCGGCCCGCGGTTGTGGCCCTTCCTTGGGCCCAGGCTCGGAGGAAGGCCACTGCACCTTCCTACAAGAGGAATGTTAGCATCTGATGAGTCTATCGCCCCGGCCCTCAGGCAGGGTGGGCAAGCAATGTCCTCTGGTCAGTAAGGCAGGGGACGGCAAGCACTCCCTGGGTGGCAAGGACAAGGGGGGAGGGAAGGGGGACACAGGCCCACCCGACTCCACTGCGTTCCAGCCCAGGGCCCTAGCAGTGGCAAAAGGCATTGCCACCGAGTTGGCGGGGCTCCCGCCACAACACGCCAACTGGGGTTTGCCCCTGTCTCAGCCACGGCTATGGCTGTCCCTGGGCCACTTCCTCCCCATATCCCAAGGTACCTGTGTCCGCTGGGTCCTCGGGGTCGCTGGGGTACATGGCCCAAGGTAGACCTGCCAGTCCCTCCTCATCCATAGGCAGCAAGGCCGGGAGCTCCTCGGCGAGGGGCAGCTCCTCCAGGTCACAGGGGATGGCTCAGCATCAGACAGCTCTCCCAGGTCGGGTCCAGCCTCGAAGGGGGGGTGGGGAGGAATCTCCCAGCCCTTAGGCTCAGGGGACTCGGTCCAGTCACTGGGGCCAGAAGGCCTAGGCCAGTCTAGGGGGCCCAGAGGCCCTATCCAACCCTTAGCGGTTGGCTGCTTGGGCCGTTCCAGGGGGCCTCTGCTCTGGGAGGTGTTCACTTGGGCCAGCAGCCCAGCCTGGTTCAGGTCTTTGCTGCAGCCAACGGGTCTTTGCTGCAGCCCTGCTGAGCTGTGGGGCCTGCTTTTTGTATTCACAGCCCTGGCTGGGGCTCCACCCCTCTGCTGCCAGATTGGCCGGCCAGCGGAACCTATCGCTGGCTGGCTCCCCAGTTGCCAGGCAGACTAGACTGCCAGTCCTTTTACTGTCTAACCCCGCGGTTGCGGCCCTTCCTCGGGCCCAGGCTCGGAGTAAGGCCACTGCACCTTCCTACAAGCAGACATAACTCCCAGTTTTAAAAAGGGTGAAGAAACAACCTAATGATCTAGAATCTTCAGATTAAATCAAGAACCATTATAGAGAGAATCTTGGAAAATATCTTAAGGAATAAGAACAACTGGATAAGCAGAGTGCTTTAAGAATTTCATGCAGGGCAACACATGCTTAACTAACCTGCTTGGAGTTCTTTGCTATGGTACACAAGAAATATTCAGAAGAATGCAATAGACTGTACCTACATTTTTTTCAATAAATATTTAAAAATTCTTCCTCACTGGAGAGAATAACGGCTATGATAAAGAGTTATGGAGCAGCAGATAGAACTAGGTAAACAGACAGTATTTGGATGATATTTGTAATCAAGGCTAGTGGAATGAGTTTTTTATGGCCTTTTACGCTCTGAGACACCATAGCCTCAGACTATTAAAGGGCAACTTTGGGGGGACATGGGTGGCTTTCTTACCTCGGCACACAAGAACTAGTATGAGTGGTTTTTATTTCCCCTTCCCAATATGGCCAGGAGAGCAGATTAAAAAGCTGAGATGGTTCCTGTTTCTATGGGGATAAAAGGAGGGGTCTCAGACTGGAGGTCCTTCTTCATGGGGCTAAAGTAAGAACACGCAAAGGAAGGATGCTAAGGGAATTCTCTTCTCTCTATTTCTCTATGAGAAAGGAGAGGGAAGGTCAGTTAGGGCAGGGTTCTATTTTCCCCTGTACAGTTAGGAAGAGAAAAGCAGAGCTAGAGTGTCTGTTTATCCATACTGGGAGGCACACTCTCAACTGCTGGGCAGACATTTCTGAAAAGACCTATCTGGAGGACTACATCTCCAGCTCAAAAGATATTGGAAGCTGGGCAGGACAGTGGAAGACTACCTGGGAAACTGAAGCTCAGTGGCTGTTGCACCACACAGCACCATAAGGGGATGCTCAGGTACAGATGTGTAGCAACAAGGGCCACAAACCCTAATTATTTATTTAAGTAATAGTGATAGATGTGGAGAATATTTCCGGGTAATGAATGACAGGCTGACCAACTGGGGACCCTATGCAAAGAAGGGTAATTAATTCAGCAAATACTGTGTCCTCCCAGTTGGTTATTAATTATTTTTGTTATTATTATTAACAGACCCTAAACATATATACAAAACACAAAGAGAATATAATGCAATTGTCTTTGTATGTGCTGAATTGCCTTAGATCCAGTGTTCTGTTTACAACACAGGTTTTATTCTAGTAGCTAAGGAGCAAGTGTCAAATCCTGAAAATCTTTACTCCTTGAACTCCATCAGAGTCTTCACAGAACAAGGACTGAGAGATTTAGGCCCAGTACAGTATGTAACTGAAAACAGGATGTAATGCTCCCCATTCCATGAACTAGAGCTGTGAGCAACTCTTGCAATGAAATTCCAAAAATATTATAATTTGGGGGTTTCACGCATTGTTTCAATTTCATGACTTTTTCCCCTCAATTTCTCCAAATAAACCCTGAGTGAAATGCCATAGTCTTTTGAACTAAAAAACAATGTTATGCCCATTGCTCATAAGTGCTAAAGACAGGAGGCTTTTCCAGCCACAGAAGGAAGCATTTTGAGAAAGAGACATAAACTGCAGTCACAAAAAAAGCTTGAAGAGAAAGTAGAGAGCAGGGGATAAAAGGGAAAGCAGGTTTGGGCATGGAAATGGAAACTCTTGAAAGTCTATGCGTTCAAATTGTTTGCAGAAAAAAATGTATGTAAAAGCCTAGGTAGAGATTCAGGAAATGGGGGTGTCAGTGAAGATATGATCAAAACACAGGAGAAGACAATTACTTTAGCAGGAGCAGTTGGTACAGAATGGAGGAGAGTTTGATGACAGAAGGGAAGGCCAAAAACTGGATTGGGATGTTGGCAAAATAGCTACTGTTTATCAAGGCATGAACTGTTTTCTGGCAGATGGGAATATTGAGGTGAGGGCAGAATTTAGATTTATTTTCTTCCCAGACATTACTACAATGCACAGCACTATGTCGTAGTTATAGAATGACTTTTGACTGTGAGAGAAAATAGAAAAGTGAAAGTCTGAGAGGTGAGAGCTGTCTACCATACTGTCAAAGGTATTCAGGGTGTAAATAAGCCCTGTTTCTTTCCCTCCTCTTCAGCATATTACTTGGGAAAAGGAAATTATGGCTAAATAAATAAAATTGTACTTCATTTAAAAAAAATAAATTCTGGAGTGTTGGGAAGAGATTTGAAGTTCAATAGTTCTTGATAATGGCTCTGAACAGCTCCCTACCATGCTTTTCCCAGTAAGAAAACAATTCATATCAAAATGATTAAACCAAACATGATTTATCATGATTGATGCTCAGTTCCAACACCTTTTGTCATATGTTTCTCCATGTATGTAAAAAAAAACACTTTTAAACTTTACCTATTCTACATACAGAAATTTCAAATGTGCAAATAATATATATTTGGTGGCACTTGTGAATAAAAAGTAATGAGAAGATACAATACCACTGTGACCAGGGACCCTTTGATGCCAAATGGCAGAAGGCATAGGGATTCCCAGGGTTTTATAGGGATCCCCAGAGTCAGATATATGCATAATAATTCATCAATGTGTTGAGGTCTCTACCAAGAGCAAAGAGTCCACTGGTCATCAGAATCATTGTGAAATATATGGATGGATAATATTTAAGGCATTATGTATCTACAACTAAAAACATGTTCTTAATGTCTGGGAGTTAAAGCAGGTCACCTGGAGGTGACATATCTCAGACATGTTCATTTCAGGCAGGAGGTAACAGAGGTAACTTATCTCTCTGTCTGGCCCTGTGTGTTGAGTATTGTATGTCTCACAATGGATGCCTATTTGCATACTGAGCCAGATCCCAGTTGAAAGATTGCTTGGTTTTGTTTGTTTGTTTTACAGTAGATTGTCTCTGTTATCGATTTCACAATCAGCAGAGGGGTGTCCTGTTTGTGAAATAAGACAAATGATGAGACTGGTATATCTAGAGGGAATAAAGAGAGACACTGAGGAGACAAGCTAACAGCTGTTTTTGTCCTATGAAAGGAGGGTCACACCAGCCTGGCTGTAAAACGCTGAAAAGGACTTTGGATAAGCATTGCTCTACAAGACATGAGAGTATCTAGTTAATTAAGTCTATGTTCTAGAATGCATGTTATGATTTTATATGTAACCATCTGTTTTCCAGTGCCTCTTCTTGCTATGACTTGAATCTGTGCTTTGTTAAATAAACGTACTTGTTTTCACTGTAAACCTATCTAAGTGCTCTGTGCTAAGCAGAGCAGTGATCTGAGGTGGAACGGCTAAGCTGGGCTGTACTGTTTCTTTGGACGCAGCAGTTCTGGGAATACTGCAAGTGTCCAGTGGAGCAGGGGCCAGACAGGAGCAGGAGTGTACCTGTGGTTAACCTGTTGAGAGAGAACAGGGCCTGCATAGGCCTAGATGGCAGTGCTTGTGTTGCCCGTGGCTGTGGAATTGGGGAGCTGACCCCCAGCAGTCACAGGCAAGGCTTCCTCACACGAAGGGCAGGTGGTAGAGGGGTGCCTCACAGCCCTGGGTACCCCCAGGAAGCATCACAACCATGTGGAATACTCAAGATGATTAATCTTCTTTGGAGCAAATGAGAGAGGTAGACTATTGGGTCAGTATGTCTACTTCCAGTCTTACATACAACTTATTCTTATGGTGTGCAATATATGGGGAATGTATAGCCCATGAAATTCTGCCATGGCAAAATGCATACCAAGCATTATCTGCCTCCTGTAAATTGGGAAAGGAAACAGTTCTTACAGTACACCTTCAAATACATTGCAAATGTAAAGCACTTTAAAGTATGCATTATTTTAATCATCATCATCATCACTATCATGGACCAAATATTGAAGTCTTTTCTCAGTTATTCAATACTGACTCAGGCAAACTTCATTGATTTCCTAATTTGTCATAATAAACAGAAAATATATAATAATAGTAACAAACATTACATTTAATGTATAAGCAATTCTTATTTGAAAAAAACAGAATGTTTTAATACACAAGGTAACAAGAGCTACTGCTTCATGGAGAACTTCTTTCTACTCTTTGATGTTACAGAATCACTGACTGTGTCTTTGAAATGAAGCAGCTGAGGCGAATCATTCTCAATAGACAGTTAGTGATAACCCATTCAGTCTCCTGTCTCATGGTTGACCTCAATCTGGTTTTGATCAGAGCTAGTTTGGGGAAAAAGGGCATTCACCTTCACAGCCTGACATGAAGAGTCAAATAAATTGAAAGCTACTTATGTACATTTAGAAAAAAAGATTATCTGCCATCTGATCTTCTCATGAAGTTGATCAGAGAATGGTATTTTGTCATGAAAGTAAACAAATTCATCAAAAAAATTGAGCTCCAACTCCTCTCAATATTTGCATTGTGAACTGGCAGCAGCTTGTGTGCCGCTAGTATCAAATGAGTGGTGAATGCTAGTCAGAAATTCAAAGTGACTATCAGTAGAAACTCACCTAAGTTTCTTTTCAGTGCTATGACTCCTTAAGCAGATTGGAGATTTGAATGCACATTTTCAGTGGACCTTTTAATGCCGCACCATGCAAAAAGTGAGTGACGCTGTCAGAATGGCTTTCGGTTTTTTTCAAATGTTTGTTTAGGACTCTGAAGTATTTGTAGCTTTAGCCTAGCATTTGAAATTGTTCAAATTCACCGCAGAATCCATTTTGATTTTGATTCAAGTCACTGATCAACATCTCAAAATGAACAATTAGATGGTACACAATCTATTTTTTTTAAATGTTGACATAAATAGCTTTCAACTTATTTCACTCTGATACAACATACAGCAGTTTCAAAAGTCTAATACTTAGCACATGAAATCAATGTAAATGTTTTTTAGAAGCACAAACCATGCATGGTATACAGTCTTCAGGAAATCATTTTCGTCATAGAATATGGGCTTTCTACTAGTACTACATTTTTTACTTGTGTGCCATCTACCAATAACCACCAGTTTTTAAAGACATACAGGGCAAAATTCTGCCAGCCGTTACGCTCATGTAACCTCAGTGCCTTTAAATGGTGTTGCACAGATGTAACTGATGGCAGAATGTTATTTATAATATTGTGATAGTTTGGACAGAGACCTTTGCCAGCCCAGTTATAACAGGACTTTTTTATGGCAGCTGTTCAACATGCAGAGTATATATTTTGTAAGATTGTCATTGTGGATTGTCATTGAGTGCAACATTTGTTTGCTTCCACGTGTACACAGTAGGCAATAACTTCAGGAAAAAATTAATTGCTGAGGGAAAAGGATTTGTTAAAAAAAGAGGAGTAATTAGATATGGGATTGCAATAGGATGTGATAGAGGAAAGAACAATGCTAATATATTTGAAGATGTAAATTGTACCCTCCCCACTGATACAAAAGTGGATCTGGGAAAGAGTACATGATTGTATACCCTAAAAGAGGTCAGAGTAATTCGTTAATAAACAGAGATCACTCTGAGCCATGCAACATCCTTTCCTGGGACCTTGTCTGAACCCACAGACAGCAGGTGGTCAACCTAAGTATTTTTCTGCTCTTTCCCGGTAACTTCTCAGTATTACCTAACCAAAGCCAACTTTTATTTTGTGATTTTCCCCCCTATATTTTTATAATTTGCCAGTAAAATATGCTTTTTCTAAAGAACACTTTTTAACAGAGCATTTTATACAACGTCCAGTATGCATGGGAGCTTATGGCTCTCCCTCCACAAACTGCTACAGAACAGTTAGCAAAGACCATAGGGGTTACAATGAACAGCAGGCAACCTGGAAGATACTAGGTACAGTTATAACTGCCTTCCTATTACTTTTATAAACTATTCACCCACTGGGTGCCAGAAATAAATTCTCAGAGCAAGTGACTAGTATATATAGCTTTCAATAAAACAGGGCATTCAGACTGAGAGTGTTGTCCTACTAATTTCTATTATAGTCAAAAGTTAGCGGGAATTTTATTTCAGAAAAATTTCAAATTCTCCCCTTCTCAGATGAGCTCTTTAGGTCCATGCTCAAAAAAATAGTGTGACAGAGTGATTCAAGTCAAGCAGAAGCAACTTCAATAGATACAGTGAAATGTAATTCCTCAGAAAGAAGCAGTTGGGTAGACAGCAATGAGAACAATATCCAGGGGAGTGTTTAAAATTCCTCAATAATCATCCAAGTATCAATAACCAAATGAATAAAGCACTTCATTTCTACTTAGCTAGAAATACTGTATATTCTATGAGGCTATGAAAAATGTATGCTAATCATTTTGTTCTCATGTCAGTTATTTAAAACACTGTATATAAATCAGCTTGCTAGATATAGAGTTTAATCTTTTCTGGTGTTATTGCTTTACCATGTCACAGTATTTATCTTACATTTTGGAGAGATGAAACTGTGATTTAAGCTTTACCATGTGTAGACCTGAGTGTTCAAAACGGTGCACACTGCCAACTTAGACAATCACTCTAAAGTCTGACTTCCTGTATAACACAGGCCATAGGACTTCCCTAAATTAATTCCTGCATCCAGTCCAATAGCTGTGGTTGAACTAGCGCATATCTTTAGAAGAACATACGATTTTGATTTAGACATTTCCAGGAATGGAGAATCCACCACAACACTCGGTAAGTTGTTCCAGTTGTTAATTACTCTCACTGTTACAAATTTGTGCCTTACTTCTAGTCTGAATTTTTCTAGCTTCATCTTCCAGACGCTGGCTTGTTACACCTTTGATCATGTCATTAAGGTTGCATGCTTTTGCAACTTTAATGTTCTCTTAACAAGTTTTTGGTATAGACATTCTCATCAGTATCAGTATTTATCCATAATTATTATTTAATATTTGTATTATGGTCCTGTATGGGATCCCTAGGCATAGGTGCTGTACAAACAGTGAACAAAAAGATGATCCCTGCCCCAAAGAGTTTAGAAACTAATCTAATCTATAATCCAACACAGATGTGCGTGATGCTTCGGAGACAAAAATAAAAACATTAGCTCCAAATCCCAAATAAAGCTGTATTATGAGGTACCCATTATACTGTTGATGTCATTTAAAAAATCAACGTTAACCAACACCACACTACCTAAGGTACTTCAGTTATTTCCTATTCTAAGGCTAAGGAAATAATTCAGTAACTCAGATACCACAGTTTAGTTACTACTGGTAAATACCCTTTTTATAAAAAGAATGACCAATGAAGTGACACCATAGTTAAGAGTGACACACGCAATTCACCATTTTATAATTATATTGCATCACACAGCTTTAAAAGTGGCTATTGCAGTCTGAACTAAGTGGTTTTTCATAGTTTTCTTCAGCTAGATGGCAGTTGTAAATCTGTTACAAAGATTATTTATTTTAAAATATTTCATAAGGAAAAACTCACTGAGATGACACAGCTCATTTCCCAGGATACCCAGGGGCAACAAATAAGAGACTGCCATTTGAATCTACATTCTTGAAAAAAATCAACTAAATAACACATACAAAAAAAACAACTACAAACAGTTATCAGTTCTTCAGTCAATAAGGCTTTAAAAGTTGTAAAACTAAGAGCCCCAAAGTCTTTTTTATGTTAATGGTAGTTTGCATATTCTCATCCAGAACAGCTGTGTAACATGCAATGTCTGTTCTCCTTCATACTCATTAGCACTGGGAAACTACAGTGGAAAATATTTTTCCATCCTAAAAGTTACAAATTTGTTTTTTAATTACATTTTTTGGGTATTAAAAAGTCAGGTCCAAATTCTGCTCTCCTATGCACAATTCTCAGTGAGCTTCAAAGGGAGCTGAATTTACATACATGAGTCAGTATCTGGCTCTATACAGAAATAGTATGATAAATCATACAAGCATTTTTATTATGTGTATGACAGTAGCTTCTAGGGGCCAGATAAGAAGGGGGCCCCATTCTCCTAGGTACTGTACAAACATAGGAATAGACAATCTCTTCAAAGAGCTTACAATCTAAACAGACAAGACAAAGGGTAGGAGAAGAGAGAGAATTCATCAGCAGAGTAAACAGACATGCCTTACAAAGTCATGTTGTAATATTTTCAGGATTTTCATTTTTGGGGCAGAGGAGATTAGTAGAAGGACTTGTTTGTTTTCTTAATTCTTTGGTTTTCTTAGGAGGGGATTAGCTAACTGGAAATACGAAGGAAGGGGGAAATGACACAGAAGAGAGGAGCTAAGGGGACAGGGCAGGGAAAGGAGGGAGGGAAACATGCAGGTGGAGTGAGGTTGATATGGAAAATATGAGAGGGAATAGGAAAGTGTGGGAGCAAACAACAGTTAAACACTGGGAGAGAATGCCCAATCAAAACTGTAGAAAGCAGCCTGATGTCATCATTGTCCAACGTAATGCTAATCCCAAGTGTTCAAAAATCACGTCAGGTCCCAAATAATCCCAAAATTGACTTAAAAACCAGGACATTTAAGGAGAAAACAAATGTGGGGTTCTTTCTGTTTTTCTTAGGGTTTCTGAGCCTTTAGTGCACACTCGGGTCCTGTTTTCAAGCTTTTCTATACCTCCATGTGGGAAAGAAACTTTTTTTTTAATTAAATGAAAGCTGAGATTCTTGGGCAATTTTTATTCCAGCAGCTGGAATGCTATGGAAAAAACACCAGATATTGCAAGACCCACTATAAAATCACATGGGCTGGCAACATTGTATTTCTCTAGACCAGGGAGCTGGTTCTGGTTTCTGGAGTTTCTTTCTTACCCAAGCCTCATGACTTAGGGCAGTGGCGATGTCACAGGTCCCTTCCTTAGCAACAGAATATTAAGTACACAAGTTGGAATTTAAGCAGGACACAGAGGTTAACACTCATTTTCTTGTACAAAAGGCTAGAGGAAAGTAATAATCATGAGTGGTCTGGACCAAGGTCAAAGTCTCACTTGAAAAAAAAACAACTGTCTTTCTGAGACCTGCCCAAAGCACTAACACAGCATTGGCTCAGTTTGGACTTTGTATGGAGAGGCCTATATAATGAGTCACACAACTATTTCCTGCAGTACCTTCACTCGCCTTGGAAGTCTCCTATGTGGGTACTACTGAATTTACGGAGTCCAACAAGTCAGCAGTTAGATGTGGCTGCAGAATCACTATGGGTTACTTTATTAGACTGAGAAGTGCGTTGATTTCAAGTTCAAAGCTAGTCAGCTTTGTAACAGAGAGGCCCACAGAAGTTCAAATCCCAGGCAAGCCCTTACTTTTGCAACAACAAAATCTTGGTTGTTACAGGGGATTGAGCCAGACACCTCCAGAGCTGGAGCATGAGCCTCTATAGCTTGAGATAAAGGACTAATTCCTCCTGCAGCAGTCGCAGAGTCTGCAGATCCGGCATGGATGGGAGTCCCTAGCACATGAGCACACTGGGTTACAGTAGCATGTGTGGGTACTGAAAAAAACATGAAAGGGATTCTCTGAATTTTTGTACTTTAATTGGCAATAAAAATCTTCCATTTTCAAACCATTATGAAGTCCACGGAATGGTTAAATTCTCTATGATAATGAAAATATTTCTGACTAAAGCAAGAAATATTTAATTTTCATTTAAAAAATGCATGCAAGATACTTAAAACGATTTACATTCCTTGGTTGTGCTTTGTTCCTCCCTCTTTGTACCAATCACAGATCAAAGTATTTTATGATTTTCTCCGGAATAACAAGATTGTTTTACATAAATGGACTTACTGTACCATCATGTGCTTTTGCATATACTGGGCCAGACCCTCAGATGGTACAAATTAACTTACCTTAGCTAATTTGTACCATCTAAGTAGAGATATGTTGATTTGCACCACTAGGAAATCTGACCCACAGTATTTATTCTTAAATGCACACACTTACACTTCATATTTATTACATGGTTTTATGACAATACAGGTATTTCACTTCCACTCACAGCTCACCTGAACTCCTTTGTGCTAGTTTGATTTACCTATAGTATAGAAGGGTGTTGTTACAGTCTTTGTACTTTTGATACACAAATAGTTCCGGTCCAGATTTAAACATCAAGCAAATTAAAAAATGGTTTGACTTTTGAACCGCCCCCCACAAAAAATGTTTTATATTGCTCTGTGCCATATTGCATGCTTTTGAAGTGCCTCCTACTAATTAAGCAAAAAAGTTAGGATATTAACGTGCTAAAAGGAAGTGATTACAGCAAGACTTCCCTGAAGGCTTTTGTTGAACATTTCAAAATACTAGACTAAATTGAACTATAACTATATGGGCTAGATCCCCAGCTGCTGTTAATTGGCATAGCTCCTTTGACTTCAGTGGCATTACTCCAATTTACAACTGATGATCTGGCATAAAATGGACTGTGGTGCTCAGTGCTATATACAATTTGGTTTGAAAAACCAGCTGGCCCCAAGGCAAGTGAAAGGCAGCACAATTATCTAATTCTAGGGAGTCCAGAGAACAGAACTGGAATAGAAAGAATGTTGTCATTCCTCTGCCAAGTAATAACAGATACTGGAGGCTTAGCAAGTTGGCTTGCCATTGGAGAAATCAGCAATGTGGAGTCTGGATATATTCTTAGTGTAACTTGTTTAGCTTACACTGTGTACACAACCCTCTTTGAACAGAGGTGGTCAGAAAACAGCAAGCTGCCAATCCCCTTTTTCAGGGATCTTAGTCCAAATGCCGATGCCCAGTTCCCATGAGCAACAGTGCACTAAAACTTGACTCTAGTCAGCACTTGTCCACAGCATTTTGATGCTCATCAGCTAATGCAGTAATAGCTTGCATATGGGACGATGCGCCCTTTTTCGATACACATTATATACACACAGCAGCAGATTGTTGCGTTCTAAGTGTGTGGCATTCTCAGAGGGTATCCCATGGCCTCTTTGCTTTGCCACTGAGCAATGTGCACTCTGGGATTTTTCTCACTGTGCATTGTGGGATTCATAGCAGCAGCCAGGTGGGTTCAAAATTTAAAACCATCCCATGTTTTCTCTGACTCTTCCTCATGCATCCTGTCAGGGCAGGCTAGTGCCATTTTTGAATTCCTGTCGGCCAACATGGAGCCAACAATGCTCTGCACCACTATGCTGGCAGCCTCAAATACACAGAGGCTGTTTGGGCTGTATTTCAGCTCTCAAAGCTGGATGAACTTGGCTTTGGACTCCATCTGCTGCACCACCAAGCAGATGATATGGCAGCAGAAGGGGCTCCCCTACCAGAAGCAATGAAAGAAGAGGGATGAGGAAGAAAAAGAAAAGGAAGACAGTAGGCAACTGATATAACAGAACTAGTTCCATACGTAGCTTCACATCGTGTTGTTGCTGGGCTTGGGAAACCAGCATGGATTGGTGGGAAAGGATTGTTCTGCAGACCTGGTATGACTAGCAGTGGCAAGACAATTTCAGGATGCGGGAGTCAATGTTTTTGGAGATAGGTGATAAACTAATTCCCAAGAGGCAGCCTACCAAAAAGTGTTGCCCCATGCCTGTGTACATGTGGGTCGCCATTACCATCTGGAAGATGTCCATTCCCTAATACTACCAATCCCTAGGCAACCAATTTGAGATGTGGAGATCAACTGTTCGGGCCATTGTTATACAGGTGTCTGATGCCACAGAAAAGGGGCTGTTGCATCAGTTTATTGTTATAATTCTTGGTAATAAATAATAATGATCCTAATCATCCTGATTTCAAGGACAATGTTAACCATCACAGTTTTATTAATGGATCTCTGCATGGTTCCATAGACCAATTCAGGAAGAACAACATTTACTGCACTACCACAGAGCAATTTGCCTGGTTGTACCCTGCCATTGGAAATGGTCTTGCGGCCCGAGTCAGCATGTGAGTTGGTGCAGAACTGCTCATCCACTTTAAACAAGTTCTTACTCAGTCTTAGACAATCCACTAAACCTCACGGCAATGGGGGAATGGTGAAGGTGACAGGTGATGGACTTTAATGGGAGTCACAGTCGTGAACTTCATGCAGGTCAGTCAAGCCTTTGGTTGCTCTGCATTGACTTGGAGTGAGACTATAGTTCGATAGCATCTTGATCAATGTGGCGGCTATATTCAGGGACAGCACAGCTGACCTTGATCTGAGGAAAGGAATAGAAAAAGGTGCCCTAAAAATTGTTCCTCTCAAACAGCCCTAACTAGCTTACTACAGCTAAAAGGTATCCCATCACATAGTAGAAACTTAAACAAGCCTTGAAGTTTCCTTTTGACTCAGTGTTGTGATATTGAATGTCAGGGGCGTGCCCAGAAATTTAGCTTTGACCTCCTTTGACCTCTAACCTAACATTAACCCCTTTTGGAGGGGCACTTCTGTGCCCATCCCCTCACTCTAGGAGAAGCTCACTCTCCTCCTGTCCCTCCACACAACCACAACTTGGGGCCAGAGGAGTTCTGTGATTACTGGGGTGGAGCCAGACCCCTGTTTGCCCCCCCCTTGTGCATAGCCCTGTTAAATGTCCATGTACTCCTTGATTATCCAAATCAAACTGACCATACTACTGGGTGGACCACTCTGGTTGCTCGAGAGCGGGAAAGATACCACAATGACATTTCAGTGCTGAGACATGTCATTTGCTGAAGAAGATCAACCGAGTGAGGAAAGCGCTGGGTACACATTCTTCTAAAGGGACACCCACAAAACAAGCTATGCAAGGCAAGAGTCGGTTTTGCTATTAGAGTTTTGTCTCTCATTTGGAGATCCTACCCATTGATATAAATGACAGATTGATGAAGGTCCAACTGCCTCTGAGAAGTGGACTTTATTCCTCACTAAGCAATGCCTCTGCACTAACAGGGGACGAAACATTTCTACTCCAAACTAAATGATCTGACCCAACTGATGCCTTGTGAAGGGCAAGATGATTTTCCTTGGATGACTAGCTCTAGTGCTGGCTGTGATGATTCTCTGTGGTATGGTATAATTGGCAAACATGACAGAGAAGATGCAAAGATCTTTCAGAATTCCACTCTGTTAAATACAGCAGTCATGGGATAAGAAGGAAGGTTCTCTTAGGGATCAGAAACAGCTTAAAAGATAGGAAACAATGGTTAGGAATAAATGGTCAGTTTTCACAATAGGGAGAAGTAAATAGTGCAGTTCCCTTAGCATCTGTGCTGGGACCTATGCTGTTCAACATATTCATAAATGATCTGAGAATGGGGGTGAACAGTGATGTGGCAAAGTTTGTAAAATATACAAAATTACTCAAGATAGTTAAGTTCAAAGTTGCAAATGTAGCAAAGGAATTAAAAAAAAACTGGGTGAATGGGCAACAAAATGGCAGATTCAATTCAATGTCAATAAATGCAGAATAATGCACATTGGAAAACAATCACAACTATTCATACAAAATGATGGGGTCTAAATTAGTTGTTACAACTCACCAAAGGGATCTTGGAGTCATTGTGGATAGTTGTCTGAAAACATCTGCTCAATGTGCAGTCAAAAAAGCAAACAGAATGTTAGAAACCATTAGGAAATGGACAGATGGAAATGGATAGATAATAAGACAGAAAATATCATAATTCTACTATGTACATTCATGGTATGCACATACCTTGAATACTGTGTTCTGATTGCCCCATATCAAAAAGGATATATTAGAATTGGAAAAGATAGAGCAAAGGGCAACAAAATTTATTAGGGTTACTGAGCAGCTTCCATATGAGAAGAGAGAGGAAGTGAATAAGGATTTACTCCTTCACATAACAGAAGGAATTGGGTTCACCTGATGAAATTAATAGACAGCAGGTTTAAAACAAACAAAAGGAAGTACTTCTTCAGATAATGCACAGTCAACTTATGAAACTTGTTGCCTGGGAATCTTGTGAAGGCCAAAAGTATAATTGGGTTCAAAAAGTAATTAAATAAGTTCATGGAGAATAGGTCCATCCATGGCTATTAGCTAAGATGGTCAGGGACACAACCCCATCCTCAGGATGTCCCTAAACCTCTGACTGTCAGAAGCGGGAACTGGATCATAGGGGATGAATCACTCGATAATTGCCCTGTTCTGTTTATTCCCTCTGATGCATCTGGCACTGGCCACTGTGGGAAGACAGAAAATTGGTCTGACCCTTTATGGCCATTCTTATGTTCTTATTTATCTTAATGGAGAAAGGAATGTTTGGTCCCAGCAACAGTATGGACATTATGGTATGCAGATTGCTTCAGTTATCCTCTATTTCCCTGGTTATTGAAGCCATTCACAGCCAGTTGGACAGAAGGAAGGACCATATTATCTATTGCCTCTGTATTAGTAAAACGGTAGTTAAATGTGCATTTGGCCATTTTAAAGGAAGGTGATGCTGATTATATGCTAAGTAGGACGCAATAGAAAAGATTGTAGCTGCATGTTGTATTTTGCTCTGTATTTGAGAGAGTAAGGGAGAAAGCCATAATGATGTGTGGAAGGCTGAGATGCAGAGACTTGCTCAACAGTTTGAGCAACCACCAAGGCAGCCAATTCAATATGGAAACAACTGAGGCAATATTGTCAGGGATGCCTATTACTCTTATTTTGAGTTTCAGTCCTGAAACTGTGCAGCTGTACATCCAGCTGTTAACCCGTGGAGGTGGCGTAGGAGTGGGAAGGATTGTGAGTAGTTCAGTGTTTATAGGAGATGGAGGGGCAATGTTGTGCAATCCTTATTTTACTTTTTGTCTTTGCCTGCATATTTTTGTAAAACCTTATGAATTATATAAAACAATGAATTTATGTCAGATGCATTGTTGTCTTCTTATGAATTAATTTTTCAGTGTTCTGTATAATTAAACAATCTATTATGCAACAAAAATTAATCTTTAAATGAAATGATATTGAAAAGTTCTTTAATTATGAAACAAAACAATCTATTGTCTGACAACTACATTAAATTTAATGTAAACCTCTAATTAAAACTATAGTCAAGCAAAACATCAAAGTGCAACAATACAGTACAATGCAGAGCCTGAGCCTGGATCTGTGAAGGGAATGGCCTCTGAAAGCACTGGAGTGGGGTACAGCTGGGAGGAGCTGTTGGTGTTCCCAGTATCCTATATTGTCCAGGGGTTGCAGACCATGGCTGACTCCTGGTTTATAAGACTCCATTGCTTGCTGCCCTAACAGCAGCATGAGCTATAGTGAAGCACTCTGGCTCTGCATTGCCTCCAGGAGCTGCCTCCATATGTCCCTATCTTTTTTGATACTATCATTGGCCATGGCAATGTTGTCTCTGGAAATTGCCACTCTGTTTTTTGCCACTGCCACAGACTCGCTGGAGATCTCCCAGTCTGTTTCCCACTCTGTCCTCAAATACTGCTTCCACCTCTCCACTATTTTCAGGGGGCTTGGGCCTCTGCTATAATGCCCACAAAGATTTTGTCACAAATTTTCTGTTTCCTCCCTTCAGGTTAGCCAGTTGCTCAGCCATTGATAAAGGCCCTGTCCTGGAGGATCTGGCCAATGCTGGTGTCATAGCTGTGGAATATTAAAAAGACACAAGTCATTATCATTCATATTCTAGAGAGGCTGTCATAGCATTTTTTACATGTATTTCTGTCTTTACCTCCCTGAGATTCTCCCGAGCCTTGGAGGAACCTCAGAGATGTAAGAGGGGCTTTGGCAGCTGGGGGCATGGTGTTTGTGAATTATGTTCCCAGTCTGGGAGGTGGAGAACCATAGAATCACAGAATCATAGAAGTGTAGGACTGGAAAGGATCTTAAGAGGTCTTCTAGTCCAATTCCTTGCACTGAATGCAAGACTAAGTATTATCTAGACCATAGGTTGACAGGTATTTGTCTAACCTGCTCTTAAAAATCTCCAATGACAGAGTATCCAGAACCTTCCTAGACAATTTATTCCAGTGTTTAACTGCCCTGACAGTTAGAATGTTTTTCCTAATGTCCAACCTAAATCTCCCTTGCTGCAGTTTAAGCCCATTGCATCTTGTCCTATCCTCAGAGGTTAATGGGAACAATTTTTCTCCTTCCTCTTTGTAACAACCTTTTATGTACTTAGGAAGAGGGATTATGTTCCCAGTCTGGCTTTCTGGCTTTGCCATTTTGGTGTGCCATGGAGGTACCCACATGGTGTCAGAAGGATGCATCTGGGGGCTAACTAGATAGTAATCAGTTCTACATCCCTTTTAGACTGTTCTGACTCTTGATGATGTTTCATTGAGGTGGGTGAATAGGAGACAGAGAACAGCCTTATAGGGCTGACCAGAAAAATGTGCTGTGAAGTTAGTCATCAAGATGGTCCTCCCAAAAATGCTGCATGATTGGAAAAGAGTTGTGAGCTATACCGGGGCAAATTACTATGCAGCTATTCCTCATAATTGAGCAATTTCTCAGTCCCAGATTTTGCATTATCTTTCCTTGGAGGCATGGTGAAAGTGCAGAGAAAAATAGAAAAGAGTCTACAATGATTGTCTGAAGCATTTATTGGTACCAGTCTTTCTCCATGTAAGCCTGTGAAAAGCCATTAAGATCTTTGCTATCCCTTCATTTAAGCTTTTATACTGTAATGTGTTACAGTGCTTTTGTATCTCCATAAGGAGCTATACTCTTCATCACTTTATGGGCATGCAAAGTCCATGTCTACCTCATGTAAAATGAGAATACTAACCAAACTTAAATTCCTGTCACCAGTTTCTCAAACTTATTCATTTTGCACAAAAGAATGCTTTCATTATTTGAATTTGCCACTAAAGAGGGAGGGGGTTGAGGTAGAGGTTGTGACTGTTAGCTGCTGGCTGCCATTGGCAGCTGGTAAACAGCATTTGTTTGTTTTTTGTGGGGGTGGGAGCAGAGGGGACTTCACTATGCAGAACAGATGAGGAAAGGAGAAAGGAAAATAAGTAGATGGGCATGTACCATATGCAATGTGGACCTAAAATCAGTTAATAGCCTGATCTTTAGCATGAAACAGAGGCAGATTGCCTGATGAAGGCAGCCACCATTTTGGAAATTTGTACAAGGAGGTCTGAATGGACAGCATGGGCTGAGGAAGGGAAGGAAGTTGGGGCCACAGACTGAGGAAGGCTCCTACCTCACATCTGCCTACAATGGCTGAAACTATGGGGCACCCAGAACAGAAGGTAGCAAGGCAGTATGGCACAATAATAATAAACAGTAAAGTTGGATACTTGCATCCTGAGGTGCCTCCACAGGATATGTCTCCTCAGTCCTGGCTTAGGTTGCTGCCTGGCAAGCGGGGTTGGTTGCTGTAGGGCTCGCCTTCCAGAGCAGATAAACAGACAGCGCATGCACACAAACAACACACTGAACGCCCTTGAGCTACAGCAAAGTTATTTCACTTTGGAAGAGGATTCCAAAGTTCATGATGAATGCATAGTTAGTGCGCTACAGTGGACTGAGACATGCGTACACAAGCATTTTCAAACCAGATTAACTCAACTTAATCGCATTTAACCCCCCCCCCCCCTCCCGTCGACACAAACCCCACAGAGACTAATGCAGAGTGCTAACTCCCTTGCCACTCACATCATCTTCCCCGCAGAACACCAGCAGAAAATCAATTACACCGCACTGCCACGGTTATAGGGTGAGATACACTTTAGAGCCCTTTTTGTCTCTCTCAAGTATGCCTTTCAGGTGACAGGTCTGGCTTCCTTCACCTATCTCAGGGGTAGAACCATGAAGTTCAATGACTCTGGGACTGGATTTCTGGGCCCACGTTGCAGCCTCCTTTGCTTTAACATGCTCTAACTCCTTTGTTTTAATATGCTCTAACTGATACAGTTAGGCAGGATATCGCACAGATAAAGTGAGGTGCATCTGATATTTATTAAAAAATAAAACACAACTCCCTCATTCTCCAGAACATGTAATGCAGTATTCATCTATGTCTGGATCTCTTGCTATCCGTAAAAAGAAACCGTGAATGCTGCATGCTGGAACAATGAACTTGTATTTTCAGGGCCAACATGAAATTAACTCACAGGAAACAATGCTCCACTTAAAGGAAAACTGTGTTAAGTACATGTTAATGCCATTTACTTAACCATTTGGAACTTCTAATGAAAACTATTTATGAAACAAATGGCTAATTATATTATACTTGCCGAATAATTAAACATTCAGAACATGTAATTCACTAAGGCTGGAAGTTAGCAGTAAATGTGATATCCAACGTGATCTAAAGCGTGAAAACAAGGATTGTTTAAACCACAATGATCAGAAATGGATCACCCCAGGAAGGAGCGGGGGACATATGAAAGGTGGGAAGTGTGCTAGGAACATGGCAAGATTGCCTGTAGTGCTTTTCCACATTCTGAATGAACTCTGTATAACAGCAGTGCTGCTGCACCACACTGAACTATCTACAAACTCGTGGAGTGGTTAAGGTTGGGCATTTTGGATGACAATTATTCAGGTCATTCTTCCCTCACCTACTCCAGTGACAGTTTATTTTACCCTTTGTGAGGCTTGACTTTCCTACTGGTGCAGTGTCCCAAAGTCTGCAGATTAAGGAGGGGAGTTTTGTTTTGTTTTTTTCTGTGTTCTTTCTTTGAAACACTGCTGCAAATCTACTTAAATTGTTAGCTCTTACTTTGACTGTAAACCCAAAGGGGTAGGAACTATAATAATTGATAATAATAAATTCTGTCACCTGGAAAATCAAGCAGGAATTTTTAGGATCATTGGCTCTGGTCTGTAAGATTCATTGGACCGACTGCAGTTGGATTCTGATTACAGTTAAGCCCTGTCTATCCTTGAGACTAGACCCATCCATCAGTTATGCAAGCTGTCAGTGTAGCTGCAGTGGGCTGACCCCAAGGTATAGACAAAGATATGTAGAAATTTGCAGTGAATTGATCAAGGTTTACCCTTACTTGTAATGGAGGTAAAACCCACTTAGCTCCAGTAGTGTAAATCTGCTTGCTTTGTTCCAGATCCGATTGTAAGATCTGTTCACTTTGCATCAGTTAGCAGCAGAGAATTCCTCCATTGGAGTGTAGTTCATCTACCTGCTAATACAGGGGTTTTCAATCTTTTTTTCATTTGTGGACCTCTGAAAAATTTTGAATGGAAATTGAGAAATCGTAGACATAGTCTGAGAGGTCCACCTCACGGACCACAGGTTGAAAACCTAGCACATCCGTGCCAGAGCCAGGCTCTGGCCTCCTCACACACTCTCCCCTTCCAGCATAGAGGGCATGTCAGGGACAGAGAGGGGACATGGCAGAGCTCTGCTTCACTATACCCATTATCCAATGGTTTAGGATCCAAGGACTCTCTGAAGCAACCTAATGTAGAGCTGGTGCCAGGCAGCTGTAACTGGCATTGGGTCTGGGTCAGGCCCCCATAACCAGAGAGCTGTAACCTGCTCCCTAAACCAGTCCTTCTCTCCTGCATGGAGCAGAGCTCTGTCACAGAAGAGAACATGCCCTCTTGTCTACACTTTAGGGGTTATCACTGCTGCAGTTACCCGATTTCTGGGAACCAACGACTAAGCTGGGGATATTTCCAAAGATAGACACCTAGCATAACTCCACCGACTTCAGTAAGGTCATTCTTGATTTGCAGCAAAGCAAGCTCAGAATTAGGGCCCCAGAGTTTAGTTCAAATTGCACATAGCCACATTTTCTGGAGAAAATGTGTTTGTGTTTGAAGTTATTTGTCTTCTTAGACTGTATTCAGGGTGAGGACTGAGTCCCCCTTTGTGTTTGGAAAGGCCTAGTACAACATGTGCTGCCACAATCTGAACAATAATTTGGATATAAAGTCCCCAAAGAAAGACAAGCAAAAGGAAACAGTAGTGGGCAGTGTTCAGCATGAAACAATGGCTGGGCCAGCAAAATGCTATTGCGTTCTGCTGCAGCAGATGGCAGCAGCAATGTTGCTAATCAGTGTTTGTTCCTCTCATCTTCCCCTTTTAGTGTTTCTGTGGGGGAGAGGAGGTGCAACAGTTAAAAAGGTAAGGATGGAATGGTGCATAATGGGATTATTAACTGTAGTTAAATAAGTAACACCCTTTGAGACATTCAGTGGGAACTATTTTTACCCCATTCCTTTTCCTGTTCATGTATCCTTCAAAATTATTAATCAATTGTGGACATTAGCAGATGGCTGCTTCAGTGTGATTTCTCTTGTCTTTTCTAAATTGTTCTGAAAGATGTCCTCTTATGCTTTTGCCTTATCAGGCTGGGTGGAAAAGATAAGGATATTTTGTTTATGTTAACTTAAAAATTGGAACTACAATACAAACAATTGTCATATAATCATAAATGTTACTGCTGAGAAAGACCTATTAGATTGTGCATGCCGTCCCTCTGCTCGTGGAGGACAAAGCTTCTAGCAAAAAGTTGCAGCATTTATTAATCTGATGACGTTAGATATATCACAAGTAAGCACTGATTACGAAGTGCCCATGATGATAACTTGGCCAATTCTGTATAAAAGGGCTTTGCACAGGGGAATTACATAGGTGCCAAGGGAGAAGAAAACCTCTCCATAAACAGGGCGGGGAGCATGGGTACATTCTTACTCTGGCTTCTACTACAATCCCCACTGTGAAGAAGAAGAAGGATTGTGGTGTAGATGATTCTCTCCATTCATAAAGTAGTTACCATGCCCAACCTCTATTCTCTCCTTGAAAGTCACCACTGAGTTTATTCTACATCACAGATGGTCAACTCACCCATGTGGAGGAAAAAGCAGCATTTCCACTCCATCTAGGGTTTTTTCCACATAGATTCAGAGATTCCAAGGCCAGAAGGGGCCACTGTGATCATCTACTCTGACCTCATGTATAAGACAGCACATAGAACTTGCCCAAAATAATTCCTAGAGCAGATCCTTTTGAAAGATATCCAATCTTGATTTTAAAATTGCCAGTGATGGAGAATCCATCACAACTCTTGGTAAATTTTTCCAGTATTTAATTACCTTCATTGTTAAAAATGTATATCTTATTTTTTGTCTGAATTTGTCAAGCTTTATTTTCCAGTCATTGACTGTGTTATATCTTCTAGATTGGAGACCATTATTAAATATTTGTTCCCCATGTAGGTACTTATAAATGCTAATAAAATCACTCCTTAACATTTACTTTGTTAAAATAAAGCTCTTTGAGTCTATCACTCTTAAGGCATATTTTCTAATCCTTTAATTATTCTTGTGGCTCTTCTCTGAATCCTCTCCAATTTATCAGCCTCTTTCTTAAATTGTTGAAACCAGAACTGCATATCAGCTGCAAAAAATGTGGGTAGCATTTACAGGGCTGGTGTGCCAGTGTTTTGATAGCATCACAGAGCAGGACATTCCTGGAAAATAGATAATATTGCACTCTGCCCATCTGAAACCATTATTGTATTGTACTTATGGCCTACATTCAAAGTATAATTGATTTGTGAGCAAGAGCCACACAAAGATGGAAGCAGCCTCTGACAGGCCATGTGCTAATAAAAGGGGTTTTTTATTATTATTTTAAGATTTCAGATTTAGTAGGATACTATCAGTCAAGGTAAACCCAAAGCATTGGAATGGGTTACCTAGAGAGGTGGAATCTCCATCCTTAGATCTCCTTAGATCCTTAGATCTCCATCCTAAAATGCAGATTAATAAAGCCCTGGCTGGGACGATTTAGTTGGGGTTGGTCCTGCTTTGAGCAGGGGGGGTTGGACTAGATGACCTCCTGAGGTCCCTTCCATCCCTAATCTTCTATGATTCTCATTCAAAGTCAGAGGGTGGGGAGAGGAGCTGTTACAAATCCAAGTGCAAATGGGCATACTTTAATTAATTGAATGAAAAAGTCTATTTTCATTATTTAAACATTTCCCATAGTGTGGATCAAAAATCTAAATATAGTGGCGCAGGATGGTCCCCTGAGAACTGTATCTAACACCTGAACAAAAGCCCTGTGAAGTCAATGGGAGTCTTTCCATTGACTCTAATGGGCTTTACACCACGCCTATAGAAAAGATCTTCCATGCATGCCTCTATCCTTTTCCATAAGGAATGGTGCCCTGTCCCACGCTGCATGACTCAAAGATGGTGGTCTGTGGATCCGGATTTTGTGATGGTGAGGAAACAGAGACTATTCACGTGGACAGAGAGTGAAGGAAACAGAAATCATTCTCCCTACATCTTCTCTGAGATTCCCTGGAGAAAACAATTCTGCTGAGTCCTCCCCATCAGAAATCCCTTGTAGCCTGGCTCTAAGGCAATCCTGAAAAGGTCCTTTAATAGGATGTAGTGGAAGATTTCAGCAAGGAATTCTCACTGAGTGTTCCTTTTCCTGACCCTCTTTAAGCAGGTTTTACCAGAGGGTGTGGGAGCAGGAGGCTGAGCGGGAGACAATCTAGCCAGTAACACTGTACTAGAGCATAAGAACCAGAAACTGAAAATAAACAGTCTAATTTTACTGTCCAAGCTGAAATAAGTGCAAAAAGCACAGAAGCAACACAACAGTCTCAGGGTATGTCTACACTGCAGAGTGAAGTCGATTTACTTTAAATTGACTTTCACCTGATGAATTGTAGAAGTCACAGGAGCATGATCACACTGCGCTCCTTGCGTCAGGCTCTTGCATCCCCACTCGCCACACTTGGGTCAATGTTCAAAGCAATGCACTGTGGGTAGCTATCCCACAATGCACCTAGCCACAGAGGCTTTTGGGAAGCTTGTCGTCCTCCTTTGATGCAACATATTTCCTCCTCTTCCCGTCTTGTCCCAAACAAACAGCAAACACTTTTTTGCACCGTTTTTTTATGCTGCATGCACGCTGTTGCTGGAGAGGTATGGAGCCTGCACAGCTCTGCACTATCATTGTGAGCATCACAAATACCTCTAGGCTTATCCTGCAGTATTTTCAAAGGCGAGACAGGAGCTGCAACATGGAAAATAGTGATGTTACAGAGGCCACCCTTCTACAAGCCATAGAGCAAAATAATTCCCATTTACTGCAGGCTGTCACATCATCTTCAGTCCATGGAGTGCAGGTTTTGGTCCCGGGAAACAAGCACAGACTGGTAGGATCGCATTGTTATGAAGGTGTGGTATGATGAGCAGTGACTGCAGAACTTTCGTATGCGAAAGCCCACTTTCTTTGAACTTTGCTTGGAACTGTCCCCAGCCCTGAAGCGCATGAATACTCACTTGAGACCTGCTCTGACAGTGGAGAAGCGAGTGGCCATTGCTCTGTGGAAGCTAGCAACCCCAGACTGTTCCTGGTTAGTTGGGAATTAATTCAGAGTCGGTAAATCCACCACTGGAGCTGCTATGATACAAGTGTGCAGGGCCATCAATAGGCTTCTGCTAAGATGGGTAGTGACTTTAGGAAGAATGCAGGACATAGTGGATGGGTTTGCCATAATGGGGTTCCCAAACTGTGGGAGGGCAATAGATGGCACGCATATCCTTCTCCTAGCACCTGACCACCTTGCACAGAGTACATAAACCAGAAGGGATACTTCTCAATGGTGTTGCAGGCCCTTGTGGATCACAGGGGACATTTCACCAACATCAATGTGGGGCGGTCAGGGAAGGTGCATGACGTGTGCATCTTTAGGAACTCGGGTCTGTTCAATAAGATGCAGGTTGGCACTTTCTTCCCTGACCAAAAATTAAATATTGGGGACTTTGAAATGCAATGGTGATCCTGGGGGATCCTGCCTACCCCTTGCTCCCTTGGCTAATGAAGCACTACACCAGGCACCTGGACAGTGAGAAGGAGCGTTTCAATAACAGGCTCAGCAAGTGCAGAATGGTGGTGGAACGTGCATTTGGACTTTTAAAGGCCAGATGTAGATGTCTACTCACCAGACTTGACATCAGTGAAAAGAATATCCCATCAGTTATATCTGCATGTTGCATGCTCCATAATTTGTGTGAAAAAAGGGTGAAAAATTCCCCCAGCGTTGGGCCATGGAGGCTAATAGGCTGGCTGCAAATTTTGAGCAGCCAGATTCCAGCACAATGCACAGAGCCAACTGCGGTGCGCATCGTGTAAGGGAAGCATTGAAAAACTGGTTTTGCAATGAACCGCAGTATTGTATGTCTCTGCTATACCTTTTTCTTTCCCATCCCCCAACCTCGCACTAGCGGCCGTCACTCCTTCTTTCCCCGCTCAAGCTATGAATGAATAAAGACAGATGTTCTTTCAAGCTGCAAAGTTTTATTTGTGACCTGTTTCAATGGGGGGAAAGGAGGATAAGTTAACATTGTAAAGTTTCATTGTGCAAGCAACTATGGTTGCGTGCAGTTCTTAAAGAGGCTATTGTGTCTTTCTGTTTGCTTCCACCAGTGTGGAGTGCAGCACATACTGCACCCTGCTCAGCTTTCTCCGCGAGGGCTTGGGGATGGGGGTTGATAACAAAGCGGTAGGCGGTGGAGCGTTTAAGAGGGGCTGCAGAGGGAGTCTGTCCTGCTGCTGCTCTTCCTGGAGCTCTACCAGATGCCTCAGCATGTTGGACTGATCCCTCATAATATGCAACATCTCCTGTTGTGTATCATGATCCTACTTCTGTGCTGATCTGTGTTCCATGTCCATGTCTAGTTTTTCAGACAAGGACATCCTTCAGGCTCTGAGCTCTGTCAGCAGCCGCAGAGGCATTCATTAGGTCGCTAAACATGTCATTCTGAATTTTTTTCCCCGCTTCCTAATCTGGGAAAGTCTTCCAGCAGGAGTTCTGCAAGGTGGGCTGAAGGCCGAAATGTTGACTGTAAAAAAAGTGAAGTGCAAAGTTGCCATTGTTAGCTGACCCAAAGTAGAAAAAGAAATTTTACAATGTAAAAAGAACTCACCGTCATGGTCACTAGGCTAAGCCAGACCCGCATTCCAATCTGTAAGTAGTGGATGAGTTGGAGTGGCTTTCCAGACATGGTAAGCAAGGGGCCCTTACATCCATTTTGGAGAGGTTTAATTAGCACTAAAATCCACAATCCACACTTGAGCAAGAAAAGGGATCACTGCGCTCCCCTGTAACATCCCAAGGATAGGTTTGGGAGGAGGTGGGCAAAACAGCTTAGAGGACGCTGCGGGTGAAGTGTAGCAGCAGAAGGCAACCAGTGTCCTGACCCATAGTGCTCATAGCAACAATACCAGTACTAGGAATTGTCTGAGGGAAGCACCCATCTTCCCAAGGTCACCATGTGAAATATCAGTCTCCTGAGGGTAACAGAGGTAGAAAGGGAAGATTTGCTGTGAGCATCAAAGTACAAGCCTGGCCCTTATGCTGCTATGCTGTGTTCTGTGATGATGCCTGCTTATTTAATAGCAGAGTGGCAGGGTAAAGTCTCCTACCATGGTGGAAGAAATAAGACTGGCCTCCCCAGAAACCTTCTATAAAGGACTACAGATTACCTACATGAAAGTGTACATGCCCATCCCCTCAAAAACACAAACTCCTTTTAAGAAGCTGGATTGGGGACATAATTGCAAAAATTAGATTTGCCACAAACACTCACCAGATATGCCTTCTCTGGCATCTCAATTAGTCCTGCTATCCTGTGTGTGGCAGGGCTGCTCTGCGGTAACAAACAAGTCCTGGCTCTCAGGGAGAATGGATACTCCGTTCTCCTGCACCTTGCTCTCCCCATCCTCATCCTTCTCTTCAGAAGTCCTCCTCATTTGTTCTGGACTGGGATTCTGCAGAGGTATTGATGCTGCATGGTGGCACAGTGGTGGGGTCACCACCGAAAATTGTATGCAGCTCCTTGTAAAAGTGGCATGTTTTGGGCGAGAAGCCAGAACGGCTGTTAGCTTTCCTAGTTTTCTAATAAGTCTGCCTCAGCTCTTTGATCTTAATGCGGCACTGCTGAACGTCCCTGTTGTGCCCCTTCTCCAACATGCCGCGAGATATCTTCTTGTAGATATTTAAATTTCTTTTGCTGGCTTGGAGCTGATCCAGAACAGACTCTTCGCCCCACAGACTGATGAGATCCAAGACCTCTGGTCAACTCCATTCTGGAGCGTGTTTGGATCGTGCAGTCGCCATGAGCGGTTCAGCTACAAAACTCTCCATGCTGTCTAAACCGGAAATGGTCATTCAAAATCTCCTGGGGCTTGAGCGGAGGAGCTATTTACTGTGAATGTGGCCATGTTACAGCAGAGAGTGAATGTCCAGAGCGGTCACAACAGAGCATTATAGGATACCTCCCAGAAGCCAATGGCGTCGATTTACGTTGCACTCTGCCTACACTGATGCAAGTGTGACCCGTGGAATTCGACTTCAGCGCTACATCACTTGCAGAGGAGGTTTTATTAGGCTGACTTTTACCACGATTTAGATCGGCAGAACTTAAGTGTCAGTGAAGACGCATACTTTAGGGGGTCGACGTCAGCGGCGTTATGTCGACCTCCATTGCCAGTGTAGACCAGGCCTCAGTCTGCAGTCCTCCCTGAGGCCCACTCCCATTAAGTCAATGGGAGCCAAGTCTTAGTACAGACTGCGAAGGCAAGGCCTATATTAAAGTTTTCAAATGATTTCATTTTCATTAATCGGTGTGACTAGTAGCTGTTAAGGACTTTTGTTAAAAACTCAGGTGATTTTCACCTCGACAGTGTCTTTTAAATAAATAAATGCAATCCTTATTAATTATTTATCTGCTTTGAAGTGTATCAAATAGCTCTGCTGAAAATTACCACGTTTATACTTATAGAACACTGACATACGTAGATAGGGTTAAAAATCATTATTTTTACAATGCTGGTTTTATATATGGGGGGAAATGCAGTAATTAGCAGAGTTTAAGATGATGTTATTTGTTCAATTTTAGTGTATTAGGCACAAGTGGAAAAATGGAAAAACAAAACTGAAAGTCCTGGCAACTCAGAAATCAAACAAATTCCCCAGTCCAAATTGGTTCAGTAAAGAAAGGCCACTAGTACAGGTAGAAAAGAGCTTATAAGACAAAACTGATAACAGTGGGGGCTGCAATGATGGGTTTGGTGCTTTTATTCAGTTTTTCAGATCTACGAATATAAATAAGTTAGCTTTCAAACATATTACCCAGTACTACTTCCTCCTCCTCTCCACCCTCCATATATCCCTGCAGCCAAAGAAAGGGGGAGTAGAAGGGGAAATTTATATAAAATATAATTGGCCCAGTGCTGCACTAAAGACTTCTACTGACTTCAATGGGAGTTTTAGGAACACAAGGAACACAGAACTATGTCCAGTGTTTGAAGCCTTCTGCCTTACAATGCAATGAATGGTGTCTCTGTTAAAATTGGATTTCTCCTGTTGCTAATGTCATGAAATACTCCAGACAACCCGAGTCCATCAACACTGAAGGTGGGCTCCACACTACAGTACTTTAACATTCAGCAGTAAGGCTAAACAATAGTGGTCGAGTTAGAGGTTTATGGAGCAAAAATGCTCAAGGCTACAATCTTGGGGTTGTATCCAGTAAGGCTGAAAGCAGACAACATTCATCCCCATCGTGTAACTAATGCACCATCAATATTTCATGTGTGTCATTTCAGATGAGTAAATAGCTCTCTGCAAGTTGCGTAATTTGCTCATAATTTCAGTGCCTCTTGATCCATTTCAATCTAAGCGCTACCATTTTTTTAAAAAGTGCCTTTATGAGCATGATTCAGTTTAGCCAAGAAAGACTGTACCAAAGAAAGCCCCCTACCTCACTCTCTCGTTTAAAGCCAATACAGACCACTGACCTCAGTGCAAACACCAAAATAATGCCCAAGCAACTGAATTTAACAAACATTTTGTATTGTGGTCTTTAGTCACTAGGGGGGAAAAGAGACAGGGGAAAGCTAAGCTGTGACATATGAGGTGTGCTACATATAGGAAGGGTAATGAAACTGAGGGCTCAGCCATTAACCTTCAAGGAAGAAAAGCTAGGCCTGGTGTTTTAAAAATTACTGGGACAATATTTCACTATGACAAGCATTAGTAATGAATAATTAAGCGTTTAATATAATGTTGCCTTGGTGAAAAATGATAATTTTACAATTGATGGCCCTTAAACCTATTCAGTGTTATTATCCTGTGTTAAAAGGGGCGGGAGAAGGAAACAGGGAGAACTTTGATTAAATAAATGTTTTTTTGATGGCTGGACCAAAGCAGTTATGCTTATTAGGTTCAAAATCTTTTCAGAGCTGAACAGTGGTCCTGCTGAGAGAATTTCATGAAAAATTTAAAAAGGAAAATTCAACCTGAAAGTCTTATGTCTCACACCAGCTCGCCTGAGGTCAAACTGTGTTTTTCCCCATAATACTCAGTTAATGTCAGAGAAATAAATCAGTCAGCAGATGCAGACGCTGAAACCTTTAGAAAAAAAAATACTTTAACAAATCCACTCAGGAACCTATTTTGATTAAGTAATGCAGTTATTTAAAACAATTTAACGGATGCTTTCTCACTTAACTCATCATAATGAAATGTTTATTGCAAAGGAAATATTTGATTAATAATTTTTTATATTTAATTGTACTATAAGAGCTCTATTTGCAGTTCACAAAACTGCAGGATTAACTCGGTTGCAGAGTCTCATTTCAATTCCTTTCTCCTCCTTTTCCTCCAGCTCCTTCTGCTGTTAGCAAAAATGAGAACTGTAGATTATTAAAAAAAATCTTGGGAAGTCTGTTGAAGAGAAATAGAGGATTTTGCCAACATATATCAGACTACTAGTCCATCAATTCCTACCTCTTGTAGAGGCCACTTCCTGATGCTGAAGGGGTGGATAAACAAGCAAACAAACCCTATATGCACCTGATCATGCTTTGCATCGGGGAGGGAGAGATTTCTTACTATTTCCTATAATGATCAGTTTGAATCCTTAAACATGGTAATTACCAGTAGCATACTGGACACACTCACTTCTGATTCCCATTAATACTAATGGGGGTTGAGGGTTCTCAGTATATCAAAGAATCAGGCTCCATTCATGCTATGACTAAAAGTATTATGGCTTATAAAATTGTCCAATCCCTTTTCAAATCCAGTGACAGAATTTGGGCTATGTTTACCACTAATGTAAGTGGGTATACCTCTAGTGCACTGTTTCTCAATTGGTGTTCCGCGGAACCCTGGGGTTCCGCGGGAACACTGTTAGGGTTCCGCGAGCAGCTGTTCTCCGCGCCGCCGAAAAAGGGACGATGTCTGGATCTTTTGGCGGAGGGGATCGAGTGTAAGTGTAATTTAATTTATATTTAATTGAGAAATGCTGAGCTAGTTGTTTGTATATAATTTGCATATTTTGACATTTTTTTTGGCCCCATATGTAAAAATACTGTTAAGAGTTTGGGGGGTTCTGCAATTATTTATCGAGTTCAAAAGGGTTCCATGGCCAAATTTAATTGAGAAACACTGCTCTAGTGACCTCAGCAAATCTGGACTCGCCTACCCCAATGGCGAACCTTTCTATTTGACTCTACAAACTGCTGTGGTAGTGGATTTCACATCATCCTTTCTACCAGTGTATGAGGATGTGCCACCTCCTCAGGAATAAGAGGAAAGGGAAACAAGAGTGGGAACATAGTAGCTAAAATACTTATGAGCTAAAAGAGAAGTCAATGCGATCTGCAACAGTCAGCTGCAAAATGGCCACCTTCTCGTTCCCAGATTTAAAAATGTACCACTACTAGGAGAACCAACTTTCTAAGTGTCTGCACTCTCAGTGAATAGTTCACAGATGTCCAGCCCATCACAGAGAAAGTAATTTTTAAAGGAAAGGTGAATTTCATTGCTCTGTCTGAGAATCAAGGAGCTAGCTGGAAGAGCACCTGAAGTGTCCAAAGCTAGAGTATGCTGAGTTTGAGACAACCATGTCCTTTTCTTTTCCTTCAACATTATGTTTATCTAACATAAAAAGTCTAAAGGGAAAATTTTCTAAAGCACACAGCATTGGCCTAACTCTGCGCTCTGACCATGTTTTTAAAAAAAATCACACCTAGCACTTTATGGCACTTTTAATCAGTATAGCCAAAAGCAGATTAAGTATCATTATCCCCATTTCACAGAAATGGAAACTGAGGCACAAAGAGATTAAAATTACTTACCCAAGATCACCCAGCAGTCCAGGGGCAAAGTCAGAATAAAACCGAAATCTCCTGAGTCCCAGTCCAGTGCTCTATTCACCAAGCCACACTGCCTCTCTGTTTATTGGACATTAGCTGCTTCCTATGCTTAAAATTTATTCCCATCACATCCCACAGTTTCACAAAAAAAAAAAAAAAAAAAAAACTTGAAAAGAGGCACCTTGGGTCTGTTTCAGGGATCCCCAAATTATTTAAAGCCATTTTTTTCTCTTCTAACCTCACTTTAGAGAAACTCACACATCATTGCAGCCTGTCACTGCTCCAAGAAGATATGCAATATCACCAAAAATCCTCCCAAGAAATCAATGAAGAAGAAGGCAGAAAGAAAATAAAACAAAGCTTAATTGGTAACTGGGATTTATGGTATTTTATATGACTCTTAAAGCTTTATTCTGTAAAGGGTTATAATTGCAATATGAGATATCCTTTCTGACACAGTTCTGTAACCTCTCATGCACCAAACTGAAACCCAATTTTGTCTTTTTTTTTCCCCTCTTAATTGGTGACAGGTGACCAGATTGTGCTTAAATTGAAGCCGTTCAGATCAGCATATTGCCTACAATTTGTACTTTCACAAACTTGTCACTAGAAGAGCAGAAATAGGTTTTTTGCAAAATTAAAAAAAAAATTGTAGAGCTGTTAATTAACGCTCATTTTGTTCAGCCACCAACTAAACCTGTTGGGCTGGTTTTTTGAGTGTGTTTATGTGTGGTATTTCTATCCACCTATACAATAATAAATTGCAAATATATGCTCATAGACTAGTGACCTGTCAGTAACATTAAAAGGTTAAAGTAGTTTTCAAATGTATGGTCCAGTCCTGCAACCTTTACTCACTGAAGTAGGGTGAAATCCTGGCTCCACAGAATGCAATGATAAAATGCCCATTGACATCAATAAGGGCAGGATTTGACCTGTCATCTTTACCTCACATGTGTAGTCTGAGACTTCTCTACATTCCTCAACATTCTCAGATATCTTCAGTCTGCCTGTGTGAACTGGCAATTTGAAAGGAGTTTCTCAGCTCTGCAAAAGATTAGATCCCAGTGATCAATAATTGAGGTGCACTTTACTCTTTGACAGAGGAAGACAGGTGTAAAATTATTTTACCTACATAAAAATTCAGTTTCAGCTGGTTCACTCCCATGGTTAGAAGGTGATATTCGAGAACACCAAATTTTACTGAGGATTATTTCAATCCTCTGTGAAATTATTATATATGATACTCTGGCTCAATTCTTCTGACTTCAATTTAATGTGGCCATTATGCCTTACACACAAATTAACTAAGATCTTGTATACTAATTTTACATTGCAGTATTCTTTATGCACAGATTTGTGGTCACAAGGAATTATATGAGTTGTATTAGGAACCAAGCTCTCTTTCAATAACAAATACTGAGCTTTCATCCCCTCTCTGAATATGCCTCATCTCCTTTCATTCCTATGCCACAGAAAGTAACTGAGGTGTGAAAATCCCAGATAGCAGGGGGAACCACACAAAGCTGACGAGGAAGATAAATAGTGCATTTGTAATTATAATTAGCAAATGGTAAATGTAAATCAAAGAAAAAAATATATGGAGGAAGGGAAAAATACATGACCTGTCTGAAAATCTACTGAATGCTAGAACTAGGGAATAGTTTAGCGGGGCTGGGGAATTTTCCTGAATTCTTTTCCACCCAAATCCAAACCACTTCATGGGAGTCATAACTGGAGGGTTGCTAGGGAAAATACTATGTGTTCAGTACATAAAACAGGTGAGAGAGCACCTGTTCCAATATTTACAGGGTGCAGGTATAGGCCACAGAAGGTTCTCAGTTGGAACATTTGCTCACACTACACGTTCAGCCTTTTATCTGCAGAAAAATCAGCACTACCAGACAAGGCCAGTTGTATTATAAACATGGCTGACATGACTGAGCTGCACTTCTATTTTCTTTAAATTTTTGCATTTTCATCACTTTTTTTTTTTTTTGGTAGTTGTTTGTTTTTCCAAAAATACTCTTGTGCAATGCTTGCAAGCATAACTAAGGATAAGAAGGATAGCCTAATAGATAAGGCACTGGGCTTGGATTCAAGATTTAGTACCTGGCCCGGCTGCAAATTCCTGTGTGACCTTGGGCAAGTCATTTAACCTACACAGGGCCGCTGGTCCCCATCTGTAAAATGGGAAGTAGACATTTCTATCACATAGGGCTGTTGCAAGGAATAAATCCATTAATAATTGTGAAGTGCTCAAATAGTAGGATGGTGAAGGCCATATAAGTACCTAAACGGATAGAGATCTAACTGTACCTCTCAACTTGCTATATTAGGGTCAGTATAAAAAGTGCATCTAGGGTGAACTAAAGGGTTTTGTGCCTACAACTAGGCAGTAGTGGTGTTTGGTTTTGGTATACTGACATTCTTGAAAAATGGCAAGAAACTGAAATAAAGAGGAAAAGTTGAAGCTACAGCTCTGACTCAATTGGCAATCTTTTTCTACAATCTCTTGCAATTAATTTCCTCTTTTAGGGTGACCATGACAGATCCAATCTGTGGACAAGAGGATCTGATAAATCACTGTAGTGTGTCCACCTGGACTGTGTGATTCATTGTGTAATTGAACATAATACTATTCTGTGTTCACTGAAGCAAAGCGGCAGTACTTCGAGTGTGTTTCATTTCACCTTTCTAAATTTCACAATAGCCTTTATCACATGGCTCTGTAACACCTTTGGCAATAGGAACTTCTGGCTTTAGTAGGAGGCATTTGAGAAAGCACTCAAAAAAATCTCACACTGTGCCTTGTGAAAAGGGACTGCATGCTTTTAGGGGGTGTATTGTAGAATTTGCTTAGATTTTGCAGGACAAAAGATTCCTGTCTCAATAGAGGCAACATCCAACACTGAGATCCCTGTGGATGAATCAATACTTAGAAGGGTAGCCATGACAACCATGGAGATCAAATAGTCTCAGCACACAGAGTATTCACAGTATTGATTTTTCAGCACAGGACAATACAGTGCTCTCACTATCTGAATATGGATGAAGGGTAGCTGGCTGAAGCAGAATCCTGCAAAGACTGAAGTGATACAGGTGAGGACAGAGAAGGACTTCAAAGAACTCGCCACCACTATAAAAATCACTCTCCAGTAAGGGAGTTTGTTCTCTGATCATTAACACAGACTGCAGGCTTCAGTGGACTTTCAGACAAACTAGCCATGATCATGGAAAAAGCCTTCTTCCTGCCCTCTTTTGTTGGAATCAGACTTTGCCATGGTGATGCATGCATTTATGATATCAAGGCTTGAATCTAGCAATTCTCTGTGCCTTGGTATGAAGCCACTGCCCTCAAAAATACAAACATTTAAAAAGCTACAATTGGTTCAGAACACAGCAGTCCCTCAGCAACACTGGCTAATGAGAGTGTATCACTGTAGCGCTCCTCTCTTTTCTAGACCTCTGTGATATTCTAGGTCATATTCAAAAACTTGGTCTTCATTTGCGAAGTCCTCTAAAATCACTTGCATGATCATAATCTCGAGTGACCTGGAGGGCTTTGTAAATGCAATTAACCACAATCATGACCCTGCATGATCATGACCTTTCATGACAGCTGCATTCCATTGAAACAACAGAACTGTCAATCTCAAAAGTGAAACTTGCGTATGTGGGATACGGAGCCTTCAGGAACCTGGAACTCGCTTTTAGAAAAGATAGAATGACTGCAAACCACTTTCAGAACAAATTGCAAACCCCAGTTCTTTGACCTAGCCTTCCTGAATTAACATCATAACACAAAAATAAACAAAGTCCAGGCCCTGCTAATAGAAGAAAAGAGCAGGAATGGTTGAAACTTTTTCCATCAAAACTGGGGGGGGTGGGGTTAATGAAAAAGTGAGTTTTTGATTAAACAAAATTTTTGTTTAAAGTATCTGCTGTGGAAAATTTTAACTTTTTGTAAAAAACCAAGCACCCGAAAAGTTTTCAGTTTTAAGCAAAAATAATAGGGCTGTCAATTAATCATAGTTAACTCAAGTGATTAATTTGTTTTGAGTTAATTCGATTAAAAATTTAATCACGATTAACTGCCGTTTTAATTGCACTGTTAAAGAATAATAGAATACAAATTTAAATTTATTATAAATATTTTGGATGCTTTTCTACATTTTCAAATATATTGATTTCAATTACAATACAGAATACAGAGTGTATAGTGCTCACTTTATATTATAACCTTTGATTACAAATATCTGCACTGTAAAAAAGATAAACAAAAGAAACAGTATTTTTCAATTCACCTCATACAAGTATTGTAGTGCAATCTCTATCATGAAGGTGCACCTTACAAATGTAGATTTTTTTTGTTACATAACTGCACTCAAAATCAAAACAGTGTAAATGTTTACAGTCTACAAGTCCACTCAGTCCTACTTCTTGTTCAGCCAATCGCTAACACAAACAAATTTGTTTACATTTACAGGAGATAATGCTGCCCACTTCTTGTTTACAATGTCATCTGACAGTGAGAACAGGCATTCGTGTGGCACCATTGCAAGGTATTTATGGGCCAGATATGCTAAACATTCATACTCCCCTTCATGCTTCAGCCACCATTCCAGAAGACATGCTTCCATGCTGATGACACTCATTAAAAAAATAATGCATTAATTAAATTTGTCACTGAACTCCTTGGGAGAAATTGTATGTCTCCTGATCTGTGCTTTTACCCACATTCTAACATATATTTTGTGTTATGGTAGTCTCGAATGATGACCCAGCACATATTACTCTATTTAAGAACACTTTCACTGCAGATTTGACAAAATGAAAAGAAGGTATCAATGTGAGATTTCTAAAGAGAGATATAATACTTGACCCAACGTATAAGAATCTGAAGTGCCTTCCAAAATCTGAGAGGGACAAAGTGTGGAACATGCTAAGTCTTAAAAGAGCAACACTCCAATGCAGAAACTACAGAACGCAAACCACCAAAATAAATAAATAAATAAATCAACTTTCTGTTGGTAGCATCTGAGTCAGAGGATGAAAATGAAGCCTGCACTGCTTTGGATCATTATCGAGCAGAGCCTGTCATCAGCATGAAAGCACGTTCTCTGGAATGGTGGTCAAAGCATGAAGGGACATAAGAATGTTTAGCATATCAGGCACATAAAATACTTTGCAACACCAGCAACAGCAGCACCATGCGAACACTTGTTCTCACTTTCAGGTGACGTAAACAAGAAGCAGACAGCATTATCTCCTGTAAACGCAAACAACTTGTTTGTCTTGGCGATTGGCTGACTAAGAAATAGAACTGAGTGGACTTGTAGGCTCTAAAGTTCTACCCTGTTTTATTTTTGTGTGCATGGTTGGGTTTTTTTACATAATTCTACATTTGTAAGTTCAACTTTCATGACAAAGAGATTGCACTACAGTACTTGTGTCAGGTGAATTGAAATATTATTTCTTTTGTTTCTTTTTTTCAGTGCAAATATTTTGTAATCAAAAATAAATATAAAGTGAACACTGTAAACTTTGTATTGTGTTGTAATTTAAATCAATATTTTTGAAAATGTAGAAAACATCCAAAATATTTAAATAAATGGTATTTTATTATTGTTTAAGAGCATGATTTATCGCAATTAATTTATCACAGTCGCTTGACGGCCCTAAAAAAATTTATTTAAAAAAAAAAAAAAAAGGATTTTTCAGCCAAAAATTGAAATATTTTGATTAAGAAATGCAGCCACGGTGCCTCATAAGAGTTGTAGTTCTTCTCCTTCATGCCACCATTCTTCTCTATGAACCAAGTTCCCCAGCCAGACTACACCTTCCATGATGTGCAATGGCCAGGAACTCCTTGATGTACCACAGCAGGTCACCAAGAAGGGAAACTTTGGTGTATCATAGGAAACATGGTTCAGACAGGAAGAATGGAAGCAAGAGGCTCCTGACCTACAACACCCATGAGGCACCATGCTGGCATTTCTAACCATTTTCAGTTTTCAATTTGTTATCAAAAAGTTAAAATTCTCTGAAGCACATTTAGACTAAAATGAATTTTCTTCACTTTCATCAAAATTTTCTGTGGGAGAACCCATTTTCTAACCAGGTCTAGAAAAAAGAAAAATATATCTTTTATGTGTTCCATTCAGAACACTGTATTACAGAGTGGACAGGGAACTTCAGCAGGTTTTCAGTAATGTACATTGAAGCAGACTACACTGTGAATTTTCAGTTTTAGAGATGCACAAAAATCTTTTATTTTTTATTCTTCTGATGCTTTGTCTATATTTGACCTAATAAGGTTGTGCTGGCTAGAAATTGGCTCTACTACAGGACAGACCCAACAAAGAAAACAACAGAACACCACTGACCATCACCTACAGCCCCCAACTAAAATCTCTCTAGCACATCATTAAGGATCTACAGCCTATCCTAGCAGATGATCTCTCACTCGCTCAAGCCATGGGAGGCAGACCTATCCTTGCTTACAGACAGCCCCCCAACCTGAAGCAAATACTCACCAGCAACTGTACACCATACAACAAGAACACGAACCCAGGAACCTATCCCTGCAACAAACCCCGTTGCCAACTCTGCCCACACATCAACTCTAGTGACATAATCACTGGTCCTAACCACATCAGCCACACCATAAGGAGCTCATTCACCTGCACATCTACTAATGCTATATATGCCATCATGTGTCAGCAATGTCCCTCTGCCATGTACATTGGCCAAACCGGACTGTCACTACACAAAAGAATAAATGGACACAAATCAGATATAAAAAATGGTAACATCCAAAAACCAGTAGGAGAGCACTTCAATCTCCCACTCAATCTCTGTAGCTGACTTGAAAGTTGCCATACTTCTACAAAAAAAACTTCAAAAACAGACTTCAGCGAGAAACTGCAGAGCTGGAACTCATATGCAAACTTGACACAATCAAACTGGGTCTGAATAGGGACTTGGAATGGTTCTCTCATTACAAGAAGTAATTGTCACTGTTCACACATTCTCACCATCTAATCAATGGTTGTGAATAGGCCTTATCTACTCCAACTGAATGGACTTTGTTTACACCTACCCTCCCCATTGTTGTTTCTTACCATTGGATGTATATATATACCTCCTATCTGATTTATATTTCATGCATCTGAAGAAGTGGGTTGCAGCCCATGAAAGCTTATGCCTGCAGAAATTTGTTAGTCTTTAAAGTGCTACAGGACTCTCGTTGTTTTTATTGTTTTACCACTGTAAGCTGATAGTTCACCATTAAAAGTGTATTTTTAAAAGAGAAGGTCCACAAGAGATTCAGATATTCCAGGACATGTCAATAATTATTTACTGCCTATAATAATCTCAGTATCTGTCTTCTCACAGAAAATATGGTACATACACTTGGGAAAAAAATAAAGGAGTGAATTTTACTCTGTCAGAGAAAGTCAAAACAAGAACAATTCTTTTAACAGGTTTCTCCAATTATATGAGGGATATGGAAACTGTTTGCACTGGCCTCCTTCCACCCTATTTCCACCCTGGACTAATGCTATATTGCATTATTGTGAGCCTCGGCCAGATTCTCAACTGGCATAAATAATCACAGCTCCTTTGATTCCTATGGAGCTATGTCAGTTTACACCAAGTGAGATCTGGACCAGTGTTTTGGGTTTTTTTTAAGACAAAACTGTAAAATACCATCATTTGTGAACTCATGAAGCCACATTGAGATGAATCAATAGTATTGTATAGATTATTTAGAGTATAAATTCCTTGGGGGCAGGGACTATCTTGGAAAATACATCTAGGAAAGAAATCAAATAGTGGGGGGCTTTTCAATCTTTCTGACAAAGGCATAACAAGATACAACGGCTCAAGGATGAAGTTAGACAAATTCAGCCTTGAAATAAGACACAAATTCCAAGCAGTGAGAGTTAATTAAACTTTAGCACAATTTACCATGCACGGTGGAGGACCCACCATTCGTTGGCGTCTTTAAAGTGAGATTAGATAGCTTTCTAAAATATATGCTTTAATGAAATTTCTGGGAGAAATTCTATGGTCTCTGTGTGTGGTGAGTTGGGTTGGATAGCTGTGGTAGTCCTGTCTGGCTTTGGAATCTGTGGATTTATAAATTCTCCTGTTCATCTCATCTCCTTTTTTCATGGGCCACAATAAGATTGCCTGCATTGCCCTCATCATGCTCATAAAACTTGCAGCTCTACATTAAGACAATGATAATTATCAAATCTCATGCTTCAGGTTCAGCTAGTTGTCTTCAAGGGTCAGAAAGGAGTTTTTCCTCTGATACACAATTGGTGAGATGTATGCTGGGAGATTTTTTTTTACTTTCCTCTGAAGCATCAGGGATTGGCCACAGCTGGAGATGGGACACCAGGTGGGAAGATCAATGCTCTGTGATGGCACAGAGAATCCTTTTTCTAGATGCCTGGCTGGTATGTTTTGCTCACATGGTCAGAGTCAAATTAAGCACTAGATTTCTCTCAATTTTCCTCCCGGACAATTTGACAGGGACATTGGTGTATGTTCTCCTCTCCCTCACTTGCCACCCCCCCCCCCCCCACTTCCTCTGTAGCATGGGGCATGGTTCACCTGCTAGGATCATCTGAACACCTCACCTAATCAATTCCCTGACATTGCAGGGGCCTCGGACATCGGTGGCACCTTGGATTCTCCTGTTGTGTGACTCCAGATCAGATCAACAATATAACAACATGCCAGAGAACAACTTAACATAAAGGTAAGGTAACATAAAGGTAAGGTAAAGGTATAACACCATCTACTGGTGGAGGAGCTATCTACACTAACCTTTACAATACTCTGACCATTGTCTCATAGTTCCAAAGGACAGCAAATAAAAATCCTAGAGTTCCCAATGAAACATTGGTTCATATCCCAATGGTACAAATATTGCCCTGTGTGTTGCAGATATGTCAGATTTTTAAGCATATTGACATACTCCAAGCCATGCAATAATGAGCTATAATTGCAGTTATTGGCAAATGAACTCATTCAGCTTTGTGATATGCTTCATAATGCACCTGAGATAAATGTTAATAGCCCATGACACTTATGCACCTGTTCTCTTTCTGTTGATCTGTATTCCTTTATTGAAAATAATGTGGTCTACTTTATAATTACATGCATCTGTCCACAGCTCAACAAGGACGCTAATTCTTCTTAATTAACAGTTAGTTGGTAACAATTCCAAAACCTTTTTACATCTTTTGCTTTCCTGGTTTGTAGTTTGATGTCAATTAGACTATGGCTTTCATGTAACTAAATACCTCTGCATTAGTATGTTTAATTGGAAAATGTGGTTACCCTTAAATGCAGTGAAGAAATACTTAGTCCTTCGTTCCAATATCTGGCAAAATATCACTGATGGTCTTAAATGAAACCACTCTATGTTCCGTTCACACTTTGTGAATAAGATACACTAGTATACATGAGCACAGTCTAGTACTTTTTACTTTAAAAAATGGTTTCAATCAGCACACACATCCTACTGCTTCTTTTTTCTCTCTCCTTCTGTCCCTCTCTCTCTCTTTTTTCTCTTATGTAAGTACATTAAGGGACATATCCTCCAGCTTCATGCTACCATCAGCAGGCTCTGGCCAGAGACCCCACCATACTTAGACCCAAGAAGATCAAATGAGATCCTATGGTGGCTTAAAGCCTGTATGAAAGCTCCTATACCACCCCCATCTCTGTTGCCAGGGATCACGTTGCAACCATGGTGTAGGTTGGTGGCACGGTCCAGCCAGGGCGTCGCGACCTCGGGCCCAGACTCCGAGGAAGGCCACAGCGCCTTGGTCTAGGGGAAAATAGCTTGACGGATTATGAGTCTTTAGCCCTGGCCGGGCAGGCTTCCCTGGTAGCCTGTAGTCTCCTGGCCCTTACGTAGGACAGGGCTGATAAAGAGTCCATGACCCCTGGCCTTCCAGCAGGTGGGGCGGGCAAGTAGTCTATTACCCCCAGCCCTCAGGCAGGGTGCAGCAGGCAAAATAGTCTAGAGTCCCCAGCCAGCCAACAGGCGGGGTAAGTAAACAGTTTAAAGCCCCTGGCCCTCAAGCCGGGAAGGACTGGTGAGGCAATCAATAGCTCCCGGCCCTCAAGCGGGCAGGGCAGGTACAGTGGTTGATAGCCCCGGCCTTACAGTCAGGCAGGGCTGGCAACGCTTGGTATACTCTGGCCAGCAGTTCAAAGGAAGCCAAGCACTCCTGGGGTGGTTAGGGAAGGTGGGAGGGGAACGCAGGCCCACCCGATTCCACTACATCCCAGCCCAGGGCCCTAGTAGTGGCAAAATGGTTTGTCACTGAGTTAGCGGGGCTCCAGCCGCAACACGCTGACTGGGGTGACTGCAGACTCAGCCAAACTATAGTTGGCTGTCCCTGGGCTGCTACTTCCTCCCACCATGTCCCCAGGTACCTGTGGCCAGTCGTCTCCCTCCAGGTCGCTGGGGTAGACGGCAAACGGGAGTCCCTCCAGTCCCTCACCGTTGACTGGCGGCAGATCCGGAAACTCCTCAGGGTTGTCAGCGGAGGGCAGCTCCTCCAGGTCCCAGGGGGTTCTCCGATACACCAGGCTCAGTCTGCCCCAGTGGGTCCCTGACGTTGGGCAGCAACTCCAAGTCAGGGCCAGCCTCAGGGAGTCTCTCCCACTCAGCTGTCTCGGGGAAGTTTTCCCAGCTACTGGGGCTTGACCCCTTTCCAGTCCTTTGGGCCCAGCAGTCCAGGCAGGCTTTGGAGGCTTCCGGCAGCAGCTTCCCCTGACTGAGCTGCTGGGCCGGCCTTTTATATTTCCCTTCTCTGTCGTGGCTCCGCACCTCTGTTTCTGGATTGTTTGGGCTGCAGGGCCTGGTTCTGTCCAGTAGGGGGCGTCGTGACCCTTCCTCGGATCCAGGCTCCGAGGAAGACCACAGTGTCTTGCTACACATGGCCTGGCTGCACTTCTCCCCGCACCTGTTCATCTACGCACACCCCGTCTGTGGCCCCACAAAGTCACGGGACCGCCTCGTCAACTTCCTCCTAGCCCTGGCCAAAATGGCCATCTACAAGACCAGGAGAGGAGGTTGGATGGGGGGACGCTCTGTGACTGTGGGGCCTACTTCCGTTCCTCAGTCCGTTCACACATCCGGGCAGAGTTCCTCTGGGCAGCGTCCGCTGGCTCCCTTGACACCTTTCGGGAGCAGTGGGTGCTGTCTGAGGTTCTCTGCTCGGTGTCCCATTCTGGTTCCCTTCATTTCAACCTGTGAACCCCACTCCTGCCCCTTTTTTTAATTAGTTGTCCCACTCACTTAATTGTTTTCTGGGTCCAGTGACTCCTCCCCTTCAGGGGGAGGGGCCTTTAGCAGCACTTCCCTGGTTACAAATAGTACATGTGGCCATACCAAGAGATATATTGCCAGGATGTCCCTATTCTATTGTTTTGACCCCTTGGGACCACTTGCAGCCAAAATAAGTCAGAGCAGCCCTCAACATCTCTAACTTAACACCTGGCTATTGGCCTGGTACACAGTGACTCCAGGTTTTGGGTAGTACACATGTGAGCTTTACCACCAGTTTGCACACTATACTCCTTAGCTGTAGCAAGGATCTGGCCCCAAACCTTTACACTAAATTGAACATGAATATGAAGGAACAGCTGCATTCCTTCTGAATTCATGCTGAATTATTTAATGTGAAAATTGGGTTTGTACAGAATATATTTTCTTAATTTGAAAGAGGAAGAAGCTAAACTGGAGTGTATCCAGGGTGGAGTTGGAAGTTAGGGACTCAGGGCAAAAGTTTTAAATTATGCATTCAATATAATATATTATCTGAGTGCCAGCAGTGTGCAGTAAATAGGGAGAGGAGTAATTATACCTCACTCCTTCAAAGAATACACTGCCTGTGGGAATCAATGAAGCTCTTATTTTATCTGTGGGTATAGTTTTACTCAATATTTTAGACACTTGCTGAAAGACACAAAACATAAAATGTGACACACAGGTGTGCTGGGAACCAGACATGTGTCAGGTATTTGGGGCTAGAAAATAAAGAACAATCTCTTACAAGCTCTCCTGTGTCATTCCTGTCTTACAGAGGGGGCATCCACCATCAAGGTAGAAAAATTAGTGACCTGCAAGCTTATTATCCATTTATCTACAAAAGGAACACAAGGGGTTAATTTTTACACTTTTCTGATGAAAGGCCTTGTGTGGGAAAACAGTGATTAGCTGATGACCCCAAAAAATATAAAAACAAGAGTATTTAAATAAGCGGTACTCACCATTTGGTTTATAAATGAACTGATAAAAACAAGATACTTTAAATGTACTTTCCTACCTATGTTTCCTTCATCTACCAGTGGAGATTCAGGTAGCAACAGAAGCTCCTCTTAGCTGATGACAAAGCATATACAGCTTGATGTGCGAAAAAGACAACTCTCTGGATAATGAATCTGTTCCCTGCCTTTAAAAGTCGCACCAACACCACTGCCACGTGAGAATAGGGCACGGCAAATCCATGGCAAAAACTATTTGGAGTTTCTCAGTTTTTCAGCACCCAGCATCAAGGTGTCTTGAGTTGGATGCCCATAAATGGAGGCACCCAAAATCACTAGTCACTTTTGAAAAGTTAGGCCAAGAATTCCAGCCTGAACTTTTGCTCATTTTTTAAATTGAACCTTCTTAAGGTATGACATGTTTTGATACTCTTCCCTCCCCTTCTTTGCTCATGTTGGTTTGGTACAGATGACACCTCTAAATGCTGAAATAGTTAGAGAGAAGCTGTTCTTAAAACAGTTCCTGTTGGGAGCAGAAGCAGAAGTGCTAGAAATCTCGTAAGATATTGCAGATTCCAGGGACCTGATTCATTGTTGCCTTGTACATCATTTACAAGTTTAGACCAGGGTAAAATGAGTTTAAATGCTACCAAAACTGGTATAAACAATTAGAGCAGATGCAGATCAGTAGAAAAATCAGGTCCAAGAAGTTTACAAAAGCATCTGAAGCTTGGAAATGTATCTAAATTAAACCTGAACGCTGTCTCATCAATTTCACCAATCACTTCTGGATATACCACTATATATAGTGTGAGAGAAGCAGCATTATGTTTATGACTATAATACAGGTGGATGGATAAAATAATTCTCTAACAAAAGACATTTAGAAAATTGCTTGAAATAGAGTTGTATAGGGAAGGTCTTTCTGCACATGACCCTTGTATATTTATATTTACATAATGATACATAATGTCCTTTTTCCAACCATTCAATTATGCCATGGCTAAGCAGAAAGAATGGACATAATCTTTTGTGCTTCATTATTCTACATTTAAATTGCTAATATATCGAGCACTTTATTTCTTTAATGGAACATTTTAGTCGTGTTTTTACATTGGATCAAGGGATTGGAAATTATTTTATACTCCGTTGCCATTTTTCTTTACAGTTTTAGCACTTGGAGAGCTAGTTTATTTCCAACTATTTAACACCTGAACATTAGCTGATATTGCTACAGGTTTGGGGGAATTTGATGGAAATGGATATTCATTTTTGAACTGAATTTGCTGGTAGGTTTCCAGCAACTGGGAGGTTGGTCAGGTTGACAGTCATGACTAGAGCAATCTTCCTACTTGTCCCTTTGCTGCATGAAAGCCTCTCTCATTCCCAGGCTATAATTTCAAAGCAATTCACATTTCTTGTACTGGATTTCACCATGACCAAAACCTGCAAGGAGGTGGGTTTATTTGGGAGCTCAGGCAAGGTCACCAGGAAGGGAACTGGCACAAAGTGAGAAGCGGTCACTTCTATATCCTTTGCTCAGAAGAGCAAGAGGTCCTACTTCGGAGTAGATCATTTTAGGATATTGGATGGGGGATGGACCAGAGCTCTGTTTTGGTGGGTGTAGACAAAGGATGTTAAGGGGGGAAAAGGAGTGGGGAGGAGCTGAAAATAAGTGTATCATATTTGTCATCTGCTCCTCATTGTACAATAAGGATAAGTGACGGATGGTATAAAGCTGCTGTGCTTTTATGAAAACTGCATCGTCATTCCATTGAAAATCATGGTACTTGCAGAGAGTCATGGTAATGGGATGCACACTACAATGCATATATGTCACCGCTGTTACTGCTCACTTCTGTTGTGAGCATGCCTACTTCAACTAGAAAGCATGTCATTACATGTAAAGTGATATTTAACCTATACTGACCTCTATTCTTATAGGTGTCCTTCACAATTCAGCCATAATTGGGACCTAGAGTATCTATTCATAAATGACTGCTTCCAAGTAGGCCTGATTACAGGCCTTGGGTTTGGTTTTAGTCATTCTTTATCTGCAATACCCCAGCTCAGTTTACAATTTAATGAAATGCTTCTGCTACCAAGATATTCAAATCCAATACCACAGTTAACTAAAATGTATAGAATATAATATTACTATTAGGATATATTGTGCATGTCAGTGTGTAAAAGGGTGCAGCAGATACCAGTGTGCACAATTCTCACTTAATAACATCTCAAACAAATACACAAAAATCCACATAATTTGTCAGTGCAGTAAATCAGACACTCTCTCAGTGTTCTAAAATCGGCTAATTTTTTAATTAATGCATGTAGTTTATTATAGCAGCATGTGCCCTCAGAGTTTAAAGCTGCATCAGCACTTCTTCTTTCTGAAGTTGTTTAACTCAGTTATAAAAGAACATCATAGCTCAAAAATTGACCTGTGAGATTTCAGACACAGAGCATTCTTTTTAACAAACTAAGCGAACTAAGTTTATTTGTCCATGTTATACACTACAGTAAAACCAGAAATTCACCAGTATTGCTCGTTTTCTTTACTTACATAATTTAAAGTATAAAGTCAAATTGATAAACTATACAAAGCATCTTATAATCAAATTAGTTTGCATATTCAGAAAGCAATCTTAAACATACAGGAAATTAATCACTGAGAGTATGTCTCTCTCCAGTAACTAATTAACATAAGAATATAAAAATGACCATTCAGTCAGAGCAGTGTCCATCTAGCCCAGTATCCAGTCTTTCAACAGTGGCCAGGGCCAGATGTTTCAGAACGAATGAACAGAACAGGGCAATTATTGATTCATCCATCCCCTATCATCCAATCCCAGCTTCTAGCAATAAGAGGTTTAGGGATACCCAGAGTATCCCCAACTATCTTGGCTAATAGCCATTGATGGACCTATCCACCATGAATTTACTAATTCTTTTTTTAACCCAATTATACTTTTGGCCTTCACAATATCCCATCAACAAACACACATGTTGGCTGTGCATTGTTTGAAGAAGTATATCATTATTTTTGTTTTAAACCTGCTGCCTATTAATTTCATTGGATCATCCCTAGTTCTTGTGTTATGTGAAGGGATAAATAACACTTTATTTTTTCACTTTCTCCACACCATTTATGATTTTATAGACTTCTATCATATCGCCTCTTAATTGTCTCTCTTACAAGCTGAACAGTCCCAGCCTTTTTAATCTCTCCTCATATGGAAGCTGTTCCATACCTTTAATCATTTTTGTTGCCCTTCTCTGTATTTTTTCCAATTCTAATACTTCTTTTTTGTGATGGGGAGATCATAACTGCATGTGGTATTCCAGATGCAGCCATACCGTGGATTTATATAGTAGTATTATATTTTCTGTCTTATTATCTATCCCTTTCCTAATGGTTCCTAACAGTTTGATAGCATTTTGGATTGCAGCTGAACACCGAGCAGATGTTTTCAGACAACTCTCCACAATGACTCCAAGATCTCTTTTTTGGGTGGTAACAGCTAATTTAGACACAATCATTTTATATGTATAGTTGGGAATATGTTTTCCAATTTGCATTACTTTGCACTTATCAACATTGAATTTTGTGTGCCATTTTGTTGCCCAGTCACCCAGTTTTCTGCGATCCCTGTGTAACTCTTTCCTGTCAGCTTTGTTCTTAACTATCTTAAGTAATTTTGTATCCTCTGCAAACTTTGCCACCTCACTGTTTACCCCTTTTTTCAGATCATTATATGAATATGTTGAACAGCAGTGGTCCCAAAATAGATCTTTGGGGCATCCCACTATTTAACTCTCTTCACTGTGAAAACTATATTTATCCCTACCCTTTGTTTCTTATCTTTTAACCAGTTCTGGTCCTGAGAGGACCATCCCTCTGATCCCATGACTACTTAATTTGTTTAAGAGCCTTTGGTGAGGAACCTTATCAAAGGCTTTCTGAAAGTCCAAGTACACTATATCCACTGGATCACCCTTGTCTACATGTTGTTGACCGCCTCAAAGAAGTCGAATAGATTGGTGAGGCACAATTTCCTTTTATAAAAGCCATGTTGACTCATCCCCAACAAAGCATATTCATCTATGCATTTGATTATTCTGTTCTTTACTATAGTTTCAACCAATTTGCCTGTAATGAAGTTAGGCTGTCCAGCCTGTAATTGTCAGAATTGCCTCTGAAAACTTTAAAAAAAAATCAACGTGACATTAGCTATCCACCAGTCACCTTGTACAGAAGCTTAAGTGATAGGTTACATACCACATTTAGTAGTTCTGCAATTTTATATTTGAGTTCCTTAAGAACTCTTGGGTGAATACCATCTGGTCCTGGTGACTTTAATTTAATTAAATTAAGCTATTGTTTAATTTATCAGTGTGTTCCAAAATCTGACACCTCAATCTAGGACAGTTCCTCAGTTTTATCAATTTAAAATAATGGCTCAGGTGTGGGAAACTCCCTCACTCCCTTGCAGTGAAGATCAGTGCAATGAATTAATTTAGCTTCTCTGCAATGGCCCTGTCTTCCTTGAATGCTCCTCTAGCACCTTGATCATCCAGTGGCCCTACTGATTGATTGGCAAGCTTTCTGCTTCTGATGTACTTAAAATAAATTTTGCTGTTAGTTTTTTCCTAGTTGCTCTTCAAATTATTTTCTGGCCTGCCTAATTATACTTTAAAATTATATTTATGGTTATATTTATACTATATTTAAAATTATACCTACAGCCACAACAATATCTGCCATCTTATCATTGAAGTCAGACATAAAGGTTATGTATTATATGTCTTAACTGATCTCATACACCAATCCAGGACTGTCTCCTACATTACAGTATAATGTACCTACTATTGCATATATGTGCCACCACTTCAGACCACTAGACAGAATAAGGATATCTTAACTGTGTGTCATAAGCCTGACACTATTAGCAGAGATTCTCCTTTTGTTCTAGTAGTAGGGGCTTATGTTTTTGGACCACTGGGATGAGAGGTCTATTACCACTGTCACAGAATTTCAGAATGGTCATGTTGTGCAACATAGTGACAACCACAAAGTCCTAGGTATCTACACTATATTTAGTGTTTTCCCAGTCTTAACTTTAGGCAACTCAGGTAATGAGGCATCCATGACATGGGAGACTAGTCTACAGCACAAGATATCTCCAGAGCCTTGATCTTGCAAAGACTTAAGCATGTGAATTGTCCCATTGGCTTTAGTAAGACTACGCAGAGTGCATAAAATTAAGCATGTGCATAAATCTTTGTGAGAGATCATGGTCTCAGTTAGGAAATAGCCATAGTTTATATAAAGATGGGAATAGGGAGAAATTACAGAACTTTCTCTGTGCCAACTACAAATGTAAATTCATAAGTGGACAACAAGTATTAAATAGGTACAGCTTCTACTGAAATGAGTAAGATTTGCATGTGCTTGAGTTAGGCAGAATTTGGCCCACACTATACTTTCTGAATTATAAAGGAGTAATAGTTGGCATCAGTGAGGGGGCTTCTCAGGTATGTCTAAACTGCATTTTAAAACCCACGGCAGCAAGTCTCAGAGCCTGGGTCTACAGTCTTGGGTTCACACTACGGTGTTAAAACACAGCAGCATAGATGTTCAGGCTCTGGCTTCAGACCCTGAGCTCCAGCCAGAGCCGCAACGACTCTATGCTGCTGTTTTTAGTGCCATAGTGCGAGCCAACCAGCCAGAGTCCATAAACCTAGTCTCTGAGACTCACTGCTATGGGTTTTGAAAGACAGTGTAGACATACCCTCCGTTAAAAGCCTGTTTGCTTTAAAAAGAGCCACCCACAACAAAATTTTTCTTTAAAGTTTTTGATGCCTTCCACCTTGTGTTCTCACTTTGACTGCAGATTTCCTTTTTCAAACAGGCCAAGGTTGACCCATGCCATGGAACATTCACAAACTACAATGTTTCATGGGATTCACCAACTTCTATCAGTGGTTCATCCCAAGGTTCTCAGAGAGGATCATCCTCTTATTGCCTGACTCTGCAAAAACACCAGGTTCCTCTGGTTCCCAGGGCCCCAGCAGGCCTTTGAGCAATTAAAACTCTTATTTACCACTGCTCCCATATTGGTCAACCCTGATACCACACAAGACTTCATCATCAAAGCAGACACTTCCAACTTGATGATCAGAGTAACGCTATCCCAAAGGCACAGTTGTTATATTGTTTATAACAATTATATTATATTATAACAATTGTTATATCCATGCTCCTTTTACTCCATGAAACTCACACCCATGAAGCAAAATTATGAAATTTTGGACAAAGAACTCCTAGTAACTGAGACTGCCTCCAAAGAGCGGCACTATCTAGAAGGGGACTGGTACTCCATTCAGGTGTAGACTGATCATAAGAACCTAGAATATCTGCATAGGGACAAAGCCCTCCACCAATGACAACCTTGGTGGGCCTTATTCTTTTTGCGCTTTAATTTTGCATCTTCCTATTAACCAGGAACCAAAAATAGCAAGGCCAGCACTCTGTCCCAAAAGGGAGAATATTATGCTAACCTAAAGGACTCAAAACTTAAAACCTCCTGCATCCTCTAACCTCATAGCTTTCTGGGCATGGATCTCTGCCAAGACCTGCACACCATCATACGATTATCCTTTACCCAGGAGATTCCTCCTGTTGAGCAGGAAGTCATAAGTAGGGAACCCCATGACATCTGAGATGGGGAAACCTACATGAAAGGGCATATACATATTCCCCAGGGGTCTCCAAGGACTACAAGCCTACAAGTATGTCATGACTCCCCCTAAAATTCAGCATCTAGTCTCTCGTCTCTTCTGGTGGCCTTCCATGTGGGCCACAGTGTAGGCCTATGGGGCCTCTTGCAATGTATGTGCCCACTCCAAGGTATCACACAATAAACCTGCAGCCCCTCAAGAGTCCATCTGGCTCCTGGACAGTCTCTGCCCTAGATTTTGTAGTAGAACCACCCCACTCCAACAGGTTTACAACCATTCTGACAGTAATGGTCCACCTCCCAAAAATGGCAAACTTCATTCCATGCACTGGCCTACCTCCTCCCAGGAAGTCACCTGGCTCTGGGTGGATCAAGTTGTCTGCCTCAATAGCCTCCTGGAGCACATCATCTCTGACCACGGTGCACAATTTATCTCCTGCTTCTGGTGAGAAACTCTGGATTTTGAGAATCCAATCCTGTTTCCCCTTTGCCTATCATCCCCAGACAAATGATTAAGCAGAGAGAAAAAGCTTGATCCTGGAGTAGTAAATCTGATGCTACATAATATTCCACCAAAACGACTAGTCCTCGTTGCTATCTCAGGCAGATTTTGCACAAAATAATATAGATGATGCCTCTGTGGAACAAAGCCTTTCTCTACTCCCTACTCCCTGCAAACTATGGCTTCCACCTTTTGTTCTGTTCAGAGTTACCTGCAACTTCCCAAAACCCAGAAGCCCTGGATTGTGTACAATAGATACATCAAACACAAGATGACCTAAAAAGTTCACCAGGAGGACACCAAGAACTACAAACAGTATGTGGACCATCAATGACAGGAGAAGCCTTCCCTTTCAGTAGGCCAAAGGGTATGGCTCTCAATGAAACACCTGCTCATGGACAGCCCCCATCTCATAATTGGACTACTAGTTCCTATGCCCCTACTGAGTTCACCAGCAAATTAACCCCATCACTTTTGAACTTGACTTATCCTGTTCCCTCAGAATACACCCATTTTTCCATATATCACTTCTGAAGCTCCGCATTCAGAATCTGTTCACTTACCACTCCCAAGCACCACCACTCTCACTGGTATGTGTTCAAGACTATGATGAGTTTATCATCCACAAGATCTTGACATCAGTATCAGATGGGGTAAACTCTGGTACCTCATGGATTGGGAAGGATACGGTACTGAAAAGCACACTTGGTAAGTGGCAGAGAATATCTATATCTCTGACCTGGTAAACACCTTCCACCAAAACCACTCCAGAAAACCCAGCCCTGCGTGGGGGTTGGGTGATGTGAGGGATCATGGCCTTGAACCACGTCTATGGGTCCCCAAGTAGTGCTCAGACCATGGCTGCCACCCAGCAGCTCACTAGAACCAGTGGAGAAAGGGGCTATCACAGTGTCTGGAGCGACTCTTGACCAGGAGTGACCAATTGTCACATTGTCTGGAGGGTTCACAATGTGAGCGCCAACCTCAGGGCAGACTGTCAAAAAGCAAGGCAGAAACTCCAAACTGGGTGTATGTTCTATAATTAGTGATCAACAACCCAGTAACAAATGTGAACTCCTCAAGCACCATCACAGTCTTACCATGGAGTCCCAGACAGTCCCATTGGGCATTCCAATCTATTTTTGCCAGCCAGGCAAGCTGGACTTAGTGAGAGTCAGTTGCCATACACCAAAAATCACAAAAGATTCAGGTTGCTTCCAATCCCAACAGATCAGTCACTTACCCCAGGTCAATTTGTACCACAGCTCTCAAACCAAAGATAACGCTTGTAGCCAATCCTATAGTAAATTAACTAAGGACTTATTAACTAGGAAAAAGAAATGAAAGTTATTTACATGATTAAAACAGGAAACATACACACAGAAATGAGTTACAGTCTTAGATTTTAAAAAAGTAATATACACTTCTATAATAAGCATCTCTATATGTCCTTTAGGGCTGACCCATGCCACGCAGCATGGGGATCTCTTGCTTATGTTTAGGAATCTTTGCTTCCTCATAAAAGATTTAGTTTCTCCTTGTCAGGGATTTTTATCCCCTTCTCCCCAGTTCAGTCTGAACTGAACAAACCGTTAGCACCTGATTCCTCTTCATGTGAGCAGGGAAGGCAATCAAAGTCTTTGTATTTCTGATGTCTTACAATGGCTCCTTTGGTTAAAAAGACCCTCTTGTCAGTAGGACCAGCACTTTACACTAATTAATGCGTCTTTCCTGTTAGGAGAGTTACACAATTACAGATGTTTACAATGCAAATCCTCAATATAACTTTATACCATGGGCAACAGAGGTTATAAGTAAGATCAATATATGCAGCATCTTACACTATTCATAAGGTCTAGACACCAAACATGTTCTTACAACTCTAATATTAATCTTAACAATACTAACACACAGGTGAGCCAGGCTGGTTTCCAGCTATGTATTTGTCAGTGTTCAGGGAGGCCTGGGGTCTTGACTTGAGATGGCCACTGGTCTGCATTACAGGGGCTAGTGGAGATGTAGCTTACCAACACCTCCACCCACAAAGCTCTTGATTGCAGAAGACATACAGCCCAATTTGCTTGGCTGCACTGCATAAGCCAGAAGAAGAAGCAGGAAGTTGTCCAGGCAACTAGGTGAATCCCTGACTGGCTGCCACTTTGGACCCTGCCTGTTTGCCTGACTCCTGAGCCCTGTCTTTCTGCATGTTCCTGGTTTCTGCCCTTTTTATCTCAGATCCTCCTTCACTCCCGGTTCCTGTTTTCTTCATTTTGTATTATATACTATATCATAATATAGTATAGTGTTGTGTAATATTTCAGTGTTTTCCAAACAAACTGTGATAATTTTTATTGTGTTTAAGTGACAGTTAATTTGTTCACAAAATGTTGAAGTCTTACACAATACTGATATAAGTACAAATTTTTAAAAGTCAAAATTGAAACAAAATGTTTTGAGCAACCCAAAATTAAATCTTTTTCTTAGAATTTTCCTTCATTGAAGGTCTTGTTTTTGTTTTGCTGTGGTGTTTAAAGATTTTAAATGATGTAACAGAAGCATGGCCAGAGACTGTGGTCGCATTGGTTTTGTAGGGATTTAGTATTTTCTTCTGGTTGCACCATAACTTTGTTTAAAACTAAATAAATCTGAAACCGAGAGAGAGAGATTTATTTTCTGCTGTCTTGCTGTACAAATCCAGACCTTCTGCACAAATGCAGTTTATGCACATGTAAATATAAGATGAGTGCATAACTGCTTGTGGACATAGAACATTCTGGTGCCATGTCAGGGAATGGCTTTGAAAATCTGCTCATTAGATGTTGCATCTTTAATGTCTACGATAACAATCAATTTCAGATGCTGCATGTTATGGATTCAGATTTTACAAGGTTGAAATTAGTCAGCCTAAACACAACTTATAATAAATACTTATTCAATGTTCCATCTTTCTGACTACTACATGGCGAGGAACATTAAAAAAAATCACATTACAACATAACAGTGTTACCCTTATATTATAGGAGAATGAGTGCTCTTCTTGAAATATTTAGGATGATTTACTGTTTAAAATTAAGTTTGGGCAATACAATTTTGTTAGGCTCAGCAGAACTATAATTCAACTATCACTGGCTACTTTACAAACAAAACCCTATTATAAAACCCCTTAGGTATCTGGCCCAAGAATGTAAATGGATAAGATGGAAGTTAGCAAATTTTACTCTAATACACAGTCGCAGGCTAACCTGATCACAAGATAACCTCTAATCTTTGGAGATATAAGACTACTTTTTTCTTCTGAAACACTCTGGAAAAATAGTGAATTATGGATTCAGTAAGCCAGGCTCACTGCTACCCACTTTCCATCCACCTCTCCCTCTAGTGAAAGCCATTTCAGATGGCTTCTGTTCATCTTTAGAGCCTTACATAGTGTAGGGTAGTATGTTTTATGCAGTATTGTCTGTTCAGGGAAATTGAACTGGTTGCTATGCAGTGTCTGTCTACTCTGATGATGGCATCGGGCTGCTTTCCACCATTTTGACTCTGTACATTCTTCACCATGTGTTGAATGACTGTTGTTCCTGCCCCTTCTCTCACAGCCTCACTCCAGCTGCTCTTTGTGCTCCCTTCTTTCCTTTTCTCTTTCTCTCCCAGCCTTTCCTTTGTCTTTCCATTAAGCTAATCACCTCCTAGTAATACCCCATCCAAAGAAATTTTTTTTAAATTGTGTAACTAAAATGAAAGTTGCAGGCTGTTACTTTGCTTCTATGTAATATCCCGTTCCTACACCCTTTGCCTCTTTAGACTGCAAACTCTTTGGAGCAGGGATTGTCTCCTACTCTATATTTGTACAGTGCCTGGTGCAATGGAGCTCCATCTCAGTTGGTCCCTCAGCACTAATGTAATAAATTCAATGATAAGACCATATGTCCCACTTTTACCAGAACAAACCCAATTTTCCATCTGATGACACAGAGAATTATTTCCAGGACACTTGAATTATCACGACTTTTCATGTCAGCATTCATTTGAGTTTTTATAATTCTGTTCAAAACTTATTGTATGCTACCCGTTTCAATGTAGTGAGTCTGCATTTCGTGCCAACACTTATTCAAGGACAAAACTTCTCACTGTCAAGCCCCACCAATGCAACAAGTATTTGAGCAATTGGCCCAGCCCAACCAATGTATACCTCTAGCTCAGTCCCCTCAGAGTGGTTGAGGAGGTGACAGTCCTTCTACCCTTGGCTTCCCCCTCTCTGTGGTTGCTTGAACCAAGTCCTAGAAAGGTGGGAATCAAGGAAGAAAGGGGCAAGGACAAAGCATGGCCTTTCTTTGAGCTGCTCCTTGCCCCAGATTGCATGTTCCCTATCCAGGAAGAACAGATCAAACCTAGGAACAGCATGCAGAACACTTGAATATTTCCTGATGGGGTTTGCCACAAATGATGAAAATATGGTGACCTTATAAAATTCTCCCTTTTTTAGGAAGATGTTTTCTGGTATTAAACTTATCTATGTGAAGTGTACTTGGATATCATGGAATGCTTTATGAATATGTATACCTGTGGTGCATTAGAAAAAAACTTAAAGGTTCAGAAGGTGAGCACACAAAATCCAGCAGGATGATCACAAGCTACAACGGTAAGTATGTTACAGGTTTTCAGCATCACACAAAGGCCCCTTTTAGAACCTGATGTAGTTCCTGTTAAAGTCAGTGGAAAGAGTTCCATTAAGGAAGCTGGATCAACTACTGACAGGCTGATGGGGAAAATCTAACGCAATGGACAAAACGGAGCAGGGGCGGGAGGGAGGAGAGAAATAGGGCTCTGTGTTGAAGATGAAGAAGCATTTACTACAGTCTATCCAAAGCACTGTGTATTTGCAGTCACTTAAGAGCTGCACAGGCTCTTTATTTACCTGAGCTCTTATACACATATGGATTTATTCTGAAGCGATTTTGGCAAGAAACTTTATTGCCAAAAATGTATTGAGACTTATAATCTTGTCCTTTCCTTTGTGCATCAAAAATTAATCAACCAGCCCCCAGCCTTATTCTGCAATTCTTAATCACAGTAAGTTTTTATTTCTTTCCAAGCCTACATATATGTGTTTGTCTTTCCTCCTGCCCCTGCCTTTATATCCATATTTGGATTTTCTACATTTATTACTTATTTTTAAAAAGTAAGAACCTTTTTTAATTGAGGAACTTTGGTATACAATAATTCTCATTTTTGCTTCAGTTTGGCTTTATCGCTTTCAACTTAAAATTGAGAACCTCTCCTATACAATGTATTCTTGATTCAGTCTACCTCCATTTATAAGATACTCTCATTTTGTAGCCACACCTTTATCACACAGGCTTCCAGAGAAAAGAATTAATTTTAACAAGAGCCGCCTTCTATTTACAGTCAGAGGGAGAAGTAATTAAATTTAATGGAAGCTGTATTTTCTAAATAAAGGCACAGAGAATTTCTGCTTCTACCCAACTGAAAATGAGATTACACACAATGGGTCACATTCAAAACCCAATGTAACTCCATTATTTCCAATGAGTTTAGACTAGGGTTGTATTTGGCACACTGTGCTGTTTCTTTTTCTGTCTGTAATGAAAAGTAAGCTCTACACATATCCATATGCTTACAGTAACACAAAGCAGAGCATGGAACTAAAGTGCTTTAGCAGCATAATAATGGGTCCAGCACCTCCAACAGAAAATTCAATTAAAATTAGATCTTTTTTAAAATCCATCCCTACCCTCCATGATTCTTGGCTGGCTGCCAGAAGAAAGGCTGGAAGGTGGAACAGGCTCTGTTCAGAGGAATTGTCTGGGCTATTATAATTTAAAATTTTTGAAGACACCCTAAAAAACTGCAGTTCAGTTTTTTAAACACATTTCAGACTTAGAAACTATAAACAAAGAAATTCTAAAATATCTCGAATAAGGCTACTTGAAATTTTCAATCAAAATTGGGTTTGACTACACAACATTTTTCAGAAAAAATATCTGCTTTCTGTGGAGAAGTTTTATTTTTCCATCCAAAAAAAAAAAAAAAAAAAGCCTGAAAAATTAATTATATCAATAGAAAACCAAAATATTTACGTTTAGATAGCCAGCCTGCCACATACCCTCATGGGAGTTTTAGTGCAGTTACCTCATCCACCCATTCTCCTATATGATCCAGGTTCACCAGGAAGACTACATCTTCCAGAATGTACTATGGCCATGAACTCTCATGAGGCAACATCTACCCTTACCATGAGGGGAAACTACGACTTATCATGAGAAATGGAGTTGGCACCATGGCAGCATATCCAAATCTTTGACAAAAAGGCAAAATTGTCCATGGAAATCTTTAATGGAACGTTAATGGAATCTTTAATTATTCTTTTATGTGTGAGTTTCTCTCTCATCAAAAGATCATCTTGGAAAAAAGCCCACTATCCAATCAGTTCTAGTCTCATATTATTCATGGACACATGGAGGTAATATCTGTGGCAAAACCCCATATGACCAATATATTGATGCTTATCTAAAAGGCCTCATTGTTAATGTAAGTGTGATGAGATGCCCTGGGTGGGTCACTGAGAATAGAGATAACCCCAGAATTTCTGGGTTTGAAACCATGCGATTGTAATGCCTGCGCTCAAAGCCATTGGCAGACTCATACAAACAGACTCCATGGTCCAGCTGAGAGAGAGAGTGAGTAGTTATGTGTAAATAGGGGTTACGTAAGAGAATGCATGTTCTGAGACACTCTTTTAGGATCTTCAGACCCTGCTAGTGCAAACACTTTCATATATGCTTAAATTAACACAGGTGAGTTCAGTGGGGCTACTTACCTGCAGACAGTTAATTGTGTGTGTGTTTGTAGGATCAGGACCTAAAGCTAAAATAAGACCAGTGTCTCAATTTTTGTGACCCTAAGAAGTCCAAAGGGAGTATTGAGTGGGGAGTTGCTGTTCTCTGCACTCCTACTGCAGAAATGGGGCCTGCCTTAACAGAAGGGAAAGGTTGAGGCCCGAAAGCATAGAGCTCATTTAGTCACTTGTGTTGCATTGTGCCCAAGGCCAGCCTTGTCCTCAGACCTTTATAGGGGTCTGGTCCTGCTGCCATTGTCTTGAATGGGACAAGAAAAGGCCCTACAATAATATCCATTCACATATTAAAAATATTCAAAAGACACAATGTGAAATTAACAGATTCCCTTACCTTTGTGTTTAACAATTGATGCTTCCAATACAGGTGCAAGATGGCATAGAGTACAAGGCAGAGCAAATCACAGTATCCCAACATGTCCAGGCTTGGGACATGGTGAACCCCACCCCCACCAAATAGGATGGTCCTCATTGGGCAAGGCAATAAAGGGAAGCCAGGGGGTCAGGAGCCACCCCCGAACATCAGCCAGAGGCAGCACCCTCCCTGGAGCCCCTTCCCTCCCATCTGAAGTTTGGTCAGTGGGTCTGATTTTGAAAGGGGCTGAGCCCCCTCCATTCATGAGTATTCAGTGCTTCATAAGGCAAAGCTGAACATCATGCAGGGTCACACCTGAACTGTACGTGCCTTTGCTTTTGTGGGTTTGTCTTGCCCCTATAAAACATTCCTTAACTCGAGTTGAAATTTTCCCTCTTTTTACGCCGTTGCCATGTATTTATACAATTGCTGTAATTAGGGCTAATTACATAATTATTGTAACATGTGTGATCACATAATCAGACTGTGTAATTATGATGTGCAATTACATAATTACAATGTGTAATGACAGACTATAAATATCCTTCTAAAAATGTTATGAAACAAAATGTCTGGTGGAGACAGAAGGACTGATTTTTAAAGTTCAGTTTTCAAACCATTTCAGTTTCCCTTTGAAAAATGGTCTTCATTAGGAATGAATGTCCTCAGAACAGGTATCAGGAGGGCAAATTCTCTACTGCTTTAAACTGATTTAGATGGAGTCCTGCCCATTTACAGCAACAGAGAATTTGGCCCCCTCTAAACAAATAAGATGGAAAGAAAAAAAGACTGTAGAAAGAGAAAAACCTTACTGCTCTAAGGCTAAAGGATTTAATTTTATTTTTAGACTGGAAAGATTCTCTTTTTATTCTGGAGCAAAATTTTCATAGTGGAGTTTAAAAAAATATGCACCTGGAATAGTAGATTAAAATAACACAGCCTTACCTAAATAGGTATCTCTGCATACTGCTATAATAAACTGAACTAAATAAAATATCCCAGCAGTTAAACAAGGACCCCATTCCAGCCTCCAGCATGGTCCCTTTACAGCAGCTTAGCTGTCTCAGGGCCAGATCAACTCTCCCGCAGAGATACACACAGAAGTGTATCATGCACTTATGGAGTTCTCCAAAAATCATTCCTTGTGACCTCTCTACCTCTGGGAAATCCACTGCATTTCCCATCTCATGTCCTCAAACTCATGACTCATAAGAGACCAGATCTATCCCTCAGAAGGCCCTTTGACTCTAACATCTCATTCCCCAGTGCTCCACCACAGCACTTTAAAGTGCAGTTCTTTTCTCAAAAGGTAATGATCTAAGAATAGTGCTGTCTTATTCAATGAGCGTGCTCTCTGTCTGCATTTATTGTCATTCAATTAGTAAAGCAAACAGAATAAGATTTTACTCCTGTTAGCATTCTAAAGTGACACAGCTACAGGAGAGTGAGCTCAATTCAGTTTCAGCTGCAGAAAATGTACTGCTGGTGGTATATGAGCCAGGAAGGGCCCAGCTTGACTTTCAGCTCTCACAGTGAGATTGCAATGGTGACAGTTAGAGACGTCACAATTTTGCAGGTCAAATGAGTAAAGTCGGACAGTTTTTGAACTAAAAATTTTCCCAGCAAAAAATTTAGTCAAAACTACATCACATTTTTCCATGGGCAAATGCTTATTTCAACAAATTGTTTCCGATGGGAGAATTCACAGTGAAAAGTGTTGCAAATTGACATTTTGAAATGAAAAAAATAATTTAGTTTTGTTTTAATTTAAATGGGCTTGCACTGCAACTTTTGGAAACTGAAAAGTTTCTGTTTTCTGTTGTTATTTTTTCCATTTTCAAGTTTTCCCCACTTTATTCCACTGGAAAGAAGGACAGAAAGATAAAAAACTGTGACAGAGTGTGGGAAAGTTTTCATGGGAAAAAAACTGGTTATGTAATCAGCTCTAAAAACAAGCACATTGATCTGTAATCACTAAGCAACATGGAAAAAACAGTTATTAACCGTTAGTGACTGTTGTTCATTGAGAAGTGTTGCATTCTGCTCTTGTGTGTGCATGCCCCATGCACAGTCAGACATTTTGCCTCAGGGTACCCATGGGGCCAGCTTGAGCACCCTTTGCCATCATATACCACTGTGTGCTGGTATAAAGGGCCCAGCCCCACCAAAGCCCCCTCAGTTTTTTATTGTAGGACAACTCCAATGCAGAGGTCTAGGAGGGCAGGTTATGGAATGGAGATGTGTAACACAGTCTCGAAAAACAGTTACAGAAGGTTAGTAACCATTTTTTCCTTCGAATAATTGCACATGTGCACTCTACTCTTGGTAACTCTCAAGTTGTAAAACAGGTGGAGGTATCAGAGTCTGTGTGCACACAGACCACAGTACAACTCACTCAAATTTATCATTGTGTCTAAAGAGCTGAGTGGTGGCATAATGGAATGCAAATATACAGACAGAAGACCAGGTAGCTGTTTTACAAATGTCCTGGGTAAGGACTTGTGCAAGAAACACCTCCAAGGCCACTATTGACCTGGGATAAGTGACTGGTCCTTTAGGACTGGCAGTAACCTGAACATTGCTATGATCTTTGGTGAAAGGGACCATTTGTCACAAGCATAAAATTACCCAGGTCAGAAGACAGATGGGAGTACCCAAGGGGACTGTCTGTGTCTCCATATTAAGGCTGAGGAGTTTACATTAGATAAGTGGTTCGTGAAATCTCAGTATAGAACTCACAACAATTTTGTGTTTGTGCCCTGTTTCCTAGCAGTCTGCCCTGAGGTTGGTACTTACACTCTTGAGTCACTGTAGGACAGCTTGACAGACGTAATCTGGCATGCTGAACTAACATGTGCATGACGCCTTATGCTTCAGAAGCCTCATACAGTTTCATGCTGTTGTGACTGGGTGAGCCTTGAGATCTGCAACAGGAAATCAAATTGTTTGGGACCCTGTCTTCAGAAGGAAAGCTCTGGCCTGAATAGAGTGCAGTATTGTCCCTATAAACTTTAATCTTTGAACTGAACAAAGGATAGATTTTTTCTAAATTGACCTTCAGACCCAGAACCTTAAAGGCTGACTGGATGAGAGATATACTGAACAGTACCTGCATCCTCAACCAGTCTTTGACTACCTGGACAGCTGGCTAAGGATAGACTTGCACTCCAATCGTTTTCAGGAAGGCAGTTACCAGTGCCGTACATTTTGTGAAAACCCAAGGAGCCACTGATGGCAGCATGGTGAATAGGTATTGAGTGTGTTTCACTACAAATCTGAGATAATTTTTGTAACCCTGATAAATTGCCACAGAGAAGTAGGCAATCTTTAAGTTAAGGAAGACATACCAGTCTCCATGGAGGGAATAATGGAATTCAGGGTGACCATGCAAAACTATCTTTTTTAGATATCTATTGTGTTAGCACAGATCTAAAACGGTCCTGAGACCTCCCTTTACTTTCAAGGATTAAGAAATAACCTGAATAAAAGCCACACCCCATCCCAGAAAAGGACCAACATATTGTGTTCATCTGTCTCTCTAATAATTCTGTTCTGTACTATAATTTCAGAATTTGCCTGTAGTGAAGTTAGGCTTACCGGCTTGTAATTGCCAGGGTCGCCTGTGGAGCCCTTTTAAAATTGGCATCACATTAGCTATCTTCCAGTCATCTGGTACAGAAGCTGATAGGTTATATACCACAGTTAGTAGTTCTGCAATTTCATATTTGAGTTCCTTCAGAGAACTTGGGTGAATGCCATCTGATGCTGGTGACTTATTACTGTTTAACTGATCAATTTGTTCCAAAACTTCCTATATGGACACCTCAATCTGGGACAGTTCCTCATATTTGATATCTTAAAAGAACGGCTCAGGTGTAGGAATCTCCCTCACATCCTCTGGAGTGAAGACCGATGCAAAGAACTCATTTAGCTTCTCTGCAACAGCTTTGTCTTATTTGAGTGCTCCTTTTGCACCTTGATGGTCCAGTGGCCCCACTGCTTGGCAGTCTTCCTTCTTCTGATGTGTTTTTGCTGTTAGTTTTTGAGTCTTTTGTTAGCTGCTCTTCAAATTCTTTTTTGGCCTGCCTAAATATACTTTTACACTTGACTTGCCAGAGTTTATGCTCCTTTCTACTTCCCTCAGTAGGATTTGACTTCCAATTTTTAAAGGGTGCCTTTTTGCATCTAACCACCTCTTTTACTCTGTTTAGCCACAGTGGCTTTTTTTTTTTTTTTTTTTTAAGTTCTCTTACTATTCTTTTATTTTGGGGTATACATTTAATTTGAACCTCTATTATGGCGTTTTTAAAAAGTTTCCATTCAGCTTTCAAGCATTTCACTCTTGCAACTGTTCCTTTTAATTTCTGTTTAACTAGCTTCCTCATTTTTGTATAGTTCCCCTTTCTGAAATTAAATATTATTGTGGGGGGTGCTTTGGTATTTTCCTCCCGCAAGGATGAGGATGTTAAATTTAATTACTTTATGGTTGCTACTACTGAAGAGTTCAGCTATATACACTTCTTGGACCGGATCCTGTCCTCCACTTAGGACTAAATTAAGAATTGCCTCTTCCCTGATGGGTTCTAGGACTATCTGCTCCAAGAAGCTGTCATTTATGGTGTCTAGAAACTTTATCTGTGCATCCCATCCTGAGGTGACATGTACTCAGGCAAAATAGGGTTACTTGAAATTCCCCATCATGATTAAGTTTTTTATTTTTATAGCTTCCCTAATCTCCTCAATCACTATCACCATCATGGTTGGTAGTATCATGCTATACCCATTATTGAAGCATGGAGTTTCTATCCATAGAGAATTTATATTGCAGTTTGATTCAGTCAAGATTTTTACTATATTTGACTTTGCTTTCTTTTACATATAGTGCCACTCCTGCCCCAGCATAACCTATTCTGTCATTCCTGTATAATTTGTACCCTGGTATTACAGTGTCCATTGATTAGTCTCATTGCACCAAGTGTCTGTGATGCCTATTATATCAATATCTTCATTTCACTTTGTTTCAGAATTTCCCACAGAAAAATGAAAATGCATGCACACACTCCTGGTTCCACCCCAACTTATCTGGCTTACCATGCCCTGTACTTAGATTTCCAGCCCCATAGGGGATGGGCAGGTTCTACAGCCTATGGGGCAGAAGGGACAGTGCCAGACTCCTTTCAGACCTGCTCCATGTTTACAATGGATAGAGCCAGATGGAGGAGATCCTTCATGCAAGTAATTAGCCTGAGAATGTGACCCTCGGACACCTGTCAGTTCAATTGTTCCTTAGGAAGGTATACATTCTTTATAATACACCAACCTTAAGTAAAAACAATGAGAATCCTGTAGCACCTTAAAGACTAACAAATTTCTGGGGGCATAAGCTTTTGTGGGCTGCAACCCACTTCGTCAGATGCAGCCCACGAAATCTTATGCCCGCAGAAATTTGTTAGTCTTTAAGGTGCTACAGGAGTCTCGTTGTTTTTGCTGTATACAGACTAACACGGCTACCCCTCTGGAACCTTTCAACCTTAAGTAATCGCACATACAGCACCATGAAGTGAGACTCCTTTCTGACCCCAGTTTATGCTAGGGTGCATGAGGATTGGTAGTCCTTGTAATTTTTTCTTAACTAAAGCAACTGTAAATGCTATTATTATTATTAATATATGCCTCTCAATGCAGCTTTCTTAAAAAAGGTGCACCTCTTATAAACCAAGCTAGTATGAGTTATACACTCTTCTTATAAACCTTGGACTACTATATCTTGACTCCCAAAAATATTGATTCCCTCTATGTTCATAAAACATCAGTATAATACCCCAAAGACTGCACTGTAACAAACAAACTATGCCTCTTATGCTTAAAAGATGCTCTAGGCTTGAGAGCTTCTGGCTCAAAATGACTTCTCTGTTCTTCCTTTCTTAGGTGCAGTTGTTCCTTAGACATAAGCCTTTAGTTGCAACCTTCAATCTGGAAGCAAAAAACCAAAGCCCTCCTGAAACAGAATATTAAATTTTCATGGTTAGGATTACGTTGGCAGGATGGTTATAGCGTATGGATCCTGCCAGGATGAACAGGAATTTCTAATTCTCTCTCTTCTCCCTCCTCCATTTCACAAGACGAATCAACGTGAAAGGCCATGTGCATGAAATATTTATTAACATAAGATAATTCCCCTGCAAACCCTAGAAACACTAGCAAAATCAAGCGATGCTGGCTCCTGGCATTTAAAGACAAACTAACTTTCTGTATCTGACAAAGGCCAAAATGACTCCTCTTCTCCCCCCACTTTATAAAACTTGTTTTAAAATTAAAGTAAAAAATGGCTCTGGGCTGTGAAATTTATTGGCAAATAATTATTAACTCAAATGTGATAAATTCTTACAAATCATCTGCTCATAAATCCACTGCTATAATCCTCTTTAAAACTACCATAGGTCTTTAATACATCCTTCCCATAAAACTGTGGAATGTTTCTTCTGATAAGAGGTTTGTGGGATTTAAGTTATGAATATACCTTGGGCACACTAGAGGAAAGAGTATATAACTGCACTGTATGTTTTATTATGGTGGTTTACAATGAGCCTGATCCAGCTCTAAATGCAAGCCAATACAGTGCTGAACAAGGATATTATTCTTCCGATTAACCATCGCACTGATGCTCAGAGCCATATGTGCTTTGTCCCTGGGCTCCACTAATACTGCTCATGAAGATTGAAGAATGCTGAAAGTTTTAGTTTTAGTTACTCCCATATTTATACTGTAAGTATGCATAGCTCCAGTTCTTAGGGCAGCTCAGTATGGTCTTGGCCCCTGCTCTGAGCCAGATGTGAAAGTCACCAAATCTTTTTGTTTAGCAGACTTTACTGTTGAGCCCCCTCCTAAGACAAGCCCTACAACTGCACTAAAGAAGTTTATTTTGGTAATTGGTTTGGTGCAGCTGCCAGAGGTGGAATCTCCCTGCACATGTCCCATGCTGAATCTCTAATTGGACCTAAACCTTGGTTGTGAGAATGCAGTATTTAGGAAGCAATGTTAAAGGTGAGAGGATTTTCTTTCTTTTTAGAGTCATAAAAACACTTGAGTGTCTCTCTTGTATCCATCCACCTTGGTCTGGATTTTCCTACTGCTACTATTTTCCCAACAGAGTATCCCACTGTACCACCCTAGCACTAAAGTGAAGGAACCATAACTGCTAAAGAAAATGTGTAACTTTTGAAGTTCTAAGGATGGCAAGTTCTTTTTTTAGGCTCCAATGCTTCAATTGATAGCACAGAGCAGTTCGCTTGTGTCCTGCACATTGCAGGACCGGGGACTTAGTTCATATTTGCCAATGAATATGATGCTTATGAAAGTGAATGGCTTGAGGCAAGTATCATACAGGGACAGGTAAGCTTTCTCCCACCACTCAGTCACTCCTGTAATACTTCTGTTATTCAAATTCTCCGTCTCCCTTCCAGAATGGTTGCTTCTCCTGGGAATACCAGCAAACATCTACCTGTTGGCATCCATCAGCATAGCATCTGAGCAGCAGTGTGCACCAACTTGTTACAGAGCAGGATAGCTCATTGAGACATTCTCTCTTTTTAAAAAAAAAATGTTTTTTTTTAAATAAGCATCATTAATTAGTATGAGCAACTTAATTTACAACGAGGGCTTTACAGTGAGCTAAATCAGCCACACACAGCAAATGAGAGTGGAAGATTGAGTGCCAGCATAACACCGACACACCCCAGTGGTTGGCAGGCAGGATCAAACCAAGCATCTCTGAAGTTTAGTGTATGAGCCCCTCCTTCATGAGCTAAAAGCCACATGGCCCTTAGTTCAGGCTGTAGCAGACTCATCAATCTCTAGCTGGGTTAGGTGCCACTAGAAGGGGACAGAGCACCACACCAAGCAGGCCTGGGTTACACTAACAGCAGGAAAACGTTGGATACCTACAGTATGGCTTCTTGGAAGCTGCAGGTTTTACTGGAAAACTAGTCACTAGCCGGCTTGTAAAGACGCACATTCCCACACGTTATAGCTGACGATAGCACACCTGGAGTTCATTTCCACAGGAAACACTGGTTATTCTGCTTCATAGGAGAGAAGAACTGTAAAGCGCTTTTTGATGCTCAGTGGCAGCCCCTACCACATGCACATTACGCACATTGGCAGCAATGAGGAGAAGCAGCACTCTACTGATACCTCAGGTTTGGCACAAGTGGACCTCTGTCCCGAGAAGGGAGGGCAATGGGCCCAAAGCCAAGTGAGCGGCCTTCTGACCTGGTGCACAGACATCTACACCTGAGTGGCACTGCAACCCCCATGCACAAAGTGTCCCACTCAATCTTAGCCCTGCTGCTGCCCCTTCTCCCCCCATCCTGATGGAGAGACTGTAGGGCCAAGCCTGAGTGAACCTTGGTGTGGCCAACTCTAGTCCTCCACACTGCTGCCATGGGGCCAGCTCCTGCACCAGGGGTCCCCACCCAGGAGCCTGCCTAGCTTTGCCCCAATTCCATTTGCCATGTCTCCTCTTAGGGATGTGGAGTGATACTGCCCTTGGGTGGGGAGGCGGCGCAGGACTAGTAGCTGTAGTAGGAATAGGTCTACAGTCACTGCCCTCAAATATTTCTAGGGGCACCCCTACTTAAGTTACTACCATAAGCAAACTTTTGCTTTAAACACTAGTCTGAGGTTTCTCTTTCAGTCTAACCAATCAAATCAGTGTTCAATATACTGAGTATTTACCCTTCAGTTAAGTTATTTGATCAGGAAATGACTCCAAAAACTGTGATGCACCCTGGGCTAAGTTCTGCACAAAGCACACTTCAGCCTGGGTCAGAGCAAGATATTGGTCTCTATATACCACCACTTTCTGAAGGGAAAAAATGAAACTAGTTCGTTCAGCACCCAAAAACCTTATAACTCACTCAATATTTTGTTAACTGGGATTGAAAATTATTTCCTGCTTGATAAAGAAGCCCATAATAGTAGGTCTATCATGTACACACATTTCAGTTACTGCATACAAAATTTGTTCTGAGTTCAAGTGGAGACCTACCTTCATTTTTCACACAATGTTTTTATAAGGGCTTGATTCTGTACAGTGCTGAGCTTCCTCTGACTTGAACAAGAGTTGATGGCACTCACCCACCCAGGAGTGCTCAGGTCCTTACAGGACTGAAATGCAAGGGCTTAACTGGCTGGGTATTACATTCAGCTTAATGGCATTTCTCAGTCTGTGATGAGGTCACTTTTGACCACCACACCCAATCAATTCCAAAATTTCAGGGAATGTTCTGGGCAACAAGGGTCAGAATTCTAATGATTTAAAGGAAAAAACAGAAAACCAGAAGGGGGAAAACGGGGGACAAATGGAGGCCCTGCCAGCTCTTGAGCACAGCCACAATCTCTAGCACATTTGAAATTGTCTATAGATAAAAAAGGTGGTTGATAGCTTCCACAAGCTACAAAAGTATGAGACACACACACCCTCTTCCCCAGCAGGTGCTGAGGTCACTGCATACAGAAGGGGCTCCTTGCAGTCCTCCATTTCTTTCCCACAACTCCACCCTCTGTGGGCCTCCTCCTATATTTCAGGGATTCACTGAAACTCACCCCAACCTCCTCCTTCCCAGGGATCCCATCGTCCCCCTCTCACATCAGGGGATCCCATCCTTCCCCCATACTAGCAGCTCTATGTATACCTCCATTGCCACTTTGCCCATGCCCTCCAAGGCATGGGATCTATGCCCCATTCCCACCCTCTCCATACCAGGGTTCCCCCCTCTTCCCCAATCCACAGCAGAGATTCTATGTGCCCCCAATCTCCACTCTCTCCACAGCAGGGTCACCAATTCCCACCATGCAAGGGACTCTGGGTGCCCACCTTCCTCCCTCCCCACTACCAGGGAGCCCTAATCTCCTCTTTACTATAAACAAAGCACAGAATTATCAGACAATGAGGAGCACTATTTGTTGGGGAAGAATCAACCCAGCTTTTGTAGAGGGAAATCATGCGTCACCAACCTACTAGAATTTTTTGAGGGTGTCAACAAGCATGTGGATAAGGGTGACCTTGTTGATATAGTGTACTTGGACCTACAGTAAGCCTTTGACACCAAATGCTGATAAGCAAAGTAAGGAGTCCTAGGATAAGAAGGAAGGTCCTCTCATATCAGTAACTGATTAAAAGATAGGAAATAAAAGGTAGGAATAAGTGGTCAGTTTTCACAGTGAAGAGAAGTAAATAGTGGGGTCCCTCACACAGATTGTACATGGACCATTGCAGTTCAATATATCCATAAGTGATCTGGAAAAGGGGGTAAACAGTGAGGTGGCAAAGTTTACATCATCATCATCAGTTTGCCTAGACAGCAAAGGTCCCTTGTGACAATCCCCTATGGCCTCTACCAACGGCTTTGTTCCATTCGCATCTGATGCTAGCAGATGAGCCATCGCCAATTTGTTGCAACCAGATTAGCCATGGGCGACCAGGTAATCTCTTCCACTTTAGGGGTGGCTGATGACCAGAGCGTGTGTTCAGGGTGCACTTAGTCATTCTGTGGGCTGGAGTGGAACTGTCCATGTGAGCCACATATCCAAATAGTGAGGACCAATGACGGCAGATTATTTCTTTGATGCTGGGAGTTGAGTTCTGGAAGAAACTTCGCTGTTTCTGACAAAGTCGAACCAGTTTATGCATAATAGTTGCCCTTGACAGCACACGTGGAATGCCTCCAGATATCAGATATCATCTTTAAGTAGAGTCCAGATTTAGCAGCTGAATGGAAGAATGGGCATGATACATGACCGGTAAAGCCGGACTTTGGTGCCATCAGACAGTTTTTGCTGCCAAGCTTTCTGGAAGGATTGCATTGCAGAGGCCACAAGTCCTATCCTCCACAGGATGTTGGAGTGGCACCATCCACTAGAAGACTGCTTGCAGCCCAGGTAAATGAATTCTTTGATGGTCTCAACTGTGTTTCCATTCCATTACTGTTATGCCAGGCATACCATTACCAGTACCCAGATTTTGGATCTTGGTCTTTGCCCAGGATATCTGTAGGCCAAGTGCCGCAGACTCGTGCTGGGAGCTTGCAAGCGATGACTGAAGGTTCAAGGTGAGTTCATCCAGCAGGGTGATGTCATCGGTGTAGTCCAAGTCCAAAAGACGTCCTGCATTTGACTGGATGCCATTGTATTGCACAACTCATTCTAAGATCCAATCGATTGCTCGACAGAACAGTGCTGGTGCAAGTATTCATCTTTGAACATCTGAGGTAGTGCTGAGCCATTCAATATAGTCACTTCTGATCCTTATCTTGACTAATTCCAGTGGGGAGGTCCTTTATGAGGTTGAAGATAAGTGATGGAACTCCTATCCCTTTCAATGCCTTCCACAATTCATTTTGGTCGACAGAGTCGAACGCTGCCTTCAAGTCCGTGTAAGCGACATCGAGTCACCGAATGAACTCTCTATGCAGTCTTAATGTCAGTATTGTGTCCATTGTTGACCGACCGGATGTGAACCCAGACTTTTCAGGGCAGCATTTGGCTGAGAGTAGTGGCTGAAGTCTAGCCAGCAGCACATGAGAAAATACCTTGCCTGGTACTGACAGCAAAGTTAAAGGACAGTAACTGCTGCACTTAGCTCATTGGCCCTTGCCCTTATAGAGAGCCAATATTATGCCCTCCTTCCATTTGGCAGTACCTTCCCACTCATCCAGATCCTGAGAAATAACTTATGTAAAGTGTGGCTCACTGGCTCAATGGCACATTTCAGTAGCTCCGGTGGAATAAGGTCGCAACCTGCTGCACGACCATATTGGAGCTTCATAATTGCAGCTCGTACCTCGTCCTGTGTCGGCACCTCCACTGATACTACAGAGTCATCAACTGCAGTAGCTGAGGTATCTTCAAGATCTTCACTATATGTGGCCTCTAGGTAATTGAAAGTGCTGGAAAAGTGCTCACTCCATTGCTTAAGTATCTCTTCTTGACTGGAGCGTATGGTTCCATCAGCTTTAAGGACTGGAACAGTGGAGCAGCACATGGGGGTACTGCGGATATGCTGCATCACTCTGTACGCTGACCTCAGGTTATTTTGTTGCACTCCTTCCTCAGCTTCTATAGCGAGTTCTTCATAAAATTTCTTACGGTCAAGATTTGCCTTCACATGGAAGATCCTCTGTAGTCGCCTGCATTCTACCAAGTCATTACGCAGGTGTGCTTCGGACTTCTGATCCAGGACCTGCAGAGTCTCATCAGACAGTCACAACCATTTACGAGGCCTCCAAATTCCTAGTATATCTTCAGCTGTCTTCCTTATTGTTGTGCTCACTCTGGTCCAAGCTTCTTTCACATCCACAGGCAGCTCTCTGAGTGCATCAAATATGTTCTTCAACTCCAACAAGTACTGGATCACAACATTTAAGTTGTCCCTCGTAGCCTGGACATTGTAGGCTGGAGGACTCACTGGTCGGGACCGAGCATGAAAATTGACTACAACATCAGCGATGAGAAGGTGATCAGTGTTAGCTGGGCCTCAGCTACTCAGCACACGGTAAGGCTTGACAATGCTCAGCTAGCATGTAAGTATGTGGTCAAGTCTTTCTCGTATGACCGTCATTTGATATCCATGTCCAACGATGGATGTCACGTCTCTGGAACCATGAGCCTGTTACGATGATGCTCTGAGAAGAGCAAAATGACAGCAGCCTGAGTGAATTATCGTTTGTCAAACCTGTTCCAAATCACCCTAGGACAGACTCAAAGCCAGATTGAAGTGGGATGGTGTTTGAATTCATATTCCCCACGACGAGCAGTTCATCGTGCGGCGGGACAAACTGTACAACCCATGCCAAATGATCATAAATTCATCTTTGACTGCATCTTCTGCTTCCTCAGTAGGAGCATAGGCAACCACAATTGACATATGTCCATGACGATGAACTAATGTGCTGTAAAGCAGTTGTGCCATAAGGATGCCACATGACAAAAGCTTTGTCCCATGGTGATTGCAATCTCAGCGCTTCTCCCTGCATCCGCTATGGTCCATCTAAGTGCAGTATAGTGGCTCCATCAACAACTCAGATTGTGATGTGGCAGTCATGCTTCAGTTATACTGGCCACCATGATATATTTAGCCAGTTCATGGATCCAGGTGACTTGATAACCAGTGCCGTTCAATGAGAGAACATTCCAGGTAGAAAAACTGGTAGATGACCTCAAATCAGTTTTTGGGACACGCTGGTCGAATCCCATCCAAAAAGGGCCATCCCCAGATGCAGTCGTGCATCGACTTCTGGTGCCTGAATAATAGCTGGTGCTATTGGTTATGCTTGCCATATTGGATCGTATATCCCTAAATACTTCACCACCTTGAGGCAGGGGGGACAGAAGTGAAGTGACTGAAACCATTTTCCTAACTACACCTTCAGCTATATGGCCACCATTGCCATTGACCTGAAGGGTTCATCCGCCGTAGATGACAAAGACTCCGCTGCTGCCCAATCTTCACTAGAGCTTCGATCGCCAATTGTCTCGGGTTCATGACAGCCCTCATGGCTACCATAACAGCTGGGTGGGGGACAGGCCCCACCATACTATGCCCTGTCAAGCAAGCCCCACTTTGGTCGTTGCCCACTCCCCACGAGCTAGGACGTGAGGTTGGACTTTTGGGAAGCAAAGTTTACAGATGATAAAAAATTACTCAAGATAGTCAAATCCAAAGCAGACAGGAGAGTTACGAAGTGATCTCACAAAACTGAGTGACTCGGCAATAAAATGGTAGATGAACTTCAATGTTGATAAATGCAAAGTAATGCTCATTGGAAAACAATCCCAACTATACATACAAAATGATGGGGTCTAAATTAGCTGTTACCACTCAAGAAAGATCTTGCAGTCATTGTGATTAGTTCTCTGAAAACATTTGCACACTGTACAAGAGCAGTCAAAAAAAGCTAACAATGTTAGGAACCATTATGAAAGGGATAGATAACAAGACTGCAAATATGCCACTATATAAATCCATACTCTGCCCAGACCTTGAATACTGCGCCTGCACTTCTGGGGTCCCCATTTAGAAACAGAAAAGGTGCAAAGAAGGACAACAAAAATGATTAGGGGTATGGAACAGCATCCATATAAGGAGAGATTAAAAAAGACTGGGACTATTTAGCTTAGGACACAGACTACTAAATGGAGGCAGATATACTAGAGGTCTATAAAATCATGAATGATATGGAAAATGTGAACAGGGAAGTGTTATTTACCCCTTCATAACAAGAACCAGGGGTCACCTAATGAAATTAATAGGCAGCAGGTTTGAAACAAACCCAAAGAAGTACTTCTTCACACAACTCATATTCAATCTGTGGAACATGTTGCCAGGGGATGTTGAAGGCCAGAAATACAACTGGGATCAAAAAAAGAATTAAATAAATTCATGGAGGATAGGCCCCTCAGTGGCTATTTGCAAACATGGTCAGGGATGAAATCCCATGCTCTGGGGATCCCTAAACCTCCAACTGCCAGAATCATGTCACTGGCCCTGTTAGAAGACAAGATACTGGGCTACAGTGACCATTGGGCTGACACAATATGTTCTCCCCACAGAGTAAGGGTTCTATATTCTCCCTTCCCTTTTCCTCTAATATCAGGCTCCTGCACTATCCCCTGACATTTCATGCGCTGTGTGCACTCTCCCTTCCCTCCATTATTCTTTCTGGGTAGGAGAAATGCCAATACATTAAGCTATTGGGAGGATAAACAGAATGAGCAGGAGTATTGTTATGCATTAAGATATTAATGGGTGCCAATCAGATCTTTGATTATAGATAATTGCAGAGGTACTAAAGGCTGTGCTAAAGCACTGACTCGGGCTCCATTAGTCCCTCATTTTCTCCTTTTGGTTTTCCAATTTTCTCCCAAAGTCAATAGGGTTCTGAGGATTGATCCCTAGAACATCCCCTGAAATTCTGGAGTTGATTGCATGTGGCATTCAAGAGTTACCACATTACACACAAAATGCTGTCTAATTGAGTATAAGGCCTTCACAAGCTCAGCTAACAATGTTCAACAGCTCCTATTAATGAAGGGTGTTTTATTCCAAGAAAGTAATCAAAAAAACAAGTGGTAGAAACTTTTTTCAGGCTTGCCAAGAATTCAGAGATTTTTATTATTGGGTTTCCTAGATTAAAAAAGTGCGGTAGGCTCATAATGCTTCTTTAGAACAGAGTTCCCAAACTGTAAGGTCATCAAGGGGTAGCCAACAGTGCAGAGTAGAGTCACTGCTGAGTCAGCTTCATTCTGCAGGCCACCACAAGCCCTGCATAGAGGAACTGTTAGGAGGCTGTTGCCATGACTGGAAATTTTGCCCAGGCTCAGGGACAGAGCTTCCCTCAAGTTGAGGTCTGGCAGCCAGCTGGACAGCCTTGCACACTGCAAGGGTGCCTGATTTGGGAGACTGGAGTTGTAGCCTCACATGCTGACCAAAAGTAGCAGCACAGAGGAGACGGGCCTTCCTCAACTGCTGCAAGTGGTCTTTCTGGACTCTGCAGAAGGTTAGAGGCAAGGACAGCTGGGCACCTGGTACCCATGCCTGACATAAGTTAGCACACAGGAGAAAGGTGAGACTGAACCAGGGGTGCCCTGCCTCACCTAAGCACCCATCCCTTTCCTGCCTCCTGGACAATTCCCCCACCCCCCAACTCCCAATCTCCAACATTAGCTGACTGTACTATTCCTGTCTTCCATTGTAGGGAGAAGGAGCAAGCATTGAACAAATGTGAAGTGGGGGATAGATGGTTGGGGATAGATATAATGTCCTGATACTACATCTCACCAATTCTTGTGGAAAACCATTTGAAGTCATGGTAAGTGTTTTTCCCAAGTCAGTGATAGGAAAAAAAAATAAATAAAAATCCCTGTATTTATCAGAGCATCTCCTATAGCATTTGCATAAAATAAAGATACTGCTCAAGTCCTAATATATATTGCAACGTCTTCCTCTTTCATAGACTGGAAACTGTATATGGAGCCATTTTATCTTTATTCTTTTATATCCCCAACCCTCTTATGTTCATTACATATAGAAAAATTAGATAAAAATTAAAGTACTCTTGCTGAAGTGTTGCAACATCACTACTTTATTTTTTAGAATTCAGAATGATTAGGCACAAGGCAAAAATGAGATTAAACCAGCGAGAGACAAGGGGCAGCAATAAAACATTCTACAAGTACATTAGAAGCAAAAGGAAGACCAAGGACAGGGTAGACCCGTTACATGAGGCGGGAAAGGAGTGGAGACAATAATAGAAAATGTAGAAAGGCAGATGTGCTAAATGACTGGTTTGTTTCAGTTTTCACCAAAAAGTTTAGTAGCAATTGGACTTCTAACAATGAATGCCAGTGAAAATGAGGTAGGATCAGAGGCTAAAACAGGGAAAGAACAAATTAAAAATTACTTAGACAAGTTAGAGGTCTTCAAGTCACCAGGATCTGATGAAATACATCCTAGAACAGTGGTTCCCAAGCTTTCCACACTACTGTACCCCTTTCAGAAATCTGATTTGTCTTGTGTACCTCACTGAAAAACTACTTGCTTACAAAACCAAGTGTCACAGCACATTGTTACTGAAAAATTGCTTACTTTCTCACTTTTACCATACAATTATCAAATAAATTGATTGAAATATAAATATTGTACTTACATTTCAGTGTGATCCTTACCATATAATAGTATATAAAGCAGTATAAACAAGTCACTCTCTGAAATTTTAGTTTGTACTGACTTTGCTAGTGCTTTTTATGTAATCTGTTGTAAAACTAGGCAAATATTTAGATGAGTTGACATACCCGCTGGAAGAGTTCTGCATACCACAAGGGTACATGTACCCCTGGATGAGAACCACTGTCCTAGAATACTCAAGGAGCTGACTGAGGAAATATCTGAGCCATTAGAAATTATCTTTGAAAAGTCATGGAAGACAGGAGAGATTTCAGAGGACTTCACAAAGGCAGATCTATGTCAAGCTATAAAAAGGGGAATAAGGACACCCCAGGGAATTACAGACCAGTCAGCTTAATTTAAGCAATTTGCAAATCAATCAAACAAGCAATTTGCAAACACCTAGAAGTTAACATGATAAATAAAAGTCAGCATGGATTAGTCAAGAACAAAAAATGTCAAACCAGCCTAATAGCTTTCTTTGACAGGGTAACAAGCCTTGTGAACGGGGAGAAGTGGTAGATGTGCTCTATCTTGACTTTCGAAAGGCTTTTGATACTCACATGACCTTCTCATAAACTAGGGAGATAAAGCCTAGATTGAGCTACTTATAGGGTGGGTGCATAGCTAGTTGGAAAACCGTTCCCAAAGAGTAGTTATCAGTGGTTCAAAAGCAAGCTGGAAGGGCATATCCCACTGGGATAAGTTCTGGGTCTAGTTCTGTTCAATATTTTCAATGATTTAGGTAATAGCCTAGAGAGTACACTTATGAAGTTTGTGGATGATACCAAGCTAGGCAGGGCTGCAAGTACTCTGGAGGACAGGATTAAAATTCAAGATGATCTGAACAAACTAGAGAAATTGTCTGAAGTAAACAGGATGGAATTCAGTAAGGACAAATGCAAAATACTCCACTTAGGAAAGAAAAATCAATTAGGAACAATCAATTACACATATACAAAATGAAAATTATTGCCTAGGAAGGAGTATTATGGAAAAGGATCTGGTGATCACAGTGCATCGCAAGTTAAATATGAGTCAACAGTGTAACACTGTTGCAAAAAACGAAAACAAAAACCCCCCGAACATTCTGGGAGGTATTAGCAGGAGTGATGTAAGCAAGACATGAAAAGTAATTCTTCTGCTCTACTCCATGTTGATTAGGCCTCAACTGGAATATCATGTCCAGTTCTGGGCACCACATTTCAGGAAAGATGTGGACAAATTAGAAAAAGTCCAGAGAAGAGGGGAAAAAAAAAAAAAAAAAAAAAGATTAATGTTCCAGAAATCAAGACCTATGAGGGAAGATTAAACAAACCCAATTTTTTTCAGTCTGGAGAAGAGACGATGATAACAGTTTTCAAGTACATAAAAGGTTGTTACAAGGAGGAGGGAGAAAAATTGTTGCCCTTAACCTCTGAGTATAGGACAAGAAGCAGTGGGCTTAAATTGCAGCAAGGGTGGTTTGAGTTGGATATTAGAAAAAACTTCCAAACTGTCCAGGTAGTTAAGCACTGGAATAAATTGCCTAGGGAGGCTGTCGAAACTCTGTCGTTGAAGATTTTTAAGAGCAAGTTAGACAAAACACCTGTCAGGGATGGTCTAGATAATATTTAGTTCTGACTTGAGTACAGGGGACTGGACTAGAAGATCTCTCAAAGCTCCTTCCGGTCCTACACTTCTATGATAAGATAATAACCCCAAAACTCAGAGAGAAAGCAGGTTGTTCCCTAAAGAGAGAGGCAACTCATCCCATTTTATTCAAGGCTGGCTCTCTGCAGACTGACTGTATGGGACCCAGATCACACACTTCTCTATAGCGCCCTCTAGCCAGCAAGCAGGACCAAGAAACGCCTTAATATTACAAGCTATTCCTTGAAGTGAAACAGTTTTCAATACACCACAGAGAAATAATACGGTGTAAATATTTTTAACAGTGAAGCAATTAACCATTGAGACAACTTACCAAGAGTTATGGTTATTCTCTAACACTTATAACTTTTAATTCAAGATCAGATGTTTTTTCTAAGAGCCATGTCTAGTTCAAATAGGAATTATTTCAGATGAGTCCTATAGCTTGTGTTGTACAGGAGATCAGAGTAGATGATCACAGTGGTCCTTTCTGCCCTTAGAATCTATGAATAAGATAATGGAGTAATTCAGTGTGGTATCTTGGAGGCATATTGAACACTTGGAATTTTTTTATTTATATATATATATTAAGGTTTGTACTCCCCCCCCCTTCAGTAAAACTGACCTTTAGTAGAACCTTCTCTTTCTGTCCCCCCTGTGAATATCTATTGGCATTCTAAAGCCATTAAGGCAGCAGCATATTTTCTGTGTTTTCATAGACGGCTGGAAACCTGAACAATCAGGATTATAATTTTACACTTTTATTTGTTTTACCATTTGTGCGATACTGTGATTAAACAGTAAATGTCAGTTTGTTCTTCAGATACATTATGACAAATTGGCCTGTAGGACACAGGCATAGAGATGCTTAATTTTTGTTCCCCGCTTTTTAAAGGTTTGAGTTACTATTCCCCACAAACTACATAGAAACATGAACAAAACTGAAAGTCCCAATCCTGCACCTTTTTAGGCTTATCCTATGGCACTCACTGCCTCGCATACATGAATTAATATATGTTCAACACCCCTGTGAGCTCAGCATTGTTATCGCCACTATTCTCCACAGTCATTTGGAGCCAGCAGCTTCTCCTTCCAAGGCTCTGGCAAGATGCTAATTACCTCAGAGTGAAAATATTAAACATCCACTGGGTAGGTTTCACATGCTGCTTATAGCAGTGGAACCTGCTTATAATTGGAGAAAATCCCTGTACTATAAATGGAATGAAAGGCCACTGAAATGTACTGAAACAATTCTAGTTTCATCATTTGTTTCATTATATTGAATTTGGGTATCACAAAAATGGGTTCCATTCTTTCTGTACCATCTCTTCATATTCATTTCGGCTCTAATTATTCTTATCGCTTATTTATGTTGCCCACAGACAAAGGAAGACAAACTCTGCCCTAGAAAGCATAAAATAAAGCATATTGTTATTCTTTAGCAATGTAATGTCATTAATCTAAAAGGGAGTTATATGGCCTCCCATGGACACAGTGTCTCAACGCTGCAAAATCTTTAATGTATCTAGTCTTGCAATACACATATAAAGTAGGGAAGTTCTATTATCTCAATTTTAGATATGGGGAACTGAGGCACAGACACCCCCCCAAGGTATTTAGGTACCTAACTCCCATTGAAATCAGTGGGACTTAGGCACCTGAATACATTTGAGGATCTGGGCCAGAGAGACGAAGGTCCAGATCCTCAAAGATATTTAGAAGCTAAATATATTTGAAGATATGTGCCAAGGTGATTGCCTGTGCTCCCACAGGAAGTGTATAGCAGAGCAGGGAACTGAAGACTTGTTTCCCAAGTCCCATACCACCATCCTATCCACTGGACCACACTTCCTCTTTGGTTCTCAAGTCTTCCAGGTGATTGCCTTTTCGGGTTCTCTTCTCCTCTGTTTATTCAGACTTTGTATAGTTTGACACCCAAGCATCCTTTTCATGGAGGCTGGATACATTTTTTCCCTCCTCCAGCTGATAACATCCAGCTTTGCATTGCACTGCAGCAAAATTGAGGAGTCTATGCTCCCTGGAACAGCTACCTTTTGAGGTCCTTTTTGCTAAATATATTCTTCTGCTACTACAATCTCATCATTATAAACACTTCCCTCATCCCAGCTGAGCAGACTGCCTTCCTCCAAGCCCTGCAAATATGACAGGAAAGTTGCCAGCAGAGAGCAACCACCATTGAGGAAACCCAGTTGAGACATTCCAGGGAGCAGACATAGCATGGCCAATTAGAAATAATGAAGCCAGGACAAACTGTTGCCTTCTTGAGGTTTTGCTTTATTCTACAGAACCCTAATTTACTGTATGAACTGAAGATATATTCTTATTGAGTCTGCAGCCCAATGAACTGAGCCAAGGAGAGCTGGTAGAAATTTTTCCATCTCAGATGTTTGATAGAAAGTGGCCTTTTCCCCCCAAAGCAAAAAAGATGGTTGAAAAATTCTCTTATGAAGAAGTTTTTGAATTTTTCTACGAAAACTAAAAATCCATTTGTTCCCCTTACTCCGCAGCCACTTTCCCCTTTTTCACTGAAAAAAGGGAGCCCCATGGCCTAACCATCCAGATGATGTGTTCTCCTCCTGACCCTCTCAGTATCCAAGGGGACCCATTACCCTTTTTTCCTGCAAGTTAAGGCAGAGGCTTCTTGCCTTTGAGGTTGCAATGGTTATATTCATAATTACTCTGGAATTTTTTTGGGGAAAGGGAGTATCCTGTAAAAAAAAAAAAAAAAACCAAAAAAAAAACCTGGTATTTTTCTATCCAGCTTCCAACAATACCAAGAAAGATCTCCCATTTACCTCAGGGGGATGTTAATTCTAGATTTTAACAATCATGTTCAAACTTGAACATTGGCATTGTTTAATGAATGCTGTCTGCCAACCAGGAATCCTGCTTGTCTGGTGTAGCTAGATAAACATTTGTATATTTTGACATTCCATATATTTTAAATACGAGGTCTATAGAAATCAGCTATAGTGGAACATATGTGGCAGCATCCACCAGACAGAGCAGATAGATTCAGTTTCAATTTCTGCCACAGAAATTTCTGCATCTCCATCCATCCATGGGACATCATTCCAGAACCTATTCATAAAGTTTCTACCCTCAATTATTCAAAAACACTCCTATAAACTCATTTCTGTCACATCAAATACAAAATGTAAGTGCTTATACTTATTTAAAAATATTTGAATTTATAAGAAAGGGCGTATGCTTAAAATGAGTGGCCACTCACTCTTTAAGCACATGAATAGTCCCATTGACTTCAATGACACTACTTGAACACTTCTGTAGATGAGTAAAGTGCCTTGCTGGATTGGGGCCTTTAGATGTCCTAGCTTCCATTAAAGTAAATGAAAGTCTTTCTATTGAGGTCCATGTGAGCTAATCACACCCTAAATGAACAGAACTTATTGCATAACATGGTTAGATATAGGTCAGTCAGGGAACTTGATTTTGTATTATGATCATGCCTAGAGGCCCCAGTTAGGATCAGGGCCCAGCTATGCCAGGCACTACATAGAAATGCAATAAAAGATGGTTCCTTCCCTTTTTAGGAATGGGAAAACAAATAAGAGTTATAAGCTATTAGCTGTAACAAGCATATTTGGTCACGTTTGTATTATGTTGTGTAGTGATGAAGATATATTTGGGGCAATACTGAAATATTAAGGGATGTGGAACAGTCTAACTTCATGAGAAGGTGCTATAACAGGTATGTTTAATCACATCCTTATTAAATCTAGAAAAATGGTTAGAAGTTGCAATTCCAAAAAGCTCTCAGTATTTTGAATCCAGTGAACTAGCACAAGTCACCATTGGTGTGTGCTTTTGATGTTAAATGTTTCTCCTAGTCAATGCTATTAATTACTGTTTTTATAGTGCCCACCATTGTGTGAGGTGCTTCACAGAAAACACATGTAATCCCTGCAATCGTGCAAGAAGTTATGTTCATTTACGACAGGATAAGCTCTCACTGACGTTAATGGAAAGCTTTGTTTATTTTAGTGGAAGCTAGGACATTTCCAAAGACCCCAATCCAGCAAAGCACTTTACTTGAACACTTAAGTATGTGAGTAGTGTCACTGAAGTCAAAGGGGACTATTCATGTGCTTAAAATTAAGCATGTGCTTAAGTGTTCTGCAGGTCAGGGCTATTTTTGAGCATTCTACCTATGCCTAATGTTCGTATTATGAACTAAAAGTAGTATAGTAATTAGTACAATGATTAAGCAAGCAATCATCCACCATGACCCACTTTAATTAAAAAACTGGTTACTTATCTCTCTTTTCAGTGGAGATTTATTGGTGTATTTTAATATTCAAAATAAAGCTATATGTTAAGTAAGAATTTGGTAAGAACTCTAGTAAAAGACCTAGTTCAGTCTCAATTCTTTAAATACCAAGGACAAAATTTTCATAAGAGGATTTTGAATGCCTCCGTTTTTGGAAGACTGGAACCTGACTCTTCATGAGTGCACTCACACTCACCACTCACAATTCCGTTTGACTTCAAAACTGTAGTGGGAAACACTGTTCGGGGGGGGGGGGGGGAAGTCCTAAGCAATCAGGATCTAGGTGTGACCAGCCCCCATTTACTCTGGATAATTTTCCTTAAATTGTTGATTGAGATACAAGCACCACTCCCCTGCAAAGACAGGCATGTCTTTAAGAGTTTGTCCTCACTGGAAACATGTTTTTTCATCTCTCCAGATTAATTAAGTGAATTACACAGAAAATGTCAAGAAAGATCTGTTTACTTTGAAGCTTTCACAAGTGAGTTCAAACAAGGTCAAATTACATACTGCAGAGACGGTCTGTAACATTACTTTTGAAATAAATATCCCTAGGCTGTGGACTGCACCCAATGGCTACTTTTAAAAAGCCACTTACAGATAATGTGTGTTCAAACGAACAAGGAACTTTACAGAAACCATGAACATGAGCTTAGTAGTGTTAATAACTAGCTTTACATTTATGATCCCAATAATGAATGGAAAGTGTACAGTCAGGAAAAAGAATAAAGAAAAACTTAGCTGCGTATCTTAGGCTGCTATTCCGAGAAGCTAAAACTCCTGACAGTTTTTAAATGAAGTTTTTGTGTTACTGATTCAGACCACTGTAGCACTTATGGACGCGTTTCTATGGGGAATATAATTTCATCTAAGCATTTGAAGGACAAATACCAAAGACCTAGTGGAATTATTCAGGAAGGCCCTAGAAAGTATAATTTTATCCCATTACATCTAAAGAAACATTTAGATCAGATATCAGGAAAAGTTCTATCAGTGGAATGATCTCTGAACGGAAGTGATTAAAACCCCATCTCTAGGATCAGCTGAGACTGGACTGACCAAACCAGTAGATAACATACTGTACAAAACAACTCAGCATTGGCAGCGGTGTGAACTAAGATGACGTAATAGGTCTTTTCCATCTGTAAGGTAGGACAATCTTCTTCAACTAGCTAACCGGTTAGGAATTCAGTGTAATCAATCCTGTCTCCTATCATGAAGGGTGTAGCTCTCTAATTTTAGATGGTTTGACAACCCCTTCTTCAGGGCTGGTAAAGTATAAACTGCAGGTCTGTTAAATACATAGAGGGCTACTTTCAAACTAAAAGGCCAGATTCTCACCTGGTGTAAATTCACATTGCTCCATTGATGTCAAATCTAAGTCAGCTTTCAGACGTCAGTGGAGCTGTTCCAATATACACTGTAGCCCATAGGACTAGCCTGCTTGCTTGCATATATATCTTTTCTTATGACGTTATTGTTTCTTATTAATTTAATTGCTTGTTTTACTATAACAGAATTATATTTAAAGTATTTGGTCTGTAATGCAAGATACCTACAGGCCACATCCTAAACGATGATCTAAGGCTAAGCTAAATTAGCATACATGTGTTTGGGACCTTTAGCCTCGGTAAGAAATGATAAAGGATAAAGTATATATATGGTTATAACCTTTACCCTAGATAAGTCAGGAGCATTAAGATAGGAGGGCTACCTCAGTTCATGGCCTCAGTAGACTTAACAGGTACACCACAAGAACATGGTTAGGCCAGAAATAACAAAGGTGAGAATGAGCGAAAAGGCTGGAAAGGATATGGATACGTCATTAATACGCACAAACCTATAGAATAAGTGTACAGAATAAGTAAGTGTATAGAATAAGTGTACCCTGATATTTTTTGGGAGAGGAAGCCAAGTTTGGACATGGAAGGAGGGCACATAGTGTTCAGGTTATAAGAGGGGCAACCCACCAGGCCTTTGGCCTTGCATCTTCAGCATTATCTTAGTGCCAGTGTTCTAAATCTTTCTATAGCTCTTGAGCAGTTCCTAAGCTCTCCCACAAGAGAATCGAGGAACCTGGACATCAGCATACAGGGGCAAGGCTGGTCATTTGTTTCTTACCAGCAGGTTATCAAGGAATGGTGTGAGTATATTAATCCAAAAGCTTTATAGTAACTCTAAAATAATATTATTGCATTTGTAATTCAGATTGATTATTATCCATTTGATTATTATTCTATTTTATCTCAATAAAAGTCTTTAAGGCTATATTTTGGTTCTCAGTGTGAGTGTCCCTGTCATACATCCCATGGATTCTTGCAAAACTCTGTGTAGCCTGATTCTGGGACAAGAACCTTATTATCTTCTGATCAGATCAATTGGCAACCCTATAACCCCATTCGATAAACATTATTAAAATTATTAAGAACCTAAAATCATGCAACAACACTAGTGGAGAATCTGCACCAACTTCTGTGAGCAGAAATGTGGTAAGAAAACTAAGGCAGAGTAAAGAAGTAGGGGCTATTGTCTCCAGAAAGTTTTATTTATACTGAATGCTGCCTCCAAGACTGGTCTTCATCCTGCTCCCCCTAGTCTCCCCATCGGTAGAGAACGTTTGCTATGATTCCCTCCAGGAAGACCACTTTTCACTCCAATTTGTGATTAAGAGATTGTGGGTACATCTACACTGCAATCGGCTGCCAACATTTTAACTGTAAGCCAGGCAGGGAGGCTAACAGGCCTTGCACAAGCGCCACCTGCAAGCAAGTGGAAGGATGGGATACTCTACTGCCAATTCACAAATCATTAATGACTGTGCCAAGGTATGAGACAAGGCTGGGTCCTTGCTCCCACACTTTTTACTATGTTCCTAGCTGGCATCCTCATCATGATGCCAGAAAACTTCAGTTTAGGAGTCTATATTCACACAAGAACTGACAGGAAGCTATTCAACTTGGCTAGATTATTCATCAGCTCCAAGGTGCATGAAGAATGCATCAGAGAATTTCTCTTTGCAGATGATTCAGCACTAGTTACTCATTCGCTCAGAGACATCCAAGAAATAACCACTCTTTGTGTCAGCAGCAAAGCAATTCAAATTAAAGATAAATACCAATAAAACTAAACTTTCTTACCAACCATCCAATAGACAAAATGTAGGCAGTGATGTTGAACCAGAAGTTCTTGTCAATGGGGAAACCCTTAAATGTGTTAACACCTTTCTACATCTAGGAAGCACAGTTGCTAGCGATAACACCCCTGATGCAGAAGTTGCATATCACAGTCAACATCAAAAACATTTGGAAGACTGCTGAAACATTGCTTGTATCAGCACAGCATCACTACAGCAACCAAGATGAAGGTCTCTCGTGCTGAGGTGCTGACTGAACTTCTCTATCGGGTAGAAACAACAACCCTATAAAGAGGACACATCAAAAAACTTACAAGCCTTCAACTGAGACATCTGCGGCAGCTTCTAGGAATTAAATGACAAGATTGAGTTCCAAACACCGAGGTATTGAGATGAACTGGCATGCCCAATGTTGAGGCACTTATAACAGCTGCACAGCTGAGATGGATAAGTCATGTTGTCCAGATGCTGGATCGTCGGTTCACAAAGATTCTCCTGTATGGTGAGCTAAAGGAAGGGAAACATGATAAAGGGCAAAAGCTGTATTACAAGGACGTTTTGAAAATGAACTTGAAGAAAGAAAATATTAACGTAGAGAACTGGGAAGAAGTTGCCAGAAACAGATGTAAATTGATATCTCTAGTGTAGGATTCTATCCAGGCAGTTGACATGCACAGAGAGACAGCCAATCAACAGCATCATCTTCAACAGCATAATGTCAAGCAGCTCTCCAATTTCTCCAGCCCAAACTATCACAGAGGATTTATTTCATATGTTGGGGCTGGTCCTGCTTTGAGCAGGGGGTTGGACTAGATGACCTCCTGAGGTCCCTTCCAACCCTAATTTTCTATGATTCTGTGGACTCGCTGCTCATCGCCAAGCTAACAAGTGATAAATTTCCCTCCTCCACAGGGATTGTCGAGGTGGACAGCTGAAGAGAGACTGCAATAAGAAAACCCTGCAATTTAATAGACCTGGCCTGAAAAACCAAGTCAGCTATGGCTATGCTATGGATCTTTTATTGCGGTATCAATGCAATTGCTCCTGGCAATGAACCTGCTCCTGGTCTCCTGCCAAAGTGCTCAGCCTCACCCTTATTCTGTTGTTGTTGTTGTTCCTTTGGGTACCATTAAGTTTGCTGCTAATTTTCCCAGTTCTTCCTTATAGGTAATTTGTTCCCTGCCATGCCATATACTGAGTAAACAGCATTTATTTGAAAATGGAGTTCTTGGAATATATTTCTCTCCAGCTCGACTTTAATGGAAACTCCACAGCTCTCTATAGAGGGTGGTAATCAGTGAGGCACATGAGCTCACCCATACGAACAGATCATACAATGCTACATACAAGCCAGCATCCTTAGCCACTCAATGACATGACACCCCATTGAAGGATTCCAAGGAAATGGGAAAGTCAGTGTTGAAACGTAGAGCCATATATTCAGCGCTCCACTAATGGATAGTAACCTCTCAGGCCAACAAGGGTTGCCTCTGCAGATCTCAACTCTTAAGAGACTGATTACCTAATTAAGCCGCCTGGTGGTTACTGCTAAAGAGTGAAGAGGTGCTCTCCCAAGAGATGTATTCCATTTGGAGAGTCAAAAATATGCCCTTTTGTGCTTGAAACAGTCTTTGTCTCAATGACTGATGAAAAGTGAGAAGGAAGACAGGTAGAAAGAGAGAAGTGACTTGCTCAAGGTTATACAGACGATTAGTGGCAGAGACAGGAATGAAACCTATGTCTCAGAACTCCCCATCCAGTGTCCTATCCATTAGATCCTACTACCTCTCAAATGATACTAGGGAGAAAGGATAAAGCTTAAGAAGGGCCAGAAAGTGGGTCTGCAATACAATTTAGAGTTATACATGCAAAGTGCCCTGCAAATAGTATTGTCAGACAAGAAATCTAGTTGCTTTCTTAGACAGACTATGAAATCCTGGATCTCTGAAGATGCTCTTCCCCTTATGCAATGATCCGTAACCACAAGGCATGGATAGGAAAGGTATTTTGATTACAACTATGAGGTTCCTCTGAGCGTGTGTGAAATGCTGTCCTTTTCAAGTAAGCGCAAAACCATAACTGTACAATACTTATTGTGTAAGGGAAGGGTAGAAAACAGCCCATACACTATAGTTATATTCTAGCACCATACTACAACCCTGGAATTCTAGCACTCACCATAGAATAACCCACATGATTTATACCGTAGCATTCACTTTGGCCCAAAGAAATAGCAGAGGGGAGGAGAGATGCATTTTAGTTGGAATAATCTGTCTCTGCACGTGTCTCAGAAGGGCACAGAAACATCCAGAAGTAGGGAATGGCAGTTACTAGACATACTCAGTAGCTGTTTCTGAAACTACACAGAAATGTTGCATCACAGGCAAAGAGTCTTACAGATCCTGCATATAACCATCATTTGAGAGCTTAGCCAAACAAAGCTGGAGGGAGAGAGAGGTTATAGTTAAAGGCATCCCTCTATTCAGCAGCTGAATGACCACCTCTATTCAGCAGCTGAATGACCAGGACCAGGAGATGTGTCTATGGGTCCCAACACCTGTGGCACTTTGAATCCAGCCTACACATTTCAGCTTCCCCAGCAACTGAAGACTAGTCACCTATTAACCCAAGGGCTGGACTGCTGTTAGCGGTGGTAATCCCCAGACTATATGGTTTCTGAAGTAATTGAAAGGACTGAAGGGTTGCCATTCCCCCCAAACTCTGAAGACCCCCAAGTGACACACTACATACCATAAAGACTGAGAAATCTCTGAAAGGAAATCAAAGGGGAATGTATTTGTGTGACCCATTGTACAGATGTGTAAGTATTATGTTTGAACCTTATATTTAAATATAACGGCAACAAAGTGATGAAGTCTGTATATGGAATACTAGCAGATCCACTGCCTGTTTAAAAAAGTTATTCCTAGTATTCCAATTACTGTTTACAATGTTGTGTCTATTGAACGTTTACTACATTATATGGTACTCTTATGATGACTGGGAATTATGAACTCCTATTTGTCAGGATTTTATATAGACAATAGCTCCCAGGTTTAACTCTGTGCAATGCTTTCTGAGAGATCCTGAAAACAAAACCCTGTCCCGTGTTTCAATACACTGAGGTGCAGGAAGATGGAGCGTCGTACTTATTGCCTCAGCATCCCACTACCTCGTTACAACAGCACCTTTGAGCTGGTTTTGACACATGCACACAAGCAGCATACAAGGCCCATTCTAGTGGTACAGTGGTGTGCACATTAGTTGGTACTTTTAGACCCAGCTGGTACACTTTAACATAGCACTGTTTCAAACAGCACTACATTAAAGCACACACGGGAACCTTAGTGTGCACCAGCAGGATCTAAATCAACCAGTTTATGCACAACATGTCAGTGCACTTTAGAAATCACACACCCATAAAGCACATCATACCCCATCATATGAGCAAGCCCATGATTTGGTGGCTAGGACATGGGGGTGGGAATCATAAGGTTTAAGTTTCATTCCCAACTCTGCTGCTGATCTACCGCATAATTTTAGGCAAGGCACTTAATACCTGTGCCTCAGTTTATCCATTAGTAAAATTGGGATAACGACGCTTACGTGCCTTTGTAAAGTGCTTTGAGATCTATAGCTGGAGAGCTCTATGTAATTGCTAAGTATGAACTAGTATTAACTAGAAATGAAAGGGGAAAAGACAACCCTTTTTGTATTATGACATTAAGCCAGGTCAGAACATTGTTATCTGACCCCTACGTCAGAAGTCTGATTAAGGATTCCAGCTCACTTTTAGTGAGAGAACCCCAATAAATCCTTGGAACTTAATGTCTCTGTACTTTGAGGGGAGAATTTAGATCTGGATCCAGATCCGAGCCTTGCAAGTGGCTCTTTACATTTGGAATAGGGCTCAAATGACGAATAACATGAGCCTTCTCTCTAGCTTGTATTATCTGAAAACTAAATGATTATCAGCAGCAGAACCTATCAGTAGGAGTTCTGTGAAGCTGGCATCCCACTTCCTGCTTAAAAAATCCTCATTTTGTTACTTCATAACATTTAAACTCAAAAAGGCTCCCCAGATCTGCTTTGAACATTGGTTAAAACAATTTTTTTCTAAGAGAGTTTTAGGGTATTAGATGCAAGTGCATTTCTTGGAAAGTGTCTAAAAAAGCAAGTAGAAGGCCAAGCAATGGATAAGAAGGAATAATCTCAACTTGATGCCTGGCTAAAAAGGACAATTTTTGTGGCTGATGATTTCACAAATCATTAAACAGAACAGCAAACAAAGCCAATGTTCCCTGCCCATTTTAAAACATAGTATCATAGGGTAAAATTGTAACGTTCCTCATGAGCGGTCATTAGATTGACCATTACATGAAGGGCTAGTGCATAATTGCTCCTGTAATGTCATCCTCAAATAGCAGATGCAGCTGGTTATAGCTCCAGGGTCAAAAACCACAAGTACTTACTGTGATTGCAGTCAAAGGTCTCATCGGTGTCCAGATTACTCAATTTCTTCTCCAAGAGAAAACTTCAGTTAATCAGCTTCAATCAAGCTGCACAACATTTACATTTAAAGAGACAGTGTTTTTTTGTCAGAAGTATAAAATGTGTGACTGAAAGGACTGTAATAGATGTTATTTACGCTAAGGTCTGGACTGCAGCAAAGCATTCAGCTCAGCACCCTAGGGTTGCCATTAACTGAGTGCCCCCTCATAGTCCTGGGTCAATTTGCAGGCACCCGTCCCTGACCCTGTTGGCCTCTTGCAGGTCCCTTAAGAATGCCACAGTCTCTCTTGGGATTAACAGCAGCCCCCCAAGGCTGGTTTAATAACAGAAACGGTTCAAACAATCCACAGCTCCCCAAAATAAAGATTATAACTAGAACACAAAGGTTCATACTCTACTCTGATGTTTCTGCCACATGCAGAGTCAGAGGTGCTGGAATTAGTAATGTTGGGGTGACGCAACACCTGCTGGCTTGAAGTGGTTTCCACCAAACAAAGGATTTACCCTGTGGGTCAGTGGCTCTCAGCACCCCCACTATAGAAATTGTTCCAGCACTCCTACGCAGAGCTCTTCCTACCCCACTCTGTTCCACCCAAAGCCACCAGCCCCAAGCCTTTCTGGCCAGAGCTCAACCCTTTAGCTTCCTTCTCCTGTCAGCCATATTCTGCTCAGAGGCCCTACCTGGCTGGAGCCTCAAACTTATAGCTTTCTCCCACCAAACCCCCGGTATCAGGCTCTTCCCTACAGAAGCTTTTCTTTCTACAGCTTCACAGGCTATACCTTCACTCTACTAACCTACTGCTCTTTATAAGGAATTACCTGATCCAACCCAGGTGTGCCTCTTTAGTAATTAGAGTTGACTAGCTCCAGGCCTTCCATCCTAAGATATACTGGAGACAATAAACTGAAATGGATCAAGATGGGTTAACAATCTGTAAACAAGAATATTACAAATAGCACTGCATTGCATTTAGTTGGTGTGAAGTATCTAGTGAGAAGCTGGAGGGGCCCTGCTTTTCTTTATCAGCTTCACAAATGTCCTTGAAGAAGAAGAAAAAGGAACATGAATTACATTTACAGACAATACCAGGCTAAGGTAGGAGAGACTGAATCAAAAAACAATATGAAGAGAAAATATAAGCAACTCTACAGACAATTATGAAGTAGCCAGAATAATAAACTGAGTGATATCAGGGAAAAAATAAAGGATAATACATATGGGCAGAAAAATCTTAAACAAAGGAGTAAGTCAAATTGCTAGCTAGAAAGCAGACAAGTCAAAAAAGCAAAAGCTATATGGAAATGGATTCACAGAGGCAGATCAAAGATCAAAAGGAAGTTCTTCTTTATACAGGAATAGATTATCATTCTTACTTATGTTGAGTGGATGCATTGTGCATAGTTCTACTAAAGCTAATGGGACTACATGTGGAGTAAAGTACTATTCAGAGTCAGAATCAGGCACCCAGCATTATTGTGATCAAATTTCAAGCAGTTTTGGGCAACTCATGACAGAATCCAGGAAAGGGTAAAAAAAGATGAAAGGATTTGGGTGGCGGTGAATAAGGAAAGGTGCTCTAAAAAGATACATAACGTAGTGATTTGACAACTGTCTACTGAAAGGAGTCAAGCTCCATAAAAGTTTAGGGAGGACTTTGAACTAATGGTATGAAATAAAGTAAAGGAAAAATTTTGGCTGGAGATTGAAAAGTGTTTTAATACTGAAGTCAATTAGACTATGGACTAATCTCCCACAGGCTATCATTGAAGTTCCATCACGGGAGTTATTCAAAACAAAACACTTGAGGATGCAAAGCAGAGAAACCCCTCACAGAGAGGAACTAGATGATCTAACAGATCTATTCTACCCCTAACAAACCAGTGAAAAGGGTAGAAGTTTAGTTTTGGGGAGTTCAGTGACTAAAATGTAGGGAGAAAAACAAGAATAATGTGTAAATTGATATTTTCAGCAGTTAATAAAGAATAAGAAAGACTTGTGGTAGTGGAAAGAGTGCTTAGAGAGAAAGTTCATTAGTAAACAAGGAAGTGTCTTTAACAAGAAAAACAAAGAAAAGAAGTTTGCACAATTAAAAGGAGAAGGAAGAATCTACAGAAAAATTAGTGAAAATGAGCAAAGAAAGGACAATTTGAACAAATACAAACTGATGACTCTGGATGGATAGGGTATTTAAGGAATTTGCTAATGATGAAAAATTACCATCAGCTGGGGAGAAGACAACTGAAGAAAAGTGAGTGCCAAGTTTCTAAAAAGGAAAGCATGATCCTGGTAATGACTATCCTTTAGGTCTATATTCTATTCCTAGTAAAACAAGGAACTAATATTAAGAATGAGTGATTTTCTATCTTTTAAAATGGACTGAAAAAAGAAGAAAGTTGCATGATGGTAAGAGCTCTCTGGACAGCAGTGGGGTTCAATGCTAAAGGGGACATAAATGAGGTGGAAGTGCCTTCCAACATTAACAGTTTAATCTTGATTTAGAATTCCCTGGCCTTCAAATATTTGCTTTTGGCTACAATTTGTACTTGTTACAAGGGTCCTGCAAGGTTCTTTTTAAGTGACTGGCACATATTTACAACTTAACTCTACTTTTAAAGCTGTTTGTTTGTGGGTGTTTGTTTTGTTGTTTTTTTCCTATGAATATTCCTAGCTTTATAAAAACATGTTTAAGAATTGCCCAGTAATGGTCTCTTTGAAATTTGCAACTAAACTTTCACCAAACTGTTATTTATTTGAAAATTGCAAAATTTGTAAATAAATAAATATGAATATTTTGTTTGACTTTAATAAACAGACACATGAAAGGAATTCCCTGTACCCATATTTCAAATGTATTCTCACATCTGTTAATTGGGGCACTGGGTCTCAATTTCAGTTCATGCGGACTCATTTCAAGTGCCTATTATTGCTGAATACGGAGCAGAGTATACTCCAATGATAATTTTCTTAGCTTATATCAATGCCAACCCTAGGACAGCATTTCTCAAATGCGGCCACCAGTGGATTTTTTGTGTGCCACGACAGACTCCAAAGCACAAGCAGAGTTTGAGGTGGGGACAACGTTGCGGCCCCTCCCTGCAGCACCCAGCTGTTACTCCTGAATAACTTATACCAAGGGCTGCAGGGCAAGGTGATGCACTGCCTTGGTGTTTGCTTAGGGGGCACCAGCAGAGACTGGTGCCCTACACCTTGCAGCCTCCTTCAGGACTCCAGGCAGCACCTCTGGAGATGTGTGGGGCAGGCGTGAGTGGCGCTGGTGGCAGCTCTTGTCAGTGGAGGCAGCTGCAGTGTTCGGTTACTGGGTGCTCCTCTGAGCAGCTCCTACTTGGCTGGGGCACAGGGAGCCTGGGACTCCACAGGCAGCTGGTGAGTTCCTGACCCACCTTCCCTGGGGCAGAATCTCACTGAAGGGCTGCAGAAAGCAGGGACAGAGAGATGGGTCGGCGCTTCCCTCCAGGTGGGGCTGCACTCACTGTTTACAGTTGCTGTAGCTACCGCAGCAGCTCAACCACTCCAGGTAGCTGCAGGGTGAGGGGCTCCTGCTCCGTGACACACTACAAGCACCAGAATAGGAGCAAAGTCTGGGCACGCTGAATGGAGAACTCTACTTCCAAGTGCTTTCCTAATACGTAAATAAAGGACAACGATTGGGACGTGCATATGTGCCTATTTATTTGTGTTTCCTGAAGTTCATTAAGTGTTTTAGGAAAAATTGTCAGAACAGCCACCAGCAGGAGTTGATGGCCACACTCTGAGGCCACCAAAAACGTGTTGTGAGAACCCCTGCCCTAGGCTGATCAATGTACACAAATGTGGACATTTTCATTGAGGGTGCACCTACAACATGCAGCAGCTACTGACACCAAAATAAGAATGTGCACCAATTCCCACTGTGAAACTACGTTGTAAAAAAGTTTCTCTAGGTTCAGCTTTCCCAACCCCAGCCCCCTACCATTTTCACAGATAAATACACTGAATCTTAACCTTCCCTTTGTTTTGCATTCAAAATACGGTACTTAACTGGCTGATATATGTGTGCCACTGTCCTCTACCGGTTAGAATGCAAACTGTCGGCTGGGTGCAGCTGGATAGCTGACGATTATCCTCACTGTCACAGTGACATTACAAGCAGCCATGTGCAACCCGGTGATGAACATGAAGTCCTAGGTGGCCAAGGGCCTGTCACAATCATCTGACGCCCATCTAAAATATACACCATGAAATGCAGAATGCACATAAAGAACTGTCTGTTTTGCCATGTGATGCACATTTGCTACATTAATCAAACTTTGGGAGGCAATAATCCATATCTTCTGGGAAATCATTGGAGGAGACTCTCTCTCATGGGCTGAACTTACTAGCTGTAATTTTTTTTTACCCATTCACCACAGAAACATTACCAGCAGTTGGGAGAAGAGTTAACATCTATGTGTTGTCAGAGATCATTTCTTCAGTGAGTTTATGCCCATGGCTGCAATGGGCTTTTATAAGCAATATAAGTTTACCTTTGACTGACTGACACTGAAATTTGATGCTGCAATCTTCAGTTTTTTTTTTTTAACAAAAATCTGCTGCACTTGCAGATCTATTATAAATATCTCCTCTCGTAGCATAAGAAACTTTAAAATAAATAATTGTGTTGAGGTTACCAAATTTGAATGCATACCATGGCAAAATAAGCTGTAAACAAATGCCTTAATTTCTGAACTGCTTTACAGTTCAAAGCAAAAATAAATCATGTTCTGTTTCAAATGTCAAGTGAATTGGTACTGTCCAGCTAACGCTCTAAACCTCCCCTTCAGTTCTGAATGAAAAACAAAGCAACTACATTCTGAATTTAGTAAATTAGCATATTTAGTCTTTTCCTCATAGTTGAATGATGAAAGGGCTTGTTTGATATGAGACACGCATATAATGGACTTGCTTCAAGAGCTATTTTTTTATGTCCAGGTGAAGGGTCTTTCAGAGGTGTGTCTATGGAGAAATAGTGACATCCAGTGGCCAGATCTGTCAACCACTCATTTTTCCCTATCTATAAAATATACACACACACCCTGAAGGGATGTAGTAAAGCTGAAAACACTTACATACTTTAATCATTTGCATAGTCAGTCACAAAAAAAAAAATGAGAAGACTAAACCAAAGTCCTTTGATGGCACTTCACATACAGATTGAGCTGAAACAGAATCCCAGATCCAGCCCATTCTAGTGACCCATCTCTAACCTCTGTGAAAGCTGGGAACCAGAGTCATATTTTGGACTTGGTGCCATCTCTAGTTTAAGGTTCTTTGAAGGATAGCACCATTAAAGCAGTAGGAAAGCTGGAAATTATAGTTGGTTACCCCTAATGGTCTTCTATATAAGGATTCAAGGATTGTCACTCTTGTTGTCACTCTGAAGCTGAGGATGGTTGTTGAGTCAGTGTGAAGTGATGGAAACAGCTACAAGCATGGCTGAGAGCAGTTTTTGTTCAGAATATTACTAGGTTCAATCATCTCTGGGATTCAGTCTGCTACCATCCAATTTTTAAGTTCTTAGCCATTTTAACTTTATGAATTACACCCAATGCAACAGTAAGGCATGAATCTATGCCATGCCAAGAGTCCTAGATCACTTTGATATCAGACGTAACTCAACCAATCACCACACTTACTCTAAAGCTAATGTGTATGATGGAAACTGCACAGATTGTGAATTATTACGGCAACTCGATACACCTGGTGTGCAGCACGGATTTTCAGCTGCTAATAGTAAAATAATAGTTGGATAGGCACACAGTGTGTAAATACTGAAAGCTGTCTCTAATAATGATTGGGGGAAGAAATGGTAATGTATTCGATAGCAGATTTTTTTTGGGGGGAGAGGTTTTTGTTGGTTGATTTTGGGTTTTTAATGGGTAATTACTAACATACATGCTATGTGCAACACTTCTGTAGCCTTTTGATCAAGTCGGATGCAAATTGCACAAGTCACTAATAACAGGTTCTTTAGTGGGGTTGCTACGTGAATTTATTATGAAGAATGAGATTGGTGGGACATATATAGAAACATGAAAATTTACTTAGGACCCAAATAATTCCAAACATAAGCATCAGCATGCAGAAAATAGATATGCAGAATATAACAACTCCAAATATTAATATAATCACAACACCATGAAGACTGTTGGAAATCAAAATGGAAGAAAACAGTAAGTGGAGAACATCATAAGTGGGAAGTAATGGTTCAGGATTCCACCCTGTCAGACCAACGTGCCCACTAGAGGTTAAAAATACACCTTACTTTATACCCTTTTTCTCCTACAGCCACACATATCCAGTGGCCATATTTATATTACCTCCCAGCCCCCTGTCTATGTGTAGCATTCCAGGGAACCATAACTGGGGTTCTGATTGTTGACAGTAAGCTATTTGCATCAATACATGTCCCAATATTTCCAACACATTCATGCAGTTAACCTCATAATTATACATGCCAAAATTCCCCTAAAAATCCATTCTTTCAAGCTTGTTTTTGTTCTTTTGAAGTTTACTTGTTTATTATAAGGCACAATATTGCAAGCAACCCCCATAACCATACAACCGAGGTCAAACACTCATGTTAACTTATGCCAGCTTATGCTAACTGTCAGGTCTTACCAGGCCTTCTAATCATGGCAAATCCTATTTCCAAAAATGGATTAAATAATATTTCCCCTTATTTTTATAGCAGCATTTCCTGAAGCAGCTTAGCATATTCTAACATATGAATACTAATATAAAAAGCCTTTATATCAGGAGTTCCAAGATCAGGTCATGAGTCAGAGGTCAACACTTCCCAATATTTAACAAGGCACAAGTTAGCATTAAGTAGCATTTTTATTTCTGTTTTTCCTTGTGGAAAACCAGTTTCTCTTCCCCTGACATTCTTCACTCAGCTGTTCCTACTTTCCTGTTCAGACAGGTCCTGGAATATGCGTCTGAAAACAGTATTCTCATAAGATGCCATTAATTGCATTTGTTGGTGTGGTCTATAACTGAGCTTGTCATTCATCAAAATATAACAGTTAGAATGAGGGAAATATCAGAAAACTAAGGAGACTTTTGTCATCTTGTTGAAACAGCCATAATGCAAACTCTATCATATGAGGAGAAGCATGAAAACAAAAAAGACTTTAAAAGTCATCTCAAAGAGGAAATTCATCAGTTCTGATCGCATGCTAGTTTTAGCTTCTGAGGCATTCTGAATTAAAAAAATAGAAAATTAGACAGGTAATATTTGGGTCCCTAATGAAAGAATATGGATATATGAAAGAATGGTCTACAGTTGAAAGTGGACAAGACAAAAAATGTGGTGGTATGCCAGGGTCCTTGGAAAACATGCAAGATTCCTGTGAACAACATAGTCATACAGCAAGTGAGACATGATTGCTACTGAGGAAGCATTATTACAGAAGATCAAAGATCAGACTCTGAACTCAGAGCCAGACTAGCAAATGTGAAAGAAACATTCTGGAAGAATAAACTTCTGATGAGAAGAGAATAAATCTAAAGATTAAATTCCAGCTCTTAAAAACCTACATTTGGTCTGTGTTAAATTATAGCTATGAGACATGGACATTCAAACTATTGATAATAAAGAAACTACAATCCTTCAAATTATGGTGTCATAGAAGAATCCCGAAAAGATCATGGATAGGCCACATAACCAACAAAAAAGTACTAGAGAGGATTGGAGCTCAGGAATACTAGTTGGAGATCTTATGAAAAGAAAGATTTGATCTGCAAGGCACATTTTAAGAGTTCAGCAGGCAATGAATGTTCACCAGCTCTGGACGGAAACATTGATGGCAGAAGAACATGAGGCAGAAAAAAGAAGACCTTGCATGGATGGTGTGATATCCTGGGTGGATCAAAAGGACTGTTGATCCACAAAGAGATTAGCAGAGGAACATGCAGAATGGGTTACCATGGTTGCAAACTTCCAGTAGAGATGCCACATAAGAAGAAGAAAAAGAACAAAACACTGAAATATATATTTTATAACCCATAGTACTCTTTTATAATTTTCCTCAGATGTTTTCCCAGTCTTATATTAAGCTACTCATGTGACAAATTTCATAGAATGGGACTTCCACAATACTGAACATGCAGGTAATGGAATTAAACATTCTAGTGCTTTTATATAAATGGGTGGTATTCCTTCACCTTGAATACTATGTTCAGTTCAGGTCATCTGATTTCATCTCAAAAGAGGTCTAGCAGAAATAGAAATGGTCCAGTGAGGCAAAAAAAAAAAATTACAGACCCAGAGACTTCCCTATGAAGAGGATCTTTTATATGAACATCCCCATGTTCAAACAACATTAAATGCTACCAGATCAGAATTTTACACCCACTTTGCCCAGGAGAAAATAACTGCTCACGGTGTAAGGCAGTGGAGAATCAGGTTCTAGAAATGTAGTTTAGAGGGGAGATGATAAAGAGGGACAGGGCAGAAGTATATACAATAATGAACAGTCTAGAGAAGGCAAATCAGGATCTCGTTTTTCTCATGATGCAACAATAAAGGGAAATCAATGAAAATGCAAAACTTAAAATGAGTACAAGGATCATTTCACACAACACATTAACCACCTGTGGCCTGAGTCCAAGCGCTTTAGCAGGATTAAAAAAGAAATGTACACTTACATGGATAATGAGAATATCCACACACATATTAGACAGGATAACACATAGCAAAGATATCAGCCATTATGCTGCAGAACATAAACCAACCAATAACCACAGGAGTCATGAAAAAACTTGCCTTATGAGCAGCCTGCTTTGAGGATTCTAACACCTTACTCTGAAGTATCTGATACTGGCCACTGTTGGAGAGAGGATACTGGACCTCCAGTCTGACCCAGTTTGGCAATTGCCACTTTCCTAAAATTCCTGTTTATTCTGTGTAAATTAGACCCAGGTGGATGCCCCTGCTGGACATAAGGGAACAGAGGGTAAAATATGCTTAAAGTTCAAATTAGATGGAACACAGCACTAGTAGTTTGACTGCAACATGTGCTACAGTGACCTTGTTTAAATGATGGATTATGTCACCAGGTATGTGTAGGCCCGAAGCAAAGTTTTACTAATCAATGGAACTTCCGATACTTTTGAAGGATGTAGTCAGTGCAGGTACCATTATAGAAAATGAATGAAATTGTTGCCTGTACTGAAATCTAGTGAGAAATCATAATATTACATCCTTGTGTAATATTCCAAGCAGTGTTTACAAAAAGAAAGTCTATTGCTATTATTTGTATTATGATAGCACAAAGGGCCATTGATCTCAGACACGGCCCTTACATGCTAGGAACTGTTTTAAACCACTAGAAACAAGATTCATTTTTATCCAAATGGTAGTTTAATGGAAGAAAGTTTGAGAGCACAGCATCCCATGTAGCTAGATAAATATATTTTTACTGCATTACTTCAGTAACAGGAGTGCTGATCCTCATGGATCATAAAGTCACTGATCACATAGGTGATGTCAAGCCAATACAGAAATCTTTAGCAAACATGGAGTTGATTCAAGTTCATCACTTTTTTTTTATTCACCCATTAGATTTTGCATCCATCCCAGGCACTGGTGGGGCTATTCACCAGTGAAGACTCTGTCTGTACTAGAACAGAAGTAATCCATTAAAATTAGTGTTACAATGGAATAAAACAGCTCAAGAAAGCATTTAGACAACTAAACCCTGTACTCTTCACCGAGGCTCAGTAGTAAGCATCTAAGTATTAAGTATATGAGCCTTAAGGGTGGAAAGCTAGTGAATCTGTTTAACAGGGGATCTGTTTTTGCCTTTCCCCGGCCTGCTCTCCAAACCCAAGTGCACGGGATTGAGCATTGAAACCAGCTCTGTTGAAATCAATGGGACTATCTGTGGAGTAAAGTATCACGTGCCACTGAACATGGGTGGTAGATTTGGCCCTTAAGTGTAGGAGAGTCAAGGAAAAATTCCTAATGCATACATATGGAGTACCTGAATATAGGAATAACTTCTTCTACCTCGATTTAACACCCGCTACACACCCTGAATTTTGGGACTATTTCTTTTAGCTGCTGCTAAAACAAACCAAGACAGAATGGGTGGCCTTGCCTTGTTAATCAAATGTTTGCCTCAGGTTTGGGCCCTGTGTTTATAAAGTCAAGACATTTAGAGTTGTGAATCGGTGAATTAATAAATCTCCCAAAGGAGGTTTCTGCCAGCCTGAGCTGATATTAATTAGGATTGACAGTATGATTGTATCAATACCTGTGGCTACTATCTGTGCTACTGAGGAAATAAAGAACATTATTACTCTAGAAAGACTAAATGAAAAAAGTGATTACTCTGAAGACAAAACTGTGTCTCCTTTGCTGTGGGGTTTAACAGGTGCCAACTCTTTGGAGGCCAAATCTTAGGTTATAACATGACCAGAATTAGGTTGACCTGCCTTGTTGTCTGCACCATTAAAGGCTTGAACTTCAACTTCCAGTTTAGTAATTCATCCATTAGTGAATGGAGGAGGGGGCACGTTGTTTGTTTGTTTTTATTTTTATTTTGTTTGGACTGCAATTAAATGCATATATCTTAACTATTGCTATGGACAGATCCTGCCACCCTTCCTCATGGGAGTAATCCTTGCTCACATAACAACACCTGTTGACGTCAATGGGACACTTGTGTGAATAAGGAATATTCACAGGGGTAAGGGTGCCAGGATACGTTATTATTTTTCATTATTTGTATAGTGGTAGTACCTGGGAGCCTTAGTCATGGACCAGGACCCCATTATGCTAGGTGCTGTACAAATACAGAACAAAAAGACAGTCCTTGCCACCAGGAGCTTACAGGATAAGTATAAAGCAAGAGACTACAGAGAGATACAGACAGGGGAGCCCAAGGAAATAATGAGACAATACTGCTCAGCAAGATAAGCAGTGGTCTCAGTACACCAGCTACCTAATTGTTGGCAAGTACTTTGTAGCCATCCCTGCAAAGGAAGGTTTTTAAGGAGGGTTTTGAAGTAGAAGAATGCATTAGGTTTGCAGACAGTGGCCCTCATCTACAGGCTGCTAGTGGGGGCCAGATTGTAAGTGGACAGCAGGTGTGGAGAGTGTGGAAAGAACGCCACACACACACACACACACCTTGCACAGCCCACGAAGGTACCTGTCACAACTGTAAGGGATCAGGAGTCACAGTCCTTAACAGAAATGTCCATGGTCAGGCCACTACCTGAACACCACACTTTTATTCAACCATTAGGGTTTCCAAAATGCCCTTGGATTTTAAAGTCACACATCTTCTTAATCTTATTTTACTTTACTAATTGAAAGGCTCAGTGTCTTTTAGTCAGTATAGAAGGGTGCCATTCCTCAGCACACCCCCTGCATGTACATTGCCCTCAGTTCCCTCTTGGTTCTTGCAATAATGTACTCCCAGACCTGAATGCTGAGGTCTTATTAGTCAACTCCTTTACAGAATAAAAAACTCTTCTTTAGACCCTCAAATCTAAACCTGCCTTTGGGGCCTGCTAATTCAGACAGAGTTCCACTTCTGTGTCAGGAGTCCTACAGCCCTCCTTCTGGAGCCATGCAGGTAGGCTTTACTCTCCTTAAACCCTGAGTATCATAGCCTTTCTTTTGGAGCTGGGTTATAATTCAGGCCAGCTGTGGCCTTCAGTCAGCTTCTTCCAGTTGGCCTCTTTTCACTCAGTCCTTTCACCCCTAGGCAGATAGAGGGCAGCCACCCTCCTCATGCTAGAATCCTTCCCTCCTCCCCCCACTCCAAGCTATCATCATAAACTTGGGAAAGATTTGCTATGTATATGCACTATAGGTAATATATGATTTCCTAATGCAGCATTTGTTGTGTGTTTCCACAACAGAGAGAACAGAATGCTGTTATATTTCTCACTTGTTTTTTCACTTGTTTTATCATCTTTTGCAGGAAATTTCTTTCATGTTCCCTGAATTAGTCTTTAGTGGTTCTTTCTGGCTATAGAATTAACTTTAAACCCAAAAACATTAAAGCACCGGAATAAACATTTTTGGTATGAAAGTGTCTTATAAAATCCCTTTAAATTTCACTCCCAAGCTTAAATGTAGTTTTTCCATATTTAATCAAAAGCACTTAGGTGTCTCCTTTTAAAGAATTTAGTAGGAAACTGCATGTTTACAATCAGCAAGTTGCAGTTCTTCAAAGAGCATTGTGAATTGACCTCAGCCAATATGAGGACACTTCTTGAATTTAAAGTCATTTGCTGCTAACTTCATGGAAATATAAAGTAGACAATATTGGTCACCATCCATTATTTTTTAAATAAAAAACAAACTTTTCTTTTTTAGCATTCAAATAAAATTGAATACACTCAATTATGAGCCTAATTTGATTTCACATTTAAATAGATTATTATCACCCTATTACAATTTATTCTAAGACTCTCAGTTAAGCTCCCACCTGTTTAAATTATTGACTCTTACAAATACAACTACACACCCATATTAGCTGTATAATTTCCAGCCTTAAGCATTCAAAATAAGCACATTTTAGCCTTTATACTTTATGGTCTTGGGAACAAACTTGAATTCTCTTTCAGTGAGCAAATGAAATTCACCTCTGAACATTGTCTTCAACATACAGTCTAGTCCTTCAACATATCTATGACAGTTGTCAGAACAGACACATGAAGGAGACTGAGGTGCTGGGATCAGACATATAATTTTCTAGAAGGAAAATGAAACGCAGGACTTGGCTACACTGTGCATTCATCCACACTAGAGCAGTGTAAATGCTAGAGTGTTGTGCACTAACTGGCCTGAGTGAACCCTGCTGGTGTGACCTAAACATCCACTGGTGTAGTTAATATGGTCCCCTTCCAAACAGTTCTACATAAATGTGCACTGGGGAACTCTTAGTGTGCACCAACAGGGCCATACAGGCCAGTTAGTGAGCAATATTCTAGTGCACACTAAAAGTTATACCTCTCTAGTGCAATGCATCATGTTGACAAGCAGTAAAAACAGGTGCTTTCCATAGGACCGTGAATCAAATGTTCCTTCAGGAATCCAGCACCAGTCTGAAACCTGATGGAGATCCCAGGACCATGAAATACTGAAGTATAGCTCTAACTGAAAAAAAAATTCTTATGAGTAGAATAAAAAACAGCAGCAGAGCATTAAAAATTGCTAGTGTATCTTCTAGATAATGTACCAAATTCAGTAATGACAACCCATTGTCTTGAATGGGATTTTATGGAGGTGTAAGTTGGTACTAATTAAAGCTAATGAGTATAGCAAATTTGGGTTATTACAATCCCCTTACATTTTCCTTCTGGGTAAACTTAGCTTTTCATCCATGAAAATGATAATATTGATTTTGTTTCCAGCTAGCTGCAATTAAATGTTTAGTCCTTTTAGGATATGGGACATTGTTGTCTTTTTTTATCACTAGTTTAGTATATAGTGTTGCACACACAAATATATGAAGTCAAGGTCTGCTGTACAGCACAAGTGAACAGAGGAAAGAATGTACCCAAGATACTTGAATATGTGTTGTTATAGTTAATTTTATCTAGGTACTTATATGGCCACCTTTACCATAGTATCTGAGCCCATCTTATAGTTGCTGGACTCTTTAGAGGGTTTTTTTACTTTTTAAGCAAGAGAGAAGATAGTTAGTGACAGAAGACACAAGATGAAAGATTGGAACTTCTGAATGGCCATGAAGCAGGAGATCAAAGTGAGTAGATATACTGAATCAGGAAGGCTGCTCCTGACATAGGGGTAAACATGGGGGAAAAATATAGAGATGTGGGCTAGAGAATTTTAAGTTTTTTGAGGGTTAGAGGCATCTTTAGACTACATGTGTGTACAGCACCTAGCACAATAGGGCCCTAGCACAATACAGGCCCTACTGCAATACAATATAATAAATAAATAAAAAGAAAACAATAAAATGAAGGGCTCAGTGTGGTAGAAGGAATTGGCAGCGCATAGTGCACAAATGGGCATGCAGTATCAGTCTGGAGTGTCTCTCAGTATTGTTCCTTTTTATTGGAAAACAACCAGAGAGGTTGATTTAATTTTGCTCTATTCATTATTCCAACTTATTCATGAGCCTATTAAGTTTCACTGTGAATGGCAGATGAAGGGTATAATATTTAAGTTTGCAGCTAGTCCTATCAGAATTATGGGTATATGAAGTTCTTTAAAAGCCTTTTCACTTCCATACATGCCCCCATCTTTTCCATTGCTCAAATATTTTGGACCTATTACCTATGAGGAAGCTTGTGTTTTTCTGAATAATCATTAAAGGATCCTTTGCTAAGTTCTGCACTCTGATTTTTGGAGGTTTGGAGTAGTGGGTTGTTTATGGGAAAGGAAGCAGCTCCAGAGTAGATAAAGCCAGTTGAAGTGAAATGCAAATGATGTGTAACACTGACAAGGAACATGGGAGTAGACCTAAGAGAGAAAATCAGCAGTCCCTAATCACAAGAGGAGAGCAACAAAAATCATAAAAGGTTTAGAAAACATGACTTATGAGAAAAGGTTAAAAAAATGGGTATATTTAGTCTTGAGAAACAAAGATTGAGCAGGGACATGATACCAGTCTTCAAATATGTTAAGAGCTGTTATAAAGAAGATGGTGATCAATTGTTCTCCATGTCCACTGAAGGTAGGACAAGAAGTAATGGGGTTAATTTGCAGCAAGGGAGACTTAGAATAGATATTAGGAGAACCTTCCTAACTATAAGGAGAGTTAAGTGCTGGAACAGGTTGCCAATGGAGATTGTGGAATCCACAGAATTGGAATTGGAATTTTTAAGAACAGTTTAGAGAAACACCTGTCTGGTGTGGTCTAGGTGTACTTGGTTCTGCCTCAGCACAGGGGGCTCTGCTAGATGACCTCTGACGTCTCTTTTGGCCCTACATTTCCAAGATTCTATGACTGTGTAATGATGTGAACTATGTTGATGGGAACAATTATGGTAAATAACCCTGGTGGGGGAAAATGGTTGGTAGACCTTAGTATCTATTGATACAGACAAAGTGGTGAAAAGAGGACAGACATATGCATGGAATTAAGTGGCAGAACACAACTTTTATTAAACTTTGGCACGGGAGAGGTGCTACCTGCCCATCACCCATACTCTCCTGTATCAGGCATTTAACTGGTTCTAGTGCTGGGGTTGCAGGGCTCCATAGCATATAATCCACAATTCATGATATGCTCTCCTCAGCTGTGCCCAGGACTCAAATCTGAGTCATAGCACCTTCCCATCGCAAGGGGTCCAATGGTGCAGAAGGGTGGGGACTTTGGTCCACAAAGACACAAGGTCTTCCCCTATCTCACAATCCCAAGGCTCATCACCAAAATCCCAGGTCTTTTACTTGTGGGAACTGTTCATTTTATCCTTTTAACCACACGGAAAATAGCCACAGGAGGTGCCAGTGACTAGCTTGGTTGCTCCCCCCTCATCCACACTACCTGGTGTCACAATTCCTGCCCAACCCATTTCCTCATTTTCCGAAGCTACACGTCAGTATGTCAATCTGAAAAATGTATGCTACCCCCCTGAAAACTTCAGGCCAATGGTAAGGGTGTCCCCATGCTATGTCACTGAACTCCCTGTCTTCAAGAACATCTTGCTGACTGCCCTATTCACTTTCTTTCTAGCCTTGTTCACATGGGCTGGATCTGCTGCTCCCTGCCAAACCCTTTGTGTAAGCCCTTCTGACCATACTAAACTCACCTGTGGCCATGATTGCCTGATCAGGCTAACATCCCTCAGTATTCTGTCCCTTATGCTGACTCCTGTACAGCCCTCAAGACCATTCTCCCTGAGGTGAATAACCAAGATATCAGGTGGTTACTCATTGTTTGTCAGTCAGTGCAGAAGTGGCATGAGCAGATCACACTGAATGCCTCTTCTGCTGAACCATTGGATGCAAATAGCTTCGGCCCTGAAGCCCAGCTGAGATCCAGTTGCCATCCTGGCTTCCCTCTTGTGGGCCTAATGCACTATAAAGGGCCCACAAATCCAAACATTGTGTACGTTCTGGGTGGCCTCTGAAACAAATAAGCACATTGGGTTAGTTACATTTTATTGTTCCATGCCATCTTTTCCTTGGTGCAGATATAAGTCCTGTAAAATCTTGATTTCCAGCACCCTATTGCCTGCTCCTGTCACAGACCAAAACCCTTTGCAGCTGCTGACTGTCTCATCCTGCAAGAATGAGAACCAAATTTTCCCAGGTCAAGACCACAGTAGCTCTTAGTACGGCACCAAACTGATACCTTATCAGGAAGCTGCCATCACTGTGCCATCACATGCTGCGGGCCCCAGATTTTTAGTAAGGCTCTTATCGCCGTTATGGGACACAAGCACTTGTCTGCACATTCCTTCAGCACCACATACGTTTCCTTTCCTTTCTGGTCTGTTTTTGAGTACCTTAAGTGCAAGGACATGGCTCCTGCAGATAGTTGCATGTCTACTATGTTTAATGCATGCTGGGATCTGTCTGCAGCTGCCACAGGCACCAGCTCACTCACTTTAAACACGCCAAAGAAGGCAACAATGAATGCTGTCTTAAATGAAAGGGCCTCCCTCCCACAGCAGCAGACCCAAGCTATAGCCTTTAATAACCCTGTCAAGGTTTCCAGTGTTAGGGTAACTGGTCATCCCTCCGGCACCTGTATTTCTGGGACTACCCTTCTAAGAGCTTTCCTACTACAAAATGTCCACATGAGTTTTCGAAACCCACCAACCTGCTCCAACAGGACGGGCCCACTAGTCAGAGATAATGGAGAGAGCCAACCAGATGTGGGCCAAAGACACCACATAGAGCACCACCTGGTGAGTGGAGGGTATGGGCCCCCACTAGCGAAACTCTTCCTGTGCCCTAAATTCCATCAGCTCTGAAAGGCTGGCCTCACAGACTCTCAGAGTCTGCAGGGCTACCGTGTCCTCAACTAGTCCCACAGCTGTCATAAGCCAAGGTTCTAGAGCTGTTGGGGGCATTGCCTGCGGATCTTTACTGGCCAACAAGGCGAGTTCCCAGAATTTGTCATCCTGAAATCAAGATAGAGCACTGGCAACAGCATAATCCACTCCCAGGACATGCACTGCATGAAAAAGGACATTTCACCATAGGCAGCGTAAAACAAATGCCCTCAGCCACCTCTTTACCTGAGCAGTCATAGCCAACTGTCATCTCACAATATGGATCACGGATTGATTGTCACACCAGAAATGGACAATTTTGTTCTGAAAGTTTTCTGCCCAAATAGCGACTGCTACCAGTATAGAAAAAAAACTCAAGGTAGGTGATGTCCCTTGTAATACCCTGACCCCTCAGCTTTCTGGCCACCTGTGTGCACGCCACTGTCCTTGAAAGTAAATCCCCAAAACCGCAATACATCAGATTGTACCTGCAGCTCAGTCTTGAGCAACCGGTCCAAATGCCATATCAAAACCCAATTAAAACTTCCAGGAAACTTTCCCACACTTCTAAGTCTTCTTTCAGTTCACTTATCATTCTAACAAAGAGGTGGTGTTTTTGCACTCCAGAGGAGGCAGACACCAGATGGGCACAAAAAGCCTGACTAGTAGCCACCACCAGGCATGCAAAGTTTAGCTGCCCCATGACCACTGGTAGCTCCCTCAGAGTAATTTTCTTTGCCCCTTTCAGAGCCCGTATCAGTGCTTGTCCTGATTCCAACTTCTCTGTAGGTAACATAGAAACACCCCAAAGAGTGGCCAGCTCAATATCCAGATATGTTAAACTTTGGTCGAGGCCTTCTGTTTTTCCCATGGCAAGGAGGGATACTGAGGCACTTTGTAAGGCTCTGAAACACATGAAACATGTACTTGCAGTTTCCTGTTCCCAATGTTCTTGCAAATAAGTTGTCAAGATAGTGCACGGCGTGATGCAGGCCAGTCTCAAGCACAATTGCCCACTTCAACATGGAGGTGAATTTTTTCAAAGCAGCACATGACAGTGAGCACCCCATGAGCATGGCTTTATCAAAATAGCAGTGGCCTTCAAACTGAAAGCCCTATGCAAGTTAAAGTCCCTGGTACGCGCTGGAAGCAACTGGATGCAACAAGAATGCAGACTTGGTGTCACATTTTGCCAGCATCACCCCATGGCCACACTCCTTGACCATAGCCACCACAGCATCAAATGATGAGTGTCTCACTGAACACAGCTGGGGGTCAATATAGTCATTTACCAATGAGCCCCAGGGGTAGAACAGGTGCGTAGAATATAAAAAGAATAGTTAATGGGTTTTGTGTTTTAAGATAGAATAGTAAAGTATATAGCTTGGGAAAAGGTCTGGAAGGACCTGATAAGGGCAATCCGGATGCTAGCTCAGCACAAATAGAGGGCGAAAATTAGAAAGGATGAGCTAACCACAACTAAACTGACCAGCAACTGAGCTGACCACAGCCAGTTGGGTAAAAACAGGAAGTGCCATCCTGGTCACTGTGAACATGTCACATGACGTAACCACACTGCCCACAAAAGTGACACTGTTCATTGGTTGGTTACACACACTGACTGCAAAAGTGACACTGTTCACTGATTGGTTACATACTGATCAAGCTGATCAGTTTGGCGATCAGTTTGAGGGTATTTAAACCCCCTGAAGTCAGTCGCACTTTGGACTGCAGCCTGCTGGGATCCTTGGTAGCTGGACCGAGCCCTTCTATGAACCAGCAGCATCTGAGGGACGGCTAACACTTATCAGAGTCGACTCGGCCCAAGGGGCTTAGGGAAAGAAGCGCTTTTTGGTAATGTATGAAAGTACACTTGCTTTAAGATAACTAAGAGTTTACAAACAATCATCTGTCTGTAAGCATGAGGATAATTAGGAGCTTACAAGCGATCATCTGTCTGTAAGCACGAGGTAGTAAGTAATAGAATTGTGTACTATAAGAGAGAGTTTGCAAGTGACTATTTGTCTGTAAACAAGAGAGTTTGCAAGCGACCATCTGTCTGTAAATGTGAAACGATCAATAGTAGAATTGTATACTATGAGAAATGATTACATACATAGAAGATATTAGGCTTTTGTATTTTTCTCTGGTTTTATGTTTGTATTAGTTATGTTTATGCGCTTTATTGAATATTAATGACTAAATAAATGAGCCATATTGCTCCAGCTAAAGCCCTGTTTGTATTCTTGTTCAGTCACCCCTGCCCCTCTCGGAACCCCGTGACCCTAGAGTAAAAGCTTTACCAGCCGTTTTGGGTCCACGAGGTGATGGATAAGAGAATATTCCCTCGTTGCCATTTTTTTTATACCTCACCCAGGGGAGATAGGTGCAATTCCGGCACTGGAAGGGGTGGGAAGGGGCCTGCCACTCTCCCAGCTGCCAAGGTGATCTTTGCCCTGACTACATGCTCAAAGCCTTTAACAGACTTCAAATTCTCTGCCCAGGAGTGGCACCTCACTCCCTCATACAGGATTTAAAAAACAAACAGATGAAAATCCATTCCATAAATAAACTGTATCATTTTTCCTGGGGCAGTCCAATAACAAATGCTGTAACACCTGTATCCCAATTACTGCCTCCTTCTATCCCATCTCCTGAAGCACTGGGACTTTACATACTCCCTTTTTTACTACTCTGTTGGAGCAGCTCTATACCCCATAACAGGAGAGTGAGCTATGCTGACCCCTGCACCTCCAACACTGGTGTTTGTACCTGCACTGGGAGCAAAAACATTTCCCATCGTTAAATGCAAAGCATACATTGGCTTTTATAGCTGCATACTGAAAATGAGGTTTTGGCACTGGGAACCCACTGTCTGTGAAGGCCACCCAGGTGGGGCAATAAGGCATCATATGCTACACAAAGTTCCTGGCCTATTTTACCTCAAGATAAATCAAGCTCCTCTGCCACCCTCTGTCTAAATTCTCCATCATAACTTAACCATGCTACCCCACCATATATAGCATAAACCCTTGCTATTAAGTCCTCATACTTGAACACAGAAATACACCTCTTGGGGCTCCTCATGCAAATTATATGCACCTAAATGCAAAAGGCTTCAGACCAGCTTTCAAGAGTTTGAGGTACCTGACGTCTGCGGGTGTGTCTTCCTTCTTTTGTTCTTCTCCCCCTTTTCTCCCCCCTTTTCCCTGAACAGCTAGGTAAATAAATCCACAAATAACCCTTTCCAAATCTTATCCTTAACTCCGTTAGACAGATGCTTCCTAAGGAAGAGATCAGATCCTGCATAAGTCCTATGGCATCAGCTGCCATGTCTCCTGCCTCGGTTTTGTTAGGAATGCTGCCACCTGGCAATGTGGGTTGTGGGGAGTCCTCTCCCTAACTGCTTCACGTTCCATTACAGGACATCAGTCCCTCCCCAAACCTGCAAAAGCATTCTTTCCTTGTCTGAGAGAGGCCTACTCTTGTTAGGAAGGTGGCCCAGTGTATGGGCCAGCAATGCCAATGATTTTGCTAGGTCATAAAAGGGGCGGGGGGTCAGGGGAATGAGGGAGCTGGGCTGCCATCGTTACTCACGAGTGTAGAAAAATCACAATTCCCCCTTCCTTATCTGTGGGCTGCTGGCAAATCCTACTGCCATACCCTTACTACCATAACCTCACTTGTGTCCAGTTTTGCCTCCACTCATGTGTGTGCCAAACCAAAGAAACAGTGCAGTGCACTGTGCAAGGACTTAGGCCTTGTCTACACCAACGAGGGATGCCAGTGGAGCTATTTTTCTAGTATAGATATACCAACAAGCCCTCCTAGTGTAGACACAGCTTATACTGACAAAAGAGTGCTTTTGACATTATAACTTATACCAGCTCCCCTAATGAAATAAGCTATATGGCAAAAACACTACACTATGGCTTTTGTTGGCACAGCAATGTTGGTTGGGGGGATGCTTTTTTTCCCCCCACACTCCTAACCAACGTAGCTATGCAGAAAAACTTTTAAGTACCTTAGAGACTCATGCCGTCAAAAAGAAAGCAATACAAAGATACAGCATTTACAAAGACCGATGAGTCCCATGAATTGGCAAAAATTATATTTGCAGGGGGAAAACTGAATTGGGAAGATGTTTACACCCAAGAGACCTGAGCATTTTTGTCCAAACTAAAAATATGTCTGAGTACAAGAAAAATTACAAGCAAACTTTTAAATGTTAAATACTGCTAATGCCTTGAAGCAAGTTTGAAATTCTAATAATTGATACCATTATTATTATTTTTATTATTATTATTTGTACTATGCCCAAATGTTGCTCATATGAGACTTTACAGGTCCGCTACCCCATTTGGGTAGTATAGACTTATTATATACCTGCCATTTAGAATCCATTCATATTCAAAATGGTTTCAGAGAAGTGTATTTCAACCATGCGAGGACACAGCTGAGAGAAAAACGCACACAGGGGATGCGTAGGAGCCTTAATGTTAAAAAGCATCATGAGTTCAAAATAAATCCAATTACGACTAAGGCTCCAATATAGCAAAGCACTTAAACACACAAAGCACTTAAACAATTTGCTTAAATTGATGCTTAAGTCATGCTTACATTGATCCCTGTTCATCAAGGGCCTGACCCAAAGCCCACTGAAATCAATGCAAAGATTCCCATAAACGTCAATGAGCTATGGATCAGGCCCCAAAGCATTTAGGCACATTTAATTTTAAGAATCTACTTAAGTCTCATTAAGTCCACTGGAAATTAAGCACATTTCTTAGAGTTAAACCTATGCTTATTAAGTGCTTTGCTGAACTGAGCCCTACCTAAATCAGAGGAAATGATTTTGAGGTAGTTTTCATAATTAAAAAAAAAAATCTCACTGTCTTTCTAAGCCTCCTAGATACCTACAATTGAAATTGAAATCTACTTGTGAGTGCTGGACCATGAACATCATATTGTTTTTGTGAAAGAGAGAGTAAAGGAGAGAATTCCAACCCTAATAGTCTATGATTCTATGAATTGGTGCAGTTATTTTGAAGAAAAATAATATCACTGATTATATGGACCTTGCAGTTAGGTAAGAAAAAGAAATAGGCCCAATTTTAGGCCTTGAGTCTGTATCCCTCTCAGCTGACTTAAAAAAATAATACAGGATATATCACAAAGAAGTAAAATACCAAAATACACTCTGTGATAGACTGAAATGTGATAAAAGTAAGATTGATGCAATTTTGAGCATACTGCTGCCTGAAAATAGGATGGGTTTCCAGGCATGTTGACCTATCTGTGAAAAATGTAATATAACAGAACAGGCAGCATTCCGAAAAGAAATTCTTATAAAAGACGTTGAATGGCTCTGAGACAAGAATAACGGAAGCACTCTAGAGATGCAAAAAAAATTCTCACCAAGCTCTTGTATTATAGAATTAGTATGTCAGTCAACCAGTAAAACTCTCTCTAGATGCATCCAAAAGGGAACAAGGCCTTATTGCAAAAAAAAAAAAAAGAGGTGTCATGGGATAAGCATTAAAAGCAAAACCAGATGTTTTGCGCTTACACTGAAAAAAAACAATGCCAGCAACAGGGCTCAGATTGGAAAATTGCAACACTGAAAAACTAGGAGAAAAAGAAACAAAGTTGTAAGGTCAATGAGCTATATCATAAATTAAATACACTTACTAAAAATAGAGTTAAAACACTGACCAGCTTGAAATAGAGTTTAATACCCCAATTAAAGAAAGCAGTCCTTTAAGGAAGGGCATGGGACTTAAACACATGCTTAAAGTTAAGCACAAGCTTAAATTCTTTCTTGAGTAGCATTGGGCTTCAACATACACTTAAGCGTTTTCTTAATGAGACCTAAATTAACAAATAGAATTGTCTGAGTACTTGCAAAAAAAAAAAAAAAAAAAAAAATTAAGTTTTTTCTCTTCAGATTTTTAAGCAAATTTGCTTCCATTATGTTTGCATCCTGTTTGTTTTTAGTGTTCAAATATTCTAGCAAACAAGTTTCCCAGCAGGAATGTTTGTGGAAACATTAAATTAAAAAACCCTGCCTTCCTAGCTACTTGTCTGCATTAAAGGAGTGAACCTACTGTACATTATATAAACACTTGTAAAAATGTCACAGCAAATTAAACAACTTTGGTGAAGCACGTGAGGCAGATTCCTATGGGTATTTCCAAACAGAGCACTGGAGCTGGCCAAAGAATGATCATTCTGGTTTGTGGCAACTTTTGAAATTTGTTTTCATTCCACATTGGAACAAAAACAAAGCTTTTTGAATGTTTTTGCAAAGTGGAATTGTATCAAAATATCCATTTCGGATCAAATAGGTCAGGTTTTATATTTGGGTCTCTCTCTGTCTCTCTTCTCCCTCCCTCTCCCTCCTCATTTGGAAGAGACTGGAGAGTCCACCATGGACCTCAGAAACCTTCCATGCAAACATTTTGTCAAAATTGATACGTCTCTGTGAAATATTTTGGCTTCAACAAAAGAGCATATGTAACCCAGATGCCTAATAGGGAGATATCTCTTTAAGAGATCTATAGGGGTGGGGGTGCAAATGAGTTGGGTCTGGTTCATTGCTGCTAGGCAGATGCACAACTAACTCTCCACACTCAGAAGATTCTGGAATTGCATGTGGTAATTCAGCATATGCTCAATATGTTCCTTCTTGCTGGACTCGCTCCACGAAGGCAAGTAGTCAGGGCAACTGCTTTGCAAAAGGCCCTGTGTGCCCTTGGAGGGTTGGGAGAAACAGCCACAGGAGCAGAAAGCAGGCTATTTCCCCCTATTGTGAAGCATTTGGCAGTGGGTTAATGATATTGTCAATGCTCCAACAGGGAAGCCCTGGCAGTGTTAATTATAGAAAGGGAAAACTAATTTATTTATTTTAATTTTATACTTTGAATGTTTGATTTCAGCCAAAATATTTTTGTTAAATTGCCTCAACTTGATTCACCAACTTTTCTCATATTTAAATATGATGATGGGGAAAAAGTCACTTATATTTTGCCATTCTCTGTTTGTATTATTCTTGCAAAAGGGTTTTTTCTTTAATCTATATACTTAAACTGAGTGATTTCAACAGAGGAAGAGTCTGCATGGATTCCAGATGAAGGTTTCTACAAGCAAAAGAGAAGAGAAGAGAAGATATTGTTGCAGTGGTCTTGATTGAGCAAACTGTATAGATTTTGGTGATCAAAGTCTCTAGCTGAGATTTAAGTGAACTCAGCCTAAGCTTTTGGGAACTCTGAGTTCTTCTTTGAGTAGTGTCCCTGTGGGTGCTCCACTCCAGGTGTTGGTGCGTCCTCGCATCCTCGATTGGAGATTTCGCCAGCAGTGCCCGTCCAGGTCGCGCATGCGCCATCCCTGTCTTGTGGTGCCGTTGGCACCCTTTTCGGCACACACGACGTGGACCCCTCAGTTCCTTCTCAACCATCCGTGGACCAAGATGGAGCTTTCAGCAGTTCTTTATAGCCCATTGGAAATCCTTGATAAGTCTTTTCTTTTCTTTTTTTGTAAAGTTATCAGTTTATCTGTAGTTTAGTGTACCTTACCTTAATCCTTCCCCATTAAAAAAAAAAATTTCCTCAGATTTACCCTTTAGTTATAGCTAGCATTATGCTGGGTTCCCCTGGCTTCAAACACTGCACCTCATGCAGGGATGCTATGCCCACTTCAGATGGACACTCTGAGTGCATCAGATGCCTTGGTGAAGGACACGTTGCCCAGAAATGCATCCATTGCACAAACCTAAAAGCCAGAGCCAGGCGTGACAGGGACCTCTGCCTGAAACTAATGCACATGAAGTGGTCGCTAAGCCCTGCCTGAGACCTGGGCAGAGTAATGTCTCCCCACAAGAAAACATCAGAAAAAGGCATTTTACTCCATCCACAACAGAACATGGCAAGAAAAAGAGGTCACCTGAAAAGGACAAAGATTTCAGTACTAAAGATGCTGTAGGTTCCTCTGATACTATGACCTCATCGACAAAGAGAGACTCTCATCGCTCCTCTAAGGAGCTGAGAGATAAAAACAAACAACCCCATGCCGAGACAGCACCGTCTAAAGCAACAGTCCACACAATGGCTGTAACCGCCTCAACAGCGGCACCAACTCAGACTTTGGCACCGAGAAGTGGCACGGCACCGTCTAGGGAAACAGCCCACAGAGCAGCACTGACCCAACCTCGGCGCCAATAAGTTGTACGGCACCGACACATTCCAATCACTCTACATCAGCACCGAAAAACCCCACGGTGCTGATGGCATCAATACAGCCTGGACAACAGATGGTCCCGAGGGTACCGATGGTGCCACCAGTGCTGACGAGCACATTTGTACTGGGAAATTATACGGAGTGCATCTCGGCACAGTGACTTACAACAGAGCCCATGACTCCTGCTCTGCAAAAACATGCTCAGAAGAGCAAACACCATGATAATGAGGAGGAATTTCTAACATCTTCCCCATCATCATCTCTCTATGGCACCAACACGTCTCCAGTGCACTTAACCGATGAGCAGCCTATGTCTCCCATCCCCTTTCCCAGTGATGAAGAGGATGTGGGCAAACAGTCCACCTTCTCTTCCCAGCTATCATCACCTAGAGCCCACCCATCCAGACATCAGGTACATCACAGACAGACAAGCACCATATCCATGGTTTCTGCCTCCTTGGTTTGACCTGCGATACCGTATGCACTGGTCTGCCTGGGACACCTGGTCTACTTACTCTTCATCACATAATAGACCCTCAACTTCATATAGCTACAGAGACAGGTCACCTATTAGACCTACTCAGACAAGACCCGAACTAACTGGCCCTGCCAACGAACAGGATGTATCTGTAGAGCACATACCACACATAACTTGTCCTCCTCACCTGATGAAACCATAGTTCCCTCCACCCCCCATGACGGCAGATGATTTTAAGCAGTTCCAGGAACTGTTTAAGAAGGTGGCGGACATTTTAAAGATCCCTCTCCAGAAAGTGGCAGAGTCGCAACATAAATTGCTTAAGATATTGCAGACCTCAGATTCCACTAAAATCGTCCTTCCAAAGGATGATGTCCTTATGGAGCCATCAAATAATATATGGCAGACTCTCACCACCATCCCTCCCCCCCCCCCCCACTTGTAAAGGGGCTGATAAAAAGTATTATATCCCAGCCAAACATTCTGAGTTCCTCTTCATCCATCCAGCCCCTAATTCCCTGGTTATAGAAGCGGCCAACCAAAGGAATAAACAGCAGCATTATAAGTCGACCCCACATGACAAAGATGATAAAAGGCTGGACTTAATGGGAAGAAAAGTATACACATCGGCCACTCTTCAGCTGACAGTAACAAACTATGCCTCGCTTTCAAATTATGACCACGAAAATTATTCAAAACTATCCGAATGTATTGACTTTCTCCCAGATGACAAAACCCAGCAATTTCATTCCTTAATCAAAGAAGGGCAACTGGTCGCAAGAACCCTTCCCTTGATGTGGCTGACATTGCGGCTAGAACTGCAGCAACTGGGGTCGTCATGCGTAAGGCATCATGGCTTCACTCTGCAGCCCTGCCTAAACAACTGAAGGCAACCATCGAAGATCTTCCTTTTGATAAAGTGAAGCTCTTTGCAGAGAAAACAAATGAAGTCATGCACACCATGAAGGATTCCAGAGCTACGCTCGGCACCCTTGGAATTTATACACCTTCAACAAGAAGACGACCATTCATAGCAACATTATTCACAGAACAGACGATATGAACAGTCACGCTCTCATCAAAGGCCACAGCAACATCGACAAAATAACCAGCAGCCATCAACATCCCAGGCTGCCCCTCCAAAGCAGCAGTTTTGAGGTCTTGGTCGAGGGCCTGTATGACTTCCCACGCCTTCAACAGCCAGACTCCATCTTGTTCAACCATCGCCTACGCCCTTTTTACCAACACTGGAGGAACATAACATTAGACAAATTGGTACAAGAAATTATCCGATCTGGATATACTATCCCCTTTATCTCCATACTCACAACTCTACCTTCTTCCCCATCCCTCTTCAGGGACCAATCTCATGGACAACTATTACAACAGGAGGTCAATCATTTACTCTAAATAGGTTCCATAGAGCATGTTCCCTCCCAACACAGAGGAAAGGGTTTTTATTCCCATTATTTCCTCACTCAAAAGAAAACCGGAGGTTGGGGACCCATTTTAGATCTAAGAAAATTGAACAAGTTCATAAAGATACAAAAATTCAGGATAGTTACTCTGGCTACTATATTGCCGGCGCTGGAACAGGTGGACTGGTTTGCAGCCCTCAACCTTGAGGATGCATATTTTCACGTTACTATTCATCCGGCCCACAGAAAATTCCTAAGATTCACACTCCTCAACAACCACTATCAATACACGGTGCTACCCTTTGGCCTCTGCACTGCTCCAAGAGTTTTTTCCAAGGTCCTTGCTGTAGTAGCAGCTTACTTCACAGACTGGGTGTCACCATATTCTCCTATCTCTACAATTGTTTAATAAGGACATGCTCCTATATGGAAGCTGTACTCGCAGTTCACACTAAAAGGTCTAGGTGCACACTGTGGGACTCATTCCTCATCAACTGGAACACAGGTCTCCTGTATGCATTCCCACCTATCCCCATGATAGCAAAAACCATACACAAAATACTCAGGAACAATGTGAGTGTGATAATGATAGCTCCAGCATGGCCCCGGAAACCATGGTTCACTTACCTCACACAGATGTCGATCCACGCACCAATCCTTCTCCTATTAGTTGACAATCTCCTCTTCCAGAACAATGGAATCATACACTATCCACACCTGGAGAATTTACACTTCACAGCATGGTTCCTAACTGGTTCCAACAAGCTGAATTACAATGTTCGGAACAAGTAAGGAATGTTTTACTGAACAGTAGAAAACCTGCCGCAAGAAAAATTTACTTTCAGAAATGGCATAGATTCTCCTTATGGCATCAACAAAAGCAGGCCAGCGCACTAATGTCATCAATCCCCACTATATTATACTATCTCCTGGAAAGAAAAAAAATCTAGGTTAGCAATTAGCTCAATCAAAGTACACCTAGCAGCTATCACCACATTCCATGATCTCATTGACGATACCACGATTTTCACGCATCCAATCGTCAAACGCTTCATGACCAGTATACAAAATGTGTACCCAGACATATGTCCTCCCATAATACTGTGGGACCTCAATTTGGTCCTCCAGGCAATTATCAAGCCATTCGAGCCTTTAACGACTTGTTCACTGTTGCACATGTCCATGAAGGTAGCATTTCTAGTTGCTATCACATCGGCACGCCATGTAAGTGAACTTGAAGCACTTATGGCCCACCCACCATATACAACATTTCACAAAGATAAGGTGACGCTATGACCTCATCCAAAGTTCCTCCCCAAGTTAATATCAGCATTCCACCCTGACCAATACATCCATTTACTTACCTTTTATCCGAAACCACACTCCAATGCACAGGATGTGGCCTTCCACATGCTGGACGTCAGACAAGCCATTGCGTTTTACCTAGAGAGAACAAAACCTTTCAGGAAATCTCCTAAACTCTTCATCTCAATTATGGAATGTTCCAAAGGCAACGTCATATCCACCCAAAGACTTTCAAATTGGATTTCTGCCTGCATCCACACATGCTACACACATTCAGGTCTAACACCACCCCAAAGCATCAGGACACATTCAACCAGATCAGTTGCTACAACAACGTCCTCCTTGCATAAGTTGCCAATTACTTCAATATGCAAGGCAGCAACCTGGGCTTCGGCCCACACTTTCATAAAACACTATGCCTTTGATCAAGCATCAAGACATGATGTAGCAAACGGACTATCCTCCAACTGAGGTCACTGCTCGAAATCAACTGGAGTGGAACATCCACAGGAACACAACTCGAAGAAAAAGAGAAAGTTACTTACCTTGTGCAGTAATGGAGGTTCTTTGAGATGTGTGTCCCTCTGGGTGCTCCACTACCCACCCTCCTTCCCCTCTACTTCAGAGTCAAACACATGGCTTTATGGTAGAGAAAGACCAGAGGGGCCCATGTTGCACGTGCTGAAAAGGGCTCCAACGGCGCCACGAGACAGGGACAGCACATGCACGACCTGGACAGGCACTGCTGGCAAAATCTCCGATCGAGGATGCGCCAATACCTGGAGTGGAGCACCTACAGGGACACACACATCTCAAAGAACCTCCGTTACCGCACAAGGTGAGTAAGCTTCTCTTTCTTCTCACTGTGCTTCTGTGAGGACTGACCTGTTTATATTTGATTTGTTTTCTTTATTTATGTTTATGTATAACTGTGAGGAAAATGTATGTGGATTATAATGTAGCCATGTTACGTTGTAGAAATTGAATTGTAGTTTTTATTATTTATGTTTCTTTATCTTTATAAAGTTGGTACTTATTTCTTCAGTTCATTCCTTTTGTTCTTTTTTGACTTGATTGTGGAGAGGATGACTCTGAAAATTCTCAGTGACTGAATTCTATGTCTCCATGTGCTTTTCTATAGGAATAGTTTTTTTGTTTTGGGGATTTTTGGCACTAGGAAACAGGCCAAAGTAAGTGAAGTAAACTCTAGCCCACCCAAAGGTTACATGTAGCGTAGCGAAAAGACAATCAAAAATGCTCTCACCAGCTCTATAAAATAAATTCCTTGACTGAGCACCGAATGTAGGCATGGAAGCTAGGAATTTCTGAGTGAGGCTAATAATCCTTGCCTATCTTCCCAGACTATTCTGAATCTGGCTACTGCCAATCCCTAATCAATGAGCTAATTGTGTATGGCATGTCTTTTCAAACATGTTTTTAAAAATGAGACTTCAGCTGCCAAAATACTCTTAAGTGTTTTTAGATCGGAGATGCTCCCTTACTTAGATTGTAAACTCTTTGGGACAGGGACCGCCTTTTTCTTCTATGTTTGTACAGCACCTAGCACAATGGGGTACTGGTACATGATTAGGCTCCCAGGTAATGAAATACTAATAAAAATGTTACCTTCTTTTAGCCTCAACAATCAAACTTGTAGACTGACCTGCTCACTGGGAGGGACAATTGAATGTTTAAGCTAAGCATACCAACATTTAGAATATTCACCAAGCCAGTGTATGATTTCATTCCATGCAAAGTAACCACCCAGGCTAATTTAAATCATGTCGTTTTCCTCTCAGGAAAACTTCTTCAATGTGCATCTTGTGAATTTATTGGTAATTGGCATGAAGCCAGCATACAATCTCTGGCATGTGCTCATTAAACTTCACAGTGAGGACTAATTAGTACTGCAAAAGCACTTTGAAGATGAAATATGTTGTATACATACGAAAGGATTATCATCATTATAACACTGTATGAAAATTAGCAATGACTAAGGGGTAGTTTAAGAGAACTCTTGCTGAAAATTAAATTAAGTTGCCTATTTTTTAGACAACATCTGAATAAGAATCACACACAACTTCACATGGATTCTGAATTTGTTTCTCTGGAGTGGGCAGGACGCCATCATGGGTCAGCAGTGGTGAAACCAATTGGCTGGGAAATGTGATCAGTGAGGAAAGGGAGAAAAGTTTGGTGGGGAATATTAAAAGCAACAAAATAGTAACTCACAAGACACATCTGACATTTTGTTTCTATACTGCTAGTCTATTGTTTAGATTAGAGTGACCAGATAGCAAGTGTGAAAAATTGGCACAGGGGGTGGGGAGGGGGGTAATAGGCACCTATATAAGACAAAGTCCCTAATATCGGGGCTATCCCTATAAAATTGGGACATCTGGTCCCCCTAGTTTAGATGTCATGTTGTAATGGGGTCTACAAATCCCATACTCTCCTGTCCGCAGACAAACAGCTTGACCACACCCACACACAGCTGTCCGAGCTGCCAATCATGGAGACAGGCACTCACAGCTGTGCCCAATAAAGGAAACAAAGCCCACTATAAAGGAAAGAGTGCAGAGAAGGAAGGGGAGGCAGAAAGGCCTGCAACAGCAAAGAGACATCACCCCTGCACCAGGTTTCCTCCCTGCACACAGTTGAGAGACTGAGGCATGCTTCTGGACCCAGTCAAAGATCAGAGGGCAGCAGTGACCTAACAAAGGACCACACCAGGAGTCAGTGACATGTCCATATAGATTTTAAACTCTTTGGGACCCTGATTCAAAGCACAAAGAAATCAGCTGGAGAATGCCTATTGATTATGATGGTCTTTGGAAGCAACTGAGACAGGGAGTGCCTCTCATTATGTGATTGTAGAGTGCTGAACACACAGGCCCCCAGTCATTATTTTCTTAGAAGTAGTCTTGTGCTTGACATCCACACAGAGCATACACTTTCCACAATCTTTCTCACTGAGCTGGAGAATATCAGTGTTTTCAATGGCTAGAGCACTCACATCAGGCTCACTCTCTTCACAGACAGTAAAGGCTAGAGCACTTTTTTTTTTTTCCCCATTATCAGACACCATATACAGGCTTCCCTGAGGCATATAAAAAGATTTAGCCATAATAAAGCAATTTCCTTGGAGGTCTTATGTGAGTTAATGTGTCAAAATATAGTGTCATCCTCTTCATGCACAATCTCAATTGCAATTCAGTCAGGTTAGTTACATGGAACATAAGGCAAAGGGATTGCCGACAAGCACATGAACAAAACCATTATTCTTATGTTTAAATTATTTACATTGCATTAGTGCCCAGAGCTCCAATCACAGTCAGGATTCATTTCTGCTAGACACTGTGCAAACACGTAGTAAGAGATGAACAGATGAAAAGGGGATACACCTATCTCAGAAAACAAATCTCTGTGCCTTAATTTCTCCTGTAAAATGAGAATAAAATAATTTGCCACCTGGATAGAGGTGGGTGGACAACTCACAGCAATTTATTCAACAGATTTAGCATTTTTTCTTCCTCACAATTTGTCCATAAACAGACTGATTTTCACAATTCTGTTCACTCTCCAAAATTTAGTCTATTTTTTTTAAAGAAACACTTTTCAGCCTAAAGGGTGCTTGCAAACTGCTCACTGCAAGTATTCAGTACCCACAATTTGATAGTTGGCCCGTATAACTGGTTCACACAAGTCGCACGGGATTGATTCTGTTTCCCAACATTCAATGCAAGATGCTCACAGAAGCAAATCTGGCACAAAATGTCATTCAAATAAATATTTTCACCAAGGATTTCACTTTCCACAAACAAAACAAAACAAATCTCACTCTAATGTCCTTGGAAGACATATATAAAGGGTTAAACACCTCACAATTAAATTTGATTTAGACTTCACCAAAATATTCACCAAAAATTTTTAAGTATTGACCCAGCTCCAGTCACAGGAGTCCTGTGAGATCTCAGGAAATTAATCTTTAGATGTAGAGTGTAATAAAATATTTCAAGGTGGTTGTGTGGCTTAATGCAGATTTTTCCAAACGTTAGAAAGCTGAGTTCCACTTCAGAAATATGAAACCATTCACAATCACCTATAGCTCCCAGTGTGGTGATAAGGCAACCCATTTTTAGATGACATATTTAAAATACAATTTAAATAAATTTGTAGATCTTCAGATTATGACACTTTCCTTTTTTATATGTTGTGCTGAACCAAAGAGTTAACAATGTTGGTATTTAAAGTATAATCATTAAATTCTAAATTCTTAGTATTGAGATGAATGGAGCAGGCCATACCTGTTATATTTGGATGCTGCAGAGAAGGAGACAGACACAGAGGGAGCTGACAGAAACACAGCTGTCTGCTGCAGTAGTTTTATTGTTCTGGCAGCAAAATTGAAACTGAAAACCATACCCTTTCCACTCAACAAGGTACCATATCTTCCCTCTACATACCTAAGAATCTAAGATCTCATGGACAAGGTACTCATCTCGCACTTGGACTTGTGGAGTGGGAGGTTGGTTTTTGTTGGGTTTTTTTTAATAAGGGATTCTCAGAAAAGGGTTGAAGGAGGGAGACATGGAATACAGGGTGCACCTTGAGTTTTCAGGGAGGTCTAACTTCAAATGTTACTTGAATGATTTGCCTGAAGATCTGGTAGGGTCCTAGATACTAGTGGTCCAGTTTAGGTACAGGTCTGTGTGTCTTGAAGTGTTTGGCTGATAGCCATACCTTTTGTCCTACTGCAAACATAGGGCTGTCCTGCTGGTGATGGTCAGCATAATGTTTGTATGCCATCTTGGCCACATCTAGGTTTTATTTAAACTCTTCTTGTGTCTGATGAACCAGGACTGAGGCTGCACGAACCAGAGAGATTCTGAGTATCAAAGGGAAGTATGGGGACAAGATCAGGCTAAATTGGAGGCACTTACAGTGCTCCCTAACCATCAGTAGAAATCCATCAGTAGCATCCATGAAGTTTTTTTTGGCTCTAGAGTCAATCATGGCCCTCAGATGGAGAAGTATCTATCTGGAATCCCAGAGTCAGAGCTGTAACTGGAGTTGTACGTGCAGGGACATTATCAATGTATCGGGCCAGGAGCCTGGAATAAGCTGTTGGAGGGAGCTTGGTGGAGTTTTCCCAGTGTTGCCAGGCTCAACCCCCTTACTGAAGTTAGGCATTGTCATTTCCCAGGGCCATGCAGTTCAGGGATGTAGCAGGATAGACGGACAACACATCGCTGGTGCTTCCACTCTAGAAACGCAAGTTCTTTCATCATTGACATTCCCATTCAAAAAGGACTATGCCAGGACCACCTGCATCGATTTAGAGGAGGCCTTCACAGTGGTTGTGGCCAGTGCCTGGACATGAGGTGGAATCTTTTTCCTCTCAAGTTCCCGATCACTAAGTCAGGTGTCAATTCAGAGGCACAGCTCAATAAATGTGTATGTTCCTGGAGGCTTCTATACTTTTTTCAGGTAGGACAAGGCTAGGAGGAGACCGAAGTGGTCTGAGCAAACTGTAATGCCCAGTGGCTCAGGCAAACTAGAGGGCAGTCCACAGCAGTAGACAAGCGTATGCAAATGGCTGGGTAGCTGGCAGGTCAAGCTGTATCAGAGGCAGTCCAGGGCAATGGTTGGAGTTCTCACAGGACTCAGAAGCTGGAAGATCCAATCCAAAGGCCAGGGTCAGTGGGTTAGGGTGGTGAGATCAGGTGAGGCAGGAAGGCAAGGTCAGGCAAGATAGCAGGACAACAACGTAAAATCAGGAGATGCAGTAGGGCAACAAGGTAGGGTCAGGAGAGGCAGTGCGGTAAGGTGGTCTTGGCAGCAATGGCCTTTTGCTCAGACAGCTTCCACTTCCTGTTGGGGAGGTGTTATATAGTCCAACTACCCAATGAGAGTGCTGCCTGCCCATCCAGTCAGGGGCCTGGGGCATGGCTGCTGTGGGTCTGTAGTCCTTTAGCAATAAGGCTGTTAGTCAATGAAACAGTTTAATGCACTGCTGTGGCACAGTGACCATGGATTCTGCCTAAGGTCTTGGCAGGCCTGAGCTCAATACTGAGGTTCTGACAGCGGTGTGTTTCTGTAGATGGGCAAAAAATTGTCTAGTTTCTTCTGATGGCTCAAAATAGACTTTTTAGCTCTTAAACCATGCTCAAAGTGTCTGGACAGAGTATTCCTCTAGTCTATTTGTACCAGCATGGTAAGGAGCAGATTTGTTTGTGCTGAATGCCATTTGAAGCTAGGAATCTCCAAAATTCTTCAGAACAGAATTGAGATCTGTTGTCACTCACTATCTGTAACAGTAAACCAAATTGGCTAAACAAAGTACGAAGATATCCAATGGTCTTGGTAGCTGTAGTAGAAGTCATCCTGAGAACTTTAGGATATTTTGAATGGATATTGACTACAACCAAACAACTTTACCTTCTAATGGTTTGGCAAAGTTCATGTAAATGAGTGTCCAAAGCATCTGAGGCCACAAGCAAGCGTGTACATGAGCTAGGCAAGGATTGTGCTGAATTTGTTGAATTGTAGTACAGCACACTGCATTCATCTCAATGTCTTTGTTGATCCCCAGCCACCAGACATGACTCCAGGCTCTGTCCTTCATCTATACAATGCCAAAATGACTTTTGTGAAGAGCTTCCAAAACCTGAGATTGAAGTGATTTCAGAATGATCAATTGCATTCCCCATAAGATCAACCTTGAGTCACAGATAATTCATGTTGACAGGATATGAATTGTGTACTCTGGGAATTCTTAAACTCCTGCTGAATATGCATTAGGCATAGTGAGCATCAACGTAACAGTTTATAAAGTTGTATCCTGGCCTGCATGCCTGAGGAGGTGCCAGCCACCAGTGGTGATGATGATGGTGAGGATGATGGCTAAACACTTTAGGTTTTTCTGTAAGGGATAGAGTGAGCATATTGGATGCTCAGATGCTCATTTTATACTATCTCTGCCTCCTTCTACACTGTACCGTGTAGTACCATTCCCTTCACAAGAAAGAGCACATGATCCCTAGTGGTTTCTTCATTGATGTCTGTGCTAGTAATGGGAAATCTAACCATTAAAGTGAGATAAAACACTTTGGACAAAGTTTCTTTGGGTTGACAGAAGCTTGGGCATAGCAAGCATAACAGCCCATTGACAATCCCATGTTGAGTCCCTTTATGAAATTGAATAGCATAGGAACAAGCTGAATGTAGCAATGCCCATTATTGCATACGAGCAGCAGCTAATGAATTCCATGTTTCGGTGTAAAAACTGAAATCAATGGATGATGATTGGGTAAGGTAAAATATCTACCATACAGATAGGTATGGAAATTCCGAATTCTGAAGATAATGCTAGAGCTTCTCACTCTATTTGCACATAGTTCTTCTCAGGCATAGTGAGTATTCATGAAGTGAAGACAATTGGGTTTTCCATGCCATCAGGAAAATTATGGGGAAAAACTGCATCTACTCCATATGAGGAAGCATCATTAGCTGATTGCAATCATAGTAAGGCATCAAAATGCATAAGAACTTTGTGTATTTAAGGAAGCAAAGAAAGTGTTGACATCAGTCACTCACATTCTTTAGTCCAGTTCCATTTTTTATTTTTTATTTTTTTTTTTTGCTTGTAACAGTTCATGCAACGGTGCCAGTACTGTCATCAGATTAGGCAGAAAATTTACCATTGTAGCTAAGCAGTCCTAAGGATGATATGCGATATGGTCTCTGGTGCTGGCGCTTGAATAACCACCTTCTCTTTCTCCAGTGATTTCCTTAAGCCAGTGGCATCAATTACATGTCCCAGGTATTCAACTGAAGGTTTGAAAAATTCACATTTGTCTTGACATACTCTCTGTCCATGGTCATCCAAATGTTGCAAGACAGCATCCAAATGTCAAAGATGCTCCTCTTGATCCTTGCCTGTAACAAGGAAGTCATCCAAATAGCAAATGAATTCTGTTCAGTTCCTTCAGAATCTAATTCATGACTTTCTAGAACAGAGCAGGTGCCAGTGTGATACTGAAAGGCAACTTGTTTGCATGCTGATATTTGTGAGATGTCAGATCAATTTCCATTTGTAGGTATGCAATGAGCAAATCCAATTTACTGAGTCACTGGCCCCCCTTAAAAGTAGCAAAAAAATCTTCAGTCTGAGGTAGTGGATACTGGTCACCACATAACACTGGATTCAGTGTCAGTTTGAAATCTCCACAAATTCAAATGGAGCCATCCTTTTTGATCACTAGTACAATTGGTGTAACACACACTGTATGAAACTGGTAGAAAGATTCTGTGTTCACTAAGTGGTTCAAATCAGCTTCTACCAGAACCTTTAGAAGAACATAAGGCACAATTCTGTGCTTGCAGTATTTTGATTGGCTGTCAGACTTAACAGTAAGTTTCACTGACACATTGTTCATCTGTCCAAGTTCTTTTTCAAAAACGTTGGTGTGTCTGTCCGGTATTCCTTGAAGATTTCATGGTGTTTTTGCAATCACTTGATATTAATCCAAATCACCTTGAGCTTCTCAAGCCAAGTTCTGCCAAATAATGGTGGATATTTTCCTTCAATCACATACAAAGGGTAAAATGACTGATTGTCCATCTAGTTGATCTTTCACCTGGAATATCCCTTTTGGGACCAATTTTTCTCTGATATAAGTCTTCAGAGCCCTGGAGGTTTCTTCCACAGGAACTTGTGACAAGGTCAGGTGATAGGCAGATATAGAAATCAATGAAATGGCAGCTCCAGTATCAGGCTCCATTTTTCAAGAACTCCCTCGATCAAGGACGTGTCCCAGATGCCAAATCTGACTCCAGCTTCTGATAACATGTGCAGTGCTAGCTCTTGGTCAGTGTCAGTGTCTTTTTCCACATTATGAATTCTCAACTTCCATCATTCCTTAGGTGCAGTCTTTATAGGTGTCTTCTTGTATGGACAATTACTCTGTGTTGCTGGTTGCTGAACTGCAAGAGGTCACGGTGATGTGTCCTTTCTTCTGACACTTTCTGCAAATGACCTGGCATGCCCAGCAATCCTTCTCAGAATGCATCATTTTTGCACAATCACCACGCAGAAATTTCTTACATCCCCATGATCCTCTGTCTCACTAATTCAGGAGGTGAACGTTTTGTCTCACATTAAATTCCAGAGAATCCTTCTCTGTGGTTTCAATGGCAATAGCTATCTCAACAGCCTTCTTAAATGTAAGCACTGATACAGTCAGTAATTTCTTCTGGATCAGGTCATTGCATAATCCAGAGAGAAATGGGTCATGCAGGGTGTTACCTGCGGGTTTTCTGAACCCAAAGCTATGGAAACTAATCTGTTTCCAGGTGGTGACAGGAATAAATCAATGGGGGACACAGTTCCTCCATCTGATAAATGATTGGTATGCATGCAAGAAAGCTTTCACTCCGAAATTCTTATTTTTATTGAGTACAAAGCATACACCAAAGCTTAGCAATAGTCTAGATGATTAGATATAGATATAATTACCAAAGTCTGAGGTGATATCGAGTGACAGCAACAGGATTCCAGTGGCCAACTTCCCTCCAAACTGCTTGGGAGATTGATTTCAGTGTCTTCTTGCATGCAGCAATCCAAAGTTCTCCGAAATACACTTCTCTAAATAAACTTTTATAGGTAGCTTAAGACAAAACAGTAACCCATAGCAACCCTCTACTGGGCTGACTACTCCCTACCAACAGTAAAAAAACTCAAAAAACATAATTTCTACTTATCAGCAAGTTTCTCAGTAAAAATTTATTATCAGAGGCTCACAGACTCAAGATCACTACCCACCCTCCCTTTTTATTCTAATGAATCTGTTATCTCCCTTACCTACCTCTGTTAGCAAATGCTGAAGTTACGGTTGTGCAGCTGCCCTGTCTGTTCTGCTTAACAAAGGCTAATTATTTCTGCCTGTGTGGTGTCCTGGCCCCCAGATTATGATGGCTGGGTACACAAGGGGGCTGCAAGTTATGCCAAGTCTGTTCTCTAAAACATGGCTGCAGTTATGTCAGGCCAGTTCTCTCGTAACACAGGCATCACTTAATGTTTGTCCAAACTGGCAGTGCTCTAACAACTTCCTTGGAGTAACAACGCCCTGTATTACTAACTCTCCACTTCCCTGATGTCGCTGATGGAACCAATATCATTCTGCTATCATCAATGAGGTCAGAGAAAAATGTTCCTGCATTGCTGAAGTAATTGTGGTGTAAATAGCAATTCCATGTGTAGTTGGGAGACAACAGGTCACTCAGCAGTCCATATGCCTTTGGACCCATCACTGTCAGCAGGGTTAAAACTGTCTGTTTGGAGTGGAATTGCAAGATACAAATTGTCCAAACTGTTAAAGGTACAATACCCATGATTTGTGGTTTTCATCAAACTCACCAACATCATCCACAAAAGTTGCCATTTCTCTTCTTTCTTGTTGGAATTTGGGCCTTCTGGACGATTTCACTGCCACAGAGAATTTTTTTTTTTAAGTGAGCACTACCTGTGCTTGATTTCCCTCTGCTGTCTGTTTACACTACAGATTACAGAATCATTCCTTTGGTTGTAGTTGGGCTCCCTCTGGTGGCTATAGACCCTCAATGCAGGCTAAAACTGTTTGCTTGCTTGCAGGTGGCCAGCTAAGATAGCTGCTTGCTTCCTCCTCATTGCTCTGTCTTTCCAGAAATTGGGTAGCAATGGCAGAAACCATTTCTTTTATTCTTCCCTTAATTGCCTACTTCCCCTCTCCTGTTGCGTGCAGCTGTCCCTGCAGCGAAAAATCAGCAGTCTGCCAACTTGTGCCTCTAGGTGAACTTTTCCCCCTTTTTAATATATTCTTTGCTTACTGTTTCTTCTGCTTTGTCAGGCAATGGGAGCTCTGGAGACTTGTGGGATACAAGACCCATGTTACCAATATGTGATATTTGGACCCAGCAGAGAAGGAGATAGACACAGAGGGAGTTGATAGAAACACAGCTGTCTGCTCTGGTAGCTTTATTGTTCTGGCAGCAAACCAGAAACTGAAACTAAAGTGATGTTCTTGCTCTGAGCACAGAGTCAAAATATTTAAAGAGACAGGCCATCACAACACCTGAGAGCTATTGTTTCAGGCTTTCTGCAAAGTCAAGATGCATTATTTACTCTCTGGTCACATTTTGAAGGTTTTCTTCACAACCATTTTAACCAGAGACTCTCTCATTACATGAAAGCTGAAACTCCAGATAGCAGCTGGGAGGAAAGCTCAATCTACACACACCCAGCTAGTCTTTAGCTCACCCCTTCCTTAGAGGAGTGCACCCCACACTTTGGAAAGTGCCAGCTTAATAAATGCTGATAGAGTTGATAATAAATCTCCCCAATGAGCCAGAGTAATAAATGCCCAGAGTAATCTGGGTTTAAAGTGCACTTGGCATTGACCCATGATCTTGTTTGATGTCCTTCCAGCCAAATGGCTGAAAGTACCTGAGAAAGCTATAGTACTGCCTGACTTGTCCTCCTAGCATTTAATCTAAGACACAGTTTGTTCTCTAGTGAGGCTGGATGTTTCTAATTAAATTTGCTTATTTAGAGACATGTTTTGGTTTCTTTTCCTTTTCTTTTTTTAAGAGAGAGGATGCTCTCTAAGTCATATATTATGGCTTAATGGAGAGCGGTGTCACAGCTATTTTTAGATTCCATTTGTCAATTCCCCATTTAGGCAGAAGTCACCTGTGTGAAGGAGAAATCTGTGGCCAGAGATAGATGGGGAGCATATTCAGCATTTTCTGTGGCATAATATATGGGGTGCCATGCATCAAATGTAACACAAACCACAACTCTGCACCTGTTACTATATGAAATGTGTTAGTGGTAGTGTAGAGGCACAGAGCATACAAACAAATGGAATGTCATTATACATGATCTGCCTCAGCTGAAGAAGGTAGCAGAAAGACTGACATTCTTTACATTCATACTGGTGGTACATGTTAAACCTTAAATCTTGGGGGGTTCCGGAGCTTAGCACACAAGTTCTGTTTCTTGGCTTTCACTGCTCTTGAAAGCTGTATCAGTGATGTAAGCTATTCGTAGCTGGTTTTATTATGCATGCACTACAGACATGTTTGTGGACACTTCCTATAGTCACCAGATTGAAAGCAATTTCTGGAATCATTTGGGTTTGAAGAAACCTCTAGTTGGTCATTAATCTACGCACTCACTGTATAAGATCAGCATTAATATATTTTATCATCCCTAAAGCTGAGTATCTATTGTAACCTTTCATACCTCCTTTCTCTCTCATTGAACTGCTTGTTATAGATATTAGACAAAATCTTGATAAAAATTAACTACCTTGCACTTTTCCTTCTGTAGCTTAAGAACATTTCTTCTTCTTTAACCCTCATTTGCTAATGGAAATAATTGATCTTTGTCCTTTTCTGAACGTTCTTTCCTGCACTGGTGACAGTTATGTTTCTTCCTCAGTTATTTATATAACTTGAGGTTCAAAGAGCATAGTGAGTAATACTCTCTGACAGGGGAAGTTAAATTATGCATCCAGGAAATCCGAACTTAAAGCCCAATCCTGCAAGGTGCTGAGTGACTTCTACAAGATGACAAGCACCTTCAAGGATGGTCAGGATAATACTAGATTGAGGTTCCTTCCAGCCGTACGATTCTATGATTATCTGTCCCTGCTTGTAAAGATATGTAAAACTAGAACCCAGCTCTGTAGGGCCTTGGATAGCTGATATTTGCACATCACCACCAGAAGGTCATACAGAGGAGCATCCAAGAAACATTGTGGAGATTAGGCACAGCAGGAAGTACCACCCACAGGGTCTAGAGTGACAGCACCCTGTCACTCTCTGATTGACCCATGTTCATTATTTAACCGTGGAGGGTGCCCCAGGAAGTTGTCTGGGCAACTACAAGGGCTCTAGGCCTGTTGCAGCTTTAGACCTCACCTTGCTTTCTGATATCCAGTCTCTGACCCCAGCCTGACTCTGACCCTGACTCTTGCTTACTGATCCTAGCTCTAGTAACTACTCTGATCCCTGCTTGCTGACTACTGCCTTGTGCCTGTCCTTGACCTGTGGACACTAGCTCAAATGCTACTTCTAAGTCAGACCGCCTACACCCTGGTCCCTTACACTACTGTATTCAGTGATGACACAAGATGATGTAAAACTTTTTAATATTGCTTGCACTCTTTTCCACACAACAAATTAGTTGCAGCATTTGAAGTTGCCCTATTTAAAGAGTTTGGGGTGGAGGAATGGGTAAATGCAGCTTTACATCACCTTTGCCTTCCACGTAATGGGAATTATTCAGCCTCAAGAATAAATGGGAGCAGCCTCACAGCTGTTCTAACTTGGTGGCCTATCCCCCAGCAGGTCATTCTAACAGCCTGAAGGCAGCAGGGCTCCAGCTACTCTCTTCTTCCTTGGCCACACACCAACTCTAGAGGCTGCAAAGAACTGCTACACTAATTCCATGCCACCTGGGGATTCCTGCTCTATGGAGGGGTACATAGGGATTCCCAACTAGGCAGTTAAGCCAGCAAAGTGTTGTAAACAGGCAATATTGCAGCTGAGGATTAGTTTCAAAACATGCACAAGAGTAGATGATGACCATCTTAAGAACTTGAAGAAATCAGCTGGGGAGGACGTACGTTTTTCTCTCTCTCTATTAATTACAGATGGGGATTCCTAGATAAGACGTCAACTGGTTTTTTACATATTGTCTCCACAATAAAATTTTTTTAAAACTGCACCAAGCTAACAAAAAACAAGACATCTTGTAAAGTGTGTTGCTCATTGCAAGCAGCAGATATGATTAGTATATTGTTTCATCTATACAACAGTAGAGGAGTAAACTTGAAAAACACTATTGTTGCGCTGCTTGACAGTATAATTGTCCAGGGGCAAGAGGGAAAATTCAGGTCTTTCTGACAAAAGCATTGTCAGACTCACCTGTTTTGAACTTGCCTTGTGAGCAGTAAAATATGTAGACAAGCAGAGAGATGGTATTCAGTGGTAGGTAATTTCTATACTCTATTTTCAAAGTATTTGATTCATTTCCCTCCATTACAGGAAACCGAATAACTAACAAAAAATTGATAGCAAAGCTTAAGTTTATCAAAGCCTTTTAAACAATTATTTTCTTAACTGAACTTATGCTGAAGTATAATCCAGTTGCTTTAGTTATAACAGTGGACCCAGATCCTCAAGCCAGTTAGCGAAGCAATGAGGAAACTTAGGAACCAAACACACACCCAACTTAACACAGATATCAGCCAAGTAATTCTGAGAAAGGCCCACCCATGCAGTGAACCCAGTGGAGAGCAATAGGGGGCCCATCACAAGATCTGCAATAGGAGAGCTTCTAGAAGGGTAAAGAACTCATGAAAGATTGAAAACTCTTTGTGGCAAGGACCACCTTTTTGGTCTGCATTTGTACAATGCTTATCACGAAGGGGGTCCTGACCCATTCCTGAGGATTTTAGGTGCTCTGGCAATGCAAATAAATAATGAAGTTTTTGAGATTTCACAATAGAGCTAATAAAAAAATATTGAGTTTCAACAATTTTCAGTGGGACCAGGGGGAAAATACATGTTTCCTCAAACTTTTCCAAGAATAACTTACCCATTTTTAACAAGCTCTATTTCACAAGAATTTAGCCTAGCTTTCCCTTAGGCACCTGTTAAATTTGTTCATGATGATGTGATTTTTTTCCCCAACAACCTCCAGGATCTTCACCTGGGTGTGAGAGATTACTCTCAACCCTTGTCCATTGTATTTGCCACTGAAGTAGCCCAGGAAGCCACAACTACGCTCCCAGTCCTGCTACATCAGTGTAGCGCAGTGTAGATAGTGCACAGAGGGGAAGCAGAGCAGTCAACGTTAGTTACGCAAGCTACTCTGCATAGTTTGCGTAACTCCTGTCGACTGCCGCCAAATCTCCAGGTAAGTGTAGACCAGCCCAAGGACAGAGCAGCTCTGCAGAACCTTCTTCTTCCTAGCACCCAGGAAATAGTGGTATGGTACACTGGTGCACAAAAGTAAGGAGATGCCATATGCCTTCTTTTTTCTTTTGTCCAAGTGCACAAGATGAACCCATACTCCAGATACATTCTAGCCAGTGCTTTTGGATCAGATCCTCAGCTGATGGAAATTGACAGAGTTACTTTGATTTAGAACAGTTTGAGAACCTGATCATTTTTCTATGCCTATTTCCAAAACCTGAAGTGCACCATATTGTATATATTAATTCATACTGTATGAATTAAAAGGTGCTCAGTAGCCCAGGCATAGGGTGGTAGACAGAATGGAACAGAGAGGAATCCTTCTTCAGGAAACTAAACAGAACAGTGAGCCTGAGAGGGGACTACAGAACAAGTAAGGCCAAAGGCAGTGCCTTCTCTTGCAACCACCCCCTTTGAGAACCAGCAGGTCCCGCAAGTCTCTGCTTCTTTGGATTCTTTTGTTGTAAGGTGATTGACTTATTGGACTAAGGAGCTATGCCCCAAACTGGAGGAATCTCATAGAATCATACAATATTAGGGTTGGAAGGGACCTCAGGAGATCATCTAGTCCAACCCCCTCCTCAAAGCAGGACTAACCTCAGCTATATCATCCCAGCCACAGCTTTGTCAAGCCTCAGCTTAAAAACCTCTAAAGATGGAGATTCCACCACCTCCCTAGGTAACCTATTCCAGTGCTTCACCACCCTCCTAGTGAAAAACTTTTTCCTAATGTCCAACCTAGACCTCCCCAACTGCAACTTGAGACCGTTGTTCCTTGTTCTGTCATCTGCCACCACCGAGAACAGACTAGCCCCATCCTCCCTGGAACCCCCTTTCAGGTAGTTAAAGGCTGCTATCAAATTCCCACTTATTCTTCTCTTTTGCAGACTAAACAAGCCCACTTTCCTTAGCCTCTCCTCATAGGACCTGTGCTCCAGCCCCCTAATCATTTTTGTTGCCCTCCGCTGGACTCTCTCCAACTTGTCCACATCCTTTTTGTAGTGGGGGGCCCAAAACTGGACACAATACTCCAAATGCGGCCTTACCAATGCCAAATAGAGGGGAATAATCACTTCCCGTGACCTGCTGGCAATGCTCCTCCTAATGCAGCCCAATATGCTATTAGCCTTCTTGACAACCAGGGCACACTGCTGACTCATATCCAGCTTTTTATCCACTGTTACTCCCAAATCCTTTTCTGCAGAACTGCTGCCTAGCTCGTCAGTCCCCAGTCTATAGCTGTGCATGGGATTCTTCCTTCCTAAGTGGAGGACTCTGCACTTGTCCTTGTTGAACCTCATTAGATTACTTTTGGCCCAATCCTCCAGTTTGTTTAGGTCACTCTGTATCCTATCCCTACCTTCCAGGGTATCTACCATTCCCCCCAGCTTAGTGTCATCCGCAAACTTGCTGAGGGTGCAATCTACCCCATCTTCCAGATCATTAATGAAGATGTTGAACAAAACCGCCCCAGGACCAACCCCTGGGGCACTCCACTTGTGACTGGTTGCCAGCTAGACATGGAGCCATTGATCACTACTCGTTGAGCCCTATGCTCTAGCCAGTTCTCTATCCATTTTATAGTCTATTCATCGAACCCATACTTCTTTAACTTGCTGATAAGAATACTGTGAGAGACAGTATCAAAAGCTTTGCTAAAGTCAAGGTATATCACATCCACCGCCTTCCCTACATCCACAGAGCCAGTCACCTCACCATAGAAAGCAATCAGGTTGGTAGGAAGTAGCCCAGGGAAGCAACGAAGATTCACTGCAGACAGGATCCTGCTGGTGTTGCTTCCCACAGGGCCCTGGGATGGGACCTGATAAAGAGGGAGGGCCTGGGTCCCTCTACTACATCCCTTAAGTGTTTAGACGCAGATGTGGGTGAAAAGCTGAAGATCGCCGGCTTAAGGTCAGGAACAGGTATCTCTACTGCCCTGACAGAGGGGCAAGGGACTGGAAATCAGATGCACTAACTACTAGGTTGACTGACCCTCCAAGCCTCCTATCACACAGTCTCTGCCATGCTGAGTGACGTTGGGTAAATCTCAGTCTCTCTGTTTCCCCATCTCCAATACGTGGCTAATACTGACCTACTTCACAGGCTTTTTGTGAGGCCTCATTCATCGTTTTAACAGTTAGGAAAAAGTGTAGCTTTACAATCCCCCCTGAACGAGGGGCACATATACACCGTCACAGGAACAGGCCAGAGGACTGACTGACTATCACGTTTCCTCTTGTGCTCTGGGGAGGAAGTAAGTTACTTCATTCTTTTTCATGGGGCAACTTACTCTGCACTCTGTGCCCAGCCAGCTTCTCTGACCAGCTAGTCAGAGGGACAGAGCCCAGGCCCCCCCTCATCCCACTACTCATTTGTCACAGAAGGGAGAATGCTTTCTTTTCCCCTTCAACTATGACCAGAAACACAATCTGAGCAGGATCACCTGAGAGAGTATAGTGGACCTTATGCCTCCTTATTCCGCTGTGTGACTAAGTTGTGAAAATCTAACCCTGAGAGAGCTTTGGTTGAAAGGCACAATCCAAGTGACAGTTATGATCATTATTCTGCTTTACAAAGAGAAGGGAGACAGTTCTAATAGCAGAATTGTCCCCTAAGATGTAACTTTGGCCTCTTCAGGGTGAGATGGATATAGTGTTTGGTCAAGTACATGTACCCATCTATTTGAAACAGCAGCTCTAACAGGACAAAATAATAGCTGTGAAATGAATGTCATTATGGACAGCCAGCTGAAACTAGAGCTGAAATAAGATATTGAATTCAAACAGAGGTTTTCCCCCACAGTAGATTACAAAGCATAGATTGCACAAATATGCTATTCCTATTTTTTTCCACTCACACACATTTTTCTCTTTTTCTTTCACATCCATCAAGAACAAAGACATACTTTCAATTTAGGAAGATCTATTGAATTTTCAAACAAGTCTATGTGAATCCAGAAGAAAATTAATGTTAAACCACAAATATAAAGCCTTACACAAGCTGTACATGTGAGGCCAGACTGTGGCTGTCCCTGTGCAGGTGTACAGTGAGGTGGAGAAATGCAGGAGGCAGACACAATGAGATTTCCCTGTGCCCACCCCAATCAACATTGTGCTGTGTCCAGCCACAATATGGCTTGGGAGTTGGAGACACTGCTCCCTGGTCGAGTTAGCTTTTTGATAAGAGACTGAATAAGAGTAAAGCCTTTTGCTTATGTGACAGCCCTCGCGAGAAACTGAGCCAGAGGTTTCCAGAGCTGAAAGCATCGACTGCTACAGCTTGAGCTAAAGAGCCAACCTATATAGCTAGGGGCTGGAATGGACTTTACCATCCTCTCTGTAAAATGGGCACAGGAGGGAGACACACAACACACTGATCAGTGGGCTACACATGCATCCACCACCTGCATTTCTCTAGTACAGCAGAACAAAATATTCAAGAAAACATAGTTGTCACTTCAACTTGCTCTGCCCAGGAAGAATTTTGGCTGAGTCAGCCAGAATTTCTCCTGGGCCTCCAGATGCAGCACAGTCTTTGCTTCCCCCAGTGCTTTTCTGTCACATTGTAACCATAAATATACACATTCCTCTGGAGATGGGTTACTAGATTGCTTTAAGGTTGTGTTTTAAGCTCTCTAACTAAATATAGATTTATTTTTAAGATTTACTCTACCCACAGTTTGAAGGATTTATAAACAGCTTGCCTGATTGCCAAAAGAAGCATCACGCTAAGTTTTTTTTTTTTGCATCCAGTAAGAGGAATGACTCATTGCAAAAAGATTTAATCTGTTATCTCACACTTCACCTCTGTAATGCCAAATGTGTTGTGCCTGCTTTCTGCTTCCAGCTAAAATGATACTGTATGATGCAACTCATAAACTGGCACACATAAGAAAAAAAGAGTTTTAGGGGTCTGATGTTTAAATCTGATAGATACTGGTCTAAAAACAATCGAGCATTAAAATGTCATGCTAATCCATGATTTCTTAGATATTTAGCTCTTTGGAATAGGGACATTGTCTTTGCATTGCTTTGTACAATGTCTAGTACAATGAGACCCTTATACTGACTGGGGCCTCTGGTTACTTGGGTAATATAAATATGAATAATAATGAAGATAATAATGCCTTTAGCTTTTGCAGCTTGCACTCCATTTCTTATAGAACAGTGGATAATAATATTTCATTGAATGCTGCATGTGTGAATGATTAGCCTTCAGGATCTTTGTGTCTTACATAGAAATTTGATAGAAAGTCTCTTTATTTTCCAGCATGACTAGAGTGAGAACTTGTAATTGTGTCAATGAGCCACTCTATTTATTGGGGTTAACATCTACATTTGAGTGAACATACATTCGCTTTAAACTGGTGGTCACAACCTCATTAGTTCATATGATCTGAGTAGTCATGTTAGGAAATAAAAAGTCTTTGCTATCTAAACAAAAAATTAGGCCAACAGGATTTGATCTCATGTATATCTCAGACAAGTAGTCAATTCAACTACTCACAAGGGAAAGATGAACAGGATTTCCCCAGGAATTTATCCAAGATCAAAATTAATAAAAGTAATCTAACACAGATGTAAGAACAGAACAACCTGAGCTTTTACACATAATCTTACTTTTTAGCTCAAAGGATTTTATGCTATGTAACCCACTCTGTTCCATCCAGGGGGCGTGTGCAGGAATTTAAATTCCAGCGCTTTTGAGGGGCACATTCCATGAGAGCCCCCAGAGCCCCAGGGGCCAGAAGAGCTCTGTGCTATATCCCTAACCCTGCTGGGGCCCTGGGAGCTCTTTGACATCTCCCTTCCGCCCCACCCCTCCAACAGAGCCCCGGGGGCCAGAAGAGCTCGGTGCCAACCCCTGCCGATTATTGGGGGGGCATGCTCCTGCTTGCCCCCTTGTGTTCACCTCTGGTCCCCTCTAGTGATAGGTAGGCCATGGTGTGACACAGTCTCTTCTAATGGTGGCTAGGCCACCACACAGTTATGGATAGTCCACAGCCATGGCTAACAGGCCTGAGTCTTTTAGCTCAAGCACTAGCTAGCCGCTACTAGAGAGGAATGCCCCTTAAAGTCAATTAATGGACACTCAGCATGGGCTCAAGGGCCTGCATGGATCCAACTGTAAGATGGAGACCTAGGTTTGTAAGGTGCTTAGCACAGGAAGGCTAGCACAAACAAGGATAATACTCGCCTATTTTAAGTTTTGGTGTATATATATTTGCATTTTTTTCCTGATGTATACATCTCCATTACTACTATTGAATGTAAACAACAATATATCCACATAGCACAAGGTACTGCCTGTCTGTCTTAAAAGAGGAAAATGACCCAGTTTCTATACAACTGATAAAATATATTTCAATTTTTTTTTTCAAGCATACTGATTTTGCATTTGAAACCGGGAAGTGGAAGTTGAGAGATTAGACCTATTAATTTAAATTTAGAAATATGAAGAGCTGCATGATTCCCACTCCATAAAATTAAATTACAATCATGAATTTCTGAGACATGCTTGTGTTGTCACATATGATGAATTCTTCCACTAATGCAACATCTACATGGGAAATTTTACGCAAGTCTCATATCCAAGGCTCACCTATTGATTTAATCAGCTAGTAAAGTTTAAAAGATAAATACCATTTAAAAATTAACAAGAGACAGATTTCATCTGATATTTTCTCACGTATGAAGTCACTACAACGTAAGTATCTAAAGTAAACAGCTTAAAGATAATCATTTATTTCAGCAAACATATTAAATTTTACAATCTGCAGCCTAATTAAAAAAGCCACTCCTTGTTTTTAAGTATGCTAATTTTTTAGTTTCCACATTCACTCAATTCCCAGACATCAAATTGAGGAGCAAAAGTCATAGGTCATATGAGTCGCCAGGAAGGTTGTGCCCTTTGGAGATCATTTATAAATATGTACAGTATTAAGCTAAAAGAATAAGACTTCAGTTCGCCTTCAATCAGATTTTTTTAAAAACAAATATTGCAATAATTGTATACAGAGACTAGACCTAATGATAAATAGTTGCAACACTAATTAAGTGGCACTGAAATCTTGTGCAAAAAGGTGCAGACTATTTTAAAAAAATGTACAGATAGATGGATAAGTTAGCATGTATGTATGTATGTATGTATGTATGTTAGCATCTGAAAATTCAAAATTTCTTTGTGCTTTGAAAAGAAGAATGAAATGCACCTTGTGCAAAGCATTACTATTTATTTAACCAAAGCCACAGCTATGCCTGATACTTCATAGACCAATAAAAGATTGCAAGCTCTTTGAGGCAACAACACTGGACAAGAGTCTAATCTCATCTAACCTTTGTCAACGCTATTAAAGTAAATGGCATTTCATCAAAATTACACTGGTGTAACAGATCAGAATTTGGCCCCAGCATTGCTCTCTCAAAGAGCAATCTTTGGCCCTGATCCTAAAAATACATCTATTTTAGATGGGGTTTTATACCACCCTCATCACCAGTTTCTAAGTACCTTCCAGTCGCATGTTAATACTCGTTGATTAACATCTGTCACATGTGGTTCATTCTCTCATCCTTTCCCCAGGGCGAGAATTGTGCATGTACTATAGGGTGGTGGTTGTATTTTTTTTTTGTTTGTTTGAATGTGTAAATATTGGTATGTGTTTGTCAGAGAAGGCAAGGCTGAGGAATTATGCCTTGCAGTCAGAGCAGAAGGTGGTGAGATTTGTCATACTCTTTAGTTCCTGGGTCAGTTCATTCCACAGTCTCCGAACAGCTGCTGAGAAAGTTCTGTCGCCTACACAGCTAGTGCTTTTAACTTTGGGTATTGAAGACAATGCGACTACTCATGTACCTAAAGTGAGGCATGTGTTTGCAGGATCAGGGGCTAGATATGTATTATTTACAAATGACCAGTGATACGTAAGGCAAATCTAAATGATCATGATTACTTATTTTCTCATTTGCAACACCCAGGGATTTACTTCTTTGTCCCCACATTCAGTCCTGCTGTGTGAGAGAAGAGACTGCAAAGCATATGCATAAAGGGGACAAATCTATATTGTTATAACCCCTGAATATAATTTTACCTTGTTGGTAAAACCAGATTTACATAATTTACTGGACATGAAGAAAATGAGACAGCCTGGATCTGTTCTTTTATGGACAGTCTGAAGTCAGGAGCAGGTTTCCAGAGCATATTTGTCAGGCCGCAGACTCTATACAAATTAGCTAATATTCTTAGTAGGTAGCAGAGTTTGTTAATTCACTCTGCTCACAGAAATCATGAGTATACACATAATTAAAGGTATGCTTGCATTGTCCATCACGTCAGCTGCTTGGTACTTTATATGTAAGTATGAAATACTTTGCTTATAAATTTCCCTCAGCTTCCCATCATGTCTAGATAATACTTGGTCCCGTCTTGAGTGGAGGGGACTAGACTAGAAGACCTCTAGAGGTCCCTTCCAGTCCTACACTTCTATGATTGTATGTCAATTCTGGAGGGGGTGGGAGGCACTGGCATAGCGGAATTACTCAGCTGATGCCTGAAACTAAAGAGAATCTTTTTACAGAGTTCTTAGATGGAATTAGCCCCATATCATTCTGTTTTAGAAAAAGAAACTCCAGCACTTTTTCCATTTGCCAAGTCTATGATGGACACCTGGGCTTCAGTGATTATGGCCTGGATTTTTAAAGATATATAGCTGTTGCTGCACTGATGAAATTTCAAAAATAAGATTGAAGCTACTAAATCAGTTAGGTGTTGCAGCACTGAGTGCAACAACATCAAAATACCTTTAAAAATCTGGGCCTATGACAAGTGTTTCTGCATTTACCCCATTTTACAATTTTCAGTCGAAATGTATGTTAGTGCTTGGGAAGGCTTCAGCATGAGAGCCCTGGAATCTAAATTCTCCTAATAAATACAGAACAGGCAGCGTGCTGCCTGATATTGTCGTGCAAATACTGCCCGTACTGCCACACAAAAGCATCTCAACTCCATTCCAGAGGGGCCAGCTCTTCCTGAGAGGTTCAGCCTCCATTTCCCTCTCTGCTGAAATTTGCCAACAAGGATACCAATGGGTCACTACTGCACTTTAAACATTGCCAGAAAACAAAGGGACATTTTTTCAAGATTCTCATAGGTTTGTGTATTTTTATTAAACTTTCTTCAATAGCATTTTGGCTTGGTCTAATCTGGAATGTTTGTTTTGTCTGTGACTGGGCTAGATATCTTGTTATATGTATGTGATGATGTATTTGTCCCCAGTCACAAACTGACAGGGTTATCAGTCATGAAGTAGCCTATATTTGAATTGGGTTAAAGTGAAATACACACATCACTAAGCAACACCTTTTATAGGCTCCCCTTTACTGGTTTTATCAATCTGAAGATTGACCATTTATTGAAGTGAATATAATAAATGAAAATAACTCTAGTTTCCCTTTTTGTACTCATACCAGTAGCTGCTCTTTAATCTAACTAGGTAATTGATGACTCATATGTTTATTTTCCCTCCTAACTAATTTAATATTATCAGAATGTGACCTCCTTAATGGCTGTGAGAAATGTTCCAGTTTAATCACATCCATTCCCCAGGGAAGTTCCAGAGCTTGTCAGAATCACTTTGAATCTCTAGCTTTTGCTTACAAGTCTTTGACTCAGAATGCAATGGCCATGCAGTGTCATGTAACTATGACTAGGAATCACAGAAAGGGGAACTTTTTCATTGAACAAGGGACTGCATTAGAATAATGAAAACAGTATTACCCCTAAAACTAGTCTCTCTAGCATCTCCTTAGAAACATCTCCAGCCCGGATTGTTGAAGAGTTAAAGAAACAATGCACGTATCCTCATGTTATGGTCTTTGGGGTTTTTTGTTTAAATATAGGCTCAGGTTCTACGCACGGTTTGAAATCATTCTACTAGATTCTAAACCACAACAGCAGCACTATACCCTAAATGTCAAACTATAATAGATATTATGACAGACCTTAAAAATTATTAAGATTAACAGAAGCTTACCAGCTCTAAAAAGGCTGCCTACAGATAAGTTCACATAGCAATTGAAAGGCACAGCAGCAGGGATTCTGAAAAGAACTCTTTCCTCTGAACTCAGACACCAGCATCTATGTATATTTCATTTTGAAGGAAGATCTCAGTGATGCAATTAAACACTGAAATCTAGAGCTCTGTTTGTTCTGGGGATCAATCATACATACTCCAGCCTCTTAGCTAAGATGGGTACTCTAAGGCATACAAAACATTAAATACATTTCCTTGACACTGAATGCAAAAATAAATACAATTTAGAAGTTTTTCTGGTGTGTTTTCTATTTTCTATTAACTAATATTTTTCTTTGAATTCAGGTTTTCATTTATCTTTTTTGGAGTTTGAGAGCCAAGCTCATCTTCTCCAGTAATGTAAGATTGTGGAAAACAACGGATTTGTGCCAAGGATGAAGTTAGCCCAATTAGTCATTCCAAAGTTAAGGCTGAAACTAGGCTTCTACACAATATAGTTTTTAAAAAAACCTACAAACTTGAAAGGTCTATATACATTTAAATAAAACTAAAACACCATGTAATGAACGTGTTTCATAACATTACACAGATAAATCATTCCAATTCTGTTAATAAAAGTATTCCTCTGTAAGACTTTTGCGATGTGTTTAACAGCAGCAAATAGAGGCTGCGTTCAATATATCCAGGATTCCTCTTGACAAATACCTAAACTGGCTTGAGCCACCACCCAGAAACCTGGGAAAATTAAACATGACCTCAGCACTGAGTTTCCCCCCTCTCAAGCACTCCAAGACTGTGTACATACAAGGAAATCTTTATTAGGGGAAGGGAACAGAAACATAAATTTGGGAAAACCCAGTAACAAAATATACATAAATAAAGAGTAAAATATCCTTCCAGTAACTTGGCAGTCTATCTAATTTCCTTCCCATTCACTAGTAAGAATGTCCACAATATGATAGTCTCTTGATCTTACCCATCCACCAACCCCAACTCATTGTTTGGATCAGCAAGTAGTAGAGTGCAAGTATTTCTTTACAGTTCCGTCTCCAATCCCAAGACAGCAGCTTACCTGGTCTACGTGGAAGCACCGCTTCCTAACCCAGCTAGTGATTCAACTTTATTAAGATGTTGGGGAAGCAAGGTCTCACCAGAATCGAATCGAATCCACGCCACACTGCTCTGCTACATAATCTCTCACTTTTACAGTCTTTTCCCCACTACCCCCAAATCCAAGTTTATGTACAGTTATGGTGATTCTTCAAGTGTCACTAAAGAAATTTTGGGTAAGTAGCCTATGCATATAAAATACTCTAGGGCAGCATTTTTTTCCTTTTCACCAGTAGAGGGATAAAAAGTGCTTTTCTCGCTGGAGTTTCTGACCATAGGGTTTACGCTTCTATTCCATGAACACTATTAGAAAACACACAGAACTCTGACAAACTAAAGGTTATCCTAGGACTACATTCCTTATTAAATCCTTACTGTACATTTAGTAAAATATGGCCTATGCCCTCCAGTCCAGCCAAGCTGAACGTGGCACAAGACTGGAAAAATCTCTCTGCTCTCACAACTCCTGGTTATAATCTCATCCGTGCAGCAGTCCTATCTCAAGTCAGAAAGCGGAGATGAGGGCTGAAAATGGGGAATTAAAATAAATCAATATATGATCACTTTTAGTCTGTTTCTTAAAACAACATTAAGTTTAAATTTTGAAAGGTAGACTGGGTAGTGGGAACAACAGCTAAAAGAGGTCTGTATTCCATATACTAGGAGTGTCTAGCTAACAGCTTACTGCAGCTCCACTTTTCTCCTCCCTCCCACCAAGTTCTATCTATTTTGATATTTGATACTTGCAAATTGCATTCACACAAGGCCACATTTCGGCTTTGACAAAAGGCCCAGGCCCAGCTCCCAGGGCCAAGTGATTGTGAGAATTTCAGCTTTCATTTTTTAAAAGTAATTTTCTAGCCACATGGTTAGTGAAAAAATCTGGAAAACATGACTCCTAAAGTCTTTTATTTAAAAAAGGCAAATGCAATAAAAATCTAATATAAATATAATCAAATTCCTAAGATCTGCATTCTTTTAGCATCTGCCCTGTAACTGATATTATTGTGCGTGCAAATCTGGTTGCCCCGTCTCAAAAAAGATATATTGGGATTGGAAAAAGTACCGAAAAGGGCAACTAAAAATGATTAGGGTTATTGAAAAATAGGGAGCAGATCCTCAAGGAATCCATTTTGAAGAACATGGAGGAGAGGAAGGTGATCAGGAACAGTCAGCATGGATTCACCAAGGGCAAGTCATGCCTGACCAACCTGATTGCCTTCTGTGATGAGGTGACTGGCTCTGTGGATGTGAGGAAAGCGGTGGAAGTGATATACCTCGACTTTAGCAAAGCTTTTGATATGGTCTCCCACAGTATTTTTGCCAACAAGTTAAAGAAGTATGGGTTGGATGAATGGACTATTAATGGACTAGAAAGTAGGGATGTAAAGATGTGTTTAATTAAGAATCTAAAAATAGAATGCTTAAATGGTTAAACACACGAGGGGGGGACTACCAAGTGAAAGTTGCCTAACTGTGGCTCCCGCCTGCGGTGCGTGCAGAGACATAGCTGGGTAGCTCTCACTCACGGGGAGCTGAACCGAGCCCAGCTGCGGCTCTCCACCCCCGCACTCTGCACATGTGGTGGGAGCTGCGGTGAGCAGCTCTTGCTCAAGGGAAATAGAGCTCAACTACCACTCCCATTTTAAATGGTTATCCGCTCTTTAACACATTTAAACAGCTGATTACCATTTAACCATTTAAACATTTAGGCTTTTACATCCCTAATAGAAAGCTGGCTGGATCATCAGGCTCAACAGGTAGTGATCAACGGTTCGATGTCTAGTTGGCAGCCGGTATCAAGCAGAGTTCCCTAAGGGTCAGTGCTGAGGCCATTTTTGTTCAACATCTTTATTAATGATCTGGAGGTTGGGGTAGATTGCATCCTCAGCAAGTTCACAGATGACACTAAGCTGGAGGCAGTGGTAGATATGATGGAGGGTGACCTAGACAATTGGAGGATTGGGCCAAAAGATATCTGATGAGGTTCAACAAGGATAAGTGCAGAGTCCTGCACTTAGAATGGAAGAATCTCATGCACTGCTACAGTCTGGAGACCGACTGGCTAAGCAGCAGTTTGGCAGAAAAGGACCTGGGGGTTACGGTGGACAAGAAGCTGGATATGAGTCAGCAGTGTTCCCTGGTTGCCAAGAAGGCTAATGGCATATTGGGCTGCATTAGTAGGAGCATTGCCAGCAGATCAAGGAAAGTGATTATTCCCTTCTATTCAGCACTGGTGTGGCCACATTTGGAGCACTGTGTCCAGTTTTGGGCCCTCCCACACCCACTACAGAAAGGATGTGGACAAATTGGAAAGAGTCCAGCAGAGGGCAACAAAAATGATTAGGGCACTGGAGCACATGACTTATGAGGAGAAGCTGAGGGAATTCGGCTTATTTAGTCTGCAGAAGAGAAGAATGGGGGGGGAGATATCATAGCCGCTTTCAATTACTTGAAGAGGGGTTTCAAAGAAGATGGAGCTAGGCTGATCTCAGTGGTGACAGATGCCAGAACAAGGAGCAATGGTCTCAAGTTGCAGTGTGGGAGGTCTAGGTTGGATATTAGGAAAAAAAGTTTTCCATTACGAGGGTGGTGAAGCACTGGCTTACCTAGGAAGGTAGTGGAATCTCCTTAAAGATTTTTAAGGCCCAGCTAGACAAAGCCCTGGCTGGGATGATTTAGTTTGGGTTGGTCCTGCTTTGAGCAGGGGATTGAACTAGATGACCTCCTGAGGTCCCTTCCAACCCTAATCTTCTATGATTCTATGGAAAAGTTTCCATATGACGAGGGATTAATAAAACTGGAACTTTTAAGCTTGGAAAAAAGACAACTGGGGGGGACATGATAGAGGCTATAAAATCATGACTAGTGTGGAGAAAGTAAAAAAGGAAGTTTTATTTACTCCTCATAACATTAATTAATAGGCAGCAGGTTTAAAATTAACAAAAGGAAGTATTTCTTCTCACAATGCACGGTCAACCTGTGGAAACCCTTGCCAGAGGATGTTGTAAAGGCCAAGACTATAGCAGGATTAAAAAAAGTACTAGATAAATTCATGGAGGATATGACTATGATTCATCAATGGCTATGAGCCAGGACAGACAAGGATTGCTATTTGCCAGAGGCTGGGAATGGGTGACAGGATGGATTACTTGATGATTACTCTTCATTCCCTCTGAAGCACCTGGCATTGGCCACTGTTGGAAGACAGGATACTGAGCCAGACAGACCCTTGGTCTGACCCAGTATGGCCGTTCTTATGTTCTTATGTGATGGGTCTGCTAAGCTGGATACTGCAACTCCCATCAGCCCTCTTTCGACTCCACAACCTCTTCCTCCTGGCCAAGTAATGGGAAAAGTCCTGCACCAAGAAATGACTGGGCTCTGTTTGGAAGTGTCAGTCACCTAGCAAGCCAGGAACTGCCGCGTGGCAAATAGGGAAAATAGAGAAAATAGAAAAGCTGAATTCAGAGGTAAATCTCCAGGAACCATATTCGGAGCAGAGTATGGAACAGACTGCCAGATATTACAGCCAGGTGCAGGTCTATATGGGACTTATGGTGGAGCAGCAGTCTCTGGGCAGGAAGTTAGTGCAAGGGGGTCACAATGAGAAAAACTAACTGAGCCTGGGTAGTAAACCTGCAAGCTCCTATTTGCTTGGAAATGGAATAGAGACTGAAGCGTAGAGGTCACCCCAGTCACTAGCCCTGAAGAGCCCAGACTATCAGTTGGAGCCCCCAAGACCCAAACATTTACTCCTATTGCTTTGAACTGTAATTGCTTACTTTTCTGCCAGCCTAGTAAAATACCCTTACACTTAGCTACGTGTCTGAGTGGTTACTGGGACCCACCAGGGCTAGTGCCTACAAGGCCTAGCTGCTGAAGCACCAACAGTGCTTCCTCTGAGTCATGGAACACCTGGCAAGCAACTGGAATCTTAGGAGTTTGGTGTATGGAGCTAACCTAATAATTACAATTTTTTACTCATGATTTTTGAGCCCTTGGTGTTGGCAATACTGGCTATTTATCCACAGGACAGAATCAAGGCCACTGCATTATTTCCACAGCATCCCATGAATCCACATGATGTAGACAAATACTAAACATTGCATGTAAATCAGATTTTGCATTAATTTATGGACATAATTTGCCTTTTTTCCTCAACAGTATCACACCAAATAATGGGGGATAAGGGGAGATTTTCTAATTCTAGACACATGTTCACATCACATCCATTTGGGAAATTCCGATAACTCGCAAATGGAGAACACGTAGATCTTGTTGGGGGGTAGGAACATACCAGACACTCCTAATTTAGCATCTGGCCCTGCACCTGAGAAAATTACTGAAATTCAATGACATAACAATTATACACAGTCTCATTGAAGCTAACGGTTATTGCAGAAATGCATAATCCCAATAGAAGGCTGTACCAGCAGACGTTGTACTAAATCTGCAGATAAAGCATTGTTTTTATACCTGTACTAAAATCTTTTAAATAAATGTGCAGCTTGTGAGATCAGAAATGAGCATTTTGAATGCTGGAGTGACAAATGGAAGCCTCATTGTTAAAGCCTGGGTCAAAGAGACAGTTCACCACAATCGTCATCCCAATTACTATCACACACGGCAGTACTCCCAGCCTGATAGATAGACAGAACAAGCTGCAAAGTGTGAACAATCATTTTCTCGAATGAGGCATGTCCGAAATTGGCTGAAAGAAAAAAAATTCCTCTCAGTTATATTACCTTTTTTCTAATTCTGTGCAGTATACCGAAACTGAACTATCACACAATAGACTCTGGACAACATGGCTATTATTGAAAAGTACAAAGATAAAGAGCTCAAACTTCCCTTTAAATTAACTTTTGTCACTTTGGGAATGAGCACTGTCAAATGAGATTCTGTTGTAACATGAATTTTAAAGTAAACTATATCATATTTTCTGAGGAAAAAACAAGGCACTCAGAAAGTTCTAAATAAAATCTTGTAGTGTAGTTTCAGGTTTTCAAATAAAATGGTAGTATACCCTATTTTACCATCACAGATTTTACCACCTCATATTCTCCCATAGTTTAGTATACACAGATCAGCTAACAAATCTATAGACAAGTGTTTCTCAATTGGTTGATCGTGACCCTCAGGAGATCACTAAAGAGTGTTGAAAATTGTATTACATTCTAGAGCAAAGAAAAATCTCACTTTTCTATTCCCCTCACACTTTTATCCCTCAAGGTCAATATTCTGTCATCCTCTTGAAACACACACAAATTATATAGGCCTGTCATTGACACATTTTTTACTCTTACATTTACAGTAAACCTTTTCAACACTCTTTAGTGATCTCCTTACAGTAAATGTAAGAGGGTCATGAACATTTTTGATTTTGAATAAGGGATTGCCAGCCTGAAAAGGTTGAGAAACACTGCAGTAGACCATCTCTATTATGCCTATATTTCTGCAGCTTCCAAATTCCTGCATTTTCTCTTAGTCACTGAAACTAAAAGATAAAAACAGACTAGTACTTACCAGTATGAATTTTTCCTGTGTATGGAATGTGGGAACCTCATCAAATGTGACATGACACAGTAATTTTAAATATAAATTCTTTTCAAGTAAAATACCATTACTATTACATTTTCATTCTGAAACCTTATTGGTTTGACATGTTATCTAGATAAAAGAAGAGGAAACAAACCAGTCTGGAAAAAAACGGCAACTTCTGAAACCAGATGTGTTGACTGCTGCAAGTATGGAAATAAAGTGCTACTCATGCAGTTCACTAATTATGTTAGGTATTAAATCTCATAAAATAGTAACGTGTAAACTGAGGCTAGAGAACAAAAAGAAAAACATACTTGCAAAAAGAGATGGTAAAAGCAAAGTTAATTATAAGCAGAAGAAATATATAAGGTCTCTGAGAATTTTTATACCTCATTATATACAAGTGAAAGCCAAAATAATAAAGATCAGATCAACATGTGCTAATTTACCTACTCTCTTACTAAAGACCTTGGATGAGATCATCAACCCCATCCCCTCAGCCCTTTACACCACCTTAAGAGGGCCAAAGCAGCATAAATGTACCTGAGGTGAAGCACAAAATCTCAGACCTAGAGAAAAGCATAGATAGACCTGATGCAAAAGAGATTGTAATAACTAAGACCCCAAAATGATTAGTTATTGCTATTTTAGAATTGGCCGGGCATCCAGGCTTTTTAGAAAAGATAGGACAGAGAGCAGAGAGAATAAAAAAATATCAAATCTAACAGGGTTTCTTCAGACTTTCCAAATAGACCAAGACTCAGAGTTTCTGCAGCCTTTCACAAGAGTGTACTACCAGTGCAACTAAAGAGACTTTCCTTTTAACCTGCATGTGGATGAATGAATTGAGATATAAAAATATTAAGATATTATATTATGTTGCCAAATATAGTAAAGGGAAAAATAGGGAACCAGGCTGAAGAAACAATTGTGATTAAATGGAGTTGTATGTGTAACAGGGAAGTTGACTATAAGTGATACAGCTTTGGGCAACATATTGCAAACTTTTATTACAGGGTTTACTCAATGAGCAGTTCTGTTAGGAAAAGAAAGATGATGCATTCATACTGATTTCTTTTAGTTTAGTGACAAAATGAAGATGTAAGGTTGATGTTTGCAATCAGGCACGCTTACACTATCAAATTAGTGAAATACACGTGTGCTAAAAGAGGCAGTAACTTAAAGGAACCAAAACAAAATAGTATGTAAGAACACTTGATCACAGAGTGGAATAATCAGAAATGTAACTGTTGGGGGAATAAGGCACAGATGTAGCTCAGCCATAGATACAAAGGTCCCACCATTGCTGTTAATACAAGGAGAACAGAAATGGAATATTTATATAGCTGTTCCGGCCTGCTGGAGAACAACAGTTCTTGAAGTGACTTTGCATTGTATAATGGACAGTTAAAACAAGTTCAAAGAATGTGGAAAAACTTTGTATAAATGATATGACCTTTAAACAGGACATTTCAGCAGCTAGCAGAGTGTTGATGGAGTATGACAGGGTGCTGGCAGAGCACTGAGGGTTAAGCCAGCCCCCTGCCCCTGGAGCCCTAATTAAATGGGGAATGGAACCAGCTGAATGAGCCTGGGGGGGGCGGGGCCCGGGGAGGCACCTAATGAGAAGCAGCTGTGAGGCATATTAGACAGGCCTTATAGCAGGGGGACACCCACTAGGCTGACTAGAGGCTCACTAAAAGAAGGAAGTAGGAGCTGTAGCTGGAAGGGGTGAGAGGGAGAAACCTCAGGTAGAGGTGAGCTGCCCTGATCTAGTGATTGAGCCTGAGTAGCCCCAGGCCAGAGACTGTTGCTGTAAATAGTTGGTGGTGGGAAGACAAGACTGTAAATAAAGAGTACTAGTAGGAGTATGAAGCTGTATCTGCATGTGGTTTGTGGAAGAAGCCTGTAGCAGCAAGAGGGAAGCATGGACCCCTCTACACGTGGGGTCTTGTCTGGGACCAGAAGCCAGCGAACATGGTTAGTAGTGCAAAGATGGAGGAGACCCTGTAATGGCTGGTGAAACAGCAGAAACAGATGCAGCAGGCTATGCAAAATTTCCAGCAGTCGGAGAGACAGGCCTTGCTCACCTGGTAGGCTCACCAGCAGAAAAGCCTGCAGGATTTTATTCTGGAGCAGACCAGTGCTAGCAGCAGCTACGGTAGCAAATGGTGAGCCCTGCGGTGTGGGATGGCAGGCCCCCTCCTCAGTCTGGGACTATGTAAGAGGGGCCCAGCAGATGACCTGGATGCCTTCCTGGGTACACTTCAGTGAGTAGCCATGGCTGCGGGGCGGGACAGAGCCATCTGGACCCTACGGTTGGCACCGTACTTGGCCAATGAAGCTCAGGCAGCTTATATGGCCTTAAATGAGGAGCAAGCTAGGGACTGAGGCGGTAAGAGCAGTCGTCCTTGATAGGGTCAGCCTGTCGGCTGAAAATCCCACCAGAAGATGCAAGTGGCTGGGAGTGTGCGGCCCCAAGCCTTTGCCCAGAGACTTATGGACTGGGGCACCCACTGGCTGAGACCTGAGGTCCACACCAAAGGGAAGGTAATGGACATGATAGTCCTCGAACAATTTTTACATAGCCTGCTGGAAAGTGTGCAGGTGTGGGTTAGGTGGTATCTACCAGGGACAGTAGATGTGGCAGTCAAACTCACAGAAGCGTACGTGGAGACAGATTTGCCCCAGAGGGAAGGTCCACTGGACCAGGGCAGGACTGGAAGCCCAGGGCTCTAACCCTCGGGAAGGGCCTGGAGTGGAAAAGGGAGGAGCCCTGAGCAGCTGCAAGTGGAGCCAGGGCAGCTGGTCTGCTGGTAATGTGGATGGCCAGGGCATAAGAAAAATGGCTTCCCCCCCTCCCCAGATGACGTGGCTTTGCTGAATTTTGTGGTTGCACTAAGGTTGGAGGGCGAGCCAAGGCCCTGAAGTTGTCCACCATCCCTGTGAGGATGGGGAGAAAGTCCCCCAGGGGTCCGGTGGATACGACCACTGCTTGCTTGCTTGTTTGAGGGGGGCTGCTGAAGCCACAATGGATACTCTCGGGGAGGAGAAGACAGCTCGAAATGTATCCCATGGGGCCAGGAAGTCCTGCGTGGTGGCCCAAGTGTCCCTGGAGATGCAGGGCAGATTCTACTGGAAGTGGGTTGAGGTAGTAAAGGGCCTACGATACCCAGTAGTGCTAGGCATGGACTGGTGCCCTTTCCCTAGAGGGAAAATCAACCAGAGGGTGAAAAGGGGAGAGGTTCCCAGAAGGAGGGGAGAGCCTCAGGAGTTAAGGAACCCCGACAAAGACCCTAGACAGCAGAGCATGGAAGAAAAGGAGACTGGGAGAATGGCTAACCCAGGTCCTGTGGAAAAGGGAGATGGGCTAGCGCACCCCTACCAGTGCAACCCCTGATGGGTGGCCCCGAGAAGCCTGAGATCCTGGAAGTCCTGGGGGAGGTCAGGATGGAACCTGAACTCCCTCAGAGATGGGGGGCAAAAGGGGGAGAGCAGGGTAGTGATTGGTGTGACAACCTATGGGGGCAGCTGCAGAGTTGTGGGGCCACCTGGCCCCCATGCAATGCACTTTCTGCAGCTGTGGGGTAAAAGAACAAAAAAAGGTAGCCCCTGCAAGTCACCCCATAGAGGGGGTGGCCCTTCTCTGCTCGAATCCTCCAGGGAGAGGACAGATGGGGCAGGGATTAGTGAACCTGGCAGTTCATAAGCAGGGAGATGTGTGACAGGGCTGGCAGAGCACTGATGGTTAAGACAAGCCCCTGCCACTGGAGTCCTAATTAAACTGGAAATGGAACCAGCTGAGTGAGCCTGCAGGGTCTGGGCTAACGAGGAGCAGCTCATTAGACAGGCCCTATAAAAGCTATAGGAAGGAGCTCAGGGGCTGACCAGAGGCTCACTGAAGGAAGGAAATAGGAGCAGTAGCCAGAAGAGGTGAGAGGCCTTCCTGAGAGGGAGAAACTGGAGGTGAGCTGCCCTGATCTGGTGGCGGAGACTGTGGCCCCTGACTTGGGATTGTATCTGTACATAGTTGGTGGTGGGAAGACAAACCTGAATGAAGAGCACTAGTGGGAGCACAAAGCTGCATCTGTATGTGGTTTGTGGGAGAAGAATCCCGGAGCAGCATGGGGGAAGCATGGACCCCTTTACATGGAGAAACTGCAACTTGACCAAGCATAGCATGTAAGGTTGGCTATGGGATGTTCCACAAAGGAGTCCATGGAAAGTATTTGTGGAGATAAATTGCTGACTGAAGCAAACCAGCCAGTGTTCAATGTATTTCCTAAGGTGGTTGTACCAAGAGCTATGGCCTAACACGTTTTACACAAGCTAGTGTGCAAGATGTTTTGCACCAAGATTCTGGAAAATTCTAACCCCAGTTGCAAGAACTCCAAGATGATGCCTTGTTCCCTGATTGGATGGTGAAAAGACTATTCTCATTTTGGCTGGATATTACAAATATTTAGCAGAACTATGGGTCACCATCTGACTGGTCTGCGACAGCATCTCCAGGAAGAGGAACTAAGTTGGACCACCCAGAAGAAATGGGATAAAAGGGCTTGTCCCCTTCATCCCATTGTTTCCCAAAAGCCAAACAAACTTGGAAGACTGACATTCTGAGCCAACCACTTGGGAGTTCTGGTGACATCAAGTACCTGAGACAGTTAAAGGTGTCTATCCATTTTCCAGCATTTTGGGTGCCTGCTAGTGCACCAAGAAAAGTCTCTAGTCATGTCCATCCTCCAATCCACCTGTGTGCAATGTCAGCTTCTGTTGATAATAATAACTGAGCTGATGGCTAAGCAAATATCTGGTTATCAGGAATACAGACTCTCTTGGGTGACAACCCAAATCAGTTAACTGACCATCTCCTGAAACTGGGTACCTGGTTATGCATGGGCTGGGATGGGACAGGAACAGGAAGCTTTATACTCAGTGGTGTCCAATCAGCAGTCTGCTGTTAGTCATCTCACCCTGCTGAGTCAGTGGGTGTAGCTTCTCCTGGTGGAATATTAGCAACAGTACCCTTAACTTGGGGTTTTGTGGTACAGCAGATAAGGTGCTTACTTTGCAGCACTCTAGGCCTGAGTTGGAGACTTAATGCCTGATGCAGACAACTTTTCAAGTTCTTTATGCGTGCAGAGATGAAAGAAGTATGCAAGCCTCTTGAATATCACTCAGTTTACACAATTTATCCTAAACATAGCTATGTTAATCGGATCTTGGGGTTAATAAACTTGGTGGGAAGTAAAGTTAAAAGGCTGACTGCTATAGATCCACGGGTATGGAGACCTTACTGAACCGGTATATAAGCAATTGTCTTGTGCTTTAATTTTGGGTTGCTTTTCCTCTATTAGCAACAGCAGAGCTCATAACCAGTTGGCACAAGTGAGGCCTTATTCTGAGGGACATTTAGTCAAAAGTCTAAACAAAGTCCCTTCCCAAAATAGTGGTTAAGCATCAGTTATTTTCTATTATATTTGATTCTGAAAACCTGGATGGTTATCAACCAATTTTTTTGTTAGCAAAATTGTAGTCCAATACTATTTTTACCTCTTTATAGCCTATACTAATAGATGCTTTTGTTAAGGATAGTTACTGAAACTGAAAATATCCTAGGGTGTAAAACAAATTTTACCTTTCTTATCTTGCTTACAATGTTCATAGTGTAATTAAGATAACATAGATTATTGTAGGCATGCAATCAGGTCCTTATGGATTTTCAAGCTTGCAAATTTGTCTGACACATTCCCAGAATCCTCTCAGGTCCCTAATCCATAGGTGAAGACCGTGCTTTGGCAGATTTGAAAGTCAACAAAGACATTTATTTTGTCCCTTAGACCTTTTTCCTTAAGCGTTTGCCCAGGTACTCTGTGTTCTGCACTAGCTGCGTGTTTCTGTTATTTGGATCCAGAAATCCCTAAATGGCTTCACGCTGTCTGACTTGAAGGAATGCCTCATCCCCTGTGCCATATTACTACAGATAAATGGAAGCTCTCAAGTTTGATCACTCCCCGTTTAAAAGACAGGGAGCTAATAGCAAAATGTTCTCCGTGTAGGGTTGTCTGCTCTTGCAGCAGGGTCTGCAGGTCTGGGCTCAAACCAAGCAGGGAGCTGCTCCATAGCAATCTATTTACCAAGAGTGTGGCATGTGCTGTCTAAGCACCAGCCAACATAAGGGGTGGCATGGAAGCTGCAATGCCCTAGGAGTAGCAACAGAGGCATGGTGATTTAAAGTAACAAACCATAAATAGACACCCATCAATCAAGGACTACAAAGCTCCCTACCATCCATCAAGCCCCTCCTTCTCCAAAGGCCTTGGGGCTTAACACTGCCTTTGCCTTATGCAATGGAAATGCAGGGAAGCAAAGAGGAGGGAGAGAAGCTGCCCTTGGTTGAGCCATGAAATGGCTCCCCAGACTCTCAGCCCTGTGATCAGGGAGAGAACATGGCTGCACCTTATCTGCTCCATGGAACAAATGGGCAGAGAAGGGCAGTTACGCAGTAGATAGGGGTCTTTTTTTATATATTTTAAAAATATATATAAGCTTGAATATACTGTGTCCATTTTCACAGAGTTTAAGGCCAGAAGGGACCACTCAATCACCTAGTTTGACCTCAATGAAGGTACAGAGAACAGAAGTGACTTGCCCAGGGTTACGCAGCAAATCAGTGGCAGAGCCAGCAATAGAATCCAGGACTGCTGACTCTCAGCCTAATGACCTATATGCAGCACCACATATTGCTAGTTCAGTAAATGAAATTCAGATATGCTGCCCAGCATATTTTCTGACATAGGGATACTCAGAGTTAGCCTTTGAGTCCTGTGGCACAGAAGTTATGGCCCCCCTTTTTTATTTAAAAGTGAAAATAGCTCTAAATAATAAATAAAAGTATACTGACATGAACTGATCCCTATGACTGAAAGGAGAAAGTAACTGGGCTCCATTTCTGCAGCAGAAAGCTAGGAAGACATAAAATACCACACACGGTTGTAACATAAAACTGAGTTGCTAAGTTTGGTATGTATTCCAACACATCATTTCTCCCACTCTCTCTAAAATCTTTAGGCCAGCCCTGTGTATAGCAGTGTGACTCTGGTGAACAGGAATCCGTTATAGTTAGTGTTTTGCAGGAATGGGCAGCAAACACTTGTTTCGAAGCTGAATTCAAGGTCTGTTCTGGGTACAGGACAAGAATCCAGAGGTTGGAATTTTCTGCTGCTTCTCTGAGCAACAGAAATGAACATACCCAACCATCTGCTGGTGAATTCCTGCTGTTTGATGCCAGTTCTGGCAAGGCCCAGCCTGGGGACACAGTGCATCCTCCAGCATTTTAACCAAGCATCCTGTGAACTTGGGAGGGACCTGCATGGCTGTGTGTGCAGTGGGAAGGGCTCCCTTTTCCCAGCCTTGCACTCCAGCATACCCCAGGGCAGGAATTAGCCCTCAGTTTGTAAAGACTTTCAGCATATTTGAAGAGGACAGCACAAGGTAAAATGTATTTTTATTTATTTAGAACACCACACACTCAATTGGTATCCACTGACATAGCTGAAGTAAATAGAGCTGCACTGATTTACTGCAGCTGACCACTGTGTTAATTCTGGGGGAAATCAATAGATCAAACAGCAAACTTCCCTATTTTATTTGCTTGTTTTTTTACTACTTCTACATACTACAGCATTACTTAGAAATGATGTGAAACTTCCTAGTGCAACTCAATATCACAACTATCAATACTTTAATAAGCCAGAGAGTCATAATTCCAAATTCCACTTTGGAAATCACTTGAAGCTATTTTGATAATTTGGTTTCTAGAGGAAATAATTTTTCCTGACCTGTTGGCAATTACTGCACGAAGGTAGAGAGGTTTAGGCTGGACCACTGGGATTTGCTATAGTGCACTTCAATCTTGGTGAAGATCTATGCTATGAACAGTTTCTGAGAAATTTCTCAAGAGATGTCAACTAAGCATGCCAAAGGCTAACCTCTTCTTTTGTGATTTGTGACTTCTATTTGCATGATTTCACACTTAATCCACTGTGTGGACTGTCAAATGGATGATGTAACTCAGAATTAGCAGTCTAGTGTGTGAAGATTGATTGGAAAAGCCTAGAAATCAATTTAAGGTGACACTCACATGAAAGCTGAAGCTTAATTTTCTGAATGAAACCAGATATACTCAGCAAAGTGTAGTTTTAGTCCTATTTTTTTTCATTAACAAGTAGTATCTCTTGTCATATTCAGAGGTAGCTCTTTGACCTACTTATGCCCATATATATTAATCACTTGTAAAGGTAATATAAATTTTCCTTATTTTACACTTGTTGGACTTTTACAAACAGTACTGCATTTTAAATCCCTCAAGACTTTAAAAGGCTAATAAGGCACCTATAATCTAAATAACACAGCAAAATTCCTTCCCTTCCTAAACTAAACTTCTCCCTTGAGTCTAGTCCTATAAGAGGATGAGCACCTTCATAAAGTCACTGGTAGCTCAGTACTCAGAAGATTTGGCCCCTTTCTCCAAATTCACTCATTGCTCAAAAATAGGTACAGCATCTGTAATACAACTGTATCTACAGCTGTTCATTCAAAATGTTTTATGCCACTTATTATACTCAAATTATTAGCAACTGCCACAGAGGATATTCCAAATGACTGGTATGTGTGGTTTTTTTTTTTAATTTATTTTATTTCTACAAGAATCTGACTTTCTTTTGCAGCTCAAAGATGTGTAGGACTTGCAACAACGGAGCTTATGTGAAAAGGTCAGCTAGTGTTTCACATTTTCCATCTGTGTGTAGTTTTCTCTGCTATTTTCAATATTTGCTAAACTGGGAGTTAAAATTGTGAAGAAGGTTAAAATGATGGATCTGCATTCTCATGAGTTTAGCTATAGCATCAATGCACTTCATTTCAAATATAAGGTGAAACATGACAACTGATATGTAGAAATTGTCTTTAATACTAGTGGGAAATGTCATTTATCAAATAAAGCAGTGTTTTATAACTCCATGTCCACTTATGTGCCTTGAGTGACAATAGCTGATTAGCATCACAGCTCAGAAAGAACTCCTGTAATTCACTTAGGAGGAGCTAAATGGTTACTAGGAGTATAAAGGTTTTCTTAATATTTGGAAGTTCTTGCATATTTTTAATTATATCAAAAGATGTCCCTCCCTGCTGAATGTTATTCTTATTATAATATCAGTTTGTCTTTAAATTACATGTACAAAAAAGAATCCAAATTCTATAATAGGTATAATGGCAAGGAACAGATAATTTATATGACCCAGGAAAGAAGTCTATCTTTGCTGTAATCTACTGATGATTTAACAGGACTGGGAATCATGACTCAAAGGTCTCAACCCTAATTTAACACTGTTTTCTCTAGAGCTAACACTAAGCATGTATCAATAATATAAGGAAAATAATCCAAACCTATTAGATCAATAGATGAGCCAGAGCTGCAAAATTCAGATCTGCAGTTTGAGAATTCCCAAATGGCAGGAGTGTTGGGTTCCAGAGTTTTGGTTTAGTCAGTTTTAGAGAATGGAACCATTCATTGTAGTTTGAATGTGTGATCTGGACCACGTGCACCAAAGTTCAGTGATGCTCAGATCAAATGGCCTGGTTTGGACCCATCTCTAATTAATCATTTTAGGGTGACCTAAACTTAGAGCATTTTCAGATTTCAAATCTTTATTTTTTTTTAAATTTATTAGTCTAAAGGACAAAGTTGGAAATGCAGAACATCAGCTGATGTAAATTGGCATAGTTGCATTGACTTACTTGGTGTTGCACCAATTTACACCAGCTGAGCCTCTCATTCATGGTATTTTAAAAAGGAGTAATTCTACCTCTCTGCCCTTCACTCTGCACACTACTTGTCCTAGTCTGTTTTACATGTTTTGTTGAATGACATACCCTTGATTCTGAATCTAGGATTGGCATATAATATTTGAAAAATGGACAGCATTAAGATAAATATTGGGTTGTGATTCTCTGGCTTCTGTTGGAATGCTGGGCCCAACTCAATCCCTTCAGCGAAGAACAAGTTCTCTCTAACTCTCTTGCACTCAGTCCCTGGCATCATTCCAGAGGAACTCAACTGCCTTAATGGTTCAGAGAGATGCACAGTAGCATTGTCAGGGAGAGGACCACACACCAATGCAGCCATTACTGTACTCTGAAACAAAGCATGGCCTGTGCTGCCTTCCTTTCTGCCCTGCTGGTTTCTGTCCAATACCCTCTGCAGAAGAGTTTGGGGACCCTGAGCACCACCCCACCCTTCTTAACAAATATAGCAGTGTCAGCAGCAGCGTTATGGTTAAACTTGTTTTTCAAGGATGTTTCACGCTTTTTATGAAATCTGGGAAGGTGACCATATTAGCCCTGACCATATCTCATTACTCATTTTTAAATGTTTTCATTTATAGATAAGCATGTTCTGTTTTTAATGTGGCTGGTACATGTATAAAATGTTTAAATCACATTAAACATACTCAAAATATAAAATCCTTTATGTTGGTACCTGGCACCAACCATATCAACCAACTGTATCAAACTCTAGCTCTCGCTATCAAGGGAGATTGCTCTTCATGAAAGGATGATCTCATGGGTGCGTCAAATGAAGTTGCATAATTAGTAAATATCTTCTTCATCTGTTACTTGCAACTTGAGAGCTCTTCTCATCTTTGATAGCATTAAGACTAACATCTCATTGTTTACATTACTTCAGTCAATATGCTTACTAGCTTACCCAGTTTCTCTCTCTCTCCCTCTCTCCCTCCCACTAAACAGATTCTAACCAAAAAACTGCAGAGTCAGCTTTTCCATGCAAGATCATGCTGTGTGTGTGTGTGTGTGTGTGTGTGTGTGTGTGCGCGCGCGTGTGTGTGTGTGTATGTGTATATATATGTGTGTGTGTGTGTGTGTGTGTGTGTATATATATATATAGTGTAGCTGGAAGCTACACATCAATGCTTCCCTGTTCAGTGCTCTGTAGTTATGTCATTTGCACCTTTCTTTTTCTAAGTGAATTTGTTCTTGTGTTTTGTTTTTTTCTTTGCTGAAGCACGAGGTGACCTTGTGATTTAAAGAAATTTGTCTTGACCATGAGACATTATCCTGTATTCCATTTTCTTGCGAGAGTTTATGAAGGTTAAACCTAATAAGCTCCAGAAATATAAAACTTCACAAGTTAGAATGTGAATGCTCCTGTATGTCATGCACACAGATGAAAGGGCTGACAGCTACTTAAGGGGCTATGCAGCCCAGAGTTGAAGCACCAGCTTCTGGTTTTAGAGCTATTTTTAATATGCTGTAACGGGATACATTTAATTAGACCAGTGTCCGTACTTTATTCTTCACTGTATATTTTGAAGTTAGTATTGTTTTTCAAAAACTAAATTTCAGCTTACTAGAAAAGAAAATTGCTTACCACTAATAACGCTTGTGAAGATATCACATGACTTAGACTCTCGGTCGGTTCTGTTGGAAGCACCCTGTCCAAGAATTCTCCTACCTTTTAGGACTCTAGTAGTTGAGCCTCCACCTGAATCCCTCCATTCCAATTGGCAATGTCTAGGTCCCCCTTAAAACTATCCAGTAAGTTCTTGAACATATAGGAAGCAAAAATTCCCCTGAATACACAGTGGAAACAAACACTCAAGAGCTATCTGACAGGATGAATAAAAAATAACATAGAGTATAATGTAGGTTATCATGGGGGTGAGTGGAAGTCTTGTGTAGTCTTCAAAAGAAAAACAATTACACGTGAACAATTTTCTTTACTTGAAAGACAGGCTAGATTTTTGCATTACACTCCAGCCCTCTCACACCAGGGGAGCACTACAAAGGAACCAGCGTCTAACCATAATTCACCAACTAAGAATTCCCCTAATGGGAGGGAACTCTTCAGTGGAGGAATGCTGGCAGAACCATTTCCTGCCCCAGCTGTGCTGATTGCAGTGTAGAGGGTGCTGGGGGAGGGAGACAGTGTGGTGGAATTCTTCTCCATTTTTATGCTGATCATCCATTGGCATAAGGGTTAGCACTTAGGTCCCTTAGGATTTGCACTTTCCCCCTCTATAGTAGAAGGATTTGTGGAATACAATGAACACAGTGGGCCTTGGTTTCCTTTATCTCTGTATACTGACCTGAACCTTTTCACCAATATCCTTCTCCAGAAAAAAGGGAGGTGGTCTAGCTTCTGCACCTCATATGAATAATACATGTATGCAACCATGGATATCTAATTCAAAACAGTTCTTGCCACCATAATTCCTGCAGCAAAGGTTGCCAAACCAATACCCTGCAAAGCCCTCTTTTCCATCTCCTGTCTTACTTCTTGGGAAGAGAATTAATTAGTGCAAGCACTAGTCTATTATATATTATAGTAACACCAAGGAACCCCATTGTTCTAGCAGCTGTACAGACCAGACAGCCAAAGTAGCTTACAATGTAATTATAAGGCAAGAGACAACATGTGGATACAGCCAGACTGACAGGAGAGTACAAGGGAACAATAGAGGTCAGCATTATGGGCAGTAGTGTCAGCACACCAGCAGCCTAGCCATTGTCAGGTTTTTATTCTGAAGTTTGAACCATCCTTTAGACATAAAAACCTGGCACTTCCCAGCCCTCAATCCCAGCATTGCACTGATACGCTCTCCTTCCATTAGAATCCAGTGTGATGGCCGGTGCTCACTGGCTGCATTGCCTTGTGTTTACAGGGTTAGGCCTTCAGTTGCCACAACGCTACCCTTCCCCCCCCCCACCAATCCACCTTTATACCTGGTGTCAGCCTGTCTTTTTCTTTGTTTGGGCTGGAGTCTACCCTCGGGCCGGGTTATCCATTCAATCCTATCTCTTCTCAGTGTGGCAGAGCACCTAGGAAGATAGAGGCATGGTTATTGACCCCTCCCCCCCCAACACACACACACACAAGAATCCAACCCCGGCCAGAGGTTTCAAAAGGAATGTATCCTCTCCCTCCTCCCCACCTGGGGAGAGTATAGAGTGTAAAGGGTTTTCTGCCCTTTTTAATGAGGGTGGGGAGGGGGAAAGTTGGTAGGGGAGCCTGGGCCCTCCCACTCAGCCAAGTTCCAGCCCAGAGCCCTCTAAGGGTTAGTAAATAGCCAGCAACCCAGAGCCCCTTAAGGCTGCCCCTGGGCTACTTACTAACACCCACATTGTTGTCCAAGTCTTGCAGTCTGTCCCAAAACAATAACAGAACAAGGTCTGTGAATCTTCAGTCCATCTGGGCTCAGCAGATAGGCTCTTCTCCTCCAGGAGAAAGTTTCTGCAGTATCCTGCCTCAGGAACTCTCAGGGCAGCTCCTCCTCCCCATCTTGCCAGCCCCCTTCTGAGCTGTCTGGCTCCCTCTTAAGCTCCACCTCCAGCTGGAGCATGCTTTGCAGGTGTGGCTGGGCAGGGTTAGGTGGGCTCAGAGTTGCTCTTTAGTCTTCAGTTCTAGTGGGGGGGTTGTATACCCCATCACACTCAGAAACAAATGTGAAGGTTCGAGTATGCCATCAATTTGGCTTTTCCCTCTGGGTGTGAAAACGTAATACATGTTCTCTCATGCTGTTCTCCAAATACTAAGCACACAGGCCCTGATTCAGGAAAGGATGGTTCAGGACAGCACATACGCATGTGCTTAAGTGCTGTCCTGAATCAGGGCCTTAGTCACAGACAGCGCAAGAAGTAAGAGTAATATTGACTAAGTTGTTCCAAATCTTTCATCTCATGCATGTTAGTTCTCAATCAGAATTAGGCTGGCACTACATCAAACATTTGTATTTCATGGAAGAACAGTTACAGGTTCATGAATACTGCATTGTGTAAAGATAGGGCTAAAAACTGCTGCTTATCATTAGGGAAAATGTGGGTAGGAAAGGATTTTCTATGCAGGAAACAACAGATATTTCATGTTCATGTTGTACAGAAGTCTGTCTCCTGCTGATATGAATGCTAGGCTGCAAGCACATTTTTGATCAAGTTTAGTAATTAAATTTAGCAGCAAATATGTTTTCTTATCAGGTTTGAGAATTTTTTGCTACCTCAGTGATTTATGTCATGTTGACCTCAGATCAAGGCTGGTATTTTTAATTTAACTGAGGTGAAATTCCTTCATTTTCTAAAGGAATATAGCTTATTGATGATTCTTTAAATTTCCTTGTTATGTTGGGACTGACTTGAAATAAATTGGATAGTTTCTGAAATGCTATTCTGTTTTTTATAAAGGTCATCGCACCACAGCAAAGGATCAGCATGTCATTCTGCTTTAGTATGTGACTGTTATTACTTTATTCTACCTAATTTAATCATCAAATTTATTCATCTCATGAGATGGTAATTTTCTTGCAAGTGCAATTATATTGCAGAGCATGCCTGCTGATTAGGCAGAAACAGAGAAATAACTCATCAGAAAATTACAAAAAGAATTAATCATCAACAACATGTATAGTAAAGATCACTTAGTGATTGCCATGTACTGTAAACACCTTCATTCTCAAATGTACCCAAGGCTTAATAGGTAGCAGTATACATACCCAATGAGTAAGTAAAGATCATGTAACCACTCATTAAAGATTTACATTTCTAATTGTGCAAGAAAGATGGGAGAATTTATTGCTTGTTTCTTTATAAGGAACTGTCTTAACTGATGGTGTGGAAAATAGTCCCCTGTAGTAAACATGATATTTCATGAGTTGCAAACTATGTCCTGGCCTGCAACATTAAAATCCTGAAACAGAAAAATGAAAAGATAATGTCAAAACACAGATGACTGTTGTTGTTTCTTGCTAGTACAGATGTCCCCCAAAATATGCTAGATGTTATATAGACCCACAGGATGACATAGTCCCTACAAACAGGTATTTACAGTCTAAGGCCTTGATCTAACTAACTTATACATGTGCTTAACTTTATGCATTGTGAACAGTTCCATTGACTTCAGTTGGACTACTCAGAGTTCCTAAAATTAAACACATGTGAAAGTTGTTGTGGAACTGGGGCTTAAGGCTCTGGTTCTGAAGGTGACAGTACACAAGCAGACTATCACATGCTCACACAGCCCGGCTGAAGTCAGTGGGGCTCTGCAACAGCACATTATGCTATAAAGTGCAGGTGAGCAGCCTAACAAAATGTACGTGAAAGTGTGCAAACAACTGTAAAGCCCTGAAAAGTTAATCTAATTTACTTATTAAAAATACCCGTTTAAAATAGTTTGACATTTAAAGTTCAATCCTGATCTGAGATATAGTTCGTTGACAGATAAATAAAGCTCATTGGCACCTGTGTAGTATCTTTTGTTCAAGGATCTCGAAATCATATACAAAAGTAAGTATTATTACCATCTTTTTACACACAAGTGAGGTGCACACACCCAGGTCCACATAACAAGTTCATAGCTTAATCAGTAGTAGAACCCAAGGTCTTTAGACTCCTAGTCCACTGCTAACACTAGACACCTCCGTCTCGCTCATTGGCCATATGAATTTGCAAACACTGTAGCTAGTTTCACAAGTTATATTGTGATGCACTATTATGATTAATCAATCAGGACTGACTACTTAATGTTTAAATCAAATTTGCTTATCCCCATTTCCCCTCCCCCCCCCCCACAGCTGCTTAAGAGTTTCACTTTTAAGTGCTATTTATTAATTTATTTACATTTATACACACACTATAAAAAGTGGTTTTATGCTGCCTGTAGATTTCCCCATGGAATTTAAGCTTTTGGTTTAGGATTTACTACCTGGAAAACCACCTCTGTCCCCACATCTCACTATCATAGTGGATGTCAGCAGAGGCACTTGAGCTGTCATATGCTCTAGGAGTCCTTCCCACAAATCAAAGAGACTCACCACTAAAATAACACTCCAGTATCCCTAAACAGAAGCAATATTATTCAGTATAGCCCATAATCAGCAAGCTAGACAACTTGAAAGCTCAAACCACCCTCCCTGTCCAACAATTCACCAGCCTCACAATTCACCTCCTTTTTTCAAAAAAGATGAAAGATTAGTTTTGCAGCATACCTTAGCGGTCTTCAAATCTGTGCTACTATGGATCCATGGAGGTTCCTAAGTCCTGAGGCCTCTTTATAAATGGCCTGCCAACAGTACCCTCTTGTTATATCATCAGGGCATCAGCTCAAGCATCTTTACTGATTTACAACATGAACATATGGTTGGGATGGTGGTGTGTTAGGTCGGTAGACACTAAGCCATTTAGGGCTCTATAGATCAAAACCAGTACTTTAAACTCCACCTGAAAAGCCACAGACAGCATAAAGCCACCCTCAGGCCCCCACTTAGATTCTGTGTGGAGGAGAACTTGAGGATCAGGCCAGTGTCTAGCAGCTATTGTGAGATGACTGTAGTACAGCTATAGCTATTTCACCTTCCCATCCTCAGGAACAGCTTTGCAAACAGGGCAGTAGACAAGCTGAATCAATGGATGGTACCTCAGGAACAGCACTGTAAACAGGATACTAGACAAGCTGAATCAATGGATGGTACCAGATATGATGGGATCCTCAAGAAAAAGGTAAGGGAAATCCATGCCCTGAACCAGTTATTTTAGCAGTAATAATATGGATCAAACACCAGGGTTTTATATCATATAGTTATTACATTTATGGTACAAAACAAAGTACTACATTTACCATGCAAAATATATTTCCTTCGTTTAGTCAAGAAAGTTCAAACTGGAAAGACACATTTTTAACGAGCAGGATAATTAACTATTGGAACATCTTCGTACAGAATGCAGTGACCTTTCCAACACTTGGATTCTTGAAAGCGAGACAGGATGGCTTTGTAAAAGGTATGCGCTTCTTCAGTCACAAGTTATGAGCTGGATGAAGTTCTATAACCTAACCTGTGTTATGCAGACTAGACTATCATGGTCCCTTCTGGCCTCAAATCTATAAGTTTACTGTGAAATTAAAAAACTGCCTTCAAAACATTTGGGTCCCAAATCCGTTTAGGAATAAAGGAACGCTTTCCTTTGATCAACGTACAAATGCCATAGCCTTAAGGCAAGTCTAAACTTAAAACACTGCAGCAGCACATCTGCACTCCTGTAGCATTTCAGTGAAGAAGCTGCTATGCTGTTGAGAGAGCTTCTCCTGTTGGCGTAGTCAACCCACCTCCCTGGGAGGCGGTAGCTACGTCAATGGGAGAAGCTGTCTACACCAGGGATTAGGTCGATATAACTGCATCACTTGGGGAGATGTGGATTTTTCATAACCTTGAGCGACATAAGTATACCAATGTAAGTTTATAGTGTAGACCTGGCCTTATATTCCAGAATACATTTAATTCATTCTCATTATTAGGGATCTTTAATCTCCAGTTTCTACTGCTTTTAAAAAATCTTAGAGTCAATTGTTTCAATCCCGTTCATTTTGCAAATCAGAAAGGAATAATATGGGGGGGAAATTAAGTATTGTCATATCACATTCATACCTCTATAACACAACATGACATGACATTTGAAATCATCTCTTTATGTTCCTTTTTTCTCATTAATTTGTTCTGGTATGCGTTTCTCTGCAGGCTGTTTTTGTTCTTCTTGTTTTTGTTTGGATTCTCCATTTTTGTCTACAAAATAAACGTCATAAAACATTTTATAATCAGATTCTTTGTTTTCCTTTATAATAAATACAAATTTTTACTGAACTAAGCTATATGCTTTCTAAACTACATAAAACACTATATAAATACTAATTTATGGCTTCATTAAAGTAACCAGTACTCTTGCAAGAAATAACATTTGTAGCTCCAGGAAAAGTAAGTGAAAACAACTTCCATGTTAAATAAGCATACATCAGCGTTCATTAGACATGATGGACTCAATTCTGTCCCCAGATATATACATAGATCTCCTACTAATGTCAATAAGATATCCACATGTCCACTTGAAAGCAGAATGTGGTTGGATTAATTTATTTCTTCCTCTCATTCTTCATTGGCAGCCCCTCCTCTGGCCTATGTTTCTTCTGTCCCCTGCTTTGCAGTTAGGAAAAGAGCAGCTGGGATTTCTTCTCTTCCTCTCCAGATAGGCCAGTGTAGTAGCACTGGGATACAAGGGTGTTTTTGTCTATGAAAGAAAAGGGGGAGAGGGGGGCAGACTACTCACATCTCCAAGAGCAGGAAAGCCTAAGTACAGCTTCTTCCAGCAGAATAGTCGTAGGTGACAAATATATGATTTACAATTTAATAAATAAACAAACAAATAAATCACCTAAAAGCGATGAATAACCACTGCCATCTAGTCACCTAATCCACTGTTATCTACCTAGTCTATTCCCCTGTCATCACTTTAAGGACAGCTGTTTTTATGGTCAGATTCAGTAACAAATCTTGTCCTTTCATGGTGCAGAGGCCCAGGCAAGATATAATCTTTCAGAACATGTATGGCCTTCTGTAGGTCCGAAGCTGGGAGGAGTTTTTATTGAATGATAGTTTGAGCATACATGGTTTTTGTGTGTTCTGTGCTACTGTGAAAGAAAATGGCAAGAGGTGATTTTTTTCCTTCTGCAGAAGATCTGTCAAGGCAACTACTAAGAATATACAACAAAACTAATACACTTTAAAGTGATTCACTTGTGTGCTTAGAGAGCAGACAGATTCACTGAAAATAGTAGCACAATTAGTCATAGTTGATCACAGTTGTTACAAAATAGCTGAGCTAATCATGAACATAACATAAAACTATATTTAAAAAGGAAGACAAAAAAGCAATAACAAAAACATACGTTCATCAGACATGAAATATATACAGTGCATTGTATATGTAGTATGCATACATACACAAACACAAAAATACACACAGGACACATACTGTTTACACATACAATTCCACTTCCACAGTAAAAAAAATGTGAGCACACTTTTTTTGTTACTACATTCATGACATGTTCCTCTGATCAATTATCTACTTAAACCAAGTCAACCAAAGAACTGAAAAGGTATGAAATCTACATTTGAGAACAACCACTAATGGTGCACGTTCCATAATACACTATTTAGCACATTTGATACATCAATAACGCTATAAACACAGAGAACAATTTTGCAATGGTATTGCAAACCAACCCATTTTACCACTAGTAGCTAAAGCTGTGCAAATAATGGATTTTTCAGTTTGCTGGCAATTCCAAAAAAAAAAGAAAATCAGACTGCACTGAAAATGAAATTTTCAGCAAACTGAATAGTCAAAAACAATTGTTTCAGTTGAAATAAAAAAATGTATTTAGATTTCAAGTGAAGGGGGGGTTTGCATTTGCGGGTTTTTTAATAAAACTTGAAGGAAATTTCTAAAAAGTTGTTTTGAACCAAAAAAATCTAAATGTTTTGTAAATGTCAAAATGAAACAAAATGTTTCAACTTTGGTGGGGGAGTTAAGTTTTGTTTTGTTTTCAACATGAACAATGACGAAATGTTTCCATATCACCAAATCTGCATATTTCATGAAAAAAGTTTCAGCCCTAAAACTTTACCCAGCTCCATTAGTAGCCTGATCTTGCATTTCTTGGTCACCAAAAACCATCACTGGAAGCAGTGAGAGTTCTGAGTGCAGAAAGAATTCAGGTTCAGACCCTCTAGGAGTTCCATACAAGAAAGAGCTTTGGAAATAGAACAGATTGTGTACAATATATATTGGTAGCTGAACTCTATCAAATCCTGTATCACAAAAGTAAAAAATCAAATAGGCAAATGAAATCCAGTTCAGCAAAAAAGACTGTGACTCAGTACAGAAAATGACAGAAACACCAACTCAGCAATATTAAGGTGTTTTCAGAAAGATACACAATAAGTTTTACTGTAAACCCTACTCCTCCCCATTTACTATGTAGAGCAGGATTCTATCGGGGGAAAATGCAATAAGACTGTAAGTACATCTTTGCAGACATGTGAATTAAGAAAAGCAGCACTAGATAGGGTCTCCTTAATCACCGAATCTGGAAGTAACACAGAATCTGTAAACAGACAAAAAACAAAGTGTATAATGCTGTTATCCTCACAACATTGCTCTACGAGTGTGAAAAATGGACCTGTTATCAATGGCACATGAAAAAGCTTGACAGTTTCCATTTCTGACACAAAGAACAGCTGCTTGGCATCAAATGGCAGGATTGGATTTCTAACAAAGAAGTTTTGGCAAAAGCTAGTTTGGTTGATATTGACACTCATTTGATTTGTGCCCAACTGTAATGGACTGGTCATATAATTCATATGCCTGAGACCTGTCTACCAAAACAAATACAATATTCCAAATTAAGCTCTGGCAACTGTAAATGTGGAAGGAAGATGAAATGCTTCAAAGATACTCTGAAACAAAATCTGCTCAAGACATATATTTCTGACTTGATCTTCAAGCAATTGGCAGCTGACCAGGAATCATGTTGCACAGCTGGAAGCACAGCGCCAAGTATAGAATCAATGGGCAGCACCATCAACACAACCAGGCAATGGCTCTGTGGTCAGTGCAGTAAATGTTGTTCTTTCCAAACTGGTCTATGGATCTATACAAAGACCCCTTAATATTAACTATGATTATCAATGTCACCCTCAAAATCAGGATGACTCGATTAAAGAAATTGTACAATTCTCTGAACGTCAGAAAACAGCTAGTATTTCACACATACGGTTCTCATATTCAAAATTGACTTTTTTGGCCAGAAATATTTAATAGCCTCTCCACACATTAGAAATTAATATCCCTGTCAGGATCATTATATGACTTTGTCCTTCCAAATGAATACATCCTCACCATTGACAAAATGGCTCATAATAGCCTTGGCAGTAGCAAAAATAATAATTCTCATGAAAAGGTGAAACAGTGAAGGTCTATCTCACACTGAATAGCTAATAGCTAGAATACAGCATAGTAGTAAATATCACACTATTGGAAGAAAAAGAGGAAGACAGTTCAGAATGGATTAGATGAATGAAATAATTACCTAAGGCAAGCATTAAAACAGCCCTCTTGCTGTAAGTAAAAACCTGAGTCTGCTGCCCTGACAAGGAAATAAATCTCTGCATCACAGCCACAGTCATCAAATGTAACAAATTATTATTTTGAATATAAAAATAATATATGACCCTATGTCTCTGCAAATTTCTCTATCATGAAGCAATTACAGAATATATTATAAAGGCACAACTTTGCATGTACCTGATGTATACCAGTCAGGTGAACACATAACTGCATCTTTAAAAAGGTGCTTCTAAAAAAAACCCCAAATATTTATTTTTACTAACATATATTTTATAATTCATATAATTAAAATACAATACAATTAATAACAAACTCTATTTCCAGATGTGTCTTCCAGTGATGTATGTTTAAGTAATAAAAGGTTAAAATGTTGTAATACTTATACATATTAACTTTGCAAAAAGAAAGCATAGGCACAGTGTGCTACTGCTATACTATGAAATTATAAAGGATATACACACAGTATTCTAAATCAGATATGAACGTGATACGATATGGAAAGGCTGCATGAAACAACTGATTCAGCAGTTTATTTAAGCACTTGCTTAAGTTCCATTGACTTAAATGGGACTAAAGCACATGCTTAAAGTTAAGTGTACATTTTCTGCTTTATTGAGTCAGGGTCTCAAATAGCAGTAACATTGGATAGGATACCAAGTGAATGAGGTAATATCTGTTATTGGACCAACTTCTGTTGATGAAAGAGAGAAGCTTTAGAGCGACAGAATTAAATTCAGTCCCATGGCAAGGGCAGCGTCTTTTGAAATCTGCACACTAAAGACCATCTGTAGAAATGGCATAGAATGATAGTATTCAGTATAGAAATAGATTACTGCCATAATTCCCTTTCAATAGCAAGGATAATATCTAGAGATTTAACTAAATTATTAAATATGAAAGTAAAAAGGCTCCAATATGTTGTGATCTACCGTTCACTGAAAACTAAGTACTCATCTGCTGCACCTATCCAGAAATAAATAGTGCTAGTGTATTAACCAACATCTTTTAATTATTAAATTTCACTTCTAAATTAATAAAATGAAAATTACAGAATTTTCACAACATATATCCTAAGCACCGAACAAAGAAGCAGTTCTACAATATAATATAGCTGAGTGTAGTGTCCAGTTATAGAATAATTATTGTTCCAGGGCCAAATTTTTCCTTGGTGTAAATCCATAGATGCTAAAGCTCCATAGATAAAACAGATTGGAAATCAGGCTCCTGACAGCTATGAAAAAGCCAGGAAATGAGATTGCAGGAATTGGTAGCTGTACATACAGAGAGAACATTTTTCCAGTAACTAAATGACACGGTGTTCTAGTAAAATGGTTGTTTCATGATAAGAACTTGAATACATCTCTTTTTTCTGCACCTAGCAAATAACAAACTCAGTTGCTGCTAAAAGGACATTATCATAACGTTCTCCATGACATACTCATTCCTACAGTTCAAATGATATGAGTTACCTGACAGTAGCTACTCTAAAAGAGGTGGATGACAAGAGAAACAACACAAAACCTGTACTTACTGGGAACTATTCCTTATTCCTTCCTCCCTGCCTCCCTGCCCGCACCCTGCCCTCTGCAGCTGATGACAGTCATAAAGTCATTTGGTGAGACTGGTCAAAATCAGAGACTCCCTTTGTCTGATTACTTGGATGGCTGAAATATTTGAGAATTATCATTCAAAAAATTAAGGTGACCTGGCCAACATTAATCTTTATCCAGTTATTTGTAGATTAAAATGAAAACAGAATACAGATGAGGTAGGTAAGAATTATCAACATTTGAAAGGTGAAGTAACAGACAGAGGGTCTAAGTCTGAGCTCATTTACAACTCAGGTGGAGTCAGTAAAATCAATAAAGTTGTAAAATAAAATTAGAATTTGATCTAGTGTGACTCACACAAAATTGTATGAGTCAACAATTGAAGTGGGATTACTCAGTATCCCCTTGTCTCAGTGCTCTGCTCAAATCTCTGTAATACAATGCCTCTCAGAAGAACCGAAACACATCTCTTCTCTCTGCAACCAGTACATCTAAGTACTAAACTGAGCTTTAAAACAGGAAGTCTATGATGTTAATCTTTATCACAGCGCCTACCAAAGACAGTATGCAATACAGGGAGCAGCCTGGTATATTCCCGGTATATCGAGTTAATGGAAAGATGGGAAGTCAGAGCTAGAGAACAATATAATTTATTGTGCTGTGAGAAGGCTGCTTCAGCATGTCAGAAGTAGATGTCAAAATAGACAGGATTTAAATTAATCAGAAAGCCACAATGAACTTTTAAAATTAAAAAATTGTTGATCGCAAGGCAAGTCAATTTAATCAGTCTTTTTGCATGTTCCGTTGATTATCCGCAACATTTTCTCACTGTTTGTTGTACCCAGATACTCACATATTTGAATTTGTAAATTAAATGATAATCAATGATCAAACAGATTAGCCTGATTTGAAATCTGAAAGGGTGCTCAGAACAAATCAATTCTTTCACTGTGTCTTGGTCTACACTAGATGCCTTTGCCGTACAGTAATATATCTTAAGGCTGTGATTTTTCTTTTTATGACATTTTTATACCAGCAAAAGCCCTAGTGTAGATGTAGTTATACCAGCGAAAATGTAATTTTGCTGCTATAGTTTATTTTGTTCGGAGAATTTGTATAAACTATACCAGCAAAGCACTCTTTTCCTGGTATCAATTGCATCTACACTTGGAACGTTTGCTGGTATAATTATAGAGGTATAATGATACGGACAAACCTTTCTAGTATAGACAAGGCCTAAATTTAATCACAGCAGTAACTTTAAAATCATTGTAATTTTGTCTTCTGATTTGTCTAACAGCTAAGTGAGTTTTGAAAATTAAACAAGATGGCTCAAATTTTCAAAAATGTGCAAAAATTTGTGTAAAAATACATGAACTATTGCATGCCTATCCTGAATGTACATTTGCTGTGATTGTGCACATAAATCGCTAGTTACATGCATAAATGGCAACTGGCACATACAAGGAGGTGCATGTGATGGGGTGTCCTTCCCACACAAGGCCTGAGGGTTAAGGTGGCTAGCTGTGCCAGTTAATTCCCCAGGCTGCACCTGGAGGAGGAGCCAAGAAGCAGGGATTAATTAGATGAGGCTCAGATGGACAGGAACAGGAGGGGATCCGGGGAAGGAGTCTGCAGTCACTCCTGGGAGAAGGGAGGTGTTTGGGACTATAAAGGATAATCCACAGTTACTCCCTGGGAGTCTGAGCTGGCAAACCCAAAGAGTGGGGAGAGCCAGAAAGGTAGGAAAGGCTCAAGGGAAAAGCAGCATGGTGTGGGATAGGGCAGACCTTGACTGCTGATAAGAGGGTCCCTGAGCTGAGACCGGCGTAGAGGGTGGACCCGGGTTCCCCTACCAGCCACTGGGAAAGAGGCATAGACCAGGCAGTGGAGAGCAGACTGCCTGGAAAAGTTTGCCCTGAAAGACTTTGATACCTTGGAAAGGGAGGACGCACAGTGACCTTGCCGAAGGGCCAAGTCATGAAGAAGGGGCACCTGGAGTTGCAGAGATGAGTGGAAAAACTGTCAAAGAAGAGAATAGCATCTGGAAAGAGCTAATCCCCAGAGTAGCCTGGAGGAGGCGCCCTAACAGTGAGTGGACCCCATGACAGTGCACACATGACTTTTGTAAAGGGAAATCATGCCTCACCAATCTATTTGAACTTTTCAGAATGTCAGCAAATGTGTGGACAAGGGTGATCCAGTTTGATAACATCACTCAAAGGGTCTTAAGCAAAGTAAGCAGTCATGGGATAAGAGGGAAGGTCCTCTCATGCATCAGTAACTGACAAAAGATAGGAAACAGAGTAAGAATAAATTATCAGTTTTCATAGTGAAGATAGGTAAATAGTGGGGGTCCTCCAAGGATATATACTGGAATCAGTGCTGTTCAATGTATTCATTAATGATCTGGAAAAGGGATAAGCAGTGAGGTGGCGAAGTTTGCAGAAGATACAAAATTATTCACGATAGTCAAGTCCAAAGCTGACTGTGAAGAGTTACAAAGGAATCTCACAAAACTGTATGACTGGGCAACAAAGTGGCAGATGAAAATCAGTGTTGATAAATGCAAAGTAATGCACATTGGAAAACATAATCCCAACTATACATACAAAATGGTGGGATCTAAATTAGCTTCTTCTAGCATTTTCAGTGCTTGCCAAGCCACCCAACAGCAGCTTCATCAGCTAAATTAGCTGTAACCACTCAAGAAAGAAATCTTGGAGTCACTGTGAATATTTCTTTGAAAACATCTGCTTAATGTGCAACAGCAGTCAAAAAAGCTAACAGAGTGTTAGGAACCATTGGGAAAGAGAGAGATAACAAGACAGAAAATATCTTAATACCACTATGTAAATCCATGGCACACACACACACCTTTAATACTGTATGCAGTTCTGGTTGCCCCATCTCAAAAAACTATATTAGATTTGGAAAAAGTACAGAGAAGGGCAATAAAACTGGTTAGGGATATGGAGCAGCTTCCACATGAGGAGAGATTAAAAGGACTAGGACTATACATTTTAGAAAAGAGACTATCAAGGGGGCATATGATAGAAGTCTATAAAATCATTAATGGTGTGGAGAAAGTGAATAAGGAAGTGTTTTTCACTCCTCCACATAACCAAGAACCAAGGGTTATGCAATAAAATTAATAGAGAGCAGGTTTAAAACAAACATAAGGAAGAACTTCTTCACAAAATACACAGTCAATCTGTGGAACTCATTTTTAGGGATTTTGTGAAGGCCAAAGTATAACGGGGTTCAAAGTTGAATTAGATAAAGTCATGGAGGACAGGTCCATTAATGGCTATTAGCCAATATGGTCAGGGATGAAACCCCATGCTCTGGGTGTCCTATGACTCTGCTTGCCAGAAGCTGGGACTGGGCAGCATTTGATAATTTCACTGTTCTGTTCATTCCCTCTGAAGCATCTGGCACTGGCCACTGTCAGAAAATAGGAGTCTGGGTTAGATGGACCACTGGCCATTCTTATGTTCTTAAGTTCACAATTCCAAGTGCATTTTGCCATGCCTCTTATGATAAGATTTAAATAAAATCCTTTCAGTTTATTGCAGAGAACATCCATTGAAACTGTTTTATAGCTAAGTTTAATATATTAAAAAGGTGGAAGTTCAGAGTTCACATCTGTTTATGAAAGGAAGTGTGAGCATGAGGTCTAAATACAAAATAGGATCTATTATGTCTTCAGTTCTACTCCTTACTCTGTATCATCCTAATCAATGCCCACGCTATCCGGTAGACTTCTATTTAATAGTTAATGTTGTTGTTGTCCTTTATGATCAACGATGATGCTGACGATGCTTTTACGTCTTGTGAGTATGGTTGTGGCTAAAAAGACTGATGTGTAAGTGGCAGTCCTTTCTACATGAAGTCCATAGGTAGCTTGTTGACAAGCTTGTTGACAAGGAAGGGATTATAGTCAGTGCCTGCTGAGTCTGCTGAGGTTTACAACTCTGCCTGTGTGCTTTAAGATCCATACAGCAGTTAATCTTGAACTGTGTAACTCCATCATTGACCACAGCTTGGCAGCATGATCTGTCAGTTGCTGATGACTCCAAGCTATTAACATTGAACTGTTTCAAGTTATGCTTCAGTGTGTCCTTGAAGCATTTCTTCTGCTGCTTCATATGCAGTTACACACTTTCTGTTCATGGGACAGCAACTGCTTTGGCATTCTGGTGTCATCTATCCTCGACACACAACCAGCCCAGAGCAACTGCGATGCAATAAGCATGGCTTCAATTCCAGTGGAGTGACTACATTCCAGAATCTCTTTAGTGGCAACTTTATCCTGCCATATTTGATGCAGGGTACAGCACACAGATGTTGTAAATGGTATTATTCTAGCAGCTTAATGTGATGCCTATAACAGGTCCAGGTCTCACAACCATGCAAGTCGGACAGCACAACCACTTTATAGACTTTTAATTTAGGGTGAAGCTTGATAACATGTTGCTGCCAGATTGCTTTATAATCTGACAAATGATTAACTGTCCTTGTTGATACAACTTGTCAGCTCCTTGATTACAGTAACATCATTCAACAATATACTACCAAGGTAGCAGAAATCTGTAACAGCATTCAGCTGTGTTTTGTTGATGGTGACTTTTGGTTTCATGTAGGGTTTCCCTGCCACAGGGTGATACATGACCTCTGTCTTTTTCAGATTGATTGTCAGTCTGTATCTTTCTGCAGACTCTGCGAATCTGTCCATAATCAATTGTATATCTTCTAAAATATGTATCTCTAGAGCACAGTCATCGGCATACACCAGGTCATAAACAATTGCCTTGAAGACCTTCATGGAAGATTGCAGCTTGTTCAGATTAAATAATTTTCATGAGGATTGGAAATATATCCTGACACCAGAATTCAAGTCTGTTGTAGCATCATCAACCATTGCTGCATAGAAGAGATTGACCAAGAGTGGAACAGTAACGCAGTCATGATTAATACCATTAGTGATTGGAAACGGGTCAGACAGAATACCATCTACACAGACTTGACCAAGCATTCCATCATGAAATAGTCACAGAATGTTGGTAAATTTTTCTGGACAACCAAACTTACATAACAATTGCCTGATGGTGTTGAATGCTTTAGCCAGGTCAATAGTGACAATGTAAAAGGTCCTCTTGCTGTTCTCTGCATTTCTTCTGCATCTGATGGGCTACCAATATCAAGTCTGCTATACCTCATGTTAGTCCAAAACCACATTGTGATTCTGGTAGCATGGGATTAGCAATGTTGCATAGCAGATGATCAAAGAGTACTTTAGTCAGAACTTTTCCAGCCCTGGAGAGTAATGAGATACCTCAATAGTTATCACAGTCAGAATTTTCACTTTTCCTCTTGTATAGGGTGACAATAGTGGTGTCTTTGAAATCTTGTGGTACATCTTCAGTCCTCCATGTATTGAGAAATAGTCCATGAGGTCACCTCAGCAAGATCTATCCTCCATACTTGCTTATTTCTGCAGGAATGCCCTCAGATACAGGAGACCTGAAATTATTTGTGGCACTGACTGCAGTGTTGACTTCGTCAAGAGACTAGGATATTGGCTGATCAACTACTCTTGTTAGTGTCTCATCTATGATGTTAGATGATGTGTTCAAAAGGTCACTGAAATGCTGTTGCCATCCCTGAAGGATTTCTCCTTTGTCAGTAGTCAGTGTTAGGCTGTCCACACTCTTCCCAGGCACTGTAGTGGTATGTGTGGGGAAATATATGTCTTGCAAAGCAGCACTGAAGTCTTTGTTCTCATGACAGTCAGCATGGCCCTGGATTTCATCTGTCTTGGCATTCAACCATTGATTCTGCATGTCTCTAAGATTAGATTGGATCTCATGACACAGATTCTTGTATGTTATAATTGTGTCTATAGGGACATGGGATGCAAGAATTTGAGGATGAGTAGCTGTTGAATTTCTGGACCATTCTTGTCAAACCAATCTTGATGATATTTTGCTATACCCATGGTAGTGAGAGCAGCTTGATGTACAGTGTCATAAAAAGTAGCTCACTTGCTATTTATATTAGCGCTAGTAGTCAAGCCAGCACAGTCAGACAAAGCTGCAGTAATTTTATTACAAAGCTCCGCTTGTGTAGCTTCATCTTGGAATTGCTTTTTGTCAAGCAGTCTGATTGGCTTAGAAGATGACTTGCAACACACTGGTCGACTTACTAGTAACAGTTTGGCAAGGGTCATGTGCTGGCCTCTTCAGCAGTCTGACCTGTGCATGGTTGCAGTGATTTTACATTCTGTCGAATAGATCTCACCGATGGATGATGATGTGTTCAATAAGATCCCATTGTTTGGATCTTGGGTGCATCCATGACCTTTTTTTTTGGTCTGGTAGGTGGAAAAAGGTATTCATGATCACTAGTTGCCACTTGACACAGTCACTAAGTAGCAGAGTTCCATTGCTATTCTCTTTCCCAGTACCGTGCTGTCAGATGGCAAGCTGCCAGATCACAATATTACTACCAACCCTTGTATTAAAGTCCCCCATGATAATCAGTTCATCTGACAGTGATGTAGACACAATAAGTTTGTCGAAGTCACTATAGAACTTTTCTTTGTCATTGTCAACATTTGCCATGGTAGAAGTATAAGTGTTAATGATGGTAACATACCACTTATGTTTCAATGGCAACCATAGAACCATAAGACCATCACTTATGCCTTTAGATAGAGTTTCTAACTTGGAAACACTGGAGTTGCTAATGGCAAAGTCAACACCCAATTGCCATGGCTCTGAAGATGGTTGACCTCACCAAAAGAATGTGTACCCTGCACCAATCTGTGAATTGCCCTTTGTCAGAGAATCTGGTTTCACTGAGTTCCAGAGAGGTAGCCTATGGAGTGGCTATGTACCAGCAAGAAGGACTTATGCAGTTGGCCTCCTAATCACCTAAACAAGGCGAGCTGGCAGCCAATGATGATAGCAGTAGAATCACTACCCTGATCACTGGAACTAGAAACTTCACACAGGCCTGGGCCACTAACCATGCTGTGGCATTATCCAACCTATTAGCTATATGAGACAGCATACAAATAAATTTGAAATAAAGTTGGCTAAAAAATTGACAAAGAGCAAATTCACAATTTAGCAGTAAGGGAAAACTGGTGGTAAGTTCTCGTTTAGTTTCATTTATATTTATACCTACATCAGCCCGTATCATGTATAAGTATCATCAAGATACTTATACATATGGACTTGCAACTCAACTTTCAAATTTGCTGATTCAAGAGATTCCTAATCTATATCAGAGTATGAAACCTATAATCAGGGATTTGACTGAGAGTGTTTCTGCAGGAAGGTGAAAGTCTACTACATCTAACACAAAATTAGGATGATTGCATTAGTTTTCTGTTGTAAATTTGTCTTGTGCATGAGTCCTTCCTAATCCATCCATAACTGCATAACATACCTTTAGATTCTGCAGGCTTTTTGAGAAACAATCCAAACATATTTTTGAAGCTCCATTCTTTCTTCTTTTCCTGAAATACAAATTATCAGTATTTTTCTATGCAACAGGTTTAGAGAGTGTGACAGATTGTTTTAATCTTTTCTTATAAATCAGCTAAAATGTATAAAATGGCTACAAGAAAACAAGGGGTGACTTGCTGGCAGTCTATAAATATTGGAAACATATAAAAGGCCAAATTCAAAGACAACTTAAATTCTTTTCTTGGACATACAAATGCAATTCCCACTGAAGTCAGTGTGAATGTCCAGAACATTTCCAAAGGAAGAATTTGTCTCAAAAGATAAGAGAATTATTTGGGTGTAACTCGGAGTAATGTGATAGACTCATGGAAGACTACATATAATTAAAAACTTGCACCCAGGGAGCTTTTGACCATTAAGCTGTAAAAACTCTCAAGGGAATACTGTAAGATTTATTAATTAGATCATTTAATAACATAGTGGGTAAAAGGTTATTAAAAATATGCAGTAGATAACAATCCTACATTGGCAAGAAGATAAACTGGATAACTTAATAGGTCTTTTCCACTTCTAACTCTCAACGGTTATATTTTGACCTCATTTATTTATTTACATCTGTGCAACTTCACTAAGTGCAACAGATTTCATGAAGTACATGTCAGGGAAGTATTTGGCCCTGTGATTCTATGGTTGGTCACCAGAAACAAGTTCAGTCAGAACAAGCTAATGGAAACACTTGTTCAATGCATTGGTTCTGATATATTTTTAACCCATATCTAAGAAAGGAATATTAGCAACTCACCACCTTCTAAGCAGCAGTCTAAATCAAGGATGTATGGGTAAATTAAGCATAATTTTAAATATTATTAACCTAAACTGCAGGTGTGCCCCGAGTGTAAACCAAGTACATTTTTATACCTTTATGCTGACATCTGTGGAATACTACATATTTGAATGACTAGATTGTTCTAATCTATGGTGCAGTATCTCAGCTTTCATCAGCTTTAAATCAGTTCAATACTTTAAATTAATATTTTATGAATACCTGTTAAGACACACATAGCTACATTTTTAAATATTGAAAAGATGTAGTTAAATAAACTGTGGGACTGACAAAGAACATTAAAGGAAAACAATATTTAAAATAATTAACAATTCAACAAAAATTGAATTCTGCTCTGAAAGGTTAAATTCTGCTCTGATTTGTACCCCCTAATCCCCAGTGATATCTTGGGGCTATCGGGTCTCTAAATTAAAACAGATATCGATCCAGTATATCTAAAATAGAAGGTATTTTATATACTATCACTGGAATCCTGGAAGTCAAAACAAATTTTGACTTGAATGTATAAAAGTATACATTGAGCCACATTTTATTTCATTACAGGTCCTGTACCCACCCTATATATGCATACAGGTAGATAAACAAATTCTTTATTAGCTGCATGTGTCATGGAAATTACTAAAAAAAATATTCTATGGTTGTGTGACAGAAACAATTTTGCTTATAAAATGTGTATTTCCTATATTCATCTTTCACTGTTAATTACAGCTAGAACATGAGCATAAAAATGTTGGAATTGTGTAAAACAAAAGAAAGTTTAGAAAACTAAAAAAAATCAAAATGATTTGAAAATATTATTTGTGTTATTATGGCACCTAGGAGCCCAGGTTATGGACTAGGACCTCACTATGCTAGGCACTGCACAAATGCAGAATAAAAAGATGATCCCTGCCCCTAAAGGCTGACAATCTAAGTATATCCCTCAGTAATTTGATTTGTAGGAAACAGAGCAAAGGATTACAACCTTGTAGCCGGGAGGGGTGGTCCCCCTCTGAGGAGGACCCAGAGAGGGAGCCAGACCCACCCTGGCTGACAGAGGCCTGCCCCAGGGAGAGCCCTGACCGGAAGCAAGGGGGCGGGTCTAGGCCTTTAAAGGCCCCAGTGGCCCCACCTGACCGGAAGCAGGGGGGCAGAGCTAGGCCTTTAAGAGCCAGGCCGGTGAGCTCAGTTGGAGGGAGGCGGCTGAAGGGGAAGGACATGTCTCCTCTGGAGCTCCTAGCCAAGGCCGGGCCGGGGAGCCGGGCTGAGAGGGAGTGGCCGGCCTTAAACCCAGCCTGGGGATCGACCGAGGCCTCCCTCAGGTATCCTACGGCCTGGGAGTTGGAGGGCCCACCAGAGACCCCCACGGCCTGGGATCCGGAAGAAGGCCCGTCGGGGCTCCCCGCAGACTACGAGCTGGAGGAGAACCCCCCGGAGACACCTGGGGCTTGGGGGCCAGAACCAGACCTGCCAGAGCAGTGCCAAGCCTGGGACCCCGAGAACCTACCGGCCCTGCCCGAGGAGGGCCTGGTGCATAGACTGCTTCCCTTGCCAGCTCTGCCCGAGGAGGGCCTGGTGCATAGACTGCTTCCCTTGCCAGCCCTGCCCGAAGGGCCTGGTGCATAGACTGCTACCTTGCCAGCCCTGCCTGAGGGCCTGGCCATAGACTGAGTGCCCTGAAAAGGGCACAAGACTGCTCCCGGTGAGGGGTAGCCGGGAGGGGTGGTCCCCCTCTGAGGAGGACCCAGAGAGGGGAAAACCCGGACGCTGCTCCCCGGTTCCAGGGGCACGTCCACAAACCTGTTTTCATTTATACAGTATCTGTCTACCCATGGGTTTTCTAAAGGCACCCATCACCATGGGCCAAGATTTTCAAAAGTGACTACTGATTTTAGGTGCCTCACTTTTGAGACATCTTAAAGAGGTCTGATTCTCCAAAAGTTCTGAGCACCAACACTCTGAAAATTAGTCCCTCTTAAGGTGTTTCAAACTGGGCACCCAAAAATCAGAGCACCCAAAATTACCTAGCCACTTTTCAGTCTTGGATATGGTAAATTTTAATTTCCATCTATACTTCATACTGCAGTCGTGTTTTAACCAGGCAATGAAACAACCATGTTGTAACTGCATCCATTGGCTCAGTTGTAGATTGGACAGGCCCAAAGTGCAATCCACTAAGATTTCTCAGGTGGTCCATCCACAGGTAGCAAGAATTTCTTTCCTGAGTTCTCCCAAACGCATGCTGTATCTGATTTATGTGCAGAGAGCTGTGCATAAGCATCTTACCCAAACTCTCTCAATTCCTGTGTTCATAATTTCTACAGCCTAGAAAATGTTCTTAAAATGAAATAAATAAATTGGAGAGGAAGCATTGCATTGAATGTGTTCTCCTCCACTGTGACTTCATGATCATCTTCAGAACAACAGCTTGGCTAAAAGTCTTAGAAATACATTAATCTTTTCCCTCTTTTTCTTTCAAGATTTTTACAGTATTGACGAACTCATCAACTGCTATTGGCAGAAGTAAGTTTACCCAATTCTGTTTCTCCCACTGTGGCTTGATGTGCCCATTCAGTTCTGCAACACTAATCAAAAACCTCACATTTTAGTTTTAGATCTTTTAGTTTCAAGAGATTATTGTTTTCTGTGTTGCTCTGGAAATGTAGAGGTTTTCCTTTCAAGCAGTGCTCGCACTAAGGAAGAAAAGTGATTGGACTACAGTAACAACAATAAAAAAATCTTAATAATATAGCTACTCCTCCCATGCATATATTTTTTCAACCATCAGCAGTAAGAAGTGGTATATAGCATAATCTCTTATACTCCCTGAACCATATATATCAACCCATGTTTCCCACAGGCTTTAGAATCAATTGTTTCTCTTTAAATATTTTCATTTTATATGATAGTCTAATTCATTGTTGCATTAATACTTCATATTCCTTTACAGACGATATGCTAATGAATACAGATAAAAACCTAAATGGATAGATAAGACAATTAAAACTTTAGTTTTGAATGTTCTCTCCGTTGTTTTCTTGTTTAGCATTATTGATGACTGATGCTTTGTTTATGCGACTTCGAGGTGATTAATGGTGACCTTCTCTAGGTAGGAAGTACTAAAATACTTAATTGTAGCCACAGAACAGTATAAAGAGAATAAGTGGAGAAAAAAGTTTGAAGATACTGTGTGAGCAACATATTAGAAAATCAATAAACTGAATCAATATGGCTTTGATTTTTTTAATCACAAAACTTCTAAGTGAGAGACACTGATCAAACAATTTGAGCTTTATTGGCAGTTCTAGCAATATTAATTAAAGAGAAATCCTATGCTAGTAGACTGAAAAAACAACAAAAAACAATAAATTGTTATTGTTTTTTTACATATATTTAAGTCCCATAACTTGTTTAAAGCAATGTAAGCAGCTGTATGCACTGAAAATATTGCCAGTGCAAATATCTAATGTTCAGTTTAGGATTTTTATGAGAGGGAAAATAATAATTTCTCCCCAATACTTGTCACTTTTAGCTGAGAGTCTCAAAACACATTTCAAACATTAACTTTCACAATCTTTAGACACACAAAAAGTTGGGGAGGATTTAATACAAAGAAAAAAGATTTATAATAAGAAAACTATGAAATCCTTTTGGGCGTTAAATTTTAAACATCAAACGTCACATTTTGCTCTAAGTTACATGCCTGCAAACCTATTTCAAATGTACATTTCTCTATTGTTTAAGATTGATTCTGTCATTTTTAATCCTATTAATGCAGTTTTAACAAGTGTTTTCTATATTATCTGATGATACTGCCTCTTAACAATGATTTGTACATTTCTCCTAAGTGTTAGCCAAGTTTGAATGCCAAAATTTCCATAGGGGACAGACAGCATGTATGATAATGTCTCTACTATAGTGAATAGCATTAAACAGATCGTTCCTGGAAATATCACAATGATTCACTGTGATGGGGCACACTCACCTCTCGTGAGTGCCTCCTGTTGGTTGGGTGCGAACCTGCACACTCTCTCTGTGCTTCCAGTGCCCCCTGCGGGATGTTAACCTCATCAGGTGGGTCTTCAGTTGCCCAGCCCTCTGGCCAAGTCAGACACAGTCTCTATGCACAAACAAACTCCTTCTGGGGTAAAAGGCCCAAGAGGGCCTGTCCCTGTGCCCTTGTTAGTCTTTAGTCCTGTTCCTGGACTCCTTAGCTAGCTTTAGGTCCGTGCCTTCTGTGCTAGCTTTAGGTCTATGCCTGCCCGGTTTAGAGCAATGCTCCCAGGGCTTCTCCCTTGGAGACTCTTTGTCTTATCAGTTTTTATTAGCCCAGCTCTCCAGCCAGGTCACTGCTTCAAATTCAGTCTGCTTCCCAAGGTAACAAAGTCCAATAAATGGTTGGCCCTCTGCAGGGTCTTTGGCCCCGAGAGTCCTTTAAATTACAGCGCTGTGCTTGGGTTTCTACATGAAACTTGTCCCCTTTTCAGGGTTTTGACCATTTTGCAAGAGGGAGGACCCGGGTCCACGCACTAGGACCCAACAAATAGCAGTCACGTGCTGCTTCCTTTAGCTCTGTTGTTGCTGGTATTCCCTGGGCCGCTTCCCACATAACCCCTTTCTCTTCACCCATCTGGTCCCAGCTAGCAACTGATCTGCTCAGGCCCTGCAGCTCCTTTTAACTGAAACTGCTGCACTCTGATTGGTTGCTTCCCTGCAGCTTCTCTAAGGTAGGCCTGGAGGGCACACCTTCACTGCTTCTTTTCTGGGGTGGGGTATGGTAGGACCATGAGGCCTCCAGCAGGGGCCTCAAAAGGCCTGGTACACTCCATCACGTTCATGCTCAGGTTCTACAGTATGTTCCTGATGCTGATCATTGGTAATGCAAGATAAGGCTTCCAAATGTTGATGCACTGCACCTTACAAAAATTGTTCAAGTATTATGTATCAGCTACTTCACCTAGTCATCAAAATGTGATTGGCTGTAACCAATGGCACACTGAAATCTCTTCCTGTTAATGAATTTAAAGAAAAGGTGCATGAATTAGCTAATGTTTGTAAAGCAAAGATGAGCTAATTCATTATGCTAAGTATTATTGTGTGTATTTAGAGATATCCCTTGTGCCAGATATGGCAACTTCTTGAAATATCTTTGGGAGATCTTACTATATTAAGTTTATGTGTCATTGTGGGCCAGGGATCATATGTAATTCCACAAGGGAGGGTAACCACAGTCTTCCAGGAACTAAGAACAGTGTTTGGGGAGAGGCGGGGGTGATCTGGCATATTCACTCCGATTGTAACATCTCCAGAGAGTATCACCTCCTGCGGAGGTTCATCTACACTAGTTCAAATTGGATTCTCCAGAGGCCAGCAGACAAAGAAAGGACTTTTAGATAAGTAGTTTGAGTTTAAACTGACTCAGCACCTTCCATCTGATACAACAAACAGACAGAACCTTCTGTGCAGGAGGGGGGAAGTCTTAGGAAAAGGTTGGAAGGGCTGACGCTTGCCAGAGCCTGAGGTTGGAATTGGGATGATATACAGTAAGCATTTTTTAAACAAGTTTTCTCTGGAACGATTTCCCCTTAAGAATAAATGTGCTAGCTTATGTAGAGCTGTGTGTTAACTTATAACTGCTGGCAATTGCAGCTTTCCATACCCTTCAAAGAGAAAGCGAAGTGTAGACGCTGGCCTATTTAGGCAGCCTAGCTTGCTGGGAATATCACAGTGTAGGCAGCCAGCTGTGCAGCCTGGAGAAATCCCCAGTCAGAAGGGAGAGACACTCCCAAGAGAGGTAATGACTGAGGATACTTGATCCTACAGTGGGTGCCTTTGAGGGACCAGAGAGGGGGAATACAGGTATAGTTGCCTTCAACTGTGAAACCCCCTGTTGAAAAGTAAAACTTTGCTCTGGTGGGAGGCAGTGGATCAACTGGATGGAGACTGGTTCAAATGAAATCTGTCATGTAGTTTTTTGGCTTTTGTGCCCATTCCAACACAAAACAAAAATTAAGACAAACTCCATTATGGAAGCTTTGTGTTTGTTTCTTGGTGCACAGCTACGCTAAAGCTGGCAGATTTGTATAGGGGTTTCCTCTGAGGGCACAGAACCACCATACATAACAGACCTACACCCTTATCTCTGAAGAAAAAGGAGGCATAGCCAAGGCATCCCTTCATATCAGCAAATCCCCAATTGCAAGAACAGCCCCTGGGGGTGATAGGTGGCACACACATATTAGAGCAGACAAACACTGAGAAGGCTGAGAGTTGGAAGCTGAAAATGTGAACTAAAGTCCCCTTTGCCCTCCATCCCATGGTACTGCATTGATCAATTGTATTTTGTAAGGCTTTTCTTAGATAGCAATGCTATATAAGGTTATTGCTTTTCACAATGCGCTGCAATAAAGGCTCAGCTGTGCAGATAGATTAGACTAATTTAGATGGATAAAATTAGACTAGCAGGGTGCGAGCGCCTGAATTTTGGTGTGCGCTTGCATTTAGCCCGATGCTGTGCCCTGTTTCGGATGACTGATCACTCAATGAAGCAGCAAATAAACGACATATTTCTTCAGCTCAATAATATGTCTGTGAACCTGCATGTTCTGGGTAACAGGGAAAAGAACCAGTCAACAGTCTGTAGTGTGGACCAGACCTGAGACCAAGAGCCATTCTGCACCAGATTAAGGTGAAGAGAGGCTGCTGCAGAGGCAAGGTAGATAAAGGGCTGGAGGACCCTACTTGCCTGCTTACCTACCAGCCGAACACAAATGATTCCCCCAAGGACTCCCAAGGGAAGGCTAAGCTAGTGAAGGACATTGCTTTTAGGAGGTTTTATTATTGTGTATGATCTGTGCTCCCCTGTACTTTATCTGTTAAGTAATGAGCATAAAGGTGATAGATTGTACACAGAACAGGTACGTGTTTTGTCAGTTTCACAACTACGGCTTGTGTCAGCAGCAAATACACTAACATTGGAACGATACAGAGAAAATTAGCATGGCCCCTGGCCAAGAAGGACATGCACATTCATGAAGTGTTCCATAACTATTACCCGCCCCTGAGAGTGTTAAACTGTAAGCCAAAAGCTTCTGACCTTTTTCAGTGGAGTACTGAGAGAGTGGTGTGTTTAAGTACTGGGGACTCTGAAGGATCAGCGTTGCACCCAGGGGGGTGAGGCGGCTGCACCTCAGATTCCAACACGTGGAGGGGGTGCTAGATAAAAGGTCTGCGCCCTGACAGTGTGCCTAAGATTGAGAGCAATGGCTAGACTCTGTTCAGGCTCCAGGAACTTGAAACACCCTGGGGATCCAGAGCACAAGGGCTTGGATTCCCTTCCCAGCACAGTCCTAGTGAGTTGCCAAGAAGGGGCACTTGCTAGCATCTGTGGCACTGTCCCCTAATGGTCCCCAGCCTACACTACTCCCTACACATCCCATTCCCCCAAATTGCTGCAGGCCAAGCAATCTCTGCCCCCACCTCCACACTCTTGCAGCTGCCTACATATGTCAAAGGCAGCAGCTTCATGGGATGCCCAGCTCAGCCTATAGAAATAATGAAGAGTATGACCTCTAGTCTAAGTTTGTATAACAAACCTATCACTGAGGTATCTGAACAGTGGAGTCCCGCTACCCAGTGGAAGCACAGAAAGGCCTCAGGGAGTTCCCAGTGATCAAGAGGAGTGCACCTAATGCTACACCCCTAAATTAAATGTAGTATGCTCACCCTGCCCTGCCGCCTCCTGTCCTGACCACTGGGGCCCAAGAAAAGAACACAGGGATAATTATTATAACCAGCTGCTACACAGGGGACACAAGTGACAGATGGAAGTCTCTTTGCATCTTTCATGTGTATTTATACAGTGGTCAGACATAATCTGGTCTTGAATATATGGAATTTCTGGCCATATAGAAAGATCAAAGATAAGAAATAAAGGTGCTGCAGGTGGAAACTGCAGAATTTACAGAGTTTACATAACTTCTTGCAAATCTCTTTTTCTGAGTCCTACAGAGAAAATGTACTTTCCCACTATAAAACAACAACAACAACAAAATAAAACAACCAGAGAGCAGATTTCAATCATTGCATTTCAGGACAGCTAACAGTATGTATATAAAATGGCAAAATCCCTGTTGCACAACACACACACATAATGGATTGGTGTCCAAACTCACCTTCCTGGGATTTGCCTTTAAGTCTAAATATTCTCCAAAGATTGACTTATTCCTAAGGTTTGTCCCCCACAGAATCCGTCAGTCTCTACCCCTATTTGAAGATCCAATTTCTTTGCTGCCTGCAACATTACCCTTTCCATGGCCATGAATGAGATTCATCATGACCCTGAAAATCGTCTGTAAATCAGGAGATCAGACGTGTGCTCTAAGTTTCTCTCCAACACAGCAGTCCCTGAGTTAGCCCACTTGATCTTCTTTGTAATGGGAAGACAGTGTAATGGAGTTAAACTGATGGAAAACTGATGTATCAGAGTGGAGAATCTGACCTAGCATACTCTTACTCAATCTATCTGTTCCTTGATTATAATCTGAGTCATATCTGCTTAGTATGACAAAAATAAGTTTGTATTACCTTTTACTTTAATTAGTACCGAAGAGCCAATACAGCTATGGGGAATGACCTGGACTATATTCTGCTTTATGGATCAACAGCAGAATCTCTAATTTTGAGCCCATTCCTGCAAACCTTACCCTAAGAGTAATATTATTTAAATCAATGTGACTGTTCATATGAGTGAGGAGTAATCACATGAGTAAAGGTTTGCAGAATCAGGGCCTGAATTCCAATGTAGAATCTTTATTTTTAGTGATGTTGCAAAAAGGAGTTTGACTTTCAGATATCAGGCTAAGTGTGCAAAACTGGCAATTAGATAAACATCCTTTTCATTTGTAAATTGAGAAAATGTATTCTGAAAGTCACCAACGGGCAATAAACATGGAACTCCATGATGCCACTTTTTCAGAGTTCAACCCCATTTTAAGTTTAAAAAACGGAGAGAAAAATATAATAACATAAGAACAGACATAGTGGGTCAGACCAATGGTCCATCTAGCCCAATATCCTGTCTCTGACAGTGGTCAGTGCTAGATATTTCAGATGGAATGAACAGAACAGGGCAATTTCAAGTGATCCATCCCCTGTCAGTTGGAGGTTTAGGGACTCCATAAGCATGAGATTGCATCACTGACTTTCTTGGCTAATAGCCATCAATGGACCTATCCTCCATGAACTAAACACACTGCTGCTAATAACAGCAACAATATTTTAGTTGCTTATAGCAAGAGCTGGATTTTTTGTCCCACTGGGAAATTTCAACATTTTGAAATTAGTTTCTGTTTTAAATTGGAACAGAAAGTCAAAATATCATTAAGGATCATTAATAAATAATAATAATAATTCATAATAATCCCCAGATAAAAATAGTCTCAAAAGGTCTGAATCTAAGATGTCAGAAGAAAAAAATATTGACATTTTCCATCAGAATGAAACAATTTGACATTTCATTTAAAAATGCTGGCTCAAAATGAAATTTTTAGTTATGAGTCTCCTAATTGCAAAATCAAAAAAAGTTGAATTGTGTTTATGAATATATACATTTTCACCCCAAACTACCAGAAATATTGTCACAGACTTTTAGTAGTAACTGCATATTCCTCATATAGTTTGATAATCTTCCAGTGGGACTTGAAAAGTCTATTTTAGTATGTGATAAAGATAATCTTACACAACAAAAGTTTTTGCAAATCTATTATAATTCTTTGTATTACTAGTCATGGACAAGGACCCTGTTGTGCTAGTGTTGTGCAATCGGAACAAAAAGATGGTCCCTGCCCCAAGGAGTTTACAATCTATAAGCAATCAAGCTGTCATTCTACCCCAGACAGGGCTAGACTGAACAACTTATGTTGGTGGGTACTTACTCAAATAGTCCATGGTTACTCATTTAAGTATGGTCACCAGCATTATCTAGCCCACGGTAATTAGGAGTGCTATTGCACTTAAGATATGATGTTTTCTAGTTGAACTATTGCTCATTAGACAGTTAGAAATACATATACATTTCCTCCTAACCTATAGTACTCTACTCATATGTTTCATATTTCCTTTCCCATTCTTTTTTATACAAACCTTTTTTTCAACATCCTCATATGGACTGCCATCTTTCTCAACCTATAAAAAAATATAACAATCAGTCCCTTGCACTTTCAGTTTCAATACCATTACTTAACACGTACCACTCCTTTTTTTATTTCAATTTTAATCTCATACATTGAGAACGTATAAAGAATAGTCCTGACACGCATACCTTTTCCTTTATTGTAAGTTCTTTTAAAAATCAAATTGATTTCTTTTCTGTATTTTAATGACCTGAACAGTGTTTGTACATTTTTGCTAAAAGTAAGTTTTAAGCATCAGTTATGCAAGGTACACAGTGCTTGCAGAATTACAAACCCAAACAAGTTGAATCTTTTTTTCCAGGAGGAATATATTGACATGATTACAAGCACTCAGCTATACTAACATTTTGGATCAATATGCCAAACTATAAATGTTTTTTTCATTTAAATATTTTCAATTTTTTAATCATTATACAAGGGGTTGAGTTCCGCTTTCTTATATGCAGGCACAATTCACTTTGTGTTCAATTCTAAGGGCAGAGTATGGCTCTCAGGGCAAGACTGGCACTAGCCCTTTGAAGGTGTGTGTAACTGTAGAAGGGGAGAAGAGCCACAAGTACTTCATCCTCTTCTCAAGCAGAAGCATTCTATAATCTTAGCCTTGAGCTCATCCTGTGAACAGCCTGCTAGAGTCTCGTGTCTCAGGCCATGATTGTGGGGTTGGAAGGGACTAAAGAGAAGTTATTGTCTTCTCTCCCCACATCTGCAAATAGCTAGGAGCTAGGCAGGTGCAGACTGCAGAGTGGAACATACATTATACCCTTTCAAAGAGTGTAGCAAGAGCCACACTTTGCTCCCCTGACATTCCTGGCAAAATTGCACCCTAAGAGAGGCTTAAAGCTGCAATATGGATCTAAAAGTGTAAAACTGGAACTTGGTATAAAAAGGTATTTAAAAAATAATCTATTACAACTATATTAGAAGCAGTACAACAATGGTAGTATAGTATATTGAAATGATGATCAGACGCAGACATACAAAACTTAAAGTCCTTACTAAGCTTTTACTTATTATTTTCTCAGACAAAAATATAAATACTTGTGGCTTTGATCTGTTATGACTATTAAAGGTCATATAAAGGTGCAGAAACACTCCATGTTTCTTCAAAAATCTTTGTTGTTCCTCTTAAATAGTATGTTATCCCTTCAAGTGGAACAAGGTCATTCATTTCATTATTTCAATCTTCAGTATTCAGACTGATAGAGGATTTTCAGTTTTTTGCAAATGTTCTTTTCATAAATGAAGATATTCTTACTGAGAACTGTTCTGGATGAACATTGAAACCTCTAACAATTTTCAGATTTATTCATTTACATGTATATATTTGCTAATCAGAGCACTCCTTTGGTATCAGATCTTTCAGTAGATTTGTATTTAAAATTATATTTAGCTTCCTCTTCCCAGTATCTGTTTTTGGGCAGTGCTACAATAAATCAAGAAAACTTTCCTTTCCTTCCACGCAATGCCAATAAACAACTAACTCCCATATGCCGACTTCATCTGAGTTATTACCGAAATAAGAGAGTCTCTATATTTCATTTGTGTGTGACCTGCACACTTGGAATGATAAAACAAAAACAAAAACAAAAAAACACTATTATGTAGTTATTGTCTGTTGCCGGCAGAACCAAACTCCTAGGTCCATGTTCCCTGCTCATGATTTGGGTCTTATCATCGTTTTGACAGTGACTTCAAGTTCAAAGTCCAAAATTTGTAAAATAGGGTGCTTAAAGTCAGGCTCCTCAATCCATATTAAGACATCCAAATAAGGATTATAGGACCCTAACCTTAAGTACTCGTTTTTTAAAATCTTGGACTCAGCCATTAAATTTCCTTAGTAGCAGAGGACAGTGCAACTCCCAGCTTCTAAGTCATTACAAGTAGCAACCGCCTCAACCCTAATATTTTATTTTTCCACTAAATAAAAGAATCAAATAATGAAAAAAAAAATCTCCCAGTTCCAGTTAGGAAGGAGTGTGTATCTACCACATATAGTAACTTCAACAAATACATTCAGAACAAAAGCTTTCAGGATCCAGATACCATAGTTGACCTCAGTTTTCACCATTGTTTCTTGCGATCACTGTGGTTTGCAAGCTACCTCCTCCCCCCGCCCCCCACTCCTCATTAGTTCATGGAATTATTTATTTTTTATTATTTGTGATATTATCAATCCCTGTTCCAATACTGATTAACTCTGTGTTTTAGGCATATCATTTTGCATCTTTGTTCCTCCCATACAAACTCTAGATAATGCCTTACTCAAAGGCTCACTGTGATCATTAACTGATGTTTGTAAGTTATTTTGAAAATGAAAAGCACTATGTGAGATCTTATTATGAGAATAATATCTAGTTTTGTATTAGGTCTTTAAAATAATCTCCTACCAGATTACTAACAGTATGTCCAGTTCTCTAGGTAGAGATTATAAACTGGATATAAATCTATTGCAGGGGATATGTGTTAGTAAACAATATGATATACCATTATTGGGCATATTCTTACAAATAGTTATTTTAGAGGTTCCTTTCTAATTACTCTTTGGAATCTGGGATCAAAGCAACTTACTGCATTACTGAACCATTTAGTTATCTATTATTTATGTTGCAAAGGGCACAGTGCCTTCAGACCAGCTCTTGGCTTACTTTCAGCACTGAAACAAAAACAGAAGCAAATCTGGGTTTAATACAGGCGTGAACCATTTTGACTAAATGATTTTGATTACTAACACTTTTCTTCTTTTTATTCCTTTTTTCTATCCTTTAATTAATCTGAGAAAACTGTCTTGTACAACATCACACACCTAGGGCCTATCATAAAGAATATGATTTTTGAGTGCACTCAGCCTTAATTCAAAGTAAAGCTATCCAACCAAAATCTTGCAGTTATCACAACTGTGGCAGACCAGCCTTCGTCTGTACAGGTTGGTGAACTTTGGAGCCAGCATACATTGCCTTTCACAGCTGCTCTGGGCTTGAGAGTGGCAGAATTTGTGTGCATTAAGCTCTAGGTGCTGAATATTCTTTGATTCAGAAGTTCTTAAGGCATATTAAAGACACTAATTATGCAAATTTCACAACACACTTGTGAGGTAGATACTATTACATATATTTTACAGATGGCTAAAGCAAGGCACAAAGACCTTGGTCACACTGCCAATTAATGGGAGAATTAGGAAGTGAACCTCAGAATCCTTTGTGCAGTGTTCTGTTCTAATTACTAGGCCACACTGACTCCCTTTTGCGTTTTATAATGCCCAAAGGGGAAAGCATTGACACAGCAGCAATGCTTGGCAGGTTAACAATTCCCTTATAATGAAAAACTATGTACAGGGTGAAATACTGGCCTTACTGAACTCCATTGACTTCAATGGGACTAGGATTTCTGCCACAGTGTGTATTACATATGGTTTACAGTTAGCACTTTCTCTTAAAATCTTTTAAAAATAAAATATGAGTAAAAATCTAGGCCAAGATTTTAAAAAACAAGTGTCTAATGTTAGGTTCCTAAATCCAAATTTAGGGACAAAAATACATGGCCTGATTTTCAAGAGTACACAACATCCAGCTGCTTCCATTGACTTCTATGGAGCTGCTGGATGCTCAGGACTTTGGAAAATCAAACTACTTATTAAAGTGCCTAAATATGGACATAGGAACCTAACTTTATGCACTTGGTTTTGAAAATCAGGGTCATATTAAACTGCTACAAATGTATTGCATTTTAATTTATGGTACAGATGGGTTAAGGAAGTGGTGTTTATGCCTAGATTAGATATAAAGCCAGGTTCAAGCCTCAGGCAAGGCTGGTTTAATGGCACTAAAATTTTACCAACTGTTATTGTAAAACTGCAGTCCCAAATGACAGAAATCTATTTAGTTCAGATGATCCTGCAAGATTTTCACTAGCTTTGAATAATGTATATCTCATGAGATCAGATGTTCTAGCGAGATTTCAGTGGCAACAAAACCCAAACAAGAAAATAGATCCATCCCAGTTCTGAATACAACCTAGGACATCAATTGGTTTGGATCTCAGAATAAAATATAAGTGATTCACATTCAACCCTGAAATTCAAAAAAGATTAGATTCAAGGGTTCTTGCTCTAGTCCACTATTAATTTACAGCTTTATACACATTCCTCCTTACTAACCTCATCAGCAGGACTACTGGTAGGTGCCACAATTTCTTCTTCTTGGACAATCTGAGCTGGAACCTAGATGAAAAAAAATCAAATTAACAGACAGAATTTGCATCCTCATTACTAACTACTTTTCCATTACATTTGTTTTGGTTTCAATTTCATTTTAACATACATTTTAAAAGAAAATTTTAACCTACCTTGAAATAATGGAAGATATAGAAATATTAGTTTCATAATCATGCTTCAAAATATGTACACAAAACATTTATGTACTTGTTAAAAAACAGAGGCCCTGATCCAGCAGACTTTCCTAAAGACGAAATTTCCTTTGCCTTCAGGACTGAGTATGAATTTCAATGGGACTTATGCGTAAGTTATGGCTGAAGGATTTGACTCAAAGTATTTAAATAACAAAATATGTATACTTCATATCAGTAAAAGAAAGTCAGTTCATAAATAATTTATTTGAACTCATATTAACGTTAATGTTTGAAAGTGATTTAGCACAACCACAGGGAATGAGTGTCACATTTACAATACTAAAAGCATTATAACCTCTTTCCATAGTGCTGAATTTAGCTAATATTTAGCTTAGTAGAAGGTTACTGAGTAAACAAGCCATTTAAGGAAGTTTACAAAATAGCATAATTATAACAATCTCTATACAGTTTACATAAATTTAAATCAGCATTAGACTGAATTTGGAATAAATAATCTTCAAAAAGTAATTCTAACAATGAAAAGGAAAAATCTCTTTTCTATAGTTTCAGTATTTTAACAAAGTAAACTCTCTTTTCCTGCTGTACAATGAGGATATAAATTAAACACTCTGGGCCACAATCTGCACTTCTTTCTCACATAAATAGTTATATTGACTTTGTTGGCACTAACATGACTAAAGCAAACAGCATTCGATCCATTGTCATGACACCCTTGAAATGTTAGAACATCACTTTCTCCATGGAAACATAGATATTTTACTTCACAAATACAAGCTTAGGAGTATTGTATTACAAGGTGCTTTGGAATTTTAAAACAAGAATTACTGTAAACACTAAGGGAACAAAGTGAATGAAAGGGACTAGGGGCAGAGTCAAAAAAATTTGCCTAGGATGGTTTGTGAGAGTGGAAAGCTGCAAATGCTCTGCAAAAACTAGAAGAATTTCATTTTGGCTTGATGGAGTAAATACATTTTGATAAACTACCTGACTAAATATATTCTAAAAAAAGTGTAAGAGAAGGAAAACAATTAACAGTCAGAGTAATACAAAGTAGCTTTAGAGTAGAAATAGCCTTAGATGAATTGATTTTCCAGGCAAAGAAAAATGTTGATGCATCTCCTACAACCTATCTCCCCAACCAAACAAAAATAAACCATAATTTTATACAATAAATATAAAATCATATCCATGGGAGCAATCCCTACAAGACTACTTGACAAATAGAAAAAAGTAATTGTATTTACTGCTTGCTGTCTCTTGCCCTCTCATTTATACACACATTCTATTCTTTTATATCATATTTCATTTCTTTCTTTCTGTTTTCCTCTCTATCTTTTATTATTTCTGTTTCCATAGCCTCTATTTCCTTCAGGCCCTTATCATTTTTCTCCCTCTAGGGCTATCCCTATATCTTCTCATCTCTTTCCATCCCATGTCTCCCTGAACCACCAACTCTCCATGTCTCTCTTTCTTTACCCTTTGCCCTTCTCTGATTCTTCCTACTCCATTTCCTAGAAGCTTAACTATGCCTTTTCCCAGGATACCGCCCAGTAAAGCACTAAGTCCTCTAGCCTTATAGTTAATTAGGCATAGATTATTGGGATGGGGGTTTCAAAAGGGTTAATTTCCCAAAACTGAGAAAAATTATGGGCAAAACTAATTGGGAGGATTAATTTAGATAGAAATACATGAATGAAAATTGGGAGCTCTTTAAGATGAGTTTCCTAGATGGCCAAAAAGCCACAATTCCAAAGTCATGAAAGAGGACAACTCTGGCTAAAAGCACTCCCAGGTTCAGTATAAAAATGAAATCAGCAATGGGAAATAAAAAGCAATATATAACAAATGAAGAAAGGGGGAAATAGCTAGCAAACAATATGAATTAGACACTTTGAAGTGTGGAAAATTGATATGGGAAGCTGAAGGCATTAGGGAAAAATGCGTGGCTGATAAGGCTAAGGACAATAGCAAGGAGTTTCATTAAGTATATTAGGAACATAAGAAATCCTAGCAATGGTATAGCCCTATTGCTAGATGGAGATGACAAAACTGTTAATAATGGTGTAGGAAAAGGGAGGATGTACTTATATCACATGAGGATGATGAAGTAATTTCCAGTCCATTAGTAACTGAGGAGGATACCAGACAACATCATCTACCAGGGTTAAACATTTTAAAATCAACAGGCCTAGATAACTTGCACCAAAGTCCTAAAAGAGCTGGCTGAGGAGATCTCTGGCCCACGGATGTTAATTTTTAATAAATCTTAGAAGACCAGGGAAATTCCAGAAGACCAAGAGCACTCATGTTGAAAGTGTCAATATTCAAAAAGAGAAAGCAGGATGACCCAGGTAAATATAGGTCAGTTAACCCAACACCAGGAAAAATAATGGAAAAGCTGATACAAGATTTAATTGATAAAGAATTAAAAGAAAAGAATATAATTAATGCCCATCAACATGATTTTATGGAAAATATGTCTTTCTTGTCAAACAAACCTGGTATCATTCTTTGGTGAGACAGCAAATTTGGTTGATAAAGGTAACTGCATAGAGAGCAGTGACTCTGACAAGGATTTAGTGGGCCACAGTAGACAAGCAACTCAACACAAGCCCTCAGAGTGATGCTGTGGAAAAAAGCTATTGAGATCCTTGGATGTATAAACAGGGGGGTAGGAAGTAAAAGGAGGCACATGGTTTTACATCACATACAGCATTAGGAAGACCAATATTTGAATATTGCTTATAGTTCTGCCATCCATATTTCAAAAAGGATGTTGAAAAAATCAGAGAAGGTACAGAAAATTGCCACATAATTGATTCAAGGACTGGAGAAAATGCCTTAAAGTGAGACATTTAAAGAACTCAAATTCTTTATTAAAAAAATAAAAAAGATTGAGATGTTACTTGATTACAGTTTACATATACTTTCATGAGGAGAAAACACCAGACTCTGCTCTGTCAGAGAAAGGCATAAACAAGAACCAAATAACTGGAAGCTGAAACCAGACAAATTCAAATTAGAAGTTAGGCACATATTTTTAACTCTCAGAGTGATTAACCATTGATACACACTACTAAGAGAAGTAGTGGATTTTCCACCTTTTGATGTTATCAAATCAAGTTATTTGGCTCAATGCTAAGTAACCCGGTGAAATGTAAAGGCCTATTGTATACAAGGGGTAAGATTAGATGATCTAATGGTACCGTCTGGCCTTAAACTCTATGAAACTATGAAGAATCAGAAAGAAATGACGACAGTCCAGGTTAGCTGTATCTGAAATAGCATCACATACCACCAAGAGTAGAGATGTATCCAATATTACCTGCCCTAAGAATCAGAATAATGAAGATCAAAGATACTTCAAATAGAGGACTGCCTAAAGCCAAGACCATGCCTTCTAGATGTTTCCTCTTCCTCTAATCAGCGTCTCCTCCATCTTATCGAGGCTCCTTTTACACCAGTTTGCTCCCAACTACTTCACCACATTTGTCAGACTGATGACACTGCAAAACAAAAAATTCTCACTATTTCCCCTGAAGTCTTGACATACATATTGAAGCGGATGGTTGGCAAGTTGGAACCCTGCAGTATTCTGCTTGAGAGAGACCTTGGTAAACTAAAATATGCCTTCATTCTACTCTTTAGCACCTGTCAAAGAGGAAAGAAAGTCCACTGAAGGGTTATCTTCCTAAAAGGTCCCACAGGCAAAGTCATCAAAGCCTAGTAGTTAGTATCAAAGGCTGCTGATCGCTTTTGATCCTCATCAGCACACACACCATTGCTAGAGAGATACTGCCATCAACAAAATCATCTGTGCACTGTACCCACAGCTAAAACAAAACTGATAATGATCCGCAACATTTGCACATTCAAAATACAACTGGAGCTATTCAAACAACATCTTTCCAATAACCTCCAAAAAATGAAAAGGTAAGAGACTAAGACTGTTAACATCATAGATGTTTTTTTGAGTGAGGCCTCATTAATGGCAGCTGACAACCTGCCATGTTGAATACTCTTTTTCAGAAATATGATCTAAAATTAAAATATATTTTAAATATTTTAATGTTTAAAGCTATGCAATTTGATTAAAAAGTGCTTTATGACTAACTATAGTAAAATGCATGCTCAGCATACGCAATTATTTAAAAATATGAATAAAATAAGTAGTTTGGAGTGTTTGTATTTGCTGCTCATAAACTCCTTGAGACATAGGTCTTGTCTACACTATATAGGATTTTCTAGTATAGCTATACCAAAAGAGCTATTGCTGCAAATTCCCCTAGTATAGAGCCAGCCTATTTTATTTTAGTTCTTTTGCCAGTATAGCTTATACCAGTTTCCTGGGGCGGGGGGGAGGGGAGGGAAGACTTTGTTGCTATTATCACTGTGTCTACACTTCTAACTTCTAATTGCCAGCTTTGCTGCCAAAACTTTTAAGTGTAGACCAGGCCACAAACAAAGTTTTCCTACGTTTTTAAACAAAGCCTAGCACAAAAGGAGTCCCAAACCTGATTGATGATAGCTTTCCATCTACACCATAGTGATAAAAGTCCTGTTTTCTTCAGTGGACCAGGATTTGACTCCAAGTACTTTAGCTTTAAAAGGTGCAATATCAATCTGAAATTGTCGGTTAAGTGTGTTGAAAGTTGTTTCAGGTACTACAAGGGCACCTGAGTACCCCTGCCAATTGTTGTGGTTTAGAGCCATATTTATTTTAAAAATAGATTTCTCTCTTCTGTTGCTGTGTAAAAGATTCCAAAAAAAAAAAAAAAAGAGGGAAGTGACTAACTAATGGACTACACAGTGGAGACAATGAAAATTAACTTTACACAATGGGCTGTGAAATAACTGGGGCCTTATCTTTCCATTTGTCAAATACTGATGAACCGGACATAACCAGTTTTATTTCTTATCCCTTGTCACCACAAACTATTCTGTAAGTCGTGAAATAGTGTAAATGTACAGGGTGAATCATTTTTGAAATTGCAAGACAAGCCTTTGAGACTTGAGAGCTGCACTGGAGAGCTCCACTTACAGGTTTTCAAAAGAAGTACAGAGAAGCATGCTCACTGACAGCTGCTCACAACTTCCAGGCAGCTCTATGCTTGCTCATGTCCTTAACGGAAGAAATGCCTCCAGGCACTGTTATTTGTATGGTATAGCTCCTTCTTCCTCCCTGCCACTAGAGTTGGTTCTATTTCCAAGACCTTAATTTGGCCTTTAACGCCTAACTTATAAAAGTTGGAGAGATGTAGCATCGTGCAACATGCACAGACATATAACATGGCTCAGTAGCAAAGAAATTAACAGAAGCAACTGCAAAAATTAGTTAATCTGTGGAATCATAAAATAAGGTAAAATTTAAGATTCATGAGCATTCTGAAACATCTGGTTCACAAAGCTGACCAACTGTACTATATCTTACTACAGAGGACAGGATAGAAGTTGATAAAGTACAGGTAGGAACTGAAGAGAAACAGTCAAAAGAAAGAGTCCCATTCAGTTACATCACATAAAGGCAGACAACTAAATATTGATAATTTTATAAGTGCTTATATATTAATGCTAGAAATCTAAATATTAAGAACTTGAGAGCCCTGGTATTAAATTAGGATATTGACATAATAAGCACCACAGAAACTTTCTGGAACAATCATAATCAATGGGACATGATAATACCAGGGTACAAAATATATAGGAATGATGAGTAGGTCAAGCTGGTTGGGGAGTGGCATTATGTGTGAAAGAACAAAAGAGTTAAATATAGTAAAAATCTTAAAACAAATTACCATAGAATCTCTACAGAGAGACATTCCAACTAGGAATACATGACTGACCACCTGACCAGGATGGTGATGGTGATTGTGAAATGCTCAATGAGGAGATTAGAGAGGCTACAAACACAGAAAACTCAGTAATAATGGAGGATTTCAACTATCCCCATTTTGACTGTGTACATGTGTAGGAAGGCGCTGTGTCCTCCCCCGGAGCGAGGACCCGAGGAAGGGCCACAGCGACCGGGCTGGACAGGAGGAGACCCGATGGACAAGTGTGTCCAGCACCCAAACAGCCGGGCTGTGATAGGGCCGGCAGGCCAGCTTGCCCGGCAACGCAAGTGCCAGGCAGGGATAGGACCACACAAGCTGCCCAATCAGCTGCAGTGGGGCGGAGCCTCTCAAGAAAGGGGCAGTATAAGAGACCGGCCCCAGAGCTGAGTCTGGAGAAGACCGCCGCCAGAGGTAGACGTGCTGCCCCACCGGCTGAGGCCTAGGCCAGAGCCGAGACTCCGACCATCCCAGGCCTGGGGACTGGGTAGGGCCTTCTCGTAGCTGGACCAGGCAACCCGGCCAGAGAGACTGGGCTGAGATACCCGAACCACGGGACTGGACAACGTCCCCTGAACCCCAGGACTGGGCCGAGCCCCCTGAGCAACCCGGGTGGACGATACCCCCGGACGCCAGATGGGACCTGGAGGAGCTGCCGGCTGCCGAGCCCCTAGAGTCGGGGCAGTACTTGGACGAGCTGCCTGAGGCCGCGCTCTCTCCTGAGCCCTATGACCTAGAGGAGCTGCCTCTCGCCGAGGAGCTCCCCGCATTGCTGCCGGTGGACGAGGAGGGACTGGCGGGCCTGAGGAGTCAGGTACACGGGGATACGGGGAGGAAGTAGCCCTGGGGCAGCCGTAGACAGTGGCTGAGTCTGTGGCAACCCTGTCGGCGTGTTGCGGTAGGAGTCCCACCAACTCAGTGGCAACGCCTTTGCCACTACTAGGGCCCTGGGCTGGGACGCAGTGGAGATGGGTGGGCCTGAGTCCCCCCCCCCCCCCGCTTCCCTAGCCACCCCATGGAGAGCCTCATCCTCGCTACCGCACCAAAGAGCAGGACCACTGACTGCCTGCCCTGCCTAAGGGCCGGAGCAGTTAACTGTGTGCTTGCTCGCCCTGCCTGAGGGCCAGGGGCAATAGACTGCTCGCCCGCCCTGCCTGAGGGCCAGGGGCGATAGACTGCTTGCTCGCCCGCCCTGCCTGAGGACTGGGCCAAGACCCACAAGACAGCAAACCGCTCCCCCTTTAGGAAGGCACTGTGGCCTCCTCCGGAGCGAGGACCCGAGGAAGGGTCGCAGCAACCAGATCGGATCTAACGGCCTTCCAACAACATGTCACCTCAAGACAGGATGCAAAGACAGAATTTCTAGACAGCACTAATGACTGCTTCTTGGAGCAGCTGGAAACCACAAGGGGAGAGGCAATTCTTCATTTAGTCCTAAATAGAGCACAGTGTCATGTCCAAGAAATGAATATAGCTGAACTGCTCAATAATAGTGACCATAATGTAATTAAATTTAACATCCTTGGAGGACACCAAAGAAGCCCACCACAGTAGCCCAGCTTCAGAAAGGGGAACTGCACAATAAAGAGGAAGCTGGTTAAATGGAAATTAAAAGATACAGTCACAAAAGTGAAATGCCTGCAAACTGAATGGAAACTTTTTAAAGACCGTAATAGAGGCTCAATTTAAATGTATACCCCAAATTAAAAAACACAGTAAGAGGACCAAAAAAGTGCCACCATGGCTAAACAAACTACAAGATGTGGCTTGAGACAAAAAAGGGCATCATTTAAAAATGAGAATTTAAATACTACTAAGGAAAATAGAAAGATGCATAAACTCTAGCACGTCAAGTGTAAAACTATAATTAGGCAAGCCAAAAAGAATTTGAAGAGCAACTAGCAAGAGACACAAAAACTAACATCAGAAGCAGGTAGCCTGCCAAACAATCAGTGGGACCACTGGACAAGCATGGTGCTAAAGAAAGACAATGCCATTGTGGAGAAGCTAAATTAATTATTTGTATTTAGTCTTCACTGCAGAGGATGTGAGGGAGATTCTCACATTTCAGCTGTTCTTTTTATGTTACAAATCTGAGGAGCTGTCCTAGACTGAGGTGTCAGAAGGAAGTGTTGTTACAAATTGATACATTAAACAGTAATAAGTCACCAAGACCAGATGGTATTCACCCAAATGTTCTGAAGGAACTCAAATACGAAACTGAAGAACTATTAACTGTGGTAAGTAACCGATTGCTTCAACCAGTCTCTGTACCAGATGACTGGCAGATAGTTAATATAATGCCGATTTTTTTTAAAAAGCTCCAAAGGTGATCTTGGCAGTTACAGGCCAGTAAGCCTAACTTCAGACAAATTGGTTAAAACAATAGTAAAGAATAGAATTATCAGACACATGGAGAAACAGGGTATGTTGGGAAAAAGTCAACATGGCTTTTTAAAGGGACATCATTCCTCACCTATCTATGACAATTCTTTGAGGGTGTCAACAAGCATGTGGACAAGGCTGATCCAGTTGATATAGGATTTTCAGAAAGTCTTTGCAAGTCCTACACCAAAGGCCCTTAAATAAAGTAAGCAATCATAGGCTAAGATGGAAGCAATCAGGCATTAGTAACTTATGGAAACAGACAGTAGGAATAAATTGTCAGTTTTCATTGTGGAGAGAAGTAAATATCAGGGCCCTTCAAAGATCTGTACTGGGACCAGTGCTGTTCAACATATTCATTAATTATCTGGAAAAAGAGATAAAACAGTGAGGTTGCAAAGTTTGCAGATGATACAAAATTACTCAAGATAGCTAACTCCAAAGCTAATTATGAAGTCACAAAGGGATCTCAGAAAACTGGGTGATTGGGCAACAAAATTAGCTGTTATCACTCAAGAAAGAAATCTTGGAGACATTGTGAGTATTACTCTGAAAACATCTACTCGGTGTGCAGCAGTAGTCAAAAAAGAATGTTAGGAACCATTAGGAAAGGGACAGGTAATAAAACAGAAAATATAATATCACTATATATATTCACAAGAACCAGTGGTCACCAGTCACGCTAGGTTTAAAACAAAATAAGTAAGTACTTCTTCACACAATGCACTGTCAACCTGTGCAACTAGTTGCCAGGGGATTTTGTGAAGGCCAAAAATATAACTGGATTCAAAAAAGAATTAGAAAAGTTCATGGAGAACAGATCCATCGATGGCTATTAGCCAAGATGGTTAGGGACACAATCTCAGGCTCTGGGTGTCTCTAAACCTCTAACTGCCAGAAACTGGGACTGAATGACAAGGGATGAATCAGTCGATAATTGCCCAGTTCTATTTATTCTCTCTAAAGCATCTGGCACTAGCCACTGTTGACCGACTATGGCCATTCTTATGTTCTTAATAAACCTTAAAGTGCCAGAGTTTACAGAGGGGAATCTTTCTTTTTTTTAAAGAACAAGTTACATTTCTATTTCTGTGCTGAATACCACCATAGCTTGGGGCACACAAAGTTTCTAGAGCAGTGGTTCTTAACCTTTCCAAACTACTGTACCCCTGAAGCCTGAGTCCCACCCCCACGGGGCTGAGGCATGTAACTTAGTTTCATGGCGCCCCTGTGGCTCCAGGCAATTGCCTTTCTTGCCACCCCCAATACCAGCTCTGCACTTGCGACCCCTCTAAACCCCCAGGTTGAGAAACACTGTTCTAGAGTGAACCCAGTCTTGCTGGCCAAAAGAGAACTGTACTGATATCTGGTCTGTTAAGGAGAAATGGGACAGGGAAGTTGGAAAATTGTAATTCTGACTACTTGATTTGCTACTGACCAATACCAATCTGGGGTGGCAAGCTTCCAGTTGATGATGGCCATCTGTTTCCGAATGGTTTGGGGAATATTAATGACAATGTGCCACAGCTGCAGTTCTGGGGTGAGCCCAGCACAGACTGAGGAAAGTGCCTGTGACAGAATGCTGGACGCTAACATGTGAGCCAGGACTCTGATCACTTAGTGTATGTTTCTGCTGCAATGTAAACCCTAGGTTTAAACTTAGGGTTAAGCCTAACTCCGCTTCCATCTACACACAAATTGCACTAACCCAGGGCTCAGACCTAGAGTCCCAGGACCCCACAGGGGTGGAGGGTCTGATCCTGAGTCAAGCTGGGACCCAGAGTTCAAGCCCTTTTGTAGTGTAGATGCAGTCCCACTGGACTCATGCTCTGGGACTCCACCAAAAGTATTCCACAATCCTATGGAACAACTTTCATTGTCCTCTCGACAGCCAAGTTTGGTGTATAGTCAAGTTTTCCCACACTGCACCACATAAAAAGGGCTAAAGTGGCCATATTTTGGTAGGGAAGTAGGAAGTCTGGGATATGGGGGGTTGGACTCGTGCACATATAATGCAGTGTAAGGATCCAGAGCTCAACAATTCCTAACCTGGGGTTACAAATGAGTGTAGATGCTCAAACCCTAGGTTAATAAACCCATTGTCTGCTAACTCAAGTTCTACTAACCCTGAGCTTACATTCAGAGTAGACATACCCTTTGGCACAATGAGGTCCCCTGGAGAAGGCTGATTGGAGATATGCAAGCTAATTACCAAATCAGGCTAGGAGGGTTGATAAACCAACTAGCCCATCAGCTGAGGGGTATAAGACACAGGAAGGAAGGGAGTTGGGAGAGAACTTGGGCAAGTTGAGTGTGTTCAGATATCTCAAGGAAGGGAGACCTCTGACCTGGTGGGAAAGGGATAAATGTAGAGAAGCACTGTATGCAATATTGTGGCATGGGGCTGCATTCCCATATTGGTGATGGAAATGTAAATAAATCACATGAAGTTGCAACTCAAAGTGGAGAGGTTCTAGAGGCATCTGAGGACAGGAATGGAGCACACCCCGTTACAGTGCCCTCTGTCATCCTCAGATTGTGCCACCACCACTGATCACCCCAGGTCTCCCTTTCCCCCAAGTCAACACATATTTCTCAAGTCCAAAAATAGCACTGAATTGAGCTCAGCAGCTCCAAGAAAAGATCATCCACAGACAGCTGTTCTGTGTCATCCTCCACTTCCTCCTTCCACTGCTGCTGGTACAGCCGATGTTGCAGCTGCCAAAAGTACTTGGCATATGGATTCCAAAGCCTCAGTCACTCAAATAAACATCCACCAGTCTCTGTGTATTGGCAGTTGTCAGCATTGCAACTTGGAGCACTATTCCATCCATGACAGCAGACACAAAATGCCGGATGCTTTGAAAACGGAACAGGTTCGTCCACAAGAGATGAATCATGAGATGGCAGGAAAGGAATCACAGCCACTGTTGAGCTTATCCCCAAGTCCCACAGTTCCACTTACTCCCAGACAACTTTTGCGATGAGTCCCACAAAACAGAGTGAGAGAAGTCTCAGAATGCATATAGACCAGCAGCCTTATTTAAGGCTTGCTGATTTTTTCATTAAGACTAATAGAGATGATATGTGCTTCGATATGTATAATTCAGCAAGCTATAAGGAAAGAGGAAGATCATACACCAAATTGGTTCACTTCTTCTATCTTTAATTCAGATGTGAAGGTTTTACAGACTACTAGCTTAGTCAGGTCTCACTAATTTTTCCAATATAATAGTTACAGTAACTTAAACAAAGAGCTGCTTTTGCCCAGAGACTCCAGGAAATCTATTACTCTATATCTCCTTTTTTTCCTATCAAAGATAGACAAAGGAAGGGAGCGGATATGCTAATTAAATTCTTATTCCCTCTTTTAAAGGGCCAAAAGTATTTTATACTAAATAATTTATTAGAGGGCAATAATTTTGCCCTGAAATTTACCTGATCGATAGGCATCTCCACTTTCAGATTTTTGTCTTCTTGTACCTCTGATGCCCCTTGAACTTCTCCCCGGGGTTTATGAGCTTTAAAAATACTTGGTGCTGCAAAGTAATGGAAAACTTTAGTTTTAAAATTCTGTTTGTACACCTCCATGAACGTCACATTTGCTTGTTCATCAAATTCATGCTTAGGATGATTAAAATTCAGTATTTTTCTTGGTATTTATATGATAAGAAACATTAATCTTGTCTTTATTTTCAAAAGTTGCACAACCTAACCAGTTTCTGTCCAGTAAACTAAAACTATTACAGAAACAGACTAAAAATGTTGAATTATCAGTCTTCATGCCATAGAAGAGTAAAGGGCAATCAAACAGCCAAAATATAATTTCTTCTTATATTTTTTAATTTATATTTATTACGTTTTATTTCTTAATAAAAAGCAAGAATACACATTCAGAAGTTTGAGACAGAATGAAGACCATCAATTTGCATAATTTAATTTTAATATTAATATTAAAGAATGCAGAGGCCCTGATTAACCGTACTGTAATAGGTGCTGTACAAATATAAGTAGGCACATGGACACAACCCTCTGTTTAATGAGCTTACAATCTAAGGCTATGTCTTCACTGACGGCGGCAAATTCGCCACCGTCAGATCGACTCCTCTGGATCGACTGAGCGGTCAGTGAAGAACCGCTCAGTCCATCTAGAAATCGACATATTAAAACCACCTTCTCAAGTGGCGTAGCACTGAGTCAACGGGAATGCGGTTCCTGTCGGCGCAGTGCAGTGAAGACAGCGCTCAGAACAGAAGCAGAGAAGTCGACAGGAGTTACGCAAGTTTTTTGCGTAGCTTGCGTAACTCTGGTCGACTGCCGCCAAATCTCGGAAGTAAGTGAAAACAAGCCCTAAGAAATGTTTAGAAGAAACTTCCATAGAAAGAGAGGTAGGCAGGTGGACACAATCCCCATGTGAGGATCTGTGGCTCTGGAGCCCAGGTCTGCTGGTTCCGTCCATACTACTATCCAACAGTTCTAGTGAAGCAGGGAACAACAGACTATGAGCCCTACAGATTCAAGCACCTACAGAGGTCCTGACTGGAAAAGCCTACTGTGTTCCCTGATTGGCCCAGGAATGCTATTTAAGGCCTACGGTAAACACCTGGAGGTTGTTTGTGCAACTACTTGGGTCCCTGGCTTGCTGTTGCAAACAGATCCATTGCACACTCCTGATAACTTACCTTGCTCATGGTTCCTGACCCCAGCCCTGCCCTTGATACCTGACCTCGCTCCTGGTCCCCTGCTCTGCTTCTAATGCCTCGCCCTGCCTCAATTTCACTAACCCTAATTCAGCTGGCTCACTTGGCTCCAACTTGGTGCAGCTCATTGACCTCAGCTATGCCCTGATCTTACGGCATGGCACTGATACAGATTGCTACTTCTGGCCTTGTCCCTCTAGACTGACATCAGACCATGTTTTCAAGTCCCCTCCAACCGAGGCCTTAGCCTCAACCACAATCCCATAGCTGGGGCTCAGAAATGGGTGACCAACTGACTTGGACATTGTGTGGAAATTACGGATTAAGAAGCCTATCTATATGTACCTATAGGGCTTTAAACTAGTTTTGACGGGGGACGGGGACCTAAGCCCGAAGGTTAGTGGGGAAGAGGGACACTGCAAGGAAGCAGAAGGAGGAGGGGGCAGCAGGGGAGGTCTCCCGATTCATACTGTGAAAGTAGGCCAGTCGGCTACTTATCTCAAGTGCCTGTACACAAATGCAAGAAGCCTGGGAAACAAGCAAGAGGAACTGGAAGTCCTGGCACAGTCAAGAAACTACGACATGATTGGAATAACTGAGACTTGGTGGAATAACTCTCACGATTGGAGCGCTGTCATGGATGGGTATAAACTGTTCAGGAAGGACAGGCAGGGGCGAAAGGGGGAGGAGTTGCACTGTATGTAAGAGAGCACTATGACTGCTCTGAGCTCCAGTATGAAACTGGAGATAAGTCAGTTGAGTGTCTCTGGGTTAAGCTTAGAAGCAAGAACAATAAGCGTGATGTCGTGGTGGGTGTCTGTTACAGACCACCAGACCAGGAGGATGAGGTAGATGAGGCTTTCTTTACTCAACTGGGGAAAGTTTCCAGTTCACAGGGCCTGATTCTCATGGGAGACTTCAATCACCCTGACATCTGCTGGAAGAGCAATACAGCAGAGCACAAACAATCCAGGAAGTTTTTGGAGAGTGTCGCTGACAATTTCCTGGTGCAAGTGCTGGAGCAACCAACTAGGGGCCGTGCTTCTCTTGACCTGCTGCTCACAAACAGGGAAGATTTGGTAGGGGAAGTAGAAGTGGGTGGCAACCTAGGCAGCAGTGACCATGAGATGGTCGAGTTCAGGATCCTGATGAAAGGAAGAAAGGGGAACAGCAGGATACGGACCATGGACTTCAGAAAAGCGGACTTTGATTCCCTCAGGGAACTGATGGGCAGGATTCCCTGGGAGGCTAATATGAGGGGGAAAGGAACCCAAGAGAGCTGGCTGTATTTTAAGGAGACCTTATTGAGGGCACAAGAGCAAACCATCCCGATGTGCAGAAAGAATAGCAAATATGGTAGGCGTCCAGCTTGGCTTAACAAAGAAGTCTTTGGCGAACTTAAACGCAAAAAAGAAGCTTACAAGAAGTGGAAGCTTGGTCAGATGACTAGGGAGGATTATATAAACACTGCTCGAACGTGCAGGAATGAAATGAGGAAGGCCAAAGCACAATTGGAGTTGCAGCTAGCAAGGGACGTGAAGGGGAACAAAAAGGGTTTCTACAGGCATGTTGCCAACAAGAGGAAGATTCGGGAAAGTGTAGGCCCCTTAAAGAAAGAGGGAGGCGACCTAGTGACGGAGGATGTGGAGAAAGCTGAGGTACTCAATGCCTTTTTTGCCTCTGTCTTCACAGACAAGATCAGCTCCCAGACTGCTGTACTGGGTGGCACAGAATGGGAAGGAGGCAAACATCCCGCAGTGCTGAAGGAACAGGTTCAAGACTATTTAGAAGGATTGGACATTCACAAGTCCATGGGGCCGGATGCAATGCACCCGAGGGTGCTGAGGGAGTTGGCTGAGGTGATTTCAGAGCCATTGGCTATTATCTTTGAAAGCTCGTGGCAACAGGGGGAGGTCCCTGAGGACTGGAAAAAAGCAAATATAGTGCCCATCTTCAAAAAAGGAGGAAAGAGGATCCGGGGAACTACAGACCGGTCAGCCTCACCTCAATCCCTGGAAAGATCATGGAGCAGGTCCTTAAGGAATCCATTTTAAGGCACTTGGAAGAGAGGAAGGTGATCAGGAACAGTCAACACGGATTCACCAAGGGAAAGTCATGCCTGACCAACCTGATTGCTTTCTATGATGAGGTGACTGGCTCTGTGGATGTGGGGAAGGCGGTGGATGTGATATACCTTGACTTTAGCAAAGCTTTTGATACAGTTTCTCACAGTATTCTTATCAGCAAGTTAAAGAAGTATGGGTTGGATGAATGGACTATAAAATGGATAGAGAACTGGCTAGAGCATAGGGCTCAACGAGTAGTGATCAATGGCTCCATGTCTAGCTGGCAACCGGTCACAAGCGGAGTTCCCCAGGGGTCGGTCCTGGGGCCGGTTTTGTTCAACATCTTTATTAATGATCTGGAGGATGGGGTAGATTGCACCCTCAGCAAGTTTGCGGACGACACTAAGCTGGGGGGAGTGGTAGATACCCTGCAAGGTAGGGATAGGATACAGAGTGACCTAAACAAACTGGAGGATTGGGCCAAAAAGAAATCTAATGAGGTTCAACAAAGAAAAGTGCAGAGTCCTCCACTTAGGAAGAAAGAATCCCATGCACAGCTATAGACTGGGGACCGACGAGCTGGGCAGCAGCTCTGCAGAAAAGGACCTGGGGGTAACAGTGGATAAAAAGCTGGATATGAGTCAGCACTGTGCCCTGGTTGGCAAGAAGGCCAATGGCATATTGGGCTGCATTAGGAGGGGCATTGCTAGCAGGTCACGGGAAGTGATTATTCCCCTCTATTCGGCATTGGTGAGGCCGCATTTAGAATATTGTGTCCAGTTTTGGGCCCCCCAATACAAAAAGGATGTGGACAAGTTGGAGAGAGTCCAGCGGAGGGCAACAAAAATGATTAGGGGGCTGGAGCACAGGACTTATGAGGAGAGGCTGAGGGAACTGGGCTTGTTTAGTCTGCAAAAGAGAAGAGTGAGGGGGGATTTGATAGCGGCCTTTAACTACCTGAAAGGGGGTTCTAGGGAGGATGGGGCTAGGCTGTTCTCGGTGGTGGCAGATGACAGAACAAGGAGCAACGGTCTCAAGTTGCAGGGAGGGAGGTCTAGGTTGGACATTAGGAAAAAGTTTTTTACTAGGAGGGTGGTGAAGCACTGGAATGGGTTACCTAGGGAGGTGGTGGAATCTCCATCCTTAGAGGTTTTTAAGCTGCGGCTTGACAAAGCCCTGGTTGGGATGATATAGCAGAGGTTAGTCCTGCTTTGAGAAGGGGGTTGGACTAGATGACCTCCTGAGGTCCCTTCCAACTCTAATATTCTATGATTCTATATTTTAAAATATTGGTTGGCGTGCTTTCTTTGTATTACTTCCAAAGGAGCAATAAATATTTTCATTTCTCTGCTCCTCATACATTATATTTAATAAAAACATTTCAGCAACCATTCTATAGACTTTTAAAAAAACGGGAAAATGGAAATAGTTCATCAAAACAAAATTCTGAAGCCATAACTATTGCCTTATACAACAGATGCAGTATTTCATGTTACCCTTATCAGATGCCAGGGGTGTAGCCCTTTCAGGTCTTGCCTTCTTGACGTCTTTGCTTTCTTTGGCATAAAAAACTGAGTGCGCTTTTCCATCTGCTGGTTTGGGACTTTTGGGTGATTTTGCTGAAGGTCTACATGAAGGTTGACTTGCACTGTGTTTCTCTGACTTAAATGAAACATTAAACAGAACATCCAAATGATTAACAGTGTCTTATATATTAACATATATTAACTATGCCCAAATAATCCGTTTGCAACTGTGAACACTCAGCATTAACAACAATGCAGTTCAGCATCCATCATGCATATTTGTGTTATTGCTTTAGTTTCTTGAAAGGCCTTTTGACTTTGCAAAGGCTGGAAAACAGCAGTAGCCCTTCCACTTGCATTCTTGCACTGCTGCTGTTAAAGGGCTGAACCATGAGCAACAACTGGAATTGGTAGGTTAAAAGGATTCAATAGTATTAAAAAATTACTAAATGGCTTTCATCAATTTTTACTGCAATATAAAGGTTATTTTTATTAGCCTATAATGCCTTTTTCCATAACCAGACCATGACTTTTCCTATAATTTACAATGACAGAGAAGTAATCCAAATCATGATTATTGCTGTTTTAATGTAGATTTTCATATCGTTATAGTTGTTGTCATTTTAGATGCATGTGTCTAAAAATGATGACTATGCTTTTTTCAAAGAAGCTGCTGGGTTCCTGTGTGTGGGTCAGCTCAGGAAGGATGCTCATTAGACTTCCACTGTAGGCAGGGACATAACATTGAGAAGTTGTACTTACATATGTATAGACAATAAACACATCTTTATGAGACTTCTAAGACAGCAGTCCTTATGTGGCGATAGCATGAAGATACCAGGAAAGACTAACCAGACTTGCAAGTAAAGCTGGTTGGAAAGTTTGATCGAACAATTTTCTGTCAAAAAGAACATTTTGTGAGAATGCATAGTTTTTAATGAGTTTTTCAACAGGAAAAAGTTAAAAAAATTTATTTTGATCTTCTCATTTCAGTTTGATAAAATCACGTTTCATTTGATACGGTAAAATGTTTTATTTTAACTATCATTTTGATTCATTGCATTTAGACTTTTATATTATATATAATATAGAAGTGTTCACATTAATGTTTTAATATAAAAATCTAAATTAAATGAGTCAAATTGATTAGATGAAATAAAACATTGTTACTGTAGTAACATATTTTTATCTAAATGAAATGATTCACCATTATCAAAATGAAATGTTTCAAAAGTTCCAAACAAACTTTTTTTTGGAATTTCATGTCATGGGAAACTTGAAAGTTTAGTTTTTGCTTTAGGGTCCAATTTGGAACAAAAAAAACTTTTCAAAATGTTGGCATTTCCCACAGAATGGAAGTTCCAGTTCCTAACCAGCTCTATTTGCAACCCTCTCAGTTTAGCCACTTTAAACAGACAACCCATCAACTTGTCCTGGACCAGCTTTGCTAAAGCAAACAAACACTAGTAAAAAAACAAACAAAATAGCACATTTATTAGCAAGCGTTAAGGTGTGGAGCTACTCTGCAAAGCTACTATGAAAATGGTATTAGGGGTTCCAGGTTAAAAATCACCAAATGACTTCTAGAGCAAATTCACATAAGACGTGGTAGTAATAGGGGACTTTAAAGCAGCAAAAACACAAAATGTCCAATAAGTTCTTGGAATGTACTGAGGACAACCTTTTGTTTCAGAAGATGGGGGATGTAACAAGAGGGACAGGTATTTTAGACATGATTATGACAGGGAGGAACCGGTTGCAGATCTGAAGGCAATTTGAGTGAAAGTAATAATGAAATGATAGATTTCATGAGTCTAAGAAAAGAAAGGAGTAAGAAGTGTGGAATAAATACAATGGACTTGTAGGTGCAGCAGTGCCCCCTGTGCCTGGGATTGGAGCTCTTCATCAGCAGTGGCCGTCAGACCACACATGCGCATCTCCCCGCTCTTGTACTGTGCACAGGACGTATATATAGCGCTGTGTGGCCCAACCACCCCCAGTTCCTCCTCTGCCACAGAGCGTATGTTTTCGGCTCTGATGCAGAGGGGAGAAGTGTAGATAGTGAAGCACCCATAGGGACGCACATCTCTAAGAACCTCAGTTACTGCATGGGGTGAGTAACTTTCTCTTCTTCTTCTTTGAGTGATTCCCTATCGGTGCTCCACTTGTAGGTGACTAGAAAGCAGTGCCCCTAATTGGAAGGCTAGGGCTTCAGAGCAACACTTACTGCCGCTGATAGGACATCATGTCCTATGAGAGTGTCTGCTGTGGTGTCATGTGTAATAGCATAGTGACAGGCAAAAGTGTCTGTTGATGCCCATATGGCCGCTTTGCAAATGTCAGCATTGGAGGCGTTATTGAGAAAAGCTATTGACGTGGCTAGTGAGCATGTGGAATGTGCTCTAATTGTAGTGGAAGGTTGTTTGTTGTGGAGTTTGTAAGATAAATGTATACATTGTGAGATCCATTTGGAAAGCCATTGTTTAGAGATGGCTGTGCCTCTGGATCTTTTGGTGGTTGAGAGGAATAACCATGGAGATTTTTGGAAAGGTTTTGTCCTGTCCATGTAGAACGCTAATGTTCATCTCACATCTAGGAAGTGTAGAGCTGCCTCCTGTTGGTTACTGTGGGGCTTCGGGAAGTTGATTGTGCATTGGTTGATTGTGATGGAAGGATGATGGAACCTTGGGTAAAAATCTTGGATGTGGTTTTTACATAACTGTCTTTATAAAACAGTGTGCATGGTGGATATGCCATAAGGGCCACAATTTCACTGACTCATCAGGCAGAAGTGATGGTGACAAGAAATGCCATTTTCATTGATAAATGCACATGAGAGCAGGTACCCAGTGGTTCAAATGGGGGTCTAGTCAAAGAACATAAGACAAGGATGAGGTCGCAGACCGGGGTCAGATCTCATATGTGGGAATAAAGATTCTGGACACCCCTTTGTGAGTGGGGTGTGAGGACAGAATGACTGTCTATGTGGCAGTAAAAAATAGTGATTGCCACCACATGTACTTGAATGGAACTGGTGGATAATCCTGATTGTATAAAGTGTAACATGTAGTCCAGGATAAGTGATAGGGGAGCACATGTTGTGTTGATTTGATGGGAGGTGCATCAGCATTGAGATCTAGTCCATTTGTGAACGTAAGTGTGTCTAGTCATTTTGCCCCTCCTATTCAAAAGTATCTGTTTGACTGCGTCTGAACAGGTTATTTCCAAATCCCAGAACCACAGAGGAGCCAGGCTTTGAGATGGATTATCTATGTATTGGGATGGAGGATGATGCATCCTCTGTCCTGTGAAAGGAGCCGTAGAATTTGATGAAGGGAGGGAAGTCAACATACCATCATCTGAGGGAAGTAAATACACCAGATCTGTCGTGGCTATGTTGGAACTATATGGAAGACAAGAGCTTGGTCATCCTGTATTTTGCGAAGTACTAAGACTAGAAGGGGGAAGGGAGGGAAGGCATAGATGCATCCCATCTGTTGAGGAATGCATCTCCCAGCATTTCACGTCCCAGTCCCACTCTGAAACAGAATTGAGGGCAGTGGGCATTTTGTGGTTTGGCAAAAAGATCTATGGTGGGGCAAGCCCAATGGTTGAAGATGAGCTGAAGGACTCACATATTCAGTTCCCACTCGTGATCATGTGAGAATCTCCTGCTCAGTGTGTCCACGGTGGTTTTCTGGTGTCCAGGGAGGTATGCGGCAGAGATGGTGATGGATGGTTGGATACACTAGTTCCATAATTTCAATGCCTCCGAGCACAAAGAGTAGGACCTCACTCTGCCTTGCCTGTTGATGTAAAACATGCAGGCGAGGTTGTCCGTCATAACTCTGACATTCGAGTAGAGAGAGGAAATGTCGGTAGGCATTGCAGACTGCTCATAATTCTAGAAGGCTCTTGTGGATTCAGTTAATAACCATCTGCACTGCATTATGTGATTGTGAAGATGTGCTTCCCAACCGATTAGGGAGGCATCGGTTGTGAGGATCATGGTCGGTGGTAGTTGAAGGAAAGGAATTCTGATACGCATTCCTGGGCTGTGTCCACCAAAGTAGTGAGTCCTTGACTCTCATCAGCATGGATAGGAGTTAGTGGAGGCTGTGTTTATGCGGGTGATATACTGTACAGAGCCATGCCTGAAGACACTGCATATGTAATCTTGCATGTCTGACCACAAAAGTGGCCGCTGCCACGTGGCCTGGCAGTTGGAGGCACATTTTGGCAGAGATCTGGGCGCAGACCTGTATGGTGGATACCAGATGTACTACAGCTGAGAATCTGTGAGGTGATAGGAAGGCTCTGACTTGTATGGCATCCAATTGTGCGCCAAAGAATTCCAGGTGTTGTAATGGCATTGGAGTGGACTTTTCTAAGTTCACAAGAAGGCTCAGCTTCGTAAACAGGTCCATTGTTATGCAGATGGCTCAGAAAGTGTCAATCTTGGATGTGGCCTTGAGAAGACAGTCCAAATATGGAAAGATGACAATGCCTTGTTTCTTAGGCAGGCAGTGGCTACTGCAAAGACCTTGGAGAACACCCAAGGGGCCATCAACAGTCCAAAAGGCAGTACCTTGTACAGGTAATGGTCATCACCTACTATGAATCAGAGAAATCATCTGTGGGCAGGGTGTACAGTGATATGAAAATATGCGCTGAAGGTCAAGGGTCAAGAACCAGACCCCAGTTCCAGTGCTGGGATAATAGTGGAGAGGGTAACCATCTTAAAGCGTTGCAGTTTGATGAATTTGTTTAAATTGTGAAGGTCCAGGTTAGGTCACCAACCACCAGATTTCTTTTGGATCAGAAACCCTGTCCCTGTGTTTGAAAGGGACTGGTTCTATGACTCCCAGTTGTAGAATATGATTTATTTCTCCCCATAGAATGAGTTCATGAGAGGGGTCCCTGAGGAGGAACAGGGAGGGGAGGTATCAAGGCAGGATAGATAGGAAAGGAATAGAGTATCCTTCCTTGACTACCTCTAAAACCCTCTTGTCCGAGCTGATTAGTCTCTATGATGGGGAAAATGGAGCTAGTTGGTTGTCAAACTGGTGGGATATCGAAGATGGTTGGAATGACTGAAAGAGGGGGAGGCTTCTCAGGGTCTCGACCACACCTTCATAATTGTTGCTTAAAGGTGCATAAAGGTATCCTCCTCCGGAGTGGGCTGTCTATGTTTTGAGGGAGGCCTTTGTTTTCGGCACTGGATGTCATAGTGCCATTGAGGAGTATGCTGTGGTGGTTCCAATCATAGGGGGAGGTGATATTTCCCAGGAGTCTCTTTGGTGCTTGCATATAAATGCCGAGAGATCAAAGAGCAGCTTGGGAGTCTTTAAAGGAGTGCAGAAAATTGTCCGGGCACTCCGAAAATTGCTTTTGGCCTTCAAAGGGTCAGTCTTTTACGGTAGTTTGTATCTCCTTAGGAAAACCCAAGAGGTGGAGCCATGATGCATGCCACATGACCACAGCAATTGCAATGGAGTGTGCAGTGCTATCTGCAGAGTCTAACGAGGCTTGTAGGGCTGTACGGGCCAGGAGGTGTCCCATCTGAAATTGCTCTTTCTTGGCCTCTGGAAAGTAATGACAGAGCTCCTCCAACTTGGCAGTAGTTTAAACAGTAGTTTAAGTAGTTGTATTTTGCCATCAGAGCTTCATAGTTCGAAATTCAAAATTGGAGCATGGCTGATGACTATCCTTTGAACCTAAATAAGTCTAAGTGTTTCCAATCTTTGTCTCAATGGCTAAAACAGATTGGCATTGATGGTGTTTCTCTTGCACCACACTGACCATCAGAGAATTTGGGTTGGAGTGCGAGAATAGGAATTTTGCATCTTTCGCCAAAACATAGTATTTTTTGTCAGCACCTTTGCAAGTTGGAGGGATGGATTCCGGGGTATGCCAGAGAACTTTCACTGGGTTGAGAAGAGTCTCATTGATCAGTAGTCTGATCTTAGAAGAAGAGGATATGTACAGGTTGTCAAGCAGTTTATGCTGCTGGTCCTTAACTCCCTCCAAAGGAATCTGCAGCGAGTCTGCAATCCTGCAGAATAACTCTTGAAAATGTCTGAAGTCTTTGGCAATTGTAGAGAGGGAAGGCATTATAGCCTCATCAGGGGAAGAGGAAGAGAAATCTAATGTTGGAGGAACTTCCTGTTCCTCCTCCTGTTCTTCCTCCTCAGTTGGTACCAGCAGAGGTTCCATCTGTGGTGGGTGACAGACCAATGGAGAAGGGAGAGGTGTAGGTCTCCGGCATTGCTCTATGAGGGGTTTCCTGAATTGTGCTCTGTACATGGCCAAAGGGTCTCAATATCAACAGTGTGGATGGAGTGGAATATGTGGGTGCATCTATGGTGGTCGGTACCAAATCTGTGGACCAGACATAGATTGTGCATAGTGAGGATGAGAAGCTGGAACTTCTCTGGTAGATGAGGGTGCCATAGAGGCATCCTTCTCATCACTGGGGAAGGGAGGTGCTGTCCTTGGGGGAGAAAGGAAGCAGTGTCATGAGTCTGGAGTGAAAGGTGGAAGTGGGGGGAGGTCCCATCTAAGGAGTGGTGACTCAGGAGTGTCAGACACCAGCAGGTCTTTAGGATATTTGAAGTCTTGTGGAGGAGTAAAAAAAATCAGCAGTGCCAGCGTACGACTCAGTGCCGAAGAAGGGATGTGTTCCCCCGAAGAGTCAGTAGATGCAGCAAGAGACTTTGCCAGTGCCGATGACTTTGCCAATGCCAATTACTTGGCCAGTGATGACAGTTTCATTGTGTCTAGGGCTTTCTCTGTGTTGACAGCTTCATTGGTGTCAAAAAGGATGCCAGTGCTGGCAGTTTTGTCAGTGCTGTAGCTCCTGAAGTCGGCCTGTCTCGGTCTCCAGAGCTGAAAGACGGTGCTGAGAGTTGTCGGTCTGCCTGGTTAGGGTCTTTAGATCATTGCTTTGTGCCGGTGTCAAACGTACTCAGATGGACCCTGGAGCTATGTCCCCTGTCAGATGATGTTCAGGCAACTGACCTCGCAGGGAACGGAGTTCTGGTGGGCTGTGCCTCAAGTGTGAGGAGGGAGTTCATTTCTTTTTGTCCAAGCAAGATAGAGAAGATGTTGTCTTCAAAGGGCATGGAAAATGAGGACAGGCAGATGACCTGGCAGAGTGTGAGGGCCTTACAGGAGGGGAGTCCAGGCCCAGGTCTTATGCAGGCTGCAGAGATTTCTCCAGAAAGAGAAATTGTAACTTAATGTCTCAGTCCTTTCTGTTTCTGGTGTCAGGCCATGGCAGTTGGAACACTTTGTGGGATGTGTTCCTCTTCCAGACAACAAATACACTGCGTATGGCTATCCGTTACTGGGAAGGCAGCCCACAAGAGACACACCTCTTAAACCTGGGAGATCCGGGCATAAGGGTGGGAGAACAAAGTTCTTGGCTGGAAAGGGCAGGAAGCGGGGAAATGAAAATCTAAGCTATGAAGTAATGATAAATGTAAAGTGAAAACAATTTTTTTTAAGATAGAAGAAGAAGAGAAGAAGATACTAACTACACTACAACTAACATATAAGGCATTATCTATTAAGGGAACAGGAGAAGCAGGCTCTGCTGTGGATTCCATCCCAGACCAAAGGTGGTGGAGAAAGAACTGAGGGCGGTCGGACTGCACAGTGCCATATATACATCCTGTGCACGGCACGAGAAGGGAGAGGTGCATACGTGCAGTCAGACAGGCACTGCTGATGAAGATCTCTGATCCCAGGCAAGAGGCACTGCTGCATCTACAAGTGGAGCACCCATAGGCACATCACTCAAAGAACTGTATTTAGGAAAGAAAAAAAATCAAAATGAACTACAGAATGGGGAATAACTTGCTAAGCAGTAGTCCTTCTGAAAAGGATCTAGAAGCTATAGTGGATCACAAATTGAATATGAGTCAACAATGTAAGGCAGTTGAGAAAAAAGCCAATATCATTCTGGGGTGTATCAACAGGAGTGTTGCATGTAAGACAAAGGAGGCAACTGTCCCACTCTTCTGTGAACTGGTGAGGCCTCAGCTTGAGTACCGTCTCTGGTTCTAGGTTGTTAAAAAGAACAATGATCAGTGCTCCATGTCCACTGAAGATAGGACAAGTAGTAATTAGCTTCATCTGCGGCAAGCAAGATTTAGCTTAGTGTGAAGAGGAACACCCACCACCAATGCCGCCTAGTGGTCAGGAAGGGATGTGGCAGGTTGATTTTCGCCCCAGCATTCACCTTTCTTATTATTGATCCACCCTGCAGTGGTCTGTCCTTTCAGTGATTCAGTCCTCCGGCCAAGTCACATTTTCCAGTCCACCCCTTTCAAGGTATATATAAAGTCCAATAACAGGAAGGTCTTCCAGATTAATCAAGGGATACAGGGATTCCCCCTTGGGTTTGGGTCTTGTCATCTGAACTCTTGCATCTTTAGGGTCTTCCCCCAATTAGTTCCCCACCAAGAGATGGACTTCCATAACTGTCCCTCTTTTGGGGTTGGTAAGGGATCCCACACCGACTCTTTCCATCAGGTCCTAGTCCAAAGCCCAATGTTAGACAGCTAAGTCCTGCACCTTCAGGTGCTATGCAGCTACCTCCCTGGATCACTTCCTACCAGTCCCCTCTCTTCCCACAGGGTAGAATAAAGAATTAAACACAAAAACAAAGTCTTTGACATTCAAAGAGTCACAGGTCCTTTCTTGGTAGGCTTGGTCACATCACTATAGCCACGCCTCAAGGAGCAAGAGTTCCTTCCCACGAGCTCAGAGTGTAGATCAGCTCACTTCCACTGTCTGTTTGCCACTGAGCCAGGAATATCGGAACCTCAGTAGAAGTGGGAGGACCACAAGGCCCCATCCCCCTCTGCGGCTCTGCCTTCTACTCCTCCACTTCCCCTCGAGGCCCCGCCCCCTGGACAGGCCAGAAGCTGAAGCCAGGCCATAGTAAGAGCCACCCAGAGAACCCGAGCTGCTGTGGGAGCACTGGACCCTCCACCTGCCCTGGGCAGCACACCGTGGCGGGAGTGGGGACACGGGCCAAGGGATGCTCTGCGCCTGCCTGAGGCTTGCAATTTGGGGGGCCAACACAGTTCCAGCTACTCTGCTACCCTTTCTAAGCTCATACTCCAGCCTGTTCAGGCTTTGCAGGTGCAGAGGGGCAGGCCTCCTGGGCCCACGGAGCTCCATAACCTCTTCCTCTCCAATCTGGAGTTTGTATACCCCTTCATACTTAGGTATTAGGAAAAAACTTTCTAACTATAAAGGATAGTTAAATTCTGGAATAGACTTTCAAGGGAGGTTTTGGAATCCTCATCACTGGAGGTTTTTAAGAACAGATAAGACTAAAACCTCTCAAGGAAGATCTAGGTATAGTTGGTCCTGCCTCAGCGCAGAGGGCTGAACTAGATGACCTCTCAAGGTCCCTTTCAACCCTACATTTCTATGATTGAAATTCACTTTGTTTGCAAGCAGAATTATGGTTATTGTAATTGTTAGCTCTGAAAACTCAAGATGGGGTTTCATAGGCAAGCTGGGAGGGAGGTTTCTTCTACTTTAAATAGTGCTTTCAATGGGGTGTAACCAGTGACAGAATTTGAGTCTGCAATTGGAATTTTGGTCAAAATTTTCAAACTTTGTTGCCCAAATCCCAAAAAAGTGGCCTGATTTTCATAAGTGCTCCCAGAGGTTGGTACTTTGGAGGTTGTTTTCACTGCCAAAAATGGTGTGTTTTAACTTGAGTTAGATATCTTGCTGCAAAATTCCTGTCATAACATACTGTTGTATTTACCTCTATGTACCTGGCTGAAGTAAATTCCAGGTGGGGAATACAGGGTTGACCTCAATTAGCTACACTGAAATAAAAACTACCTGTTCCTTGACTCCACTTGGATTTTATAGCAAGACAGCTAATCAAGTTAGCTATATCATTCTAAAAATGCACATTTTTCAATAGTGAAGACAGCCTGAAAATCCAGCCACTTTTATTTGGGTGCCTAAACATGAATTTATATGCCTAATTTTAAGGACTCAAGTTTGAAAATTTCAGCTTTAGTTAATGATGTGGTTGATGATTTGGGAGCCAGAACAGAACTTACTTCCCATTGCTATATTGACTTTGTGATAATCACCTTTCTTCTTTCAAGTGGCATTCACATATGTATGTATTAGTTTACTGCAAACTGTTTTTTTTTTTAAATTGTTTAAACTAAAACATCTAACATAAAAGTCAACATTTTCTTCTCATCTGATTTCTTATAGATTTCTTATATTTCTTCACTGTAGAGTCTGCAAGCATAGAGGTGCTTACGACCTTTAACATAACAGATATACTGTTACTTTACTTAGACATGAAAAATGTTTCACTAAAATTATATTTTTAGATTATTTTAAAGCAAATGATTACAAAAGAATATATGATTTGTTAAATTACACATTAGAGAACAGGTCCAGAAAAAGTTTTCTATACTTATTAGTGGTAATGGACTGTACATAATCTGGAGGTACTCATCCAAACCAGATTCAAAAGATAGTAAAGCATATTAAGTATTCTGTAGCAATGTGTTACGTTGCTCCAGATGCTGCACTTTAGTTCTCTGATGTAACTACAGCACCCTGTCAACTATTTTAATTTGTTACCTATCCTTTCTTATGCTTGTATCAACATCATTTTTATCTTTTCGGAGGGGGGGAGAAGAGAGATCAGGGAATGATTGGTTGGTAAGTTAACTAGGAACTTGTTTATAGGAAACTACTGTGACCAAGAGTGATATCTTAAAAAGTGCTCTTCAGTTTGGTGGTCCAAATATTCCCTATTATTGCACCAGGAATTTATCTCAGTATATCATCAGCTTCCAACAGAAACTTGTCATTGCAATTTATTATAGGTACATGTGTGTCTGTGCACATGTATGAGGTGCATATATATTTCAAAGTTCCATCACCTCAACCCAATCCCTTACACTAGTGGAACAAGAATCTTTCTCAAACATAATAAAAAAGAGAAATGTTAATAGAGGATGTTGGCTACTGCTGCTGCTATGAATCCAAATAAATACTTTTCAGATTTTATAATATCTACCCAATCTAAATTACAACTTTAGATTCTGGTTCTTTTACTGTTAGTATCATCAGTACTGCTGTTACATTGATCATTGTTACTACAAAGATCAGCATCACTTAAGAGATTGTCTAACAAAATAATACTTGTGAAATGACAAAGTGATGTCAATGTTGGTTGCAATTTAAGTCACTGGAATTACTCATATTAGTAAGTGCTGCAAGATTGGGCAACAACATGTCATAGAATCATAGAGTTGGAAGGGACCTCAGGAGGTCATTTAGTCCAACCCCCTGCTCAAAGCAGGACTAACCTCAGTTAAATAATCCCAGCAAGGGTTTTGTCAAGCCGCAGCTTAAAAACCTCTAAAGATGGAGATTCCACCACCTCCCTAGGTAACCCATTCCAGTGCTTCACCACCCTCCTAGTGAAAAACTTTTTCCTAATGTCCAACCTAGACCTCCCCCCCTGCAACTTGAGACCATTGCTCCTTGTTCTGTCGTCTGCCACCACTGAGAACAGCCTAGCTCCATCCTCCCTGGAACCCCCTTTCACGTAGTTAAAGGCTGCTATCAAATCCCCCCTCATTCTTCTCTTCTGCAGGCTAAACAAGCCTAGTTCCCTCAGCCTCAACTCATACGTCTTGTGCTCCAGCCCCCTAATCATTTTTGTTGCCCTCCGCTGTACTCTCTCCAACATGTCCACATCCTTGTAGTGGGGGGCCCAAAACTGGACACAATACTCCAAATGTGGCCTCACCAATGCCGAATAGAGGGGAATAATCACTTCCCGCAATCTGCTGGCAATGCTCCCACTAATGCAGCCCAATATGCTATTAGCCTTCTTGGCAACCAGGGCACACTGCTGGCTCATATCCAGCTTTTTATCCACTGTTACCCCCAGGTCCTTTTCTGCAGAACTGCTGCCTAGCTCGTCAGTCCCCAGTCTGTAGCTGTGCATCGGATTCTTCCGTCCTAAGTGCAGGACTCTGCACTTGTCCTTGTTGAACTTCATCAGATTTCTTTTGGCCCAATCCTCCAGTTTGTTTAGATCCTTCTGTATCCTATCCCTACCTTCCAGGGTATCCACCACTCCCCCCAGCTTAGTGTCATCTGCAAACTTGCTGACGGTGCAATCTACCCCATCTTCCAGATCATTAATGAAGATGTTGAACAAAACCGGCCCCAGGACCGACCCCTGGGGCACTCCACTTGTGACCGGTTGCCAGCTAGACATGGAGCCATTGATCACTACTTGTTGAGCCCTATGCTCTAGCCAGTTCTCAATCCATTTTATAGTCCATTCATCCAACCCATACTTTTTTAACTTGCTGATAAGACTGTCATCAAAAGATAGCGTCGACTAACAATATTGTACAGGGTACATTTGCTCATTTAATTTCAGACCAAATAATGCACAGATTACTATATGTGGCTAATGGATAATTGGGCTACGCAACATGCATGGAGAACTGAAAAGAAACTGAATTTAAAATATTTATTTTAGAATATATTTGTAAATTTTATTGTCTAATTTCCTAAGTATACATTCACTTTTAATTTTGTTACAGGTAAGATGTCAAAAATGGCCTAAATGGTCATGTTCAACACTACCACAAACAGGCAAGTTTCCACTGAAGTCCTTTCACACATAGATCTGTCCCTGTGTTGAAGTCAGGGGGACAACTCACAACAGTAAGCTCTAAGCCCAGTAATAAGTGTCTGCAGAACAAGACTCTTATAGGAGATGTATAGCAGTACATGTGTCTTTTAGGTTAAACCTATATTGCCTTAAGAATCCATAAAAATATACATGTTTAGAATACAGAATCTTTCTCTTCTTGCTTACAGATTCAGTCCATACTGGACTGGAAGCGACTGAATCTCTTTAATATCTGATGTCTGTTCCATGGCCTATCTGAAATTAGCAAGTAGTCTCAGTTCATTTCCTAGTGAAGTATCAGAATTGATGCTAATTGTCACCCCATTTAGTAGCCATAATCCAAGACATAGATCAGCATGGGGTTTGAACTACTTTCTCATTTCTAGATGTAGTTTGTCAGTTGGGTAGAATTATGCTAGTAGAGGTAGTGCAGGGAAGATTTCATCGCAATTATCCACACTGTACTTATTTTATACATAGTGTCTTCAGTTTACATTGCTTTACATAAGAACATAAGTATGGCCATACTGGGTCAGACTAAAGGTCCATCTAGCCCTGTGTTCTGTCTTCTGACAGTGGCTGGTCCCAGATGCTTCAGAGGGAGTGAACAGAACAGGGCAATTTATTGAGTGATCCACACCCAGACATTCAGCTTTTGCTTTTAGGAGCTCTTAATTCACTTAAAAATACACACCATTTAACCTATCCATATTCAGAAGTTACAATTATAGAAAATAAAAGAAAGCACTAAACATGCAGCATTCTATTACAAATACCATACTTATTTATTAATAACACTTATTTCAAGAAACCTAGTTACATTTCAGTATGATTATAATAGATTAGAAAACTCAAATACTAAAAAAACAGTTTCCCAAGACAGTCGTGGATGAACTATATAGCCACTTAAATGAACAGTGGCAGCCTGTTCTGAAGTTAATCCATCTCTGCATACAAAATGACTGAAAGTGCATGCAAAAGACATTTTGCTGTTTTCTCAAGTGAATCTCATCAGACCAGAGGAGTCTGTGTTTTCCATCATAGCACACATATCTAATCTGAACATGTATTAAAATGGAAGATTTGCTAACGTTTGAACTCTGGTATTGCTTCTTTATGATGTTGATTAATGACCGGAATGTTTCACATTTATCGTGAGATACTGCCTTGTCCCTGAAACTACTAACCTAAAATGTCAAGTATGAAGCATGTGTTCTTCACTGAACTTTATTTACATTTTAGGCTTCATTTATTAAACTTCAGTGTTTAAATCAGCATGTCCCTGCTATGTACAAAAAAATTCGCAAAAAATTAAATCTTACCAGTACCTTAATCTTTCATTGGTTACATAATTTTTTCTCTTCAGTTTACGAATAAACTAATTGTTTTTAATGCAGAAGTCTCATATTAACAAGCTTTATTGCATTTAATTTATGTATTCAATAGTTACAAACTTAAAAAATCTTTCTCTTTAGTAGTTGGAATAGTGAATACAACCTCACATGTTTAAACATGGTAAATTCTTATTGCATGTGTAATAATACAAAATATATCCTATAGTTCACATCTTTTTTCATTATGTTAGAAATTTCCATTCAAGTGTACATCACATGAAAGTTGAAAGGTTGGTTTTGATATGTAACTTCAGATATTCATCCATCTGAATCAAATAAGCAATCAAGCTACACTTTAACACATTGCACTCATTTATGATACTGTAGCTTATCTATAAATCACTAACACTGTAGTAAGGTCACATTTCTGCTACTCTTTCAAAACTTCTTCCAATTCATTATAGCTGGATGAATATAACTCTACTATAAAACTGAAAAAAGAATCAGATACATAGAAAGTGAAGTAGATAAAAACATTGCTCAAATTAAATTTGCTCACATTAAGATTCATTCTATATTTGAATTACACAAAAATAAAGATCATCTGCCAGAAAAGAGTGTAAATAAATATTTCCTAAGCACTTATTGTCCAACGTTTACTATAATATTCATTAAATACTTTTACTTACCTTGGCGGTTTATCCCATGACTGATCTACCAAATACGAATACATGGGTGCAAGCACACATGCAGATCTTTATTAAAGCTATACACAAACATACCACAGGCTTATGTACATTCTATTTGTTTCCTACATTATAAAAATAGCTACAATGCCTCCCCTGGCAGCATTACCTTCCTGCAATATTGATAATCAAACTGTAGTATGCCTACCCTAATTTAGTATGATTTTTTTTACCTTGATCCATACTTTTACAGCCACACACATTTCACAGCACAGCATTTCTCATTCCTTCACCATAAGGGCTCAGCCCTTATAACTGAGGCCTAACCTCCTCCTTTGCACTAATTATTCAAATAAAAGATATTATCTTCCTATAGGAAACCCACTTTAATAACTCAGAGGCAGAGAAATTTAGGAGGAGTGGATGGGAGAAGGGGTGTTTAATAATTTCTTCTCCACTGCCAAAGATGTAGCAATATCCTTTCATAAAAGATGCAAATTACAAATTTTAGGTGTTAGTAAAGATGAGGAGGTAGATTTTTGCTGGTGCCTGCTAAGTGCTCTTATATTATATAAACCTTAATTAATGTATATGGACCCAATAAAGACAATCCAAGTTTTTTGTCCAAATTAATTAATATTCCGCTAGAATCAATCATGGCAAGAGATTTTAATGAGGTATTGAATCCCTTTTTAGACAAGTCAGTAACTCCAGTGTACACAGTCATATGCTAGAAATATTATAAGATTATACAGAAGTATAGAGGTTAAAAAATGTATGGTGGTTACAGAACCCTACAATGAAGGATTTCACTTTTTTTCTTCCCCACGTTCCCCATAATCATGAATAGATTTCTTCCTGATTTCTATGAATCTGGTGGACTCAGTGCTTTACAATGAAATCAAGTCTATCATGATCTCTGTTCATGCACCAGTGATACTACGATTTTTCCCTCCCAAGACAAACTGGATTCATAAAAGCTGGAGAATGAATTCCTCTCTTTTGAAAGATAAACATTTTCAGAACCATGTCACAGAAGAAACTAAGGTTTTTCTTCAAAACAAAATGACATACCAGAGATATCCCAATCAATTCTATAGGATACACTGAAAGCATTTATTAGGAGTAGGTTCATTTCCTGCTCAGCAGGTAGAAAGAAGGCTAGCAAGACTCAGTTATTGGAATTAACTGAACTACTTAAGGCTATGGATTTAAATTGTGCAAATTACCCCATCCAAGAAAATCTTTAATAATTGATTAATCTAACATATGAAGTAAACAGACTGACTTCAGCTCAAACTGAAATTTGCTCTTTTTAGATTCAAACAAACATACTGGGAAAAAGCAGGGAAAATTCTCTCATACAGATTAAAAGTGAGAGGTCAAAAGTCCCGAGCAGCATCACTCAAATTAGAACAAAGGCCAGTTATTACTATTAAAAAGAGATCAATGATCAATTTTTGAAATTCTACCAGGCTCTTTACAATAATGATTTGCCACCTGATCCAGAAGAACTGAATAATTTTGTTAGAACTGTTAACTTCACACAAATCTCAGAAGAGCAGCAGGCCAGGCTGGCCTCTCTATTGCAATCAGAAGAAATCAAAGCTATGGAGGAAATAAGTATGGGTAAGACCACTGGCCCTAATGGCCTACCAATAGAATTCTACCAAAATTTCAAAGATATTCTGGCCCCTAAACTGTTGTACGTTTACAAAGATGCCTTAAAGAAAGATATATTACCTCCTACTATGAGGGAAGCCTTAATTACTTACTACTTAAACCTGGTAAGGATGTGCAAATGTCTAACATTTACAGAGCCAGCTCTTTAATCACTACTGGTATAAAAATATTCTAAAAAATATTGGCTAAAATGTTTGAAAAAATAAAGAGTGATTTGGTTCATCCCAATCAAGTGTGTTTTATTAAAATGACATAGTTCAGATAACATATAACAGCTGATTAATGTTATGACATTCCATCAACATTCCTGAAATTCCCATGAAATCCTTTCATTTTATGCAGAAAAAGCTTTTGACAGAGTGAATTGGCAATATCTGTTTCTTACCCTGGATAAATTTGGGTTGGGGAAATCCTTTATTTCATGGATCAAGATGTTCTATTCCAATCCCAATTCTCATATCCTAACAAATAGCACAATTTTCCCGCTCTTTGATATGTTTTAGGAAACTAAACAGGGATGCCCCCTCATGTCCCTCATGTTCAACCAAGCATTAGAACCACTTGCAGAATTAATTAGGGAACCAAGGGATTCAAGGGACTAAAATCAGGGACTCAGGAGACAAAAATCTTTTTATATGCAGATGACATCCTCCTATTTATTAAAAATCCAGATCAATCTATTCCAAATATTGAACAAACAATAGATAACTTTGGTAAATTCTCTGGCTACAAGATAAATTGAGATAAGTCGGAAGCAATGAATGAAGATCTTATTGGATTTAGCTGGCAGTGGCTCTCCTATTGGGACATTTAGATGGAAACAGACACACCTCAGATATTATGGTATCTTGTTCCCTAATTAAATTAAAAACATAGTCAAAGGTAACCTAGCCCCATTAATCATGATTTAAATAGATGGCAGGTACTACCTCTCCCCTTTGAGGGGAAAAACATAATCAAAATGAATGCCCTTCACAGGATCCTTTTTATTCTGAATTCCCTCCTTATCTACATTACTATTTTATTTTATCAAAATTGACACATGTTTAGGTCCTTCTTGTGGTGCGGTGGTAACAAACCCAGAATCTCCTGACAAAGATTACAGCTCCCTGTCAAAACAGGCGGGTTTAGATTTCTAAACTTCACCATCAGGCAGTAATTCTTGGCCAAGAAGCACAGTGGCTCATTCCCTCATGCTGTGGAACCCCAGATTAGCTTCAGATGTAAGAAGAATTGGTTGTTCCTTTACTCCTTTTCAATGCACTGCACTCAGTTTACTACTGAATCCTTAAAGAACAATTACCAAATATTGCGGCAGCCAGAAATACTTGACATACTATGTCTACTAATTTTAAAAATCACCCTCTTCTACAAAGCCTCTATCTGCGATAACTCAAAACTCTTTATAGCGGGTAACCTCGTCATCTGGTCAGATTGGATTAGGAAAGGGATTTTGACCATCTGTCAGTTTATTGAAAATGATACATTTTTCCCTTTTACAATATTAAAAGGAAGGTTCAATCTAGAGACTAAGAAAAAGTGGCAATATGTCCAATTTAAACATGCCATCTCCGATCCGTTTCACCCCAATGCCGGCACTACTCCTACCCACCTGAACTGCTTTCATTGCTCCAAATATTATCTATATTGCCAACATAGATTCCCTAAAAAATAAATGGGAGGAAAACCTATGCACATTATTCTCTGTTAAACAATGGAAACAAGTTTTAGCAAGTGCTCCAAACTGTTCCTTGGATTTCCATTTAAGATTAATCCAGAAGAAACTCATACGGGGCATCCACAGGATCCTTCTCCAACTGTTCAAAAACATGCCACTAAGTCAGATAAATGTAGGCACTATGATTTGGCAGGCACTAAGTTAACCCATATGTTCTGGGAATGCTGTGATACCATGTTTTGGGCAGAACTCAATCGCAGAGTTAATTTTTTCCTATCAAATAAATTTGTGTTACAAGCTAAACAGGTCATCTTAATCCTAATGTGTGTTAATTGGAAGATGAATAACTCTGCAAAACTTTGGCTCAGCAGAGCACTAATAACTGCTAAAAGTCTAGTACTACAAAAATGGAAACAAAGACTGGACCATAGACATGGTAAGCTTAGCCACTATGGAAAGAATTGTATATCACAGCTTTAGAGATACAGGATGCTTTCCTGGCAATATCTGAATGACCCTATTAAATCCTCTTTTTCTCCCCCTCCTCTCTATCCACTTCCTTCCCTCCATGACTTTATCCCCCTCCTCTGAATTTTGCTTCTATTTTTCACCTTATTTTGATAAATTTACTATAGTTTGTTGAATTTTTATAAACAACTTTTGGTTATTTGTCAACTGTGTAATACAGATACATTGATTTCTGTTTTAACCATTCATATTATATACCCGTAATATATTAACCATTAACATTAATATATTACAAAAAGTTTACATTTTATAACAACATAATGTATAATTTGTTAATTTTTTGGTATGTGTATATATATTTTTCATTTAATAAAAAGTTGATAGAAAAACAATTGGTTGTTTTCATCAAGTGTCCCTCAAGTGTACAATAGGACTTATCTTATTCATATTCTATAGATTCTTCTGCCCTGGAATTTCACATCTACCAGATATTTTCAAAACCAGAAAGCATCTCTTCTCATGCTTTACTGACCCAGGTAAACCAATCCATTAATCCCTTCTCCACCCTATCCACATCCATTTTCTTCTGTCATATTAATTCTATTTGAGCTCTTCATAATTCAACATAATCTTGCTTTCCAAAAAGATAATCCCCAATTCTTTTCTTTAGCCTCCATCCACTTAAAGTCACAGCAACAATCCAATGTACAGAAAAATAGTATAATTATTTGCATCCCAGATCTTGGCCAACTCGGTCACTCATGTTTCCATGCCTACCTTCTATGGCCCTAAGAAAGTCCATCAGAATAACAGTAAATGTAACATAATGCATCCCCATTGAAGTCCTGACTTCACTTCATATCTCTGACATTTCATTTTTAGCCCATACACAAATCTTGTTAATATAGGAAAATCATCCCATTTACTTTAAAGAAATCTTTTTAACTTTCAACTTTAGGGCTATTAAATTGTTAAGTTTAGAGAACAGATAAATAGAGAAATTTTAAGTCTGCTGTTTTCTTTGCCATCACCCTCACAGTATGAAATCTTCTGCAACCTCACTGGAGTCCCAAACCTGCTGTGACTTACATCAATGAACTGATGGGAGATGCATAAAGAGTCAGTCACGGAATGACTTGGGCTCTCGTCTCTGAATGCATCACAAGAATCAAAAGGTTTTGTGACATCCTTGCAGGGTTATTTCTTGTTATGGTAACTAGTGTGCAGCAGGAAGTGCCACAGACACAGTATTATCAGAAGGAAACAAACTGGAGGATGAAAAGAGAAAAAAAACAGCTGTGCATAGAATGTTGCCAGTACAAAAATCTCTTTGCAAGTTTACATTAACTCATTTTCGTCATGAAAACATGTTTACTTTTTATATTATAGACTTCCACATGAAGAGAAATTGAAAAGATTAGGGCTGCTATATTTAGAAAAGAAACAAAGAAGAAGGAATATGCTAGAGATACATAAAAAAATAAATGTGCAGAGCAGATATAACGAGTGCTGCTGTCTACCCTGCCTCATTATACAAGAGCAATGGGACATCCAATAAAATTATAAAACCGATAAAAACAAACCAACCATTTTTTACACAACATACAATCAACCTATTGTCACAAGACACCACTGAAACCAAGAGCTTAGTAGAATTCAAAAGATGATAATTTGTTTATATGGATAATGAAAACACACATAGTTACATTAGACAGCATAGAAAATGTATAAGAGATAAAAATTCAGAGAACAAGACAGGCATTAGGACAAAACTTCCTCTATGATTAGGTTATACCACAATTGTCCATCACAGAGTTTCTTGTCCTTTCCTCTGAAGCATCTGGTACTGGTTACTGTCCGAAACAGAATATCAAACTAGATAGATCACTATAGAAATCCTGAGGGGACTAGTGCACCCTCACTATGACTTCAAGGAGTCATCCTGCCTCTTGTGAATTTTAGGAGGTTATTTGGAGGGCTCCTGAATCCACACAAGCCCTAGTAGATTCCTCGGGGAACCCTCATTTGGCTCATTCAGTGGGCCAAAATATCAGCCCCTCTGATCACCTAGCCCTCAAAATCTCTGCTCTTTCAGCACCTCTCATTCCATATCCCTCTGCCCCATGCAGATCTCTAAAAGTCTTCAGAAAGAACTCCTTTCCTATAAACTTTGGGAGGGCTGTAGGGAGATGGACCGGATGACAACAAGGAGCTTAGAAACAGCATAACTAGAGTGCATTACCCACATCTTGCTCACAGAAATTAACACAGGCTTTTCTAAGGCACTCTGGAGAGCCACCAACCTAGCATTCCTCATGAGTAATGTTTTTGTCTGTGTCAGTGAAATGACTTGGACAAACAAGAAATTTATCTATTTTATGGTAGTATCAACAAAGCTTCAATGTATTTCCTGCCTTTTGAACATTTAACCATGTAATCGTGTTTTCTTAACATAATTTTAACAGAATTATTAATCTTTATAAAGCAGCCAAAGCATGCTATGTGCTTTACAAACATAAAATAAGATGAGTTTCCTTCTCAAATTATTATTTGTATTGCAACAGAACTAATTAGTATCAGCAGAGCTGGAACTAGGCATAAGCAAATTAAGCAACTGCTTAGGGCCACACGCAGCTCAAGGGGGTCCTCTATTAACTATGAGTATATGCCGGGGGAGGGCCAAAAATATTCCTGTGCAGGGCCCCCAATGGGCTAGCACTGGCACTGAGTATGAGGTCCTATTGTGCTCTATGCTGTACAAGCAAATAAGTCCACTGATGAGCAGTTACGCACACAAGTAGTCTCTGTTTATCTATGGAAATGAGAGAGTGTTACAATCTAGCTCCTAGGTAGAAATGGTCACTGGTCCTAAATGCCCACAATCTAAACAGAAAACTGACAGTGACATGGATAAAGGAAGCAATACAATTTTTGGTTCATTTGGGGGAGGGGGGGTAACCCTATTCCAAAGCACGAGGACTCTCCTTGTCATAAAATATCTCATTTCTGTACATTTAAATAATGAAACTACTGAATCTTCCACTGGGATTTACAAAAACAATTACATCTAAGATGGGCAGGGCAGCCAAAATAGGGATTTAGTAACACTTTTTCTTGAATTGGATTAGAATGAAAAATTTTAAAAGATTGCTAGTTTTAAAATGAATTAATATATTTGTCTGCATTTAATATACTTGATGTGGCAAAAGCCTAAAATTAAGGCCATTTGAATTGAAATATAAATTACAGCAGATTTCCCATTCTCCATTATGTAATGAGTTATTTTTATCAAACTGTTAACATTAAAATATTTTACTACTTCTAAAATGTTGTTTGTAGAAAAGACATTGTAGAAAAAGTATAAAAATTATTAAAGTAATTTTATTTTTTCACTTACTCTTGCCTTTTTCTTTCTGGGCCTTTTTGGAGACTCACCATATCTGCTAAAAACAAAATATAGTTACCCTAATATGAATATTTGTCAATTTGAAAGTAAAAAATATTACTATCCATGCTAAATCATTTCTTACTATTTTAAACATATTGTAAATGAATACACTTCTTATGAGAGCCTTGAAAACTGAGCTCCTCTTTCCATTTATTGAATAGATACAATATGGGCAGCGGATAATATATTATAAAAGACTACACAGTGGATGCTGGTTATTAGCAATCCTGATAAAGACAACCTTCAGATATTAGCAACATTTTCCCAAGAACCGATCACATCCCATTGACTTTAATATTAATGGAATTCAGATATGAGCAACTATCATGTTGCTTATCAACAACTTTATCAGAAGTGGTTCCACTTGTAATGAATTTCCTGGCTCCAAATGCATTGCAGGACGCGAATGTGTGTGTGTTTTCCAGACCTACATTGCACACATATTACTGCTATACATGCTTTCTGCAGCATTCATAACACACTGAAGCCTGTCCTGCACAGCTGTGCACTTCAGCTTTGTCTCACAACTTCAAACATGTGGACATGTCTCGGCAGTAAAGCTCAGGTTCTAGAGGACCTACGTTAGTCCCAAACTAAGAAGTGCAAGTAGCTGATAAGTTTGGTGTCTCAAATTCTCAAAATTGTTTTGTGAACTCAAAAGAACAGTGATGACACCGGACAAATTGTGATTTTAAAACTGTGTGACATTTTACTTTGTGTGACACACCTGAAACAGTAGCTGCAAGTATACCAAAATTCCTTTTTTATTTACCCATGAATGCCACATAAACAGTGGGCAGGGAAGGAGGATACAGTCTGACTGTTTTACTTCTCTTACTTAACTTATGATTTTACTTCAGCTGCTACACAGAGAAAATTTACATTATTAAAGGAAACTATTATTGTATGTTTGGCTTTATTGTGTTTATTTTTTAACATTGCATCAAACAAACATACAATACAAAAATGTATTTCAATGCCATGCTAATGACTATGGTAAGTACATCCTTGTCCATACCAGCACATGTATACATGCATTTGAAAATGGAGGCCTTTCACTTATTGGCAACTTTTGCATAATAGCAACTTTTTGCTCAGAACCAAGAAGTTGCTTACAACATAGTTTGTAATGTACTGAAATGAGATAGCTTTTATGTGTACCGCAGACTTCTCTTGGCTGGACTGTCAAACCTTCTCACGTATTTGTGACCATGTCTTCCCTTAGTGGTTAGCATACAAAGGACAAGAACCTGAATGCTAATGCAACAGAAGATGTCTTATTAAACCCTGATCCTGCAAACAGTAATTAATTAGTAATTAATTACTAATTAATAAAGAGACATTTGTTTTTAAGGACTTTGCTGTTTAAGTGTCAATCCTTTGAACGGAGGGCTGTATCAGTGTGAACTCAAGGGTAAACGAAGACAGGCAGGTCTGGGGAGTTTTGCAGTGATTATAAATGGGAACCCCTGGTAAACTCTTGTAAATCCTGTAGGGTGGACCACAGTAATTACCCACTTATAAAAGTAAGGCTGGGAATGGTATTGTTAGTATATCCAAACCAACGTAGGGCCTTGTAGGAACACCACATTTCAGCGCAAATGCATATGGGAACAATTTCACACAACGAAAACCACTACAGGACTCTACTGTCTTTTTTCATCTCACATTGTTATTTTTAATTTTATTTATTTTCTCCTTTTCAGGAACTGCCTCCATTCTGGGACATTAATGTGCTGCTTGTGAAATTAATGGAACCACTCTGTGAGCTATTGCCATAATAGGCCCTGAATTCTCTCAATGAAGACTGCATTTGTGGAGAGTTTGCAATATGTAGGCCCCTAATGGGTACCAATCATATTCAGTTTTGTAAGGATAACCTGCTCCTTCCCTCATATTCCACATTCATGTGGAAGGTGATCTCTGTGTTCCAATCAATTTACTAGTATTTTCCTCCAAGACCTATCTCTACTAGAAGAGGATAGGCTACACTTTCTAGCTACTATCCAAACAAAACCAAGTAATTCCACAAAACGCTTAGTTTGTTTATAATACAGGAGCTTAATAATAGAGGTCAGTCTATTTCCATTCAGATATTGTCCAAGTGGATTAGGTTCTGCATATTCTCTTGTTATGAACTCACAGAGATTCTAGTACCAACAGGTGCTAAGGCATATTATACCAGGACCAAGGTAGCCTCCATTGCATATCTCAGAAATGCCCTCTTTGTTGAGATATAAAAGGCTCATACCTTCATGAAGCATTACTCCTTGGATTTAGCCTCAATGATAGATGTTCAGTTTGGGATAGCAGTCTTGCAATCTATTCAAGTAAGGCTTCTAAGACCTACCTCCTTTAGGTCTGGAGATTGTTTTTTAATCATATAAGGTATGGAATTGTTGAAGAACAAAGAATGGTTACTTACGAAGTTAAACTGTGGGGATTTGGGACATATTGCCTGCTTGCATAGATCTATGCTATTTGCAGTCTTTCCCGGTTATTTCAATCTTATACTCGATTCTTCATTTAGTGAAAGGAAATCATATCTTCAGGGGAAGGAGGAGGGAGTAGGGTGCGTATGAAATGCCAGTGGACACTGCCTTCCAAAAAGCTCCAGGTTTATGCAGCAAGGGTGTACACATCACAAACAGGATATCTATGCAGACAATTTTTCAAAAAGCCACAAATACTATTATGACCCAGGGACCTCATGGTGCCAGCTAGCTGAGGATTCAGGGGGTGCATGCAGTTTTATAGCATCCCCTGGGACAGATATATGTATAATAGTTCACCAAAGAATGGCATGTGGGGTCTCTACCAAAAAACTAGTAGCCCACTGGTTGTCATAATTGTTGCAAGATGTTTGTATAGAATTAGTTCAAGAGATATGTAAAATATTAGGTTCCAAAACTGTTGAAACAAAGCTTGTCACCTGAGACGAGATGAGCCTCAGGGCTAACTTAATCAGTATGTAGAACAATGAACATTCATGGAGACAGGTTGGTTTACTGACTGGGCTAGGTGCAGACCTGAGAATTTACGGAGACAAAGGAACCCCAAGACAAACTTCTATGAAGAGGACCTTCTGGAGTAAAAGACAATAGTCTGTAACTGCATTTAAAAAAAAGGAGAAGGGACAAGATTTTATCCTTCACCTAGGAAGCAAGCTGATAGTGTGTGTTTGCCTTATGAAAGTGGGATCACAGCCATGCCTGGCTGTAACATGCCGCAAGGACTTTGGGTAAGCATTGTTCTATAAGACATAAAAAGTACCTAGTTAAATAAGTCTAGGGTCTGGAATGTATGTTATGACTTTATTGTATATGTAACCATTTGTTTCCAATACTTATATTTGCTAAGACCAGAATCTCTATCCTTTGTTAAATAAACAAATATGTTTTCCTTATAAACATATTGTTAAGCAGAGCGGTGAGCTAAGATGGAACTTGTAGTCTTGGGTGTACTGTTCTTTGGGAGCAGCAAATCTATGAATACTGTGAATGTCTAGTGGAGCAGGGGCTGGATATTCCAGGGAGATGCTTGGAGGTTGAAGTGTGCCTATTGCTAACCTGTAAAGAGACAGTGGGGCCTGCACAGGCCTATAGGGGTGTGCTTGTGTTGCCTGTGTCAGTGGAGTTGGGGAGCTGATCCAACAGGCACAGGTGATAGTGAAATGCCTCATTGGTTACCCCCAGGAAGGGTCAAAACTATCCGAAGAAATTGTTTATTAAACAAAGAATGAAGAATGAAGAACAAGTTTTCTAAAAAAGTATCTATTTAGGAAATATATCAACTCAGTATACTGAATGAGTGCACGGTAAGAACTCCACCACGTGGAACTCAGCTATAGGTATCTAATAATACAGACTGCAGAAAAAACCCTTTAGTAAAATAAGCTTATTGACCTTTAAGAATGGGCATCTGAGCTAAATCAAGGCAAATGGGAGTAGATTCAACTATCCACTTTGACAAGTGTTACTTGAAAATGAGTTTCCCTCAGCTTTAACCCAATAAGCCAAAAGGAGATGAGGGAGATTTGTAAAAGTTCCTCACATTGTCAGTGTAGCAGCAAAGAGTTCATTTGACACCAATCTTATGATAAACAGCTTCATAGATTGGGGAATGAACACTAGTAAAAGAATAAATTGGTTCATATAAAAATACACCACTAACTCAGGTAGTAAATTGGGAGGCAGACACAGTGCCTGATCCAAAACTCACTGAAGATAGTAGAATGATTCCCACTGACTTCAGTGGGCTTTGTATGGACCCTTACTACCTACCTTGTCCTTCAGAAAAAACAAAAAAGGCTTACAAGGCCTAAACTTCCTCATGTAGCCAATGTATTGCCCCCCAAATAAAGAATATGAAATGCAAGTGACAAGCATTAATAGGCTCAAAGGAAGCATCTTCTAACTTGTCCAAGACTAAATTAGATCCAGATCATTTACAAAAGCCAAACTGGTAGATAAATATGTAGAAGGTCTTTTAGAAAGTGCCTGACCTACAATTCACAAGGAGTACTTCATATTGCAAGCAATTCTAGGTGAGTTCTGATGGATTAGTCTTCAACCTAGAGGTAGCAATGAAATCCAATTCACAAAAAAATAAGAAGCAACCTACCAGATATCACCCATCCCAGAAAGTTTCTGTTTAAGAGAAGACTAAGAGGCTTTATGGATAAAGAGTTTCTTAGCTTCAAAAGAACTCACATGTGGGAAGGAGTGGACAGAGCTGCTAAAGTGATTACACATTCCTTTTGGAGGAATCCCAAAGGACTGTATTGGGCAGATGCTGTTCCTCATGAGTGTTCTCACTTGTGGAGTCTCACGCAGTTCAAAAATCTTGTTGTGGCCCTTTTGCTCAATGTATATTTAAAGCAACTGGAGGCGATTGTGAGGCATTGTGGTTTACAGAATTACAAATATGCTCATGTAAAGAATACTTACAGCTGAGTTATATCAGCCCTGAACATGACTGTTTCCCTGTACTCTCAGTATCTGACTGAAATAGAAACTTTGGTGAAACTAGAGTCAATTCAGATGAGATATGGATTTCGAGGGGCGGGGGGCCTTGGTAGAGAGAAGTAGAATTGGCAAAGGTTACTGCAATACCTGCAAAATAGGGTCTCTGCCTACATATTTTCAAAGTTGTTTGCAATTTCAGGATTTTACTGCTGTAATTTCTGCTCCTGATAGCAGTGATTACCAGAAACTGGTTATTTCATCTTCAACTGGACAAAGGATTGCATTCTTTTATCACAAATGCAAATCTTGCTACAATTATCTATGCATTTGTCACATCAAGGTTAGGCCAGTGTAATGTCTGTGTGGGTTTACTTTTCAAATTCATTCAGAAGCTTTAGCTAGGGGATAATATATCTGCCCCACTTCTGATAGCCACAGTATAGCTGTGCTCCATATTCTGTGCTGTCTGCCAATTCAATTCCAGGTGAAATTCAAAACACTGATCACTTTCTATAGAGACTTTTTTTCAGTTCAATTAAGGGTGAGCTGGATTCACATATTGAGAGTACGATGACTATCTCAAGTACAATCTTTATATAAAGAGATGTGAGGATTCAGAGATTGCCACCAGAATTTCAAGAACAGAAGACACCAGATCATCTATAATTTACATTTCACCTTATGAATTATGCTTATGAATGACGAGAGGAATCGAAGTTGTTTTTACTGCATTTATCACACTATATCTGAGTACTGGCAGTAAAACTAGATAAAAGTAAATTGGGTGTCCTAAGGTACCAAGCAAATGATTAGAAGTATTGGAACTGGCCATCATCATAGAGAAATGTTGATATAGTGGAGTCCTACCATGTCTCTCTAATTAGCTGAACCCACCACTTAACTGATTTTACTACTAGCTAGAAAGAGATGAATGGTCTTGATCAGGCAATTTCTCTTGGAAGAAAAATTATGCAGGAATAAACTAATGAAATGTGTGCATACTGTACACAGGCCAAGTGCGTTCGGATTAACCCTTTTCTAAGCTCTAACATTCTAACACAACACAGTCATTTGAAAGAAATTTGAATGCTGTATAAGCAATTTCCCAGAAACAGGAGGAAGGCTGCCAAATTAATGGAATCTCGAACAATTCCCAAAAAAGCAAGAACAATAGACTGAAACTGAAGCTGAAACTTCTTTTGTGTATCCAATCTAAGGTCTGAAAGAAAAAGATACGAGTCAACAGACACAAAATGCAGAGGTCCACCGCCTAATTTATATTTCAGTGACCAGTCAACCAAATATATTTTTATAGACTCTGACCGTCACTACAAAGAGAATCTACCAGTCCCCCGAACAGCATGGAAACCCTTTTGGGTGGCTGCTGCCCAAGATGAATTCTGCAATGTGGAGAGCCTTGAGCTGTCTATCTTTCACCATTAGGGTTGTGGAGAAGCTAATATTTAGAGTTGTCATTTTGCATTATACTATATAAAATTTATTAGGCCCTTGTATATTTCCAAATTACAAAATTTCCAAAACATACGGGTAAGTCAACATCAATTCTACTCCTGCTGGCTCTAGGTTCTAACACTCATGACAATAGTTCACAATCTAATAAAAGAAAGCTTGATAAGAACAAACCCACTAAAAATATAAATTTTCCAATATCAAACCTATATGAAGCATTTTATATACAACAGGCAATTTATGGGGAAAAAAATGAAAATCTATGCACTCAGCCAATTAATTAGTCATTGTAAAATAATGCCTGTAATATTTTTGTGACGTACAAAAGTAAAAATGAAGTTGGAAGGACAATAAAAGCAAAAAAGCAGAAGCCATAATGTACCACACGTGAATAAGCTGAACCGCCTGAACCATCCATCCAGTTCCACAATAGGAGAGAAAATGATGGATATTTTTCTTCTCTTGATAATAATGACCATTATAAAACTTGACAGAAAAATTGCTTTAGCAAAGATCGCTAGAAAATCCACAAATATTGCCTGATACTTCAACGGTATTTTCAGTATAGCAATCAGTTCAGAGCAGTCAACAACACACATCCCATAGAGACACTTCACAGAAACTGCTTAACTCAGCAATTCCTGAAAGAAAACTAGTCACTGTTCAGCAATGGGTATTCAGAGCCCTTTAACTGACATCTGCTACAGTCTAGGAAGAGGCTCACAGAAATTCCAAGAAAGAAACTAATTTAATAATTCAATTCAATAAAATTATACTTTTAGCTTTTATTTTAAAAAAGTAAAAGATCTCCAGTTGCTCCAACAATATAACCTGGAACAGTAATGAAAATACATCCTACATATGAATGATACAAAGATAACAATATTTAAATAATGTTTTGGGTGTGTGCGCATGCAGTGCTAAGGCTGAGATTTAAAATAAACAGAATTTAAGAAATTCAGAAATAACTTCACCATAGCAAAGTGCATTATGAAAAGGTCTTTTATAAAGCATCACATACCATAACTCTTTGGTTATCAAAAATCAGAAAATCAAAAAAGCTATCAGCCAGAAACAATAACTATGGACTTTAATCCCACTGAGCACTCTGACTCTGAACCAGCAAAAATCTGAAGACCTATGGGACAACTCGTGCTTAAAATTAAGCACATGCTTAAGTTCTTTGCTGGTTCATGGTCAAAATCTTCAGCATCTTGCACGATCGAGCCCTCCAAATTAAGATTACATTAAGAAAGAGTTTACCGCTGAACTTCTGGTGAAACTCTGGAAGAACGCCAGTATGGCAAAGATTTAAATTTTTCTTTGCCTGCTGCAACATAATAATGATTGTCTTCTAAGCCATCTGAGTCACGCACAGCATGACCATCCAATGTGTACAGCCTTTAAACAAAAGAAATAGAAATAAACATTATGAGGTAACAATGAATAAACTATAATGCAATACTCAGACTTGTAATGCAAGTTTCATGGGTTTTTTCAATGTTCCACGTAGTTGTGTTTCAGGAGAACAGAGGAATTACATACACATATATTAAGTTACTACTTTAATACTACAGGACAATTCAACATTTGATTGCAAAGCCTTAGAAAGCAAATTAAATATTTTTTAAATAAGAATGAGATATTTTATATATTTGGGAGCATCATAGACAGTGCTGTAGGATGTTCAAAAGATATGAACACTTTTATAGCAGCAAGAGTTGTTGACATGTTTTGGACCCCTCAGCAACCTCTATAGGGACGTTGTGACATCAAGCTTGTTATAAAGCTGCAAATCTACAGAACCCTGGCATAACAGTAAAATGTGGGAACTGAGGAAGGCTGAAGAACACTGGATTGATATTTTCAGTTCTTCTCAGCTGCTCCATATCAAGGGGCAGAACAAGATTAGTAATTAGGATATGTGAAGCCAAACCAAGCAACCATCTCCATCAGCACTGGTTCAGTTTCAGCAGCTTTCGTTGGTATGGGCATATCATTAGAATGGAAGACCATTCAAGTCTAAAGTGTATGTACCAAGGAATGCCACTGCACTGCTGGCGATCATGTGTGCACCAGAAGTTTCTGTGGCATAATAAGATTTCCAGTGATGGACATAATCTGAATATTTCTGCCAGTTCACATTAGGGATGTAGCCAAAGGTCAATCATATCCACTTGATATGCAAAGCCATGTCCCGTTGGGCTTTGCCATGATGATGATGATGATGCAATAACAGAAACAGCTACATTTATTGAACAAAAGCTATAGTTAAGGTTGGTATAGGTTCCTATTAAATGCATACACAATAGACCAGATACTCAGTTGGTATACATGGGTCTAGCTAAGTGGAGCTATACCCAATTTCACCAGCTGAGGAGCTGGTCCAATTTTCAAATAATTCCATGTTTTGGCTGAACATATTCATGCTTTGTCTCAGAATGATGGGTTTTCCTATAAAAACAGGGGGAAATCCCTTTAGTCAGTCTGGAGTTATAATATAGTGGAAAAAATTACTCTTATTCTGACCAAGATTTTTTTCATGCACATACTGTAACACAGAAACAGCTGAACCTTGAGGGCCATGAGTTACTTCCCTGAAGGTGCTGCGTATCTCTTGCAAGGAGCTAAGTCAATGGGAGTCGAGGAACTGGAAATTACTCCAGATCTGGCCCTCTAGTTTTAAAGGGAAAGACCCAAGTTCCATTGCAAAAAAGTGCATGAATTTACTCACCTACATTTTTGCATACAGTTACTGCAAAATTTGCAACTCAGGCATTTCCAAACACAGATAGGTAGATGCCTAAATCTAAGAGCACAAGCCTGCATATATTTTTGTGCATGGACCTCAGACATCAAAATTCTGGTGCAGAAAACTCAAACTTAGCATGGAATTAGTCTTCTGTGAAGAGCAGTGCATTCATTGATAGAAAAAAAGTTTTTAATTTGTGTTTATGAATATCTGAAATACTGTAGTGAATATGAATAGCAGGCAATTCAACTAAATCTGAATATGCACACTTCCTCACATGTGAACAGAAGTGTAAATAAGGTAGTGGAGAAAACAAATCAGTTGTGGGTTTTCAGCTATTTGTATCTTTCACAAACATTTCCCTTTAAGGCCTGTAATAGGTTGGCCTGTCCCTTTATGGGCCAAAAGGCCTGAAGCTAGCTTGCCCTGTTCAATCAGCCCACCTCTGCAATAATTAACTGCATCTGAGTCAGAAGGAGCGGAACTAATAGGGTACACCTAGGCCTCATCAAAGTGCTGAGAAGACTCTATTTGCAGGAGGAACCACACCTGGGCTTCAATGGAAGGCATTGAAGTAGTGTCTGGAAGAGGAGCTGGGAAGACAGTCTGGAGAGCAAGCTGAAGAGAAGCCCAAGGAGGATCTAAGGCCCTAACAACCATAATTCTTACTAAAAGCTGGGGATGTACCAGCTGGAAGTGACAGAGGAGGGAAAAGATGTAGGTTTCTTGATTGATCACAGTAAGACTGTGAGCTGTCAATGTGACCTGGCCAGGGAAAGGACTCATGCAATCCTAGGATGCATCAGACAAGGTATTTCCAGTAGAGATAGGGAAGTGTTAATATCACTGTACAAGTCATTGGTGAGACCTCATTTGGAATCCTGAGTGCAATTCTGGGAACCCATGCTTAAGAAAGATGAATTCAAACTGGAACCAGTGCAGAGAAGGACCACTAAGATTATCAAAGGAATGGAGAACCTACCTTATGAGAGGACTTAAGGAGGTTGGCTTGTTTAGCCTACCAAAATGAAGGATGCAGGAAAATATGATTGCTTTCTATAAATACATCAGAGGAATAAACACCAGGGAGAGAGGAGTTATTTAAATTAAGGGCCAATGTTGGCACAAGAACAAATGGATATAAACTGGCCCTCAATAAATTTAGGCTTGAAATTAGACAAAGGTTTCTAATCATCAGAGAAATGAAGTTCTGGAACAGCTTTCCAAGGAGAATAATGGAGGCAAAAAGCCTGACTTGTTTTAAGACTGAGCTCGTTAGGTTTATGAGTGGATGGTATGATGAGATTGCATACAATAGCATATGCAACTTTTATTAGCAAATATCTCCAGCAGTCAGAGATGAAAAACTAGATGGAGAATTACCACAATGAATTCTTTTCTGGGTGTCTGACTAATGGGTCTCACCCATATGCTCAGGGTCTAACAATCACCATATTTGGGATCAGGAAGGAATTTTCCCCCAGGTCAGACTTGCAGAGACCCTGCGGAATTTTCACCTTTCTCTGCAGCATGGGGCACAGGGTCATTTGCTGGTCTGAAGTAAAGTGAATGATGGATTCTCTGGACTTCAAGTTTTTAAACCAAGCTTTGAGGACTTCAGCAACTCAACAAGAGGTTTTGGGCCTATTGCAGGAGAGTGTGAGTTAGGTTCTGTGGCCTACAATGTGCAGGAAGTCAGACTAAATGGTGATGATGGTCCCTTCTGTCTTAAAGTCTGTGAGTCTAACCTTTTGTTTATGTGAACATTTTGGGGGATTTTTGTTACCCCAGAAGGGGATCCGAACCAGACAGGATAGCCAGAGAGCTAGGTTGTGAACAGAAACAGGCTGTTGCAGAGCCAAAGATCAACAGAGGGCACTAGGGGCAAAGACCCCTGCAATACCATGCCCTGACAACAGGGAGAGCTGAGTGAAAGTACTTATAGTTCCAAAACTTTACAGGCTTAACCTAATGGAACATTTTCCTGGGAAGTTAGAGAAGGAATGCTTGAGCTATTTTTTAATTACCATATATGAGGAGGATATATTATAATATACTTTTTGGGTATAACCACTAAAATGGTTTCACAATTTAAAGATGTTTCCTAAGTGGGTGCTTTAAACAGTATGGATTGTCTCTGAAATACTAAATTGGAGAAGGGACATTTTATTTTATTTAAATTCTATGGAGAAGATCTGTGAGACAAAAAGAAAATAAACTTCCCATTAATCTGAAGGGCATCCAAGAGCTTTGAACCCAAAAAATCTAAATTGGGTATATATGCTGAACCGTGTTCTTTCACCCTTATTCATTTGTCTGTATATACAGTGCAAGGTCTTCTGGGCATGATTTGTCTTCTTTTCGTCCTTCTTTTCCATTTCAAAACCCCATAGCACATTGTGATCACTACCAAAAATAAATAATCACTAATAAAACAACAACCCTATCCAAACAGGAAGTCAGCTAAAGTTACACCAGTTATAAATTTGACCCACTATTTCACAATTAAAGCATCAGTTAATCTCATTTTCACCATGTTAACACTAGTGCATTTTATCTTCCTGACTCCATCCCTTCCCTAAAGACTGTTCCTTTTCAAGAGCATAAAAGATGTTTTATGTTAATCTTGTGATCTTCTCCATTAATGGCTGTACTAAATATAGAACATCAGATTTTTAAAGCAAAAAGCTACATAAAGTGGTGTCCTGATGAACCAAACCAACTGCTATGAACATTTATTAAATGTAGATACATAAAAAGGTACTGAAATAAATGCAATAGAAAACAAGTTCTCAGAAACTTGAAAAAGTCCTGTTCTTGATATCCTTTCTTTCATACATAACCAATCAAAATACTAGATTGTCATTATTAACTGGTGTGGCATAGGTATCCTGAAAGAACTCTACATTGCTAGACTCAGGACTTTTGTTAGCTGTATTAAATTACCAGTTGTACTCTTACCTATGAACACCACCAGAGCGAAGAAAGATTTTTTCATTTATTAGTGCAAGGACGCAATTCCAGTTTTTCAGAGTAAACCTGGGTATGATCAATTTCACAGGTGGTATAAGCATATCTCCATTTGTGAAAACACTGCCAAAAGATAAAAATAATATATTTCTTCAGTAGTGAAAGATATGGCAAAAGGAAAAACTAAAAATATCAGTTGGCAACATTGATGTAGTGTAGCCATGTAGATTTCAACAATACATTTTAAATCTTAGTCCTTTTCATAAAACATGAAAACTCGTCCATAAGAATTGTATCTTTTAATATGTTTCTGTCTGACATGACAGTAGAGTCAGTGAAATATGTCCACTTGAAGAAGCCAAGAAGAATATAGCCCTTGAAAATTCAATTACTTTCTCTCCATATCGTCCAAAGATGTCCTCGCAATTCCCAGAGGAAATAATGTACAATCCTTTAAAAGACATAATAGAATCAATTGATTTCTTCATGGCTGCCCATATCAGAAAGCTGTTCCTAGTCAACCTTTATGAGTGGCTGGAATCACTTTTTGGCTGACCCTCACTTTTGAGGAGTCGTCACAGTGAATAACAGACCAATGTTGGTATTTTTAAAAATAATTTTACTCTTTGGGCCTTCAGCGGCCTCCCACTCTGCTGAGAGGGTGGTATTTTACATCAGCAACAGGGAGCAGGGCCAAGAGTAAGCAGAGGCTGACTGCAGAGAATGTTCAGGCTATTGGTGCTGCTTCCAGTAACTCCAGTGGCCCTACAACATTCTGCTGTAGAGGGGAAGGACACACAGAAAAGGATGCATATGCAGAAAAGCAGCATCCCTACAAAATGGACAGAAACTCTGTGGAGTGACAGGGGATGTGTTCCTTTGGTGGAGGAGGAGTGGGCAGTCAAGGTCATCCATATACAGTGTGACATAAGTTCCCTCCTGCTCCCCCTGCATAGCCATATACTAGTACATTGATATTTCTCTGTAGCGCCACACACTCCGTCCAGACTTTTTTGAGGCATAGGTGCGCCTGTCTCTCAAAGAACAAGCTGCTTCTCCTATCCCACCTCTATGCCTTTGTGCTGATTATAAGGGGAGCAATTTCCAGGAGATAATAGGGTTTCTCTCCCTAAAAAGGTTGAGGGGTCCTGCAGGCAAAAGCAGATTGAAACAGGAGGAGAAGTTCTGACCTCCTCACCAAGGAAGAGGACCAGCTCTGGGGGACCCCAGGTTGGCTAAACCAGGGAGTGGAGAGGGAGCATCTCTCTGCTTCAAATCAGCTAAATCAAAAAGACTAAAACTGGTCTATTACTCAATCTGACCCTCTATAAAGCCTGATTGGTGATTTGAACCATGCTTGAATATGTCTTATTATTTCCTTATTACTCTTCATGTTGCCACTAACAATTTTATGAGATTTTATCCCATTAACAAAAATGATTAGTGCAACAATCAAAAACTGACTACATGTTCTTTGTGGACCTGGCTACACTGAAGCACCCAACCGTGCGACCTACCTGGCTCTGCTTAGCATGGTATGGCGCATCCCAGAATGCAAAACTGTGTGAGGCAGAATCATGCTACAACCATGTAACAGGCTCTACACAAGCATTGGCATCAGGTGACTGCAGCCTACACAAAAGCAAGGATGTCAAACCCCTTCTGTGGGGAGAGTTGAGTTCCATTCTTACATATAGTTGGTGGGCTGGAGTATAAACTTGGGGCTGTTTACTACATAAGAGCAGATTTACCCAAAAGCAGATCTCACACAATGTCAATGGGAGATTTGCACAGAGATCACAGATAAGATATGGCCTTTATGTAGCAAATGAATGTTCAGGGTCATATGCTGCTACTCTAACCCACAGTAAATAATACCAACTCCATAAATGTTACTCCTATTAAAACCTTGTTTCCCTTCCCCTTTTTCTCTTCCCTTCTTTCATTCCCTTTCAACTTCAAGCTTATCTACACTACTACTTACTTCAGTATAACTTACGTCGCTCAGAGGTGTGAATAATCCATAAATTACACTACCTAAGTGCCGGTGTAGACAGCACTATGTCGGCAGGAGAGTTTCTCCTCCAGCTGACATACCTACTGCTTCCAGCAGAGGCGGAGTAATTAAGTTGACGGGACAGTTCTCTCCCGTCCTCTTAGTGCCTCTTCACCAGACGCGCTATCGCAACACAGATGCATCGGTGCAGCTGTGCCAGTGTAGCATTTCTAGTGTAGACTAGCCCCATTATAAATGCTTTGTTCAGTTCAGTTTTAAATACCCTATGCACTGGAGCTTCCACCTATCCCTTTGGCTTCTAATTTGTCCCATTATACCTTGTTACTCCAGGAAAATCTGTGCACTATATCTTGTAAATATACAATGAAGTTACACATACTGTACTACAATTTCCTATACAGGTATATACTGTTGAATGACCAATGCTTCTCATGAACACATGAACATGAACAGTACTCTTAAAAAGTATTAAAATAATAATCATAATTCCTGGGATAAATAGTACAGTATGTCAAATTTCAGCCAAGAGCAAGTATTTGTGTCTGGATGCCACTTTAAAACAAAATTTTAAAATAATGAAGTTGGCTTTGAAAGATATTTGGGGCCATCTAGTGGAATTTTCAGTAAATTAATATAAAACACAAGGATCATGCATTAAAACAGTGAATTAGATTTACAAAAAAAAGTGTTGCCAAAGTACATTTTAAATACCATTATTTTCTGAACTATTTTTACAGGAGGACATTAAGTTTTATAGGATAAAATTAATTACAAAATAGCCTACACAAAGGAAAATCTGCCTGTCAGTGAGAAATACAAAACTGTAGAATAATCCCCTGAGGGATGATTTGGAGAGACCAAACATTTAATTAAATTAAATCAGATTAAACAAAGCACCAGAAAACATATTGTCGGGAGCAAACCATGACTGTCATGGCAATGGACTAAATCAGTGGTTCTCAACCAAGGATATGCGTACCGCTGGGGATATATAGAGGTCTTCCATGGGGTACATCAAAACTCACCTAGATATTTGTCTAGTTTTACAACAGGATCTATGTACTGAAACGTAAGTACAATATTTATATTCCAATCAATTTATTTTATAATTATATGGTAAAAGTGAGAAAGTAAGCAATTGTTCACTAATAGTGTGCTGTGACACTTTTGTATTTTTATGTCTGATTTTATAAGCAAGGACTTTTTAAGTGAGGTGAAACTTGGGGTACACAAGACAAATCAGACTCCTGAAAGTCTAAAAAGATAAAGAACTGCGGACTAGATGACCTTTTTTATCTCTAAATTCAGTTCTTTTAATTTACTCATTGAAACATCCAGTGGTTGAGAATTATGTATACAAATAAACACCCTCTTCCTTTCTTTGAAAGAGCTATTCAAATCATACATGATGTCATAAATACCCTTTAGTCTGCATTTTTTAATTTCAACTCTTTTTGGGTTTGACACTGAAATTATTTTAAACTGCTTTAAGGCTATGGAAGATTAAACATTTCAACACTGGGCTGTTAGTTACATTTCCCACCAGGAGCACAATACATCTGGATTCTGAAAACTGCACTGGCTTCCTATTTATCTCTGGGTGCAAATCAGTGGCGTACTGCGAGAGGACGCCAGGGGGGACAGGCCCCCAGGCACCGACCTGCTGGAGGGTGCCGGGCTGGCCCTTCACAACACGCAGGAGCCTCCTGCGCCCCCCGTGTGCAGTGAAGAGCCGGCCCGGCATCCCTCCCCCAGACGGGGCAAGGGCTGAGGCCACCCCGTCCGAGCCGGCGCCAGGCTGGAGCAGCGGGTAAGTGCAGGGGGTGAGGCACGTCAGGCCACCCAGGCCGTTCACAATGGGCAGGTGCCCCTCAGCGCCCCTTCCCTGCATGTCGTGAAGGGCCAGCACACACACACTCCAGGCCAGGGAGTGGTGAGGCTGCCCCATCGGAGCCAGCGCTGGGCTGCAAGAGGAGAGGCAGGCACCGCACGCTGGGTAAGTGCAGGAAGGGGGGCAGCGGAGCCAGGCATGCATTTGCATTTCCCCCAGAAGCCTCATCCTTCCCGCCCCCGCAGGTATAGACCCCCATCCCAAGGGCAGCTGAAGGGCAGTGTCGGGACTCCTCCTGCCCTGCGCAGTGGGGGCGTAAATGTAGGCTTGGCCCCTGGGCACCAGAGATCCTCGGTACACCACTGGTGCAAATTAAAAAGTTATTGGTTTTAGCCTCCAAAGTGTCGTATGTATGGGATCATGATTACCTCAGAAACCACTTCTTTCCCAGCATGATACCATAACAGCTGACGTTATACAAAACTCCTGGGCTAAAAACCTCCTTATTTAACTGAAGGGAGGATGGAAGGCAGGCCATTCTTGGAGTAGGATTCTCAAATGGAGGTGTAAAGTGAATTCTACATTTGCTAGAACCCAAATCTGTTAACTTTAGGTCATGGTGCAACCTTATTTATTTTTCCCAAATTTCTCTTAGGACAGATAAATTGTTGGCTGGGAGTAATGGGAGAGGCTTAATGATTAACTGGAGGGATTCAGAGAATCTTATTACTGTATTTTGGATTTTGTGACTTACTGTAATTGAAATATTTGTACATTCATACAGTGGGAAAAATGGGCATTTTAAAAATTGAAAAAAGCCAGTGTTTCCTTCCCTACGTCTTGTTCTACAGAACTGCACAGGTTCCACTGCCTAAGGAGCATCACGCCTGTAGGGAGGTAGTGCAGCCATACAACATGCTTCCTTATCAACAACATAGGAGGGCAGTATATTTCATCACAGACCGATATCAAGTATGCCCATCCCCTTGGAACTCCCTCCTTCTGTTCCCTTCTGTGAATCTGCTCATTTCTGATCCCTCCATTCATGGTAATTCACTGTTTTAAAAAATCTAAATTATTCTAGTTATTCTCATACCAATTTTTGTTAAATATAACTTTCATCCTAAGTGTCCTTTTACAATATTATCGGTGACATAAAATCTACATTACATAACTCCATAGAATAATGTAATTTTTTTCAAAAAATAGTTTGCTGACAAAAAATAAGTTAATCTATATCATTATAATGAATACAGTGCCTTCTCTCTCTCTCTCCCCCTTTCTCCCCTCCCTCCTTCTACAGTGATAGAGAGATCCAAATTCTGCTCTGTCTCACACGATACAGCTAGCATTTAAATTAACAGGAGCTACACCATGTGTAAATGAATGCTGAATTTGGTCCTTCTGAATTAAGTTTGTTGTACCTGGGCTTCATTATAAACATTTATCTTTCCACTGAACTAGACATTTGGAGTTTTGTATATACTATAGGTGCAGAATATTTAAAACCGTATCTAGAGTTCTGATTCACAACATACTTACTTGATATTGCGTGGCTTATTATAGATCAATTGCCATCTGGAAGGCACACGTATTGAACTGTGAACTACTGGTTTAATCTGCAAGAAAAATAAAACACATTATGCAGGATGTTTAAAACATGTTATTCTTAAAAGTGCTGCTCAGATATATATATGGCAGGCCCAGGTTTTAATGTTATAGAGTCATACTGCCATAGAGTTTAAGGCCAGAAGAGACCAGCAGATCATCTAGTCTGCCCTCTTGTATATCAAAGGCCACCAATACCACTAAACCCAACAACCAAAACTAGACCAAACTATTATAGACTATAAGAGACTAAACTACCATGTCCACAGTCAGTGAACATGAGGCACAGATGTGCACCAGTGATCAAGGCCCCCACAATGGCAGGGAAATGATTACATGAGATAAACCCAGATAATCCTGGCAAGTGACCCACGTCTACATGGTGCAGAAGAAGGCAAAAAAAAATCCCAAGATCATGGCCAATTTGACCTGGGAGAAGATTCTGTCCAGATCCCACTTATGGTGATCAGTTAGACACAATGTATGTGAGCAAAAACCAGCCAGCCAAGCACCTAAGAGAGAGAATGTTTGGTGCCACCTCAGTTCCTTGCCACTCCAGCCAGTGTCCCCATCTCCAGCCATGGCCATCCCTGATGCATGCTTCAGAGGAAGGAAATTTAAAAACACACACACACACAAGACATAAGAGATAAAGACATAAGACATAAACTGGAAGTTAGCCCAGGGCTGCTGGATCCCTGCCTTCTACCATCACAAGCAACCCCATCATACAATCACACTCATAAATCTGTCCAGCTCTCTCTTAAAACAAATTAAGTTGTTTGCCCCCACAACTCCGATTGGGTGGCTGTTCCAGAACCTCATCCCTCTGATGGTTAGAAACTTTCTTCTAATTTCCAGCCTGAATTTTTTTATGGCCCATTTATATTCATTTGTTCTTGTGCCAACACTGTCCTTTAGCTTAAATAGATCTTCACCTTCCCTGATATTTACCTACCTGATGCATTTCTAGTAACCCTTCTCAGCCTTCTTTTTGCTAGACTAAACAAGCAGAGTTCTTCCAGTCTCCTTTCCTAAGATAGGCCCTCTGTTCCCCTGATCATCCTAGTAGCTCTTTTTGGCATCTGTTCCAGTTTGAATTCATCTTTCTTGCACATGGGTGACCAGAACTATACACACTATTCCAAATGAGGTCTTACCAGTGTCTTGTGCAATTACATGAATATTTCTCTATCTCTACTGGAAATGTATCTTCTGATACATCCTAGGATCACATTTGCCTTTTTCACAGTCGCATCTCATTGGTGTCTCATAATCATTCTGCGATTGACACATGCAACCAGATCTCTCGCCTTCTCTATCACTTCCAACTAATTAGCCTCCACCTTGTAGCAAAAATTCTTGTTATAAGAGCCATTTTTATTATGAATTTCATCCCATTTCTGTCACTCTGGTCTTCAAAGTCATCCAGTTCTTCCTGTATAATATTCTAATGCTCCTCTGTATTGACGATGCCTCCCAACTTTGTATCATCAGCAAATTTAATTAGCACACCAAATTTTTGTGCCAAAGTCATTGAAAAATGACCATACAAGTATTTGCATATCGACTGCCAACTGCTTGATTTGAATTCTAGAGCCAGTTTGGGATCCTAACAACATGTGACAGCAAACTAAGGAGACAGTAGGAGTAACCAAGGTCAGTTGGTCTAAAAGAAGTGCCAATCCCAAAGTAACACTAACAGAGCACCCAGTAATATGTATTCAAATTCATAAAACTGCAAGTGTATCAAAACACATATACTATGGCTGGAAACAAAGTGCTAAAAGTCACTAAAAACAATTAAGAAAGGAGTGTGATACATGAAAAAACAGATATATATGGATTAGCACACAAACCCAGATTAACCCAGATACTAATGGCCAAATTCTGCATTAATTTATAACCTATGCAACCCCAATGTAATTAATTATTTTGCAGGGGCTGTAAACCATTGCAGAATTTGTCTTTTCTTCCAACAGTTAGTGAAAAGACAAAAAGACAAAAACTGATTTAATATGCAGGCAATATTCAAAAACTTATGCTTCAACGATTGCTTGTTTGTGTGTCTGTATTTACTAATATCATTGAGCAATAAAATTATGGAATAATCTTCTGCACAATTGTGTCAAAATATGCAAACAGACTGCCAGTCAGTGTTTTGAGTTAATTTCTCTATAACACGTCAGGAATCACCTGTGACCGACTCCTCATTTATTAACATTTAATTTAGTGCAGTAATATTAAGAAGTGTGTCCCTTCCCTTTAAAATACTCCCAATAATGGATTATACTCAGTTTTTAAGTTTTTCTTTAAACAATCAAGTAAAACATTGACAAATATAAAGCATGTTTTGTTGCTTGTGTAGTAATAACATGCAAGCAATTGGCCTCATCTTGCCAACACTTATTACCAAGCACAGTGTTTACTACCATTAGTCCTGCTATCCGTTTCAAGTACTAATATGGCACCCACTACCAAAGTATCTAAGAGCTTCACAGTCTTTAATGTGTTTATCTTCCCAACATCCCTGAAAGACAGGGAAGTGCTACTACCACCTTTTTAGAGGATAACTGAAGTCCAGAAATGCTTGTCTACACAAGAAAGTTATAAGCTAAGGTGTGAATTTAACCCAATATAGTTATAAAAGAATAACTCCCTATGTGGACACATAGGTCTGAAAGTGCCTTTTTTCAGTTTAGCTTGTGTCACTGTGGAAGGGGTTTACGCTAAACCAAAAAAACCCACTCTTATTCTGGGATAAGAGTGTTCATATGTGGATACCACCAGTATATCAGTTTAACAATACTGGTATAACTGTTGTGCCATGTTGTACCAATATTTCAAAAGAATAAATGAGATGACCCAGGTAAATATAGGCCTATCAGCCTGCATCAATCTCTAGCAAAATAATGGAAAGATTAATACAGAATTAAAGAAAGGTAATATAAGGAATGCCAATCAACATGCTTTATAGAAAATAGACCATGACAACATTATTTGAATTTTTTTCTTTATTACATTACATGTTTGGTTAATACAGGTAAAAGTGTTAATGTAATATATTTCGACATTTTTGTCATTTCACTGGGTATCACATGACATTTTGATTAAAAAACTAGAACAGCGCAAAACTAATGTGGCACACATTGAATGTATTCAAAGCTGGCTAACTGATAGGTCTCAAAATGTAACTGAAAACAAGGAATCATCATCAAGTGGGTGTATTTTTAATGGGGTCCAGCAAGGATCACTTCTTGGCCTTATGCTATTTAACATTTTTATCAATGCTGTGGAAGAAAATATAAAATCCTCACTGATGAAGTTTGCAGATTACATAAAAATTGGGGGAGTGGTAAATAATGAAGAGGACAGGTTATTAATATAGAAAGAACTGGATCATTTGATAAGATGGGCGCAAGCAAACAATATGTGTTTTAATATGGCCAATTATAAAGATATACATCTAGGAACAACAAATGCTGCCCATACTTACAGGATAGGGACCTTTAATCTGGGAAGCAGTAACTCTGAAAAAGACTTGGGGTTCATGGTGGATAATCAGTCTAACATAAGATCCCAGTGCGACATTGTGGCCAAACAGGCAAATGCAATCCTCAGATGCATAAAACAGAGGAAGCTTGAGTAGGAGAAGAGACATTATTTTATTTCTGTATTTTGCACTAGTACAACCCCTGCTGGAATACAATGTCCAGTTCTAGTGTCCAATTCAAGAAGGATGTTGACAACTTGGAAAGGGTTCAGAGAAGAGCCATGAAAATAATTAAAAGATTAGAAAACATGCCTTAGAGTGATAAGTAGATTGAGCTCCTTGAGTCTATCTTAACAAAGAGAAGATTAAGGTGTGACTTGATTAAACTCTTCAACTACTTACATGAGAAACAAATATTTGATAACAGGCTCTTCAACATATCAGACAAAGTTATAACATGATCCAATAATTGGAAGTTGAAACTAGACAAATTCAGTTTGGAAATAAGGTGTAAAATTTTAACATTGAAGGTAATGCAATTGAAACAATTTACTAAGTTTTGTGGTGGATTCTCCATCACTGGCAATTTTTAAATCAAGACTAGACGTTTTTTCTAAAAGCTATGCTCTAGGAATTATTTTGGGGAAGTTCTATGGCCTGTGTTAAGTAGCTGTCCAGAGTATTTTGGGGTGGCTAACTGTGGTGGAGTTGGTGAGTGTCTCAAGACATGGAATAATGAATCATGCTTAATAAAATGATGTAGTATACATAAACTGAGATTTATACACTTTTTATTTATGAACAGTTATTTGAGTTATTTTATTACTGTATCTATAATAAAATAAAACAGGTTTAATAGATAAAATGAAACAAGTAATTCCCAAAAATATAAAATGAAAAGTTATAAAACAGTGACCTAGGGCTCTACTTATACATTGATTCTAACAATCATTTCTGGGCTAGCATTACCTTAAGGGCAAAGACCTAAACCAGAAATCACTATGGAATCACTCCTGCAAACACAATGGGACTATTCACATGATTAAGAACCACCCATGTAAGGGTTTGATGGACTGGACCTGTAAGAGATTGGGGCCTGTCTTCTGGCACCCTTTTCCGGCTGGACCCTGGCTTGCTCTTGATGAACCAACACTCTCCCTTGGGGAACCCTGCCTGAAACCTTCTCATTGAGTCCAGGGAAGGTAGTTTCCAGCAGGGTCAGTTTTTGTTGTTTCTCTTTCCTTTTATTTCAGATTGTGATGCTGTCTCACTTGGGGGTGACCATTTATATATTATTGATATCAATGTTGCAAAATTACAATAATTTGTACAAAATATGTCATGTCAGGTACCATTGGAAAGGTTAAAATTTGCTAAGCATGATAATATTGTTTATGTGTATGAATTGTCTTTGTATTGTAAGTTATGGATATGTGTGATATATATCTGTATCCAAACACTTATGCTGTGCTACTGGGTTCACACCCCCCCCCCAGACAGATTAGTGTCAGCATTGATGACTCATTGAGGGCCATTACCTTTACAATGAGCCCAGGGAGAGAAACCAGGATGGCACCTATGAGTATCAAGACATGTAGGGACATGCCTGTGGTCAGGAGGACTGCAAGTGTCTTTCCTTGCCCGTGTACTGTGGGCTTATGTTTGAAACAAGCCACATGGCAGACCAGAGACTATAAAATGCAGTCCCACCATCTCCATCTTGTCTTCATTCCTGCTTCCTACCTCTGGATCAACTCATCTACAACTGAAGCTGTGAAACAAAGGACTGAGACCCATTTAGGTATTGAATGTATACCAGAGGAACCGTGCAAGCCTGAAAACCCCACAATCCTGCTGGGAATCTGATATATATGGACTTCAAAGTCATTTGTATGTATCTGATTGTGTTGAGCATTTAACATTTCTCTTCTCATTTCTTTCTTTTCTTTTATAGTAAACCTTTTGTTTCATAGGATTCTCTGGCAGCGTGATATTTTGGGTAAGATGCAAATTTATATTGATTTGATAATATTGCTGACCCTTTGGGGATCAAGAGAACATTTTTGGTAAAGGGAATAGAGTTTTAATAACTTAGCTTTTTACTGGACCTAGTTGCTAATTGGGGGCCAGAGACTGAAATGCAATAAAGGGGGCTGTGTAACTTCTTCTTTTAGCTTTTTGATAACCAGTATGGGGGATCAGAAGCAGTTTGTGACTGGCTGGTGAATCTAACTGCAGTGTTAGCCACCAGTTTGGGAGAATCTGCTCTCCTTTTGCAGCCTGCCCTCATGTTGGCATTTTCTGGTCAGCTATCTAGGCACAGAAGGGTTAAACAAGTCTCCTCAACCCACAAGATCAAAACTTCCCCAAATCTGTCCCTCACCCCTCTCTAAGTTCCTCATCCCAAAGTTCCTGACTTTTATCTCGGTACCCTTTGTTAATGGGACTTCCCCACAGTCTCCTTTCTGTCCATTTTTGTTTCTCGAAAAATTTTCTCCCAGCAGTAATTCCAGGCTCTGGCAAATATTGCAGCTCCTTCTCTCTATTTCCTGCTGCTCCTTTTATGATGATCAGCCAGTTAAGCTGCAGGTCTTTTCCCAGGTGCAACAGGTGGGGCTAATCAGCCAGCTAGTCAGCTGCTCGTCTCTGACCTCAGTCAAATGGTATCCCTTATAACTTCACATATGGCCCCCCTTTCAGTGGGTCTGTCAGGGCACTCACCACAGAGCCCCAGTCTTCTTCAATTCATGAAAGAAATTCAGATGGTCCTTCCCAGGCTGATGCTCTATTCAAAACTGAAAAGGCTGTAAGACTAAGTACCAATGTGTCACAGAGGCAGTCAAGTCCTTCAGGGTTCAGAGACACCTTAGTGTCACATGATCCGTGACCAAGACAAAGGGTGTTCCAATCAGGTAGTATCTCAGTGCCTTTACAACCCAATATATGGCCAGGCATTCCTTCTTGAGGACAGAGTATTGAGTTTCCAGGTCTAGGAAATGTATTTATATATGTAAAGGATAGGGTGCTTTTGTCCAGGGAAGATTTGGGATAACACAGCATCCATGGCACAGTGCGAAGTGTCTATCTTTAGAATAAATTCTCACGAGAAATTGAGGATGTGTATAACCGACACATTGCAAAGAATCTGTTGAATACTCCAAAATGCTTGGTCATGCTGGGGGGATTACAAAACTTGTCGAGAAACTGATTTTTTAACAAATTCAGTAAGAGGTGCAGCTAATAGGGTGAAGTTGGGCACAATCTTCTATAGTACGCAGCTAGGTGTACAAAGGCCCAGACCTGGTTTTTTTGTTCGAGTATGGGAGTGTTTACTAGGTCCTCAACCTTGTCCATGAAGGATTATACCTTAAGCTTCCCTACTAACTACCCCAAATACTTTGTTTCCCATTTTCCCACCTTGCACTTCTTTGGATTTGCTGTTAAATGGGCCTCTCATAGGACTTGAAGGATAGCTCCTAGGTTCTGGAAGTGGGTGGGCCAGTCCTGACTCTAAATAACTACATCATTTAGGTAGGACGCAGCATAGCCATGATAAGGCCATAACACCTGGTCCATCAGTCTTTGAAAGGTGCATGCAATCCAAAGGGCATGGTAACAAATTGGAATAGGTCTACCTGGGTAGAAAAAGATTTTTTTTTCTTGGCAGTCAGGAGAAAGGAGAATTTATCAGTAGCCCTTAGTTAGATCTAACGTTGTGATAAAGCGGGATTGAGCAAGAGGAACCAGTAGATCATCCACTCATGGCACTGGATATACATCAAATTCAGAAATGGCATTTATCTGACAGAAATCTACACAAAATCAGATGGTCCCATCCAGCTTTGGTACCAAAACCACAAGACTACATGAGAGGCTACAGGAGTCCTCAGTTACTCCCAATCTTAACATTTCCTGTACTTTCTGAACTATCAGGGGGTTCACACCTTCTCGGATAGGATATGACTTCCCGGGGGCTTGGCCTCCAGCCCTATATCGGTGTGGTGAGTTACTAAGGAAGTTTGTCCCAGTAGTGGGGAGAACACCTCCTTGGAGGCTCTCAGGAAGTTGTTTACTTGTCTCCTCTGCCCAATAGACAGCCCCACCCCAAGTGGCACTTCCTCTATCTGCCTTCACCTGTCTTAGCAAGTTGAGGACCCAGATCCTCTGCCCCATCTCCAGGTGGACAAAGAGGCTTTCCTGGACCTTCCAGAGTTTTAACAGATTTATATGATAAATCTCTTTTTGGTTTCATCAGTCTAGGCAATAAATTTTGTAATCTACTGGCCCAACCCAACAGGAAACTCCATTTAGGCCATGCCATTTGGGCAGGAGCTTGCTCTCTGAGCTGGTATGGGGTAGGAGCATTCATTCCCTCGATTGGAATTCTCTGCCTCTAGCCCCTTAATTATACTGTCACATTCCATCATGAGGCATTCCCTGTTGGATGTGCTTAGGTTGTCTGTCGCAATAACATACCAGAGACACTTCATGGGAGGGCAATGGTGGTCCCTGGAGGCCTGGGACTTTGGGGCTCCTGTTCTGGCTGTGGGGTACCATGAGTGGGGCAAAATTTCAGTTGTTTGAAGCAGACCATTATAGCAACTCTCACTAGATTGGTAAGTTCTCTCTCGCTGCCTTTCTTAAGTGTGGCTAGCTGACCAGGAGACTGGCCTTCCCATTCCTAGCTTACAAGAACCCCAGAACCTCAGAGGTAATTCAGCCTCCAAAAACCACTCAGCTGTCTCAACCACCTCCACAGTGGATGTGGGCCAAAACTGTCAAACCCAGGTTGGTGCCACCAAATGGAGAATTTGTAAATATCATTCTAGGACAACATTGTCCATGAGCCCCACCACCGTCTTGGCCTCTGGGTTTAGCCACTGGGTAGCCAAGTTCCAAAGCCATTGAGCTACTGCCCAGCAGCACATCCCATTAAGGAATGGCTCCAACAGAAATGTCTTTCAATATGCTTCTGTAGAAAGATCAGGACAGTCCATAATGGCTGCCTTTAGCATTGCATAGGATTGTGCCTCATCTACACTCAGGGACCAATATGCTGCTTGGGCCTCGCCAGTGAAGTATAGGGCCAGTTATGCTGCCTGGGAACTCTTCTCCCAGCCCAAGGTGGTCAGGTAGGCCTCCAGGTCATCAGTGCTGCCCATCTTGATCAAGATGAGGCTGGGTGAAGCTTCAGGGCGTGACCCACCTCTGTGGCTGTTTCTGTCTCCCAAGAGCTGCTGTCAGAGTAAGCGGGCCACATCTATGTGGCATGATCTGTTCCACTCCTGCTCAGCCAGTGGAGCTTCCTGCAGACATTGCTGGGAGGCCAGGAGTACCTTCTGTAACTGGTGGTTCCTTATGTTTTCCACCTGCTGTTGATTCACCATCATTTGGAGTTTCTCCTCCATGACCCTTCTTCATGAAGGGTTCATATCTACAGGTCCCTGCTCAGGCATCATATGTAAGAGATTGAGGCCTGTCTTATAACACCTTCTTCCAGCTGGATCCCAGCTTCCTCTTGCTGACACAGTGAGTTCCCTGGAGGAATTCTGTCTGGAATCTTCCACTGAGTCCAGGGAAGGCAGTTACCATCAAGGTCAGTTGTTGTGGTTTCTTTTTTCTTTTATTTCAAGTCTCCTCAACAAACAAGATCAAAACTTCCCCAAGTCTGTCCCTAACCTCTCACATTTCCTCATTCCTAAATTCCTGGCTTTTATCTCAGAGGGTTTTGATAATAGAACTTCCCCCATAGTCTTCCTTCTGTCCGTTTTTGTTTCTAGGAACAATTCCTCCCAGCAGTAACTCCAGCCACTGGCAGGTATTGCAGTTCTTCACCCCCATTTCCTGCTACTCCTTTTATGAGGATCAGCCAGTTAAACTGCAGGTCTTTTCCCAGGTGCAGCAGATGGGCCTAATCATCCACCCAGCCAGTGAAAATGAATTAAAAAAATTAAGAGGGAACCTCAGGCAACCTTTATGTAAAGAAGAAATTCCTTTAAAATGAATTTTAAAAGCACAGTATACCTATCATATAACCTATTAAAATCAAAGTCTCTAAAGTACCACAGTAAAATACATTTAAAATCACATTTTATTTATTGGGAGGAAAAGGTTTTCAGTAAACTCCCTTGGGCTCCTGAGCCACAAATTCAAGCCCGTGTTAATGAGAACTTCGGAGTCTAATTTGGACAGCAGCATTTCTACTTTTACAGCTGTTTGTGACATATCTTTTATTCTAAGTGAGCTTTGACAGCAGAGAGACTGATAGAAAACACAGGTGAGCAAGTTACACCCTTTGCTGTATTTTCTCACTTTCTTCCCATCAATAGTCTAGGATCCAAATTCTACCTGCTAATGCATGCAGATGAAGGCAGAGATTGGACCCTAAGTTTATGTAGTCAGCAATGAGGACAGAACAAATGGCTCTGTGTAAAATGTGTGGGCCAAATTCTGCTCTTGGTTACGTAAGTGTAAAGCTGGAGTAATGCCATTGGCTTAAATGGAGTTATTTTGGATTTACACTAGTGAAACTGAGAGCAGAATTTGATCCTATCATCTTTAAAATTTGGGAGTTAATGAAAGTACAGCCAGTGTAAGAGACTGGGATTGTTTACACACAATAATAATACATTTTGAGCTAATTAAAGAGCACTGTTGCTATGCTCCAAAAAGAGACCCTTTGAGCTAGAAAGATGGTAGCTGCCATGTAGTTTGAGGACGAGGGGATTAAAAAGTGGAAAAAATCACTGAAGCAGCAGTTAACACATGCTATATATATCTTGGGCTGTGATGGCACACAGAGGCAGTGGGGGAGAGGGGGTTGGAAGGCTAAATATGACACAAGATTACAGGAAATTTCTATTTTCTTGTACAAGACCAACCCTCTCCCCTTTAATATTTTTGTTAAAAGTCCTCTAAGAGAGTCCTTCACTGAAGAAGCCTGTGCTATAAATGTTTATCATCTTAGACTTTTCTATACCACTCATCGTTTTCATATCTAAGCACAGGATCCTTCACTGGAAGAACTGTCTGTCCCGCTCCTGCTTTTGCACATTGCCAGCAGCACTAGTGGGAGCCCTAGGGTAGAACTGATTCACTAAAAAGATACATTTTCAGTTAAAGGAGTAGTTTTAAGGCAACCAATATATTTTCGCTACATTTCACAGCAAATGTATCAATGAATGTAATAATTTACTACTGAAAACCTTTGTTTTCATTTTAAATCCAAGGATATCTCAAAATGTAGATGTTTATCTGAACCTTTCCAGTTTGATCTTTGTGAGGCTAAATCCTGCTTACCTTGCTTTAAATTCCAGGACAAGGTTTATGCACCACTAAAGAACTACTTGAAGGGCTAAACTGGGAATTAAGCAATGCACAGGCTTTCTGTGGACCCTCTGTACTGGCATAATTTCACCCATTATGAATAAGGCAAAATAAAATGGCCATAGAGGTAAACGCAGCCTGGATGTAGCAACACAAATATATATGCTATAGGTCCAGTTTTCAAAGCTGCACACCTAAGGGTGTCCAGCTTAACAATTGTACATTCAAATTGACTCTGGTCTCAAATGCCTATTTTGTTATCATATTCCATATTGTCATCTATTGCATACAAAAACATTTAATAACATAAACATAACATAAACCTAAACATTTAGGTTAGGTTACAAAGTCAAGTGCTCAAAAGTTAGGAAATGTCAGTTTTACAGTTGTCCATACAACTTGAATTCTGCCCACTTATACATCTAATCTATGCACTGAATGAGGCAGGGGTCATGTAGGGATTAAAAAAGGATGGGATAATGTAATTAAATAGGCATACATGCAAAAGGGCCAAATTAAGGTTGCACAAGCAACTGTAAATTTGGCATTTCCTAACTTTTGAGTGCTTAACTTTGCAATCTAATAACACCCTTTTAATATTTTTCCCCACCCCACCTCAGCCCACCGCTCCCTGCACCTTATTTTTAAATGCAGTTTCCTGTAGGAGTGGGCATAAAGACAAAGATCAAAACAAACATATGTTGTGTACAATTATAACAACCTCCCCATCATGCACCATTAGCACGGTTTGAACCCTGAGCCTTCAGCACAGACTACTATCACTTCAACTACAGGACCAACTACATTAACTAGCAGCAGGGGAAGGCTCTTATCCCAGAGCTGGAGGAATGAGTTCCTGGGGCAATATACAGCCTGGTTCTCCTGCTTTCCCACCTCATGTTTCTCCTGGTCCATGTGGTACCCCCCAGGACAGAGTGATGTGCTGTTGGGACTATTTGCTGGGTCTGGGAATGTCATGAAGGAAACCCAGATAGGCTTTTTCTCCCACCCTCTACATACAAGTACATACTAGTACTAGAAGGTGTTAACAATTCTGAAAGAAAAAGTTGAAAGAATCCTTTATAATTCAAAGTGTTAGGCAAACTTAATATTAATGGTAGTTACCAGCTCCTCCTGTAGATATTTGTTGAGCACTGATAGTGTGCTCAGTACTGCATAAAATGAAAAAGAAAGATGTAATCCCCCTCATCCCAAAGGTTTTACAATCTAAATAAAAACCTGCATGCATTTGTAACAGCCCCAGTGGAGAACGGGGCACCCCAACTTACACACAAAGTGACAAACCTGAACTCTACTTGTTCTGTGTGATGTAGACCTTGCTAGGGTCATGAAGGTTCTGATTCTAAGCTAAGCAGCATGTTGAGGAGTTTAGAATATTAGGGTGATCTGGAATTCTGTCGCCAAGGTGATGGAGAGACTGAAGAGGTGAAGAGAGACTTTTAAAATACACCAGGCCATTTAATTTGTCTGTGGATTGGACTTTTCCATCCTTTTTAGTCAAGGTCAAGGTAAGCACACTTTCTGAAGCTAGAGATGTGCAGGCATTTGTTTGCATGTGACCAGAAGATATTTGTATCTTGAAAAAATTCTGACAGTGGGCTTGATCCTGCCACTTTCTCCTGTGAATATTTCTCACCACATTTCAAATGGCATCCAAGATCATCAAGGGAAGTTTCCCAGAAGGCTCTAAAGGCTTGGAGGCCCTCCAAGCACTGATAAATTAATCATAGATCCCTTTGATCTCTGTATCTGTGTCCTGGCTGGCAGGGACCCAAGGCCCAAAAGAACCTATTTACGGATCCATCTGGGGGGCAACTTTTTGGAGAAGAGGGGGCTAGGAGGTTCAAGAGATGGGGATTCGTGTGTCAGTGTGAGTTAACACCATCTGCCCTATTGTGTCTGAATTTAGCATGCTACCACACTATGCACTCACTGTGTGTGATGCCAAAGCCCATAATGCAAAATACAGTAGCATGATAAATTCAAAACACAAGATACAGGAAAGAGGGCTGCATGTGTTTTCAGCATGAGCACTAAGGCTACTTGGCCCAACAGATGATTAAAACATGAAACATCAGCTGTCATATTTCCAACTCCCCTATCTTAAAGGAGATTCCCCAGTCTCTAGAGGTGGTAGAGGGTAGAGACTAAGAATTAATCACATAAAGATTTGCAAGTTTGAAACCAAAATCACCATTTAATAGCTTTGCATAATCTCCCTTTAATTTTTTCTAGATTTCAATCATTTCTGCATCACTTTCATAGAAGATGTGAGGTAAAGAAAAATTTAATATGGATATGGGTTAAGCCTTTTTATTTTCATCTCCGGATGAAAATCCTTAACCCTATATTTATGGGCTATTTTTGTAACAGAAATGAACATCCCTTATATTCTAGCTAGAGATTGATTGCATTATTTATAAAGCATTGTTATTAATCAATATGTCATCTGAAATTCACACTATCTCAAGTACAATTAGTTGCACATCCTATAAAAAAATAGAAGGTGCAATAATTACTGTCTGTTTGGTAAAGATTCAGAAAATTTGTTCTTTTATGGCAGTCTACGTAATGGAGAACATAGTGAGACAGACAAGAAAAGCCATGGCAAACTGCAAGTGTGCTGTGTATCTCAAAAGTAAGCAGGAATCTAAAATTTGGGACAATGGATTTCAGGCACATGTCTTGTGCGTCATGAGTGTCATGATTATACAATATCTTCTACTATAATATTGCAAATTAAATCTTTTTTAATTACTTATTTATTTAGGAAGTTTTAACAGGTTTACAAATCCTTGCCATGTAAATATCAGATACAAAACAATAATCACTACAGCAATGAACCTTTGTTTACAGAAACACATATATAGATTGAAATGGGGCTAAGTGTTGAAGAAATTATGGTGAGAGAGATTTCATAGACATGTCCGGTCATTAGAGATTATTAGGATGCAATATTTTATTCATTTATTTTGCTTCCAAATTTTCCTTATGAAAGAAACAAAGATCCAGCCAATTAATGGCTACCTCTTGACAATATGTTAAAATGGTAGTTTTAAGAGTTAAATACTTACCACCTCTATCTTCTTTCGTCTTTGTGGTCTTTTTATGCCTATATGAATATAACTGCAGGAGGGGGGGAAAGGAAAATTAGATAAAACACAATCATCTGTTTCAATAAGTTAGTAATTTCATAAAACATTTTGGCCTAGTTGTGACACCCTTAATTAGTGACAAAATGATTGCAGATTTGGTCAGTTTTAGCATATTTTATAAATTGGAAGGATGGTCTTACGGTTTACGCACTGAACTGGGACTCAGCATATTTGGATTCATTCCATGACTCTGCAACAGACTTCTTGTGTGCAAGTCACTTAATCTTTGGACCTTCACTCCCCATTTATAAAGAGGGGCTAATACTCCCCTCTTTCTAGACTTTGTCTGTCTTGTCTATTTATTTTAGATTGTAAACTCTAAGGGACAGAGACTGGCTCTTAATGTGTGTATGTACAGTGCACAACACAACAGGACTTCAATTTATTTTGGGGTCTCTGGACACTACCAGAATGGAAATAATGACTTCACTCTATGTTATTTTTAAGATGCTGATATTGTAAATTTAAAGGAACACTGCTGAGTTATTAGTTTTCCTGCAAAGATCCTCCCCATGGTCTTGAGTAGGAATTGAGAATGCTCAACACCACTCCAGAAGATTCTTCAGCAGTTTGTAGGATTGGGCCCTAAATTTGAACTATTTTATTTTAAAACTGTTATAAAATCCCATATGGAGTCCAAATATGATATTTTTTATTTGTTTTGTGGTATTTTGTTTTGATTTGTTTTGTATTATTACATCTTCTTCTCCATTGCCAAGTTTTGTTCAAAAAGCAGCTATGATTTGGAAGAAATAAACAAAAATGTTCATGGTCCCACTGACGGCCTTATTATGGCAGCAGTTAATTTACATTTCCAGAACTATGTCAGACTCAGATCTTTGGGCTTGATAAGAAACTACATAAACTGATTTCTGTTAAAAACTACTTGAATTTCAGTTTCACGTTCAAAATATAAAGAAAAATAATCAGCAGTGCTCAGTTATGTCCCTTTCAGTTACTTGCTGTTGGAACAACAAATATTTAATTACTAAGTTTTGTTCATGCACAAATATCCATGCAAAATATGGGTATTCATAAAAACAGCAGCTAATCTCTATGCATTTCTGCAAACATATGTGTTCACAAATGTTTGTTTTAAAAAAAAAAAAGCACAATCAAGGGCATAAACACGTTCTAATCAAACAAGAATTCAAATAAATGTTTTTGAGCACTGCTTTGCAGCATTCAAGCAGCCCCATATCTACCCAGGAATAACTTCCAGTTTCCCCAAACAGCAGCAACAACAGCTGGTGCATGAAATTGACATGATTCCTGACTGTTTATCTGCTGAGGCAAAGTTTTTCAGTGAAGCTGACTGGAACCTTGTTAATTTCACTCTATTGTCCCTTGGCAAAACCATGAGACACAGCAGAGTTGTTTGCACATTTGGAACCACAACTCCATCATTTCCCCATTCAAGCTCAAGATAGAGTATCAGATCCTAGAAGCTGCAGTATCTGCAAGATGGCCCTTCAGTATTGTAATTTACTATTCATGTCAATACCTCTGCCCTCACTGTGGTTGAATGCAAACTTTGTCTTACTGCTATTAATGGAGATTCTCTTTAAGCCTACGTGTGGGGACTTAGTCTTGTAGAGTAGGACAATATGTTGTATCCTCACCATTTTCTTATAGTTACAAATGGCCATAACCTGTATCATAATGACAACAGTAAAATCTTAAGTGGACATGAATTTATTAAAGCATAGAAGATGTGGGCAACCTCCATCTGCACCACTGCCAGTCCAATTTCTTGGCTAGGTAAAGTGGTAGGCACTCTCCTGTTATTAGCAATTTGCCCTTTCACTACCAATTACAAAGGCTGGCAGATAATCATGTTGTAATACCTTTAAACTGCAGTAATTTGCACCTTTCCTTTCAACATCATCCCATACCCACCCTTCCCTGAGTGCATTTTATGTGGGAAAAAAAGATGTGCTCTTTTAAGTCGTGTTAGCAAACGTGTAACTAACCCATGATAAAATCCTAGTATAGACAAGGAAGTTAGTAGTTTTCACGTCAGTAGGCTGAGTTAAACACTATGGAGGACCCTTGGATTTATCTTGACCCATTAATTCATGTTGAACCTACAAATGCCTGGTCTTCACTAGGATTTTACCACGTTAGTTACGTTAAAAACACACCTTTGTTCCTGTTGAGGACAAGGCCTAAGTGCTGGCACCACTTGCTTTGAAACTGTCTTCTCTAGATGGGTCACTTTCAGTTTACAGGTGGGTAAAGAAATGTGCAATTATATGTAATTATAACAAGTTAACACTTAACAAGGCAAGCTATGTTTCACTATTTATGCTTTGTTTACTTTTTGCATTTTTCTCAGCTTGGACAAGGAAAACTCAATATAGTCAGTTTCACATTTATTCACAGTCAGTTTCAGGTTCTGGTGCAGCAACATTTTGATTGCAAACCCTGCAGAGGAATGTTGAGCTGTTTAAAACCAACTGTTTCCATTAACATATATGTTTTTCATTTTTACTTTTGGAAAAACATCTATTGGCTTCGGTTTAGCAATGTAGTCCAGTGGATATGAGGGCAGTGCTGCAGGACTCAGGAAAGCGATAATGCATTCCTGCCTCCCAAAGACTTACTACCTAACCATACATAGGTAACTCACTTCTTTGTGCGATGTTTCAGGTTTTCGTGGTTTGTCTATTTAAAAGGGGAGCTCTTTGGGGCAGGGACTGTCTCTTACTATGTATTTGTACAGCGCCTAGCACAATGGATCCTTGATCGGCTAGAGTTTCTAGGAACTCCGGTAAGAATAAAAGATTGCTTTTACAAAATTTAAACGTTGAGCCAGATTTACGCCTTATACTTACTCCAGTTTTTTAAACTTTTCCCGCCCAGCGGCCACGTATTTGCCTCCCTGCTTTAGGTCGGCCAGGTTTCGGACGTGGTGCCCTTCCTGGGGGGTGTATAGGCTCCTCACCCCAAAGGGCACCTCCACCCCTTCGTTCAGCTGGGCTATCAGTGCCTCGAAAGTCCTCACGTAACGATGGTGGACCACGAACTTCCTGCCCAGGTAGAAGGGGTCCCCGTTGCGATACACCAGCACCGTGCAGGCCGGGGTCACCCCCGCCAGGCTGTAGCTGGCCCGGGGGCGTGGCGATGCCACCATGGTCCCTGGGGGAAGGTGGGCTGGGAGGGGCAGGCGAGGCTAATACATACAATAACGCCCCGTCCCCCAGCCAGGGCACGGGTCGGGGGAGCTCTTCAGAGACGCTGTCTGGGCTCCGGAGCTGCACGAGGCACCAGCTGGGGCTGCTCCCCAGGCCTCCTACTTCATAGCGTCCCCAGTGCAGGCGGCCCGCCCCGGCCCAGCCAGCCCCCACCCCCGGATCGCGGCTGTCCCAAGCCGGCCCTTTCTCCCGGCCCCGCATGGGGCTGACGTGCCCCGCGGGGATTGTGATCCCCGCCTCCGCGGGCAGGGGGCAAGCCGGGCCCCGGGGCATTGACTGGTCTCCCCGGCAACCGTCGGAGCGGGGGAAGGGGGCCGCCACTGCACCGGAATCAGGATCGCCCGGCCGGGGGAAGGCGGGGCTCTGCGGGGCTCACAACCCGCCCCGGTCTCCCCCAGTCTCTCCTTCCTCACTGGCCTCCTGCTCGCCCCCATCCCAAACACCCCCTCAGGTCACTCAGATTTCCCCCCAGCGCAGTCTGCCCTGCATCAGACACCCTTGCTTCCTCCCCCAGTTACATCACCTCCTGATCCCACGCCCCATCATTTCACTCCCTTCTCTCATCCCATCAAATCCCCTTCCTTCTTCCCCACCTCCTATCACTTCACCACCTTCTCAGAAATCCCCTCAGTCTCTCCTTTCTCCATAGCACAAAATTTCCTCAAGCACTCTTCCCTCCCTTCTGCTGCTTACTATTCTCCCTTCAAGCCACCTTAAACTCAGGACTGTCCTTGCTCCCTTCCCTGCTTTATTGCCCTTCTGAAAGCCCAGGAAGCTCCCTTTGGCAACAAGCAAATTGGCAAAATTCTTGTTCTTAGAAAACACCTCAGTCTAGTTAAAGAGGAAACTGGTAGAAGACCCATTTTAAAGCCATTCCACAATGTATGACTTAGCCATGTCTGACTCTGTAAACCATCTCTCCTCTCAAGGAGGAATAAGATGGCATGCCATTCCTTGCCAGCATTTTAGCAGCTGTCCCAAAGGGGGGAAAAAGCCATTTTAAAAAATAATACAATCACTTCTCTGGTTCCCCAGCTGCAAAACCTTAACTGCTGCTACTTTAAATACATAATTTCAGTTTGTGATTGACCATTTGTTACCAGTTTTAGAATTATTTTCAGGTTCATTTAGGATTTTCTCATGCATCTCTTGTCTGGGATTTATTGGTGGGAAATTCTCACTCTATGACACTGTGAATGAGGGAAATTTGTAGGATGAAAGTTGAAATGTATTGAAAAAAATCTCATTTATTGGGCAGAATTTATAAATTGCTTTAAAATTAATTTAATATTAGGGACTCTGCCTCCAAATGATATTAATACCTAGCTGAAATATGTATGATTTTTTGTTTGTTTGTTTACATTAGTCATTAATATACTCTCGTTTAGTTTTCAAGGAAGGCTATTTCTTTTAAGTTATGGTGCTGATTGAGATCAACTGACTTTTTGGAAGTCACACAGAGCAGTGAGAAAACAGAAATTGCTGACCTTTGAACCCAAGAACCTACCAGTTACTTCTCATTTGCAGCAAATCTCAGTTTTTTTCATATGAGGTTGCTTGTTTTGGTTAAGAGAGTTCTTTTAACCCATTCCTTCACCTTCCATTAGAAAAGGGTGGGGATCTGTTTCTAATAGCACAGAAAAAAGATGCTCAGATGCTGAAAGTCCTTGTGTGAGAGTGGTCTATTAAAAAAAAAGCTAAAACTCATAACCTGTATGTCATGCTGCTATATAGAAAACGAGATGATAGAAAAAAGGATTCAGTCTTACAGTAAATGAAGAAGGGGAGAGGTGGGGGCAAAAAACCTAACTGGCTTCAAGACTGAGCTTGATACATTTATGGAGAGGATGGCATGATGAGATTGCCTACCATGGCATGTAGCCAATCTGCAGCTGCTAGCAGCAAAAATCTCCAATGGTTGGTAAAGAGGAAGGCTCTGAGTTACTACAGAGAATTCTTTCCCAGGTGTCTGACTACTGGGTCTTGCCCTCATGCTCAGGGTCTAACTGATCACCATATTTGGGATCGGAAAGGAATTTTTATCTGAGTCAGATTGGCAGAGTCCTTGGGAATTTTTTGCCTTCCTCAGTAGGATGGCGCACGGGTCACTTGCAGGTTTAAACTAGTGTAAGTGGTGGATTCTCTGTAACTTGATGTCTTTAAATGATGTAACTCAGTCAGAGGTTAGAGGTCTATTACAAGAGCGGGTGGGTGAGGTTCTGTGACCTGCAATGTGCAGGAGGTCAGACTAGGCAGTGGTGCTGGAACAGTCTCTATAGTGGGGGTGCTGAGAGCCATTGAGCCAAACTGTAAATCCTGTAAATGATGGAAACTACTTCAAGCCAGGGAGTGCGGCAGCACCCCCAGCATCCCTAATTCCAGTATATATGAGACTAGGTTATCATGCTGGTTCCTTCTGACCTTAAAGTCTACGAGTCTGTGAGAGACTGGTTAGATAGGTGGAAACCCACATGATAAAGCAAACAATAGAAAATGTGAATCTCTTTATTATAGCACCACATACCATGGCCACAAAGTATTATGCAAACTAAAGAATAGAATACAAAGTCAACTATAAGGGTTAAGAAACAAAATGAAGAAAAGCTTCATCCTTAGAACAAGAAACTGACGTATTAGATGACTCATGAGAAGAAGGATGGTCCAGTGGGGAGGGTGCTGGCCTGGCACTTGTGGGTTCAATTCTCTGTTCTGCAACAGTCCTCTTGTGTGACCTTTGGCAAATTACTTAATCTCTCTCAGCCTCTGTTCTCCATCCACAAAATGGGGATAATGGTATTTCCCTATCCCAAAAGGGGTTCTGAGGAGAAACTCGTTAACAGTGGGGATCATAAATACCTTGGATAGGTTGCAGTATTGCAGATTAAGCACTTTTCACTTCATAAGAGTGATAAATAACATAATATTAGATGTCAGAAATATTAGTTAGGTGTAAATAAAAAGCATAGATTACAAACAGTATATATTATGCCATAACATATTTGAATGCTCCCAAATACAGTGCATTAAACAAGTAAAATCAGATACAATTCTGTAATACACAATTTTACCCCATATAAAATATACATTATATCAAATTTCACAGTGACAGACCACTTATATAGAAAGAAAAAACAGTCCCCATTTCATGGACAATTAAGCTTTAACTATATAATCACTGACAGTGCCTCCATAATTGTTACAGACAACGTTATTTTACATTCAATTATTACGCAAAATTCCAGAAAATTGCTTGCTGTATCTATCTTCATATATATCATGCAGCGTTTTAATTACTACACTATAAGCGTGAGTACAAAAATTAAAAAACACAAAACACACCATGAGGAAGCCTTCCTAGGGCCCAGCCATAGGTGCTGGAACTATGGGTGCTGGGATTGCTGCCACACCCACTGGCTTGAAGTAGTAATAATAACCCAAAATACATAGTTTCCACTTTCAGCACCCCCACAATAAAAATTGTTCCAGTCCCATTGGCCCCAGCTACTCTCCATCACCATCACACCACTTCCCTCCAGAAGCCATGGTGCAAACAAAAGGTGCATAGGAAATGAGGCAGATGTGTGCCCAGAGTTAGGAAAGTGAAGCAGTATGTGAGGCCACCGTTTCCCTGTTCCCATGCTCGTGTGGTATCGCATAGAAAGCCTCTCCATGGGGAATCAGCCCAATGCAGAGCACTTTTTTCTCTCCAAAAGAAATGTTGCCTCATTCAGTAGAATCTAGAATTCAGTAGAATTTTCAAAACTGGGTCCTTAGAGTTATGCTTCTGAAGCCATATTTCCGTACTTAAATCAGTGACCTGATTTTTTTAAGAGCTGAGCTTCCAATAGCTCCCATTGATGTCAAAGAGAACTCCGGGATGCTCAGCATTTTTGAAAATCAGGTCACTGATTTAGATTGCTAAATATGGATTTAGAAGAGTAACTTTAAGCACCCAGTTTTGAAAATCTTAGCCTAGACTGGTAAAGAAACAGACAATATTTGGGACATTATATTACAGCAAAAAAGTGAAAGGAAAAGGAGGGTTAAAATAATTCTGTGTGTTTTCACAAAGAAATATGCTTCCAAATTCCACCAATATATTGCACACACACAAACATGGGGTTGACAGAGAGACACAACTTGTCTCTCTTCTATGGTTTGGAATCCTTGCAAAATAATCCCTGAGAGCACTTTGTAATATCAGAAAGATAGGCTGTGAAGATGCTTATGAATACATAACAATTTATATAATGAATAATTATGAAATGGCTATGTATTGGAAGTGGAAACATGAGTGAAAGCAATAGAACATAAGTAGAGCTTTTTGATTGGCTTATAATAAAACATAACAAGAAAGCATAGCCTGTCTGTGATTTATTTTTATTTAAAAATACCATTTCTTTTCACCAATAAGACACTACAGGCAGTACATTTTAGGGCAATTAATTAATGGTTCAAATCGTTAGCCTTCAATCTTGATGCTCACATAGATGAGCTATGATCACCCAGGAATGCACTGTGTTATCATTGATTGATTATAAGTACTATAATCAATGTTTTTCCCAAAAATAAATTTAAACAAAAATATATTACATTCATTATATACTAGAGAAGACATTTTATTATTGCACACCCATAATAAATGCAGAATTGTTGTGTTTGAGTTATTGCTGGGAAAAAGTCATGCTTAGTTTAATGAATGTGTACCATTCGATGAATATATTCAAGTTTAATATGTATAATATGGAAAAAAGTGAACATCCATTCTATAGCCCTTAAAGCCTTTTTTTGAAAAGTCCTCTTTGTTCATTTGCTTGTATAAGACAGAGCCCGTGGGAAACTCCAGAGACGCATCCTACTTACACCTCCATCAGGAACAATAGTGAGTCTCACATGAGTGATCACGTCCTGCATTTGCAGGGTAGTACCATCAAAGAAATGCCTCTTATTAGGCTTAAGCTAAAACAAAAATGTAAGGTAAAATTGGCATACTTAAATACTGCCTTTTAACAGCATAACTGTTACGTACAGAGAGAAGGGTGCATATGTCCACTAAAACTTTAGCTACAGATAGAACAGATTCAGATAGACAGTGAAATTCAGATAGACAGTGAAGAAGCTACACAATTAAAGAATCCAGAATAATCAACTTATTATTTGACATGCTGTATAATGCCTTTCCATTCCTCAAGAAAACAAAAAGAAAAAAAGAACATGAAAACAAGATCTATGTCCACTTTCACTATTCTACTTTCTGTTTACTATACTATGTAGTTTCATCCTTTAGTGTTTGGAAATTGCTCTACTCATATCAAAACCTATAAAATGCTGGGTTTTTTTAAAGCATTTATTTCAATAGGCTAACAGTCCACAGTGCTCATGTGATCTAGAAATAATAGCCGTACCTTTGTAACAGAAAGCACAAGGTTCCATTTTGGATGCTGTTTAAAGTTCCATTTCTGTGTTATGCAATCTTTTTCTTCTTGTGTGTTCAGAACACAGGCCTCGAGTTTGCAAGCATCTGGAAAGTTACCTGATAGCAAACAGTAACATGTTTTTGTATAATGTTGTTGCATTATAACTATTTTCTTAAGATAGATTTAGTTTATAAAACAAATTTAGGCTTTCAGAGCTGACACACCGAGTAATGAATTTCACAAAACACAGATTTTGATCTTTAAGTTTGTATTGCACTTATGGTTTGAAAAGATGAGTAGAGCTGGACAAATAATTAAAAAGCTATTTCAAAATATTTTAATTTGAAAAAGATCACAAAGCTTGTATTTATTCATGAATATTAGTGAATTATGCACCCACTTCTATCACCAGGACCAATAATGGAAACATTCACTGAATAATTTATTCCATAAATTCCATATTTATCATACTACATTTGTTTGTTTGTTCAATAAAATACATTTTTCTACAAATATTTGATACCTACTGCTTGAAAGAACACAAATTAACTCTTTGTAAGAACCGATATAAAGGGCTCAGATTCTCCAATCCATTCAATCTACTCTGCTCCATATTTAACGCCAGTGGGTGACTTCAATGGAATTAAGACAAAATGTCTACTGACTTCAACACAGCCAGGATTTCTCCCAATGAATGCCCTCAAAGAATCCTCCCCTGACTTAGGGCAGCTATAGTGGCTTCTGTACTACCCCAGTCCTGGTGCAGATGTGCCCAGCAGAAGGGAGATATGTCTGAGGTGCCCCCTGAGTTCAGCTGGTCATCAACTACTGAAACAGCTTAATGCCATCTTTTGGTTCTGCACAATATATATACTGTTTAATGTATGTTTTGGTATGGTCAATAAAATGCAGGGGACAAACAAGAAGGATTTGTTTTACCTTTAAAGTGATAAGTGTCTATTTCAATGTGAGTTATTACACAAGGATGTGCCATCCGGAAAACTGCCCATTCACTTCCTGGCATGAGGATGATACCTTTGTCATCAGCCTGAAATTAACAGGAAAAAACCTTTTTCATGGTTCAATGAATCATAAAAATCAAAAAGGTAAAGGCAAGGCATGGTATATTTTTGGATTTACTATCTGAACTTGGTTTGTTAAAGAAAAAAATATACAGTAGATTTCACTTTCAAACTATTGAATGAATCTGATGAAACACAGGATTCCCCATCCCTCGTCTAACCATGAGTATTTTTTCTACAAAGACCTGTATTACCCTGGTAAAGCTACCTTCACAGAATGGTATAGAGCCATATTATTAGGACCGCGTAAGATGTGGAATCTGCAGGTCAATACAAGTATAACGCATTTAAAGAAAGAATTCACAAGAGATTCAGTAGATTTTGTTATGGACAGCTGTAAGATGATGAATAGTTTCTCTTCATCCCATTTTTAGAGGCTGAAAGCCAAAACCATCCAAAGCTCTATAAACAAAAGAGAGGTTAAGAATTCAGACAGATATGGTGAGAAAAAGACAGACCATATAGGGCTTAATAGCCTTGTGCTAGACCTAGATAATATATTGCAATGCCTACAATATGAGAGGCTGTTATCTCCTGGGAACACAAGACACTCTTCAAGAAAAATTTCTTTTAAGAAGATTTAAAAGAAATCTCAAGTTTCACCTAAGCACACACAAACAAATATATCTTCTTGGGGATTTAAAATGAAAATATTAATAGAAGAATTTTAAACAGATCTAAAATCAGAACTGTAACTCATTTATTCCTTACTTTTAGAACTGGTGGCCTGTCCAGTCTTCTTGCTGTTTCCCAGCCATCTTCCATGGATGTTGCTCTTCCTAGCCCTACAAAATAGGGAACTATGAACAGGCTTTTCCTTCAGCTCCTGGAAACCGGGCTGATAAGTCCTCTTTGTGAATTAAATAGCACACACAATACAATAGGATACCTCCATCAAGTGTCTTTATTGCTGTTTATATTCCAGGTACAACACGACATATCAGCAGTTATGTGGAACCCCTGTCTTTCTTTTCCTATCATTTCACTGCATAGCAGCCTGAGGCTATGATCACCACCTACCACAATTTTCACATAAGAAAAATATCAATATCCTCTCACCCAGTCCTGTATCCTTAAAAGAGCAAAGTGATGCTTTTTTAATGCTACCCCACTTTCGCAGTACTTTTACCAGTCCTTCTGGGCTATATTCTTTCATCCTGAGGCATCTTAGATTCTTTATGACAAACTTTCTTTCTGTGTATTTTTCCTTGCATTGCCACAACAGATGCTCAACTGTTTCTTGGACTTTGCATGCATCGAACAACCCATCTTTAGGCTTGTTTAGCAAATAAAAGTTACCATTCAAGTCACAGTGACCTGTTAGCACACTAAATATAGTTACTTCACTTCTTCTAACATAACTATTAAGTATACTATTATCCTCAGATTTAGCACATATTTCATATTTAGGACCTCCTTTTTGCTCTTTGACCCATGGTTGTTGCCATTCCATCTCAAGTTCTCCATGAATCAAAGTTTTGAAGTCCTATTTATTCAGGGGGATCTTTATATCAATCTCCTCATTTTTAAGGCATTTTTCACTGCTTTATCTGCCATTTCATTGCCCAGTGTCCTGACATGCACCAGAATCCACACTATCACTATATGTCTACTCAATTGTACTATCTTTGTAGTTAAGAACAATATTTAATTGATTAAGTCATTCCTGCTTTCTCTGGTTCCCTTTCCAATCACCATTATACCTGATAAAGTAAAGAGTCAGCTAGCAAAGCTTAACATAGCTGAGCATACATCACTTATTCAGGTGAATCCACTTATGACCCAAGGAAAAGACATGGTAATGCTGGTATTGCCCTGCAACTGGTGGACCATCGCTTTTGGTGCAGGAGAATCTCATTGTGTGGTGGAAGCACATTGTTTTGGAAATCTGGGATGACCAGCAGTGGCTTCAGTACTTCCAAATGAGGAAATAGACCTTCCTGCAGATGTATAACAAGCTTGTACCAAACCTCCAACAACAGAATACTCGATTCAGAGAGGCCATACTAGTACACAACGAGGTGACTGTTGGTTTATAGAAGCTAGCCACACCAGACAGCTGTCTATCAGTTGCAAACCACTTAAGGGTTGGAAAGTCCACTGTTGGCTTCATGGTTGTGCAGGTTTGCAAAGCAATTAATACTATGCCAATAATGTGGCCTCAATTCAGCAGTCATAATGGCCACAAAATTAGATATTGGTTATCCTCATTCCATCAAGTTTCTGTGATGGCTATTGTATCAATATCCTCATTTAATATGAGACAGTCAAGTTCACCCATCTTAGTATTTAGACCTTTAGCATTTGTTTAGAACACTTAATAAAAACTGTCACTTTTTAGCTGTCTGCCATTATGTGATGTAATTGAATGGGACTCTTTTTCATTTGACTGTTTCTGATTAGATTCTACCCATATTTTATCCTCTTCCATCCTCTGATTCTTACTAGGCTATAGAAAATCTCCATTAATAGCTCCTCTCCTAAGGGATGTCTCTGTCCAAACCACATGCTCTTCTGCACCTGTCAGCTTTCCCCCAGCCCTTAGTTTAAAAATTGCTCTATGACCTTTTTAAATGACCTGCCAGCAATGCGGTTCCATTTTGGTTTAGGTGGAGCCCATCCTTCCTGTATGGACTCCCCCTTTCCCAAAAGGTTCCCCAGTTCCTAATAAATCTAAACCTCTCCTCCCTACACCATCATCTTATCCATGCATTGAAACCCTGCAGTTTTGCCTCTCTAACTGGCCCTGCATGTGGAACTGGAGGCATTTCAGAGAATGCTATCTCTTACCTACCAGCCCAAATCTGGTCTCCAGGACCTCTCTTCTATCCTTCCCTATGTCACTGGTACCTACATGTACCCTGACCACCGGCTTCTCCCTAGCACTACATATAAATCTGTCTAGACGGCTCGAGAGATCTGCAACCTTTGCACCTAGCAGGCAAGTCACCATGCAGTTCTGCCAGTCATAACAAATACAGCTATCTATGTTTCTAGTGATCGAGTCCCCCATTACTATTACCTGTCTTTTCCTAATAACTGGAGTTCCCTCCCCCGGAGAGATATCCTCAGTGTGAGAGGATGACATCATCTGGAAGGAGGGTCCCAACTACATATACATTTGCCATGTATAAACTCATATATCATAATCATCATACTCAATTGTCCTGCTCTTCCCTTTGTTTTTTCATATACTTCCAAATGCACAACTGGAGAGACTAACCATTAAGCTGTAGTTTGATTTCCCATGACTAAAGATTTTAATTTCTCCCAGACTTCCTTTTTCACCCAAGTCTTTTATCCACCTTATGACCCTGTTAACATGTTGGCATTTGTAGCGACCAGTTACTTCTTGTCTATTTAATTCCCAACAGTCCTCATATATTCATTGAGTACTCTTATCTTCACTATTTCCATTAACCGTAGCCCAAATAGTCAAATCTAACAATTTCATCCTTAAATTTATAGGCATTTCTCCAGTTGCTACCTGAAGCACTCGTAATACTTGCACCACATGCAGTTCACAGAGATAGGGCTTGCATCTGCCCTGATTTTTGTGTGTGTGTGTGTGTGTGTGTGTGTGTTGATTTAGAAGCTAAATTAAAGGCTTAACATCTATAATCTATAACTGGTCTTATTAATGCCATATGCATCATTAACATCATGTTGTTATCTGCACTCCAATTGTCCCTAGCAATATTTTTACTCAGATTCATCCTATCTTTAATTTAGTCTTGATATTATCTATATAACCCTCCCAAGTGTGCTCCACTGGGGCAGAGAGTTCGTATTTTTAGATCTCGGTGGCGAAAAGAAACAACCGGACAAGGGGATACCCAAACAAGGATTTATTTAGCCATAATAGTTAGTGTTATCTGAGCAGCAACAACACTTAGCAATCAGTACCTGAGGTCCCATGAGTGCTAAGGCTACAGACTGAGAGGTATTACGAGTACGCCCCAATCTACTCAAGTGGGAAAGAAGGCATTTAGCAGCACAAGGGCGAGGAGGCCCATTCTTCACCCTATAAGCGAGTTGCAACCAGGGAACTGACTGCCTAGGGCATCCACTAGCACCTTGACGGATCCACGGAGAGCCTCAACAGAGCGGGTCCTGGGAACTCCTAATATACTCCTCTTTCCTTAAGCCTTACAATAAGCTTTACCCAGCAACAGGTGACGTGTATCTCAATCCACATGGGGATTGGGCCTTAATACTTGTTTTTCATTAGTCTATTGGCCATTAGCTAAGGGCTTTTTGCAATAAGGTGATGTCAGTTGTTTATCACTAAAATTGCTGATTTTGCTGCTAAAACTGCTAATTTTCTGCTGACTCTATGGTCAGCTGGCTTCTATATTCATCTCAAGGGACTTTCCAGACCCGAAGACAGTTCCTCTTATCCCTTAGGGGCCTTCCAGAGGGCAGTTTCGAGTCTGGTCCTTGAGAGGCCTAACTCTTCCTAATAAGCCTGCTATTACTTCTAGGGCCTAGCTCTTGCCATACTATGATGACCTCATGTTACAATAATCTTGCGCGCCCTGCACCAAGTTAGTTTATCATCTAACATAACTCGTAAGAAAGTAAAATTTTGAACTACCTGTATTTTTTCTGTATAGAGATATAGGGGTCATTCTTCCCCAATTCTCTTTTTTGTGAAGATTGTTCCCTTTGTTTTAGGAAGTGAACTTAAATCTCCAAGTATCTCCCCATTCTGATATGAATGCCTCATTCATTCTCTGCACTGCTATCTTAAGTTTACCATGCTTAGCTCATGTAGCATACTCATTCACAAGGAGAGTAATACCTATTTCTGCCCATATACTTGCTGTGAGAAATACCTATTCCTGCTGGGAGATTATTAATTATAATGTTAAATAGGGTTGGGCTGATAGGAGCGCCATTGGTAAGTTTATAAATATTCAACTAAGCCACTATGACCCCAACTTGTATGATTCAATCACTTAAGAAGTCACTTATCCACCAGAACACTCTTTGTCTTATTCCAACTGTGGCTAGTTTATACAGCAAGCCTTTCCTACATACCATGTCATATGCTTTTTAATGTCCAAAAAGACAGCAATCATAATCTCTCTGTTCTGTGTGGCTTTTTGTATTTCTGTTTCTAATCTTACAATATGATAAACTGTGCATCTTACTTTCCTGAAACCACTTTGCACACAATTCATAATTTCATTTTTTCCCCAAGTATGCTACTATTTCTCATTCATCACTCTTTCCATAATTTTGACCACACATGATGTGAGGGCAATAGGTCTATATGCATCAGGTCTTGTGCATAATTTGCCTGCTTTTCCTATCAGTATAACCACTGCTTGTTGCCAGTAGTATTCCTTTTCCCCATATATTATTATATAATTTCAATAAATCTCTTAAACTCCCTTCTGGTAGGTGCTTAAGCATTTCATTACATATACTATCTTTGTATTGTATTTACTGCTTGCATCCATGTAGCTGCATCACTGTAGTGCTTTTAGAGTAGACTAGCCCTAACTACAACCAGAGCTCTGGGTGTTCTAAGAGACCAGGTTGCTGGCTTTCAAAGGGCTCATGTGTAGCTACTAACAGCAGCCAGTCATAGTAAGACGGTGGTGGGTGTTCTCTCTAAACCGGCTGTGATTTCTCTTTTCTTTAAATGTTTCTTCTCACTACAGCGCTCAAGAAAGTTGCTTGACTGTAATTCCCAGGTGTGTCAGCCTGCTATTTATCCATGAACAAGTACTTTGCAGGCAGTGGATATGCTATTTTCATCACATTGCCCCACCAGTATGCCACAGCCATAACCAGGCAAGGTCACTTCTCGGGGTGCCAGAATAGTTGTTACTATACTCGATTCAGTCCTCTGGCCTCTGCTGAGACTGCCGACGGTGGTGCACATTGTGGTGCTGGGTTTTGTGATGTGGACACTTCTCCCTTGGGATATAGATTGAGAGAACCAAAACAGAGGCCAGATCTTATCCCCAAAGAGCCGTGTATGGAGGAATCTTCCATCCATATATCTCCTTTCTTCCATGTGAAAGGACGGCTCTGACACCTCCAAGGCACCATTTCCTCCCTTGCCCTGACTTTCTAGACCACCTCTCCTCATGATCTGCGATCTATGTGAAAGAGAGGATGTAATTTGGGAAGGGGTAGTCCAGTGGTGGAAATATTACAGCCCCTGCTCCAGCCCAGTAGAATTTCCTTGAAAGAGTTAAGGCAGCCCCAGACGATATTCACTATTTTCCATAACACCGCCCCCTCCACTCTTCTATTCCCAGAACACCCCGGGGTCCCTGGAAGCCACTTGAGGCCAACAGGGAGTCCTTTGTAGCATGGCTTCAGTGGAGCCTAACTGCCAGGAAGATGAGAGGTGTGGGAGAAGAGCATGCCAGGGAGTTCAGAACCTCTATATGGATGATCCTGTAGACTCCAAGGAATCTGCCATGTTTGGGGCAGCTTTTCCGTGGTGGAAGGAATAAAACCCTACTGTCTGCATGCTACCAGGGAATCTCCATGAGGAAATCCTTGCAGAGTTTTCCTTTTAAAAAGTCCCTTCCCATAGTTTTTGCCACAGGAGAAGATAATCTGGGCTCTGACTACAGAATGAGCCATCTAATTGTAACAATTTATATTTGCTACTGCCCAGTGGCCTAGACGTGAAATACTTGTAACTGATGGCATTAGACATCATGGCCCATATTGAAGATCTCACCTATCATAAATTAACAAAATAAACATTTCAAACTGGTAAATTCATAGAGCCATGATGGTAGGACCCAGGCTTGCATTTCATCTGACTTTTGTTTGAGAAAGGACTACAGGACTGAATCATAGTTCAGTAAATTCTACTTTAAACCAACTGTTGTGACTATTGTGATCAAAGAGGGAGCTTTTGTTAAACTACACAGGAGAATGATCCATATTGATTTTATGTTGTGAATACAGTTTACTTTCAGTATTTAAAACCAAAAACAGTAATGCCTTTAACGTACCGAGAATATTTCTTGGGTGGCCTAATTGAGCACTGCTAAATCCAACACAAATACCTCCATTCTCCATTGCCACCAAGTCATCTAAATCATTTGGGCCAGACGCTGACCAGTTTTTCTGCACAACACCATACACTTTGAGACGTGCAATCCCACCATCTGTCAAAAAATAGAATTAAAATGGATGATTTTATCTTTAGAAATGAGTAGAATCACAAGGACCATGCTTATACATATTCAGAAGCAAAGTAGAGCGCAGATGGCAAATACAAGATGTACATTCCTTATCATCTACAGTCTTTGGAATGAAAGGGAAGAGCTTGGGTTTCAATGTGAAAGCTGATCACTACACGTTGCCATACAGGAGTCTCTAGTTTATTACGTCATTAATAAATATCAAGGCCAGTAGGATATCCATGTTACATGTCAGTGCACTAATAAGCCACAGTTCAGCAGTATCTGAGAATACTGTAAATCCTTTTAAACCATTGTGTAGAGTTGTATTTTATAAAATTCACACTGAAAATCAAAGGGCAAAACTGATAGAAATATCAAACAAGTTTTATAACAGCACCATTCTGGATATATTTATGCATTCTAGGTGACCTTTTGAGGTTCCTTCCAGCCTAACATTTCCATCATTGCTCCAAAGTAACTTCTTGGCGGATGCCTTCTCATGAGCAATTCAGAAGTTCATTAAAATGCCAGAATATTATTTTAAATTCCAATTTAACAGTTTAAAATCATCATCTCCTGCAAGGTGCATTTACTATTTAAAAAGCTGCTGTTGTACAGCACATCCTTTATCCAGACGTCTAGTAGTGGGTTAAGAAATGTCAGTCAGGCAACTTTCATGACTGGGGATTGGGCAGTCATGCCTAGTGGTCCGAGCAGTGGCCATCAGAGGCCAAGAATAGCACCAAAGATCAGAGCCAGAGTCAGAAACCAGGACTTCAAGAGCAAGAGAGGCAGGCCTATCGCTATATCAGGTTGTGGCAGGGGAGCCAACTTTTTGCAAGGTACTTTTTGAAACGTCTTCCTGGAATACGATGCCTGGACCAATCAGGGACCACAAAAGAAGTTGGCTTTCTAAGACGGTACTCCTTGTGCTGTTTATCTCCACAGGGTTTATACAATAGTGCACACAGCTGCCAGGTAATGGTGCAGTGGGGTATATATTTTTGAAATTGAACTCATCAAAAAACTAATTAAACTCACATAAATTTGGAAATCTCAGGATATGTACATAACACAAAGAGGTTTCACTAGTTGATCTCTGGTCCCTCATAATTGCTGCAAGAAGGTCCCATAATGACTGGCAGTGAGCTTTCTGCTCCATCCACCAACTTTTATGTAAAAAACTACTTTTTGTCTCCCTGCCCATTCTGCTCCATCCTCAGCCAGTTTCAGCTACCTACCCCATTCTGCTTCCCATGCATGCTTTGCACATAAATACATAAGTGAGATCAGCATCAAGGGAAGGCAGAGAAATGATGAAAAGTAGGCTGGCAGAAACCAAGTTGTTCCTACCAGAAACAACAGCTTTAGCCAGGACTGACATTACCCTGGAAGCCTAGTCTGGCACCTCCTCCATCTCAGGCCCTCCTTCCCTTGTGGCCTAGTGCTCTGGCCTAGAAAACTGCCACACCCTTGAAGGTATAAAACGGGTCAGGACAGGCTAGTCTCCTTAGGATTGAAGTCTATCTTACCTATTTAAAATTACCTTTGGGTCACTAAATACAATCCAATTGTCAGAGAGAGGGTTATGTGCCTAACGTAGATTTCCACTATTTCCCTCTTAGCTGATGTGTACGTTTTGGAACTATTGACTATCGAGCAGTTGTCTGAGGCAGGACTGCCTGATCCTGTGACTCAAAAATAAAGAAACCTCAGCACATTTAAGGCAAAAAAGACCCAAGGCTAAAACATTAGCATTCATTGCACAAAGAGCCCAGCGTTTGAGGGTGCAGTTCCTTGCTTTTCTGCTGATTTCTAGGATTGTCAGATTTTGCTGCATTTGCTTTGAATTTCACAGGATATTTTCTGACTCTGAACCTCAAAATGCCAAGTGAACTTGATGAGATGCAAATGAAATCTACTGACCTAGGATCATGAAACCCATATGTGGCAGGGTGCAGGATCACCATCTACTCCCCAGTACACACAAGGTGTACTCCAGATTCCCTTTGAACACCTGTGTAAAAGGAAGGGCTGCTGGAAAGGAGGGAGGGAAGAAAAGGTCACTGCCTGGGGGAAATCAGGGCTCCCTACTCAGGCTGTAAAAGTTAGGTTACCCACTAAGCTGGGGAAATTTTTTGTTTGTAACCCTTTTGCTTTTGTTACCTTGTTTACTTTGTACTTAAAAGATTATGCCCTGGTAATAGACTTTACTGCCTATTGCTATGTCTTGTTTCTACTTGATCATCCCAATAGACTACCAAAAGCAGCAAAACCTAGTCTTGTCTTATCCCTAGCCCAGCACTTTGCTAGTTAATTTATTTCAAACTAGTTGCTCTCTTCCTGTTCTGATGGCAGCAGTAAGTGGGATTGGATAGACATGGAACCAACCAATCAAGAAGATGTTAAATACCACAGCTCTCTCTCATAAATTACCTGGATAGATGTTGACCCTTATGTGAGTCCATTTCTGCTTAGAACTGGCAGAAAAATAATTGTGGCTAGTATCAAGGTATCCTGGCTTCAATTGTTTCATAGGAACTAGAAGAGTCCATTCATCTGACTTCATCTGACAACAAATATTAATTAATTAGTTGTGTGGACCAAAGTGAATCTTTACCTCTTTTACTTCTTTACTCCATATGTTTCTTAATTAGGATTAAGACAGCCCAGCATGTTCTGATATATTTGAGCTCTTATTCCTCTCCATCATACTTGCTAGAATTCCCTTATTAATTACCTGTGTTTTACAGGTCTGGTTGGATGATATTTGCATTCTAAGCCCTAGTGTTCAGCAGTTTATACATTTCCAAAATAATTACCTGTGGGTTGAACTTTTAAACAAATTTATCTATCATCTGAGAAAGTTTGAAATAAACCAGCCATTTCTGAGGTGGGGCATTCTTTGATTAAATGTGTAAGGAAGTACTTTTTATTTCCCCAGATTTTTATTTAAAAGAAAAAAACAAAAAACTAAATATATGATGCTAATATACTGTTGAAGTTGAGATTTTAATTGCAAAACAAAAATGAAATAAAGAGTTAAGGGACCATATTCTGCTCTCAGTCACATCTGGTGTCAGTCTGAAGTAATTCCATTGGTTTCAGTGGGGTGACTCTGGATTTACACTAGTGTAAATCTGTAGAGCCTCACAAATCCACTGATAACCATTTTATATCCCCAGATGCAGAGGTGGATATCCGTGGACCATTTTTTGTAGATTGTGTATCGGATGCAGACCTCAAAGGTGGGGAAGCAGCTGTCTGCAGCGCCTAGTCTTTGAGGCTGCTTCCCTGCTTTCAAGATCTGTAGTGGGGGGCTGCAGGTCCAGTGCGTATGCCAATAAATATAAAATAATGAGTGCGGATTGCAAGTCAGGTAGAAGTTGATTCTCGCAAATGAGGATCAGACGCAGATCCACATTTTTGTATCCACGCAGGGCTCTATAAATCTATATAATCCTGGAATAAGCTTACGTCCAAATTTAATTTTTATTCCCACCTCTTCCACAGTTTTCCTAGGTCACCTTTAGGTCACTGTTTTCAAAAGTGCCTTAAGTTTGGGTGCCCAACTTAAGATATTTAAAGTGTCTGAAGTCTGACACCTAAAAATGGAGGCATCCAACATGAGGCCACAAGTAAGCAACAGATTCATTGAAACAAACTGGAATTAAATGAAGAAAAACAGTATACAATATAACTAAACTGTCATGTCAATTAGATACTTCATATTAGAGGCCTGTTTATTTTTTAAAAACATAGTAAGAAATTTGAGAACTCCTGAAAGGTGCCAGCCCTGTAAAATGAAGTCCTGTACCCAATGCAGAGGTCATGGGCACCGGGTAATGTTGGTGGGGGAAGGCTTAGCCTTCTCAAAGAGCCAGACGTGGCCCCACACTCTCCCTGCTGCCTCTGTAGCAGAAGCTTCCCAGGCGCTGCTGGGACTGCCGCTGTAGGGCAGCTGGGGCCACACTGGGGCCTCTACTCTGGGGAGGCTGAGGCCGGCCACCACACTGGGGCCGCCGGGGTTGCAAGCAGCCACAGCTCCGGGGCCACCAGTGGGTGATGGGGCCGCCACACCAGGGCCGCCACCGGGTGCTTGGATTGAATGCAGCCCCAGCTCCGGGGTGGCTGGGGCCACCAGCAGGCCATGGGGCCACACGTAGATGCATCTCCAGGGCAGCTGGGCCCAGATGCTGCTCGGGCCGCCCAGCTGGTGCTGGGGCTGCTGGCCGGGACTCTCAGGCAGCTGGGGGTGCTGGCCAGGATGTCCCTGTTGGGATTCCAGCGGTGGGGGGGGGAGAGGGGAGCTCCATGTTGGCGAAGGAGGGGGAAGGGCATGAAGGGGAGGATCCATAGGCTATCCTCACCTAATGGGCACTTCAGCCGGCGCCCATGGCAAAGGTACAGCATAGGCACACAAACTTCCCTAGTCTGTCCTACAGATACGTCTCAACAGCGCTTTGGAGAAGCCACCTCTAATTGTGAAAGGACAATAAAGTTTCCACGCCCAATAAGTTGTTGTCCTCCCTGCTGGTACTTCCATAGTAAATGTGCCAGTTAAAGCCACCAACACACTTGGCACTATGGACACCTGCTCACAATGATCTGGATTCAGCCCCACACTCATTCTAATAAGAGAGCTCTAAAAAGCCGTCAAGTTCAAAATTAATTCACAGTCAAATTAGGCCTAATTCAAACTGTGATCTAGAACTAAAAGCGTCTATCCCATTAGAATCCCAAGAAACACCCAGCCTCCAAGCAGTATACCTTCTTGACTGCTTTAAACTCTTCAGCTGAAGCTGCAGTCCCTATCCGGTCTCCTCTGGGCCAAAACTCTGGTAAATCCACTGCAGGAGCAAGATAAACACACAAACAATATACAGCACTATCCAAATATTTTTGGTTTTAAAAGTAAAATATATAGAATGACAGAAGTCGTAAAAGCACTATTTGATCAGCAGAGCAATGCCGCACCAAGAAACTGATCATTTTGTAGGAATACTTATTTTAGGTGTACCAGACCTATAAAAATATATTATGCTGAATGTGTATTTGAGATATTATTTCTACTGACAAAAATAAGTCCTTTAGCTTAATTATTTCAGATATTTTTCACTTTAGAATAGCTGAGTTTTTTGTCTGTGAGCCGAATCCAGCTCCCTCTTCCGCATCCTCAGGGCAATCCCTGGCAGTGGAACCAATGCAGTTCTGCTGTGCAAAGGGAGAGCTGTATAGAAGACGGTGGAGGAACAAAGCAGGGATGTGTAACATCGGCGCAGAATGGAGCCCACGCAAGCAACCAGTCTGGCACCAGGCAGGGAAAGAAGGAGCTAGAGGAAAGGCAGGAAGGGGGAGGAATGATGCTAAAAGATTTGCTCCTATATGGTTTTTCCCATTATTCCCTGAGCCCTGGATACTACTTCATTCATTCTGCTGGAGTAGTTCTTGAGCCATCTAAAGCCTGGGGAAGAGTACAATGGAAGAAATCCCACCACATCTGCTTGGCATCCAGCCTGGGTACTCAGGCTGGTTTGCTGAACTTTGAATTTAGCCCTTTATAAAGGATTTTCTTTCCTTAAAAACTAAAAAATGTATAATTTTTTAAAACGTATTTTGTTATTAAGCACACACAATACTGGAGGCAGATGGGGAGAGGGGGACAGGTTGACATGAATTTGTGGCATAAAACAACAGCTGTATTCTCCCATCATTCACTGCCTTGGGCACCCAGTGTTTCTGACACTGCATTGCCAGAAGTGCTGTTTTCCCAAGATGATATTTCCAGGAATTACATCACTCCAACTACTAACCCTACAATGCCTGAAATTTAACTATTTTGTCTACCATAAGAAACAATGTCTTGTACGTAACTTTCCCCCAAAAATAATAAGGTTCTTATATTAGCAATACAATGTAAGGAGCAAATAGCTCTTCCACTAAGACATCTGGAGACCTTCTAGAAATTAATTTGTTACCTGGAGTCAAGCTTGCTGCCTGAATTGATATACGAGGAGCACAGTTTTCAGCGAAGAAAGATGTGTTTACCTCAAACCCATGGATAATACCTGGTACTCCCAACTGGATAATACACCAATCATGTCCTGAAAGACAGAGGACAAACTACTTTTCTAACAAGTTTAATATAACACCAGGGAATAAAAATGGCAATTCACTTGAACAATATTTAAAGAGTATAATCTTGGTTTATAAATATGTTTAAGAAATGAGCCCAAGCTATTAACTTCAGATCCAGATACAGCCCTCAACAGCACCCAAATCTGAAGGTGTTCAGTTTTGTAAAATCAACTTATGTGTAAAACAATCAAAAATCTACAACACATTCCAATTAATTTTCGATGGAATTTGCATGTAATCAAAATCTGAAGAACTTCATAAAGACACTAAGGAGACTTGACAAAATATGAATAGCACCAACTTTCTGGTTGTATTAGGGGCATTTTGAAGAGCATTATATGTTGGAGTTTTAAAAAGATGTTTGGTTTCCTATGTACTGTATATATCACTTCAAATAAAAATAAAACACAAAAGAGCAATTTCATGACAACAAGGGCCATCTCAGAATATGCACTTAGAACCATAAAAAGAACTCAAACTTCCAGGAAGTTTGTAAGCCGTTTCTGGAGCTTTTTCTGTATGCATGAAACGCATGAATTTATCTACTAGTTAACCTCAACTTCAAGCTCACTACTCTTAAAACTGGAAAGTTTCATAATGATGTCAGTCAATTTCCTCCTCTCTTCTGCAAAGCCCCTACTGTTACTGTTTATTAAGTGACTAATATTAAATGTATTACCTGGAATTCTTTTCCTCCTTGTCTCCCATCCATCGATCCACTTGCCATAATCAGTAAATTCATCTGCTTTAAAAACTGGACTTTGTTTCTAAAAAATAAATAAGAACAACAGACCATATTTTTCCTCACTTATACCACTGCAACTCCACTGACTTTAGTGTACTGAGCACAGAATTTTGGCCAGCATAGCACACACAGATTTCAAGCAACTTGACTGATTTTATTGGTAAAGGAGCATGTAGGTGTCATTCAGGTCTCTAAAAAAATATCACACACAAAATATCAGCTTCATCAAACAATGGATTTATGCTAATCTATTCGGTCTGAGGAGATGGACTTCCATGTGCCCGTTTTTTCTAAATTACACAAGTGGTGTCAATCCAGAGTAACCCCACTGATTTCAATGGGAGTTTTGCATGTGTAATGATTGTAGGATCAATTTGCTAACAGTTTTTGTTTTTTAAATAGAAGTATTCGAAATTCATCATAAATTCTAATCAGAGCTAAAATATATTTTAAAGTTGCTTCCTCAAAAGAGAGTCAATCACAGGAAGAATGCATGCAAATAAAACTAGTTAATCCAACTAGTTTAAACTGGAGCGTGAAAGGTTTAGGAACAGGATTATATGCCTCCAAGGTTGCCTGCAATAGCAAGGGAGTGAAGTCTGTGACATAGCAGGTCCCTTCCACTCCTGAATTCCTAAATGTTTGTGCTATTATTTACCAAGTGATGAAAGGAAATGGTAGTTGTGGCAGGGGGGGAAATCCCACTTGCTTCACTGAAATAGTTTCCACTGTACTATAATGCCTGAATTCTGATTACACCTGAGTACCTTTCAGAAGTTATTATTACAGCAATAATGAGCCAGCAGTTGAAATAAACCAGCAATCAAGAATCAAAAAATTTGGTGATCATAATCAAGCCTGTACAAATGCTTCCTTTATCAAGAGTAGCAACAGTCACAGGTTACAAGGAAGATGTCAGAGTGGTAATTTGGGCCAGCACCCTTCAATATTACCAACTGGCTCATTGTATACCTTGCAGTCACTTTGCACAAGTGTAAATGTCTTCATGATGGAAAAGATAATGGAGAACCAGATCCTTTGTTTCTGGATGCATCCTACAGGCTATTATATTAAGCTGAGTGTTTGGGGGCATGTGACAGAGACTATTGGCACACTGGTCACTGAGGTTGCTGCAGCACTGGGAAGAATGCAGGCTTAATTGAAGCCAGTTAACCAATTTCCTTTGGGGATCACTGATACTTGGGTGGCAATTGCTAGGCTAATGGGGCAATTGGTCAGTAACTGGGAGGATATTAGTGGGAGGAAAGTAGTGATCAGAGGATGAACCTGGGCTGAGGAGTGAAGGCTATGTGGAAGCCTGGACTTGCTGTAACACTGCAGTACACTGTGATACTTTGTAATGAAAGAACAAATACACATATGCTGAAAGGGTGTGGTGTGTGTGTTTAGGACTGTGAGACCATCCGGACTGGCCAGACAATGCACTACATGGAGTAGTGACTCAGGTGCCCTGAGACAGGGAGGCATCTTGCCCTTCCTTTATGCTCAAAACAAAAACACACCTACAAAAAAAACCCTTTTTTTTTTTTTTTTTCATGTCTAGCACTGCTCAGACATTTTCCGATAAGTTTTCTGTTGCAGAATTCTGTTCTGTGGAATTGACATATTCCTGTAGAATGTGTCAATTCAGTCTTAATGTTTGATGGAAGCCAGGCAGCTGGTTTCCTGCCAGCATGCCACCCACCGCCTGCCTCCCTAGGCTCCCTACCAGCTCCTTGGCAGGCTGCCTGGAAGGATACGGGGGAGTCCAGGGATTCTTCCTGGGCTGCCCAGCTTCTCACCTGGCAGGCATCCAGGGAAACCAGACAGACAGCCCTACTCCCCAGGCTGGCCAGCTTCCAGGTTCAGGCTCTCCAGCAGCCCACCAAATGAGATGTTGAGGAGCCAGGACTCCAGGCTCACTAGGCTAGCCTGTTCCAGGCTCCCCAGCTTCCCAGACTACCAAGGGAGCTAAATGGCCTGGTAGCCAGCTGCTTGGGGAGCCACTGCCCAGCTAGCTGGCTTCCCAGGTCTATAGGCTACCTGGCCACCCAGTTACCCAGCATCCTATCTGGCTGATTCCCCAGCAGGCCGATCTCCATGCTTCCTGGACAGCAAGTTCCCAGGCTGCCCAGCTCCCTGACTAGCCACTTCATTAGGCTCCCAGGCAGCTGGGGAAGCCAGCTAGCCATGGAGCCTGACAGGCAGGAAGCCAGCAAGCCAAAAACTTACATTTTGGTTCTCCCAAAATGGAATGTTTCTGAAAATTCCTTCCTGCAAAAAGTTTCAAGTTTTTAACATTTTGTCCTGCTCTGGTGGTAAAAAACAACAACAACAACAACAAAAACCAGTCTTTCATGGAACAGTATTTCCATTTTCCAGCCAGTGCCATTCGTGTTGTTAGCACTGGGCTTGTTCCTGAGGCTTGGTGGACCCCTTAAGTTGCTTAATGTCTAAGGGCACGTCAACACTAGAAACTTAAATCGACCTGTATTAGGTCAACTTACAGCCACCACAGCCGTAATTCTCTGAAAACATCTACTCAATGTTCAGTGGCAGTCAAAAAAGTTAACAGAATGTTGGGAATTATTAGGAAAGAGATTGATAATAAGACGGAAAATATCATACTGCCTTTATACAAATCTTGAATATTGCATGCAGATCTGGTCGTCCCATCTCAAAAAAAAAGATATATTGGAATTGGAAAAGATACAAAAAAGGGCAAGAAAAGTTATTAGAGGTATGGAACAGCTTCCATATGAAGAGAGATTAATAAGACTGGGACTTTTCTGCTTGGAAAAGAGACAACTAAGGGGGGATATGATAGAGGTTTATAAAATCATGACTGGTGTGGAGAAAGTAAATAAGGAGGTGTTATTTACTCCTTCTCATAACACAAGAAGTAGGGGGTCACCAAATGAAATTAATAGGCAGCAGGTTTAAAATGAACAAAAGGAAGTATTTCTTCACAGAACGCATAGTCAACCTGTGGAACTGTTTGCCAGAGGATGTTATGAATGCCATGACTATAACAGGATTCAAAAAAGAATTAGCTAATTTCCTGGAGGGTAGGTCCATTAGTGGCTATTAGCCAGGATGGGCAGGGATGCAAAACCATGCTCTGAAAAGTCCATAGCCTCTGTCTGCCAGTAGCTGGGTATGGGCGACAGGGGATGGATCACTTGATAATTACCTGTTCTGTTCCTTCCCACTGAAGCACCTGACATTGGCCAGTGTCAGAAGACAGAAAACTGGGCTAGATGGTCTGACCCAGTATGGCCGTTCTTATGTTCTTAAATACTGTGGTGGTTCATGTCCACATTGCCTTTCTTCTGTTGGTGATGCACATCTTCACCAGGAGCACTTCCACCAATTCAGGAGGGGCAGTGTGCACTTATTTTAGGTTATATTAGCCAAGATATTCAGGGACGCAACCGCATGCTCTGGGTGTTCCTAAATCTCTAACTGCCATAAAATGGGAGTGGATGACAGGGGATGGATCACTCGATAATTACCGTGTTCTGTTCATTCCCTCTGAAGCATCTGGCACCGGCCACTGTTGGAAGACAGGATACTGGGCTAGATCAATAGTTCTAGGGGTGCATAGAGGTCTTCCCGGAGGTATTCAGTTCATCTATATCAGTTTCTTAACCTGGTGGTTGCAACCCCCAAAGGGGTTGCAGAATGGGTTTGGGGAGGGGGTCGCAAGCACAGAGCCGGTGTGAGGAGGTGGAAAGCAGAGCAATTGCCCGGACCCACAAAGCTAAGTTCACCCCACAAAGCTAAGTTGCATGCGTCAGGCCCAGGCGGCGGGGCTTGGGCTTCACACAAGGCTCACAAGTGAAAAAGCAGCTCAAGTCTCACACTGAAATGTAAGTTCAATATTTATATTCCAACTGATTTATTTTTAATTATATGGCTAAAATGAGAAAGTAAGCAATTTTTCAGTAATAGTGCGCTGTGACACTTTTGTATTTGTCCGATTTGGTAAGCAGGTAGTTTAAGTGAAGTGAAATTTTGGGTACACAAGACAAATCAGACTCCTCAAAGGGGTACAGTAGCTTGGAAAGGTTGAGAACCACTGGGCTAGATGGACTGTTGGTCTGATGCAGCATAGCCATTTTTGTGTTCTCACAATAATGCAAGCATGTTTTTGCATAATCAGTGTACACATTGGAGCTTGCTCCTTGCACAGCCGTCTTCAGTTGGTGGTGTTTATCTCTACAGCTTGATGTGTATTGTTCTGCATTTCAGAGGCATTAATTTTCCAATGATTGGCTTGATACTATTTGGAGAACTTTTGCTTCTTGCTAATTTAGGATGTGACTGGAAGGTTTCTAGGATTACAATATGTTTCAGGATGGCACACAATCACCAATGGGGACAAAGGAAGTCTTGTGCTTTTACCCACTCCCACTGCCCTTAGGTAACTAAAGGAGTTCTGCCTGTCTCAACTAGGGAGCCAGGAACAAGAATCTTGCAAGGTGAGAAGCAGAATTACAAGGTAAGTAATTTTCCCTTAAAGCCAATGGAAGTATTTCTAAGTAACATATATATGAAATTACAGAGATACATTAATAATTAACATTTGCAAAGATCATCATTTAACATTTATATTGTGACACTGCCTAATGGCCAACCAGCTCAGATCCATATTGTACTTGGCATTATACAAACAAAATAAATGTCAGAAATTAGGGCTTACAGCTGAGCCTGGAACCAGCTAGCTCCACCCACAGCAAGGGAGCAAGGGAGGACCCACAGCTGAATCACAGTTGGCTGCAACAAAATCACCTAACTCGCCAAATCCCCCAATTGGATATGGGGATCAGCAAACCTGCTCTTAAGACCAATAGCAGCAACAAGGCATTGGTTGCTCAAAGCACTTGCCCATGGCTGCATTGACTCCTGTGCTTGCTTTTTCCCAGTCCTGTCTCACTCCAGGTAACCCAGCTCCGGCCCTCAACTACGATTCCTCACTTCTGTCTTTGACGCCGACTCTTGGCTTTGGCGCCTGACTCCTGCTCTAACCACGAGGCATGACTGCCCACATCCTAGTCTCTGACAGAAAGTTACAGTCCAGCCTCTAAAGCCTAAAATCTTTAAAAGTCCATGTAAACCCTCCAAAGTGATGGAGCCTACTATACCTTTAAGAGGTTCTCCGCAGGAGCAAAAAAGTCATCTGTTGCAAATAAAACCTACACAAATAAAAGAAAAATTAAAAATAAAATAATTATAAATGTATCCTATTTTATTTCATTTCTTAGTGAATATGTTCATTTGTCCAGTAAAAAAGAAAATATTAAGTTGCCTAGAAGTTTGCACACGTATACATATAAGATAATATTTTTTAAATATTTTGATTTCTTCGTATGCATTTCTCTTTTATGCTCCAATCCTCCAAAGAACCTGCATAGCACCCCACTGAATTCAATTGTTTGCTTGAGGATCAGGGCCTTACTCTTCTTTCCACATCTTTATTTACAAAATTCCTACCTAGTGCTGTGACATAAGGAAGGATTTGTTTCATTTTCTTTATAAATAAACCATGCTGCGTACACCTAAAAAATCTTCACCTTTTTGGGTGGCTCTAAACGTCCAGACTAGAAGAATTGTTATAAGGATTCATATGACATGATGCAGAAAAACCAAGTGGACAAAATACCTTTATAATCACAAACCAGGCCACTGAGGATTCTTACCTCCCCTTAGCAGGACAAGAAGCCCCGCTAGTGGGGGTACATTACTGGTACATCCATCAAAGAGCTACAGTCCTATATTTGTGAATATGTATTTCTGTTTTGTACATACATATGCTAAACTGAAAAATCTTAAGGATAGGGTTCATTTTACATCAGAGCACCTTTTTCTTTAACCTCCATCCAGTGTTGAGAAAAAAGTTACATTATCTGTATTGTGAGGCACTTTTGTCCCACAAATGCATTCAGAAACTAAGAATAATCCTTTAATATTTTAGGTGAAAAATTTTTATTGAACTAACTAATTGAAAGAACTAGCAGGAGTCTCATTCAGTGTGAGCCTGTATGCAATTTTCACACATCGGTATCAGATGTCAGTGCATACAAATTCAATGCATTCTCCACATAGCTTGTGACTCTTCCTGTCAGCGAACCTTGGGCAAATTTGGCAGTGTCCACTTCTAAGTTTGCTAGGCGCTCCCATGGTGACTAGTTTTCGATGGTAGTCAAGAGACAAGAGTGCGACTTTGATAGGCATGGTGAGATGATGGGTGTGAAGGATTCTTCTCTTTACATGTGCATCTAAAAGTCATTCTCCTAGATTGATAAGGAACAAGCCCCTTCTCTGACTTGACCAAATGTAGGGCCAAGCAGGATTGCTGCTGACCCAAATGATGAAACTTGTAATGCCAGCAACATCAAGCATGTTGAAGAAAAGAACCATTGGCCACCAATTTATCTTCTGTCTGCAGGAAGTACTTTCTTGCAAGATGGTCATTGTTATTGACACCACTTTTGTCACTGTAGTGGAGCATTATGTGGGGTTTCTTTTTGTCTCCATCTACAACATGCATCATCAATAGCATTACTACTGACTTGCCCTTCTTTGGCACATAGGAAACCAGCGTGAGTGAGCAGGCACTCCCCAAACACTGATGACAATTTTATCTGCTGCAACGTGGATGCATCTCACTGGGTATATCTGGCTTCTTTCATTGGGTTGCTCCAACATAGGTCAAATTTTTGTTGACTAGATCTTCAGAATTTGAACACTAAGAAAACACTTTGTGTTCAGAATATAGAATTGCAAATTAAGACTTGTGGGTTCTACTCCTGGCTCTGCCAAAAGATCCCTGTGTGAATTTTGGAAAATCCCTTAATTTCTCTGTGTCTCAGTTTTCCCATCTGTAAAATGTGGATAATAATACTTAACACACAGACATGCTGAGAGGCTTAATTCACTGGTGTCTGCAAAACACTTTTAGATCCTCAGTTGGAGATAGGTGTAGAAATGTCAAGTCTAATCTGCACTAAAAGCACAATTTGTCTGTTTAATTGTATACATTTACCTTTCCTCCTACAGCTTCACATGCCAAGTCATTCAGGTGTAGAAAATCAGGTAAAACTTGAGTTTTTTCTCCTTTGAGATAGGCAGTCATCTTTCCTCTAAAAGCAGAAGTAAAATATTCTATTCTTAAGAAGAAACAAGAGAAATTAAAAGGAGCATGTTCAGCATAACTTCTCATTTCATGAATTCTGTCCCGGCTTCTCAGCAGTCAGAGAAAATTTGAAATCTAGGAGTGGGCTATTTACTTGTTGGAAGAAAAATGACTGCACATCAACTCAGGATATGCTCTTACCATTTCTACTGATTTTTAGTATGCATCTATCTGGGATAAACAAAAATATTATTAGATGTTAGAGTTAAACCTAATTTTAATAAATAAAAAGTCCACATATTTTCCAAAGCTGTAAATAGTAGTTTCTTAGTTTACCTTTCTGCATCACAGTATCAAAGTTCACTTCCTATTCCTTAACACCAGCATCATTTTTACTATTAACAGTAATACCCTGACGTCCCTATCAGGAGGGACTGCACTACATTAGCTGCTCTACAAACAAACAAGATCCCTTCCCTGGAGAGTTTGTAGTCTAAGAGGTTCAGATTTGCTCCAGAGTCCATGTCTTTGTGCCAGCATAGGCTCTGTAGGATGCAACCAGTGGTGAGAAATCTTCTGGGAGAATCAAGTGATGGTTGACCTCCCCTCAATTTGGGATATGGAGGAGGGCAATGCTAGCTGGAGAGCAGGCATAGCCCAGCGAGCTAGTGAAGACACATTATCAGCCACTACGGCTAAGCAGCTGCCATCAGTGGGGTTCCTCCATACCACAAGCCTTGACTGAAAACTGCCCTTTCACTGCAAAGATCAGGAGAACGGGCAGGTAAGAGCAGCACGGCCTGTCTTCCTTCAGGGTGAATCCCCTGGTCATTCAGATGCAGGGAAATGTACCTCCAGTGTGAGTGAATCTAGTCCAAGGTTGGAACCCTCACTTGGTCTGTAGATAAACACTATGCCAACAATCATGGTAAAATAATCACTGAATCCCAGACTACTGTCTAGGGGCCAGGTGCCATGGTCTGCCAATGGGCCCTGTGTCAGGAGATGTACGCACATACTATTCAGAATGATTATAGAACAGGGTTTGGGGACTGGGACAGAGAATGAGCCAGTGATCCATAATTTGCAGATTCACCTCTTACTCTTTTCAGTGCATAGGGGTGCAATTGCCATGCAGCTCACAGCACTCTGGAAGATGAGGGGAGATTATCTTGTTTCCACCCCCATGACCTGAAAGGAGAGGATTCTGTCCTCACGCCATCATGACACACCTTTAAGCCCAGTCCTGCTACTATAATTTAGCACAGGCAAATATGTTGCCCTGAATAGTACTTCCATTATACCTTCTAAATATGATTTTTTCTACATGGTGATTAGTTAGTTGTTTTATGCTTTCTTTATAATTTGATGAGTTATCTGACTAATGTTTTCCACCTGTAATTAGAGCAATCAGCAGCTAGTTGAAGAGAACTGTATTTAACTTCTCCCATGTTACTAGATTCTGCCACTATGAGGCTATACTACAGGTTCCTATTGTTAAACATGCATTTATGGAACAACTCCAGCAATCAAAAGCTTACTATACAGTTGATACGTTACGTTTTAGAGAAAAGTGATTCCTTCAATGCTCTTTGTATGTCTTGTATTGAGCAAATGGCAGTGTATCTAGCTGGCACTGTCCATTATTAGAAATCAATGAAGTTACATTGACATTGATCAGGATTATGGAAAAAATATCAGAGATTTGGTGCAGTGCCTCTTGGGAAGTCTCATATAGAATTTCTAAGCATCATTTCTGATGTAGCTTTATTCTACAGTATTTCGGCTATCGAAAAAGAAGTCTCTTTCATTTTAAACCCAAATTTACATCTGTCACATTGCTACCATAAAAATATTAACAGACATACTTTCAGTAACAGCCTCTACTTTGCCACCTGCAATTGAATGTTGGTGCAAATTTTATAGTCACATTTGAGCATGGATAAACACTTGAGAATCTAACTATCTGATCTGCAGGCACAACTGACAGTTCCAATTAGGACGTTAGAGGTCTGAATTCTGTGATCTGTGTCCATAATCAATTGTAGCCACAAGATGAGAGGTCAGGGTAAGGCCTTTATGTTTCATAACGGGTATTTTCTAAAACCACTTCTCTTTTGATCTCAAGGGGAAAAATTACAGGTTTTTTGTGCTGAAGAATTTCAAAATTCAAATTCTATTTAGGCTCTTAAATGGACATATCATTGTCTGATCTAGACATATCATCAAAAATAAATTAGAAAACCCAAAAGTTGTTAAACGTTGTTTAAGAGACTACGTTAGAAGTTACATTACTTTGGAAAACAAATACTTACATTCTTGGAGAGATTAATTCCAGCTGAAATATCTTTATACTCCCATGCAATGTAAAATAACCTATCAAAAAATAAAACTTATCAGCAATGGCTTTTTCATGTTACCTTGTGACTTGTTCCACTATGGTGTCTGCTAAAGAAATAAGAAATGTTTAGGAGATCAAAGTTTTTAAATGTTTGTATACAGCCCAAAGTAAGCATAGTGATGCAACTGATCAGTAAACAGTCACTGGACTTATTGATTCTGAAAGGCAAAGATTAACAGCTCATTTTTCCTTGTTTGTACTGATACAAATATTTTTCAGTGCAGCTTTTTTTGGCGCTTAAACAAGAACAGCTACAGCTTATTTATATCTTGACTTGTGCAGCACATTCCCTGGTCAGCCTAATTGATTCAAGGAGGGATTTAGCTCAGGGCACATTTTCTTGGCTGCACTTGGCTGCTTTGCATCATGCCACAAGCATGAAGCAGCCCTAAAGCTGGAATAACCAGCCACAGGAGGATCACCCACTTTGTTCTGTGATCTTTCTTGGGTACAGAGCCAGCATATTGGCTACTATGCCACACGCACTGGCTGCTGGCTAGGGAAAAGGGGCCCAGGCAGGTAATACCTGAACCACAGCAATTCCTGATTGCCATAATATTCTTAGGACCATCAGAAGCCACTTTAACTCTGTGCAGTCTTTAGGCTGCTCAAACTTCTCCAAGATACTGCACCAAGACAGCCTAGGATTGTGGGACTTGCATTTACTGTTGCAGCTCCTCTCCCAAGTCCTACTGTGTATTCGTTGGCTGCACCTGAGGTTTCTGGGTGGTATCAGGCAGACAAAGGTTTCCCTCCCCTCCCCCCCAACTAAATTATACACTTATGGGATGAAAAGTATATAGTAGATGTAGTATCTGTGTTACAGTAAAGCATCCAATGATTCTGGCATGCAGCCAGATGCACTTCTTTCTGGCATTATGAGGCCAGTTGTGTCTTCTGATGCTGCTGGATCTGCAGAAACTGAATCACCATGGTTTCATCTGCTTCTGTTGCTCCCTGTCCACATGCAGCTGCAGGAGGCCCTTTCCCTTCAGGCTATTCCAAAAAGACATAAACACAATCCCTCCCCTGTGCCACATGTGTGAGACTCCCTGCAGTGGATACCTTCATCGGCAGCTTCCATCCCTTTGAGAAAGGCCATCGCACCTGTATTTTAGATTCACAAACAAAAATTTATTTTCTCTTTGCATTAAAAAGGGAGTTGCACCATGTAACATACTCTTCATTCTCAGAAGGGCTAGGTAAAGAAAGATCCCTTAGAGTTTCCTGTATCACTGTTTAAAAGAAATACAGATAAGGTTCAGAGAGTCCTTTGACACAGCTGTGTCAAGTCCTTTCCATAGGGGTCCCAGGGAGAGTTTCCGTCTCTTCCCCCACCCCACCCAGCTCTCTTGCATACTGGAACAAAGCCTGTTAGTAGTGGAGCTGAAAATGAGCCCAGCTGGCTCAGCTTCTTCCTTCTCCTGAGCTTCCTTCATTTCCCCCTCCCTCGTCTTCAAGGTATCTGGGGTCTATACACCCCTTACATTGTATGCAACCTCCCCACTCTCCATCCCCACAAAATCAGTCCCTACCACAAGTTAACCCCCCATTCATCCCTCCCCAAAAACCACCCTCACTGTTTGGTTCTATAACTGGTCTGTTACAGAACAGAGCCACAAAAGAACCTCTGATTTGCAACCAGAGGGGGAAAGTCCCATAGCCTGGACTCCAGCCCAACCCCGAACATCCACACAAAAATGTTTAGCCCGACAGCCGAAGCCTGCCAAACCCAAGTCAGCTGACCTGGGCCATGCCACGAGTCTTTTATTCCAGTGTCGACCTCAGGGCTCTGTCCTTCCACTGCCCACAGAATAAGGGCCCTGCCCAGCCACAGGAGGCACAGAACTTAAAAATCCTTGTAGGCAGTAGGGCCCAGATCCTCTGACATAAACACTTAACACTGTGGTTCCTAAATGGGATTTGGAACCTGTCCCCAGTGCTTCTGCTTCAAGCTTTTGCCACTGGAAGTAGGCTGGCATTCCTCCCCCCACCCAAAGTCACCCAAATGACCTTCTTCAGTGATGTGCTTGGAACCTAATCACTGTGCTGGCCACTGTACCCCATCTCTCTCACTTTGAGTTGTGTGTGCTCCAATGGGAGGATTAGATCACTAATCTTACTCTGCAGCACAAACGAGCAAAGGGGCTACTGGCTCCCATACATCTCAGAGAGCAGCACAAGGAGAAGAGCAGCCTCCAGGGGGCACTAGTCCCCCTCCCACGCTGGGTGGGAGAGTATAAGAAAGATGCTTGGGTCCTCCCTACAACACGCTGATCAGCACAGCCGAGCCACCATGCCAGGGGAAGCAATCTGCCCCAAATATAGGGCTCTGTCAGTCATAGGGCATCTGGTTCCTGGTCAGCTCATGGGGAAATGCAACAATGTGCTGCCCCTTATTCAGGGTTTATGGCAAAGCTACATCTTAGCCTTAAATAAGTAAAGCATCTCAGAGGTCAGCTTGCAATAATGTTCCCAACATGTTCAAACATTAAGCACTGTAAATTAAAGCAGATTACACTATTTACCACCAATACATTCAGGAGTTAGGAAGATGTAAGGAAACATGTGAGGATAAACTGAAATACCTAATTCACACAAGCAAAACTTCATTATAAACTAGTTAAGGCTAATTAAAGGCAAAATCCACCCACTCAAGGTCATAAAAGCAAGGAAATGCCAGGTCAATTACGCCCTATGACTGCATTTCTCCCACAGCTCTTTTTACATGAAATATTACGAAACCCAACACCTTCCCATATTGGATTTTTTTAAATTTTCTTCTTTCCTAAGCTACTTTGTTTAAATATTGCATCCTACTGTGTGTTTTTCTTTGATTCCTCTTCATTTTCATTATATTCCTAGCAACAAATTTAGCGTACATAATCTCACTCATGCTCCATTAGATCTTTTAACTTGCATTGCAGGTTTAAATATTCTCTCTTAATCTTCTTTTTAACCTATGACAAATAATCTCTTACAGTCTGTTTTCTATTAAATATGCACCTCTGAGAGGGCATCCAACTATAGGCTGCTCCATCACATGTATTTATTGCTTTGTTTAAACAGTGATGGAATCTGTTCTTTAGTCCACACTCAATATGAAGATAAGTATGAAGTATGAAAGAGTGGGGAGATCAAAACAGAGCTGAATGGGGAAGGGTATTATAAATACAGCATAGATGCAAATTAGAGGACTGGCTTACAGCATGTAGTACATTTTTGACACTATGGGTGAGATTTTCAAAAGCCCTCCAGCATTGCCTAGCTCTGCTCCCATTGAAGTCAATAGGAGAGTACCATTTAAAATCCCCCAAATATTAATAATCTCGATAAAGGGAAAAACAGGCTTTGGATCAATATGCAGAAAAAACAGATGACTTCCTAGCAAAATGCAGCTGCAGAGAGGATAACTGATGGATGGATATATATGAAGAAACTTTTCTTGTAGGATAAGAGATGTCATAATATCATTTTATATTGCATCTGGAATACTGTACACAGTTCTTATCTGCACACTTAAAAATAGAAAAGATGAGACAAAGAAAGGTGACTAAACCAATACAGGCACCTACCGGAAGAGACTGAAGGACTTCATTTATTTATCCCCAAAAACTCTTAAGTTTAAGTGGCGCCACATTAGCTAATGAGGTAGACTAAATTTTCAAATAATGTGTTTTAAGTAGGTAATAAGCATATATAATTTTACATGGAAATCAGTGCATATGATAACATAATATAGGACATATAATATAAACTTTTTAAAAGTATGTTAAACTGGTCCTGTGGGCTTGCATAGATAAGAGAGGCTCATTAAAGAGAAAATGCTCACCAGAATAGTTAGAAGAAAAGATATTGTCACTGGCTGCTGAGAAGATACATATGCTTGTACAAGGGCAAGACTAAAGAACCCAGGAGTTCTATTCTATTCCCAGGATGTATGAATTTAAGAGTTGGTAAGGTACAACCATGAAGTCAGTGTACAATGATGACACTTTGTTGCACTGTGCTCAGCTACTATCTTTTCTTCTATATACACTTTTTGGATATTTAGGAGAGATTTCACACCTTATCTGCTTCAAGGACAAATTTTTTGTATTAAATTTGTGTCCACAACAGGATGGAATTTATGGGACTAAAACAGCAGGGAACTAGACAAAAACAATTGAGCTGGTATTTAGAAATGGAAGCTACGTTGTAATAATATAATTAATGGATTGCATTTTATACCATTCTATTATACTACATTTCATCTCAGTGAAAGACAAACACAATTCATTGAATGCATAACTTAATTCTCCTATTCCTGAAATTTTGTATCTAATTATAATTATGACTGCACTGAAGGATGAATCGGGAATAAAATGTGACTTGTGGATGTTGCAAGGCGTAACATGCCTTTCTTTTAGTAGGTAGCACCAACTTACTGTTATAAATCAGCTTTCAGTAAAGCAAAGAGCGTAGAAAGCTTAGGGCATGGCTACACTAGAGAGTTTACAGCAGCTCAGTCACTGCTTTCGTGAACATCAGTAGCTATTTCAGCGGGAGAAGCTCTCCCACCAACACAACACTGTCCACACCGGCACTTATGTCAGTGTAAATTATGTCGCTCAGGGGGGTTGTCTATTCACATCCCTGAGCAAGATAAATTATGCCAATTTAAGATGCAGCATAGACATAGTCTTAGTTGCCTCTTACTGCCACTAGGTGATGGTATGGTAACACAGAGACCATTAAACTGCATACCAGACCAGCAGTTGCTGAATTTTTTACAGTATTTAATATTTTTATACTTACAAGAACAGACAAAGGCACCTATCCTAGGTACCTAAGCTCTGAATGATCAGAACTTGATTATGCTCCCAGTACTGTGCATACATTAACATATTCCTACTAGTATGCAGTGTTGTTGTAGCCATGTCAGCCCCAGGATATTAGAGAGACAAGACGGGTGAGGTGATGTCTTTTACTGGACCAACTTCTGTTGGTGAGAGGACACTCCACCAGAAAAGTAGATCACGTCATGGAACAGGTCACCCAATTACACCAAGACAACCCCAGACCTGAAGAAGAGCTCTGTGTAAGCTCAAAATCTTGTCTCTCTCACCAACAGAAGTTGTTCCAATAAAAGATATTACTTCATCCATCTTGTCTGTCTCTCTAATATCCCTAATAGATCATTAGTGTGGAGGGCACTGGTACTTGGTCACAGGCCCACAGTCAGGAATTATGGTTATCTCTACCCTGCGATTAAAAAAATCCATGGCATCAAGTCTCAGAGCCCAGGTCATCCGACTCAGGCTTGCGAGGCTTGGGCTGCTGGTCTAAAACTAGTAGTGTAGATGTTCAGGCTCAGACTGGAACCCCGGCTCTGAGACCTTCGCCATCACAGAACCTCAGAGCCTGAGCCCAAAGTGGCATATTGAGAGGGGACTGGGGCCCCAAGCCCCCAGGCACCTGCCTGCGGAGGGCGCCGGGAGCACTGGCCCTTCACGACGCGCAGGAGGCGGGTGGGCAGGAGGATCTGAGGGGTGCAGAGCCTCCTGTGTCCCCCATCCTCCATGAAGTGCTGGCCTGGAGCGCACTTACCTGCCGCTCCAGCCCCACAGCCCAGTGCCAGCTCGGATGGGGGTAAGAGGGCGGGGCAGGGCATTCACGATGCACATGGGGTGGGGCGCAGGAGCAGAAGTGGGAGCAGCCACTTCTCAGCCTCCTGCACCCCCCATCCTCCGTCCGTTGTGAAGGGCTGAACTGGCACCAGGCTGGGGGGGTGAGGCCGCCCCATCCGAGCTGACTCCGGCTGCGGGGCTGGAGGCACGGGTAAGTGAGGGGCACCGGGCCAGCCCTATCAGGACAGGCGGAGAGCACAGGAGGCTAAGGGGCGGCTGTTCTCGCTTCCGCTCTTGCGCCACCCTCCCACACACGCATTGTGCCGCAAACTGTGGTCTGACAGATTTGGTGCCCCATCTCTGTTTCTGGCATTTAAGATGTCAGATAACGAAACCTGTGACCCCCCGCAGTACTGCCACAAAACTCTTCCTGCTAATGATAGACTTTTTAAATTTTTCCTTTGTTCTCTTTTTAGTTTACCTATTCTTCAGAATCCATTTCTCCTTCCCAATTATATTTTTACATGTCACTTGCCGCCATTTAAATTCCTTTCTATTTTCCTCAATTGGATTTCAGTTCATTCACCATTCACATATTTCACTTTCAGTAATCTACCTTTAATTTGGGGTTCAAGTTGCTGTTTTAATTCCCACATGGGTGTTTCATTTTATGATGCTCTGGCCACTACTACCAAGCAGTTCATCTATATTCACCTCTTGCACCACATCCGTGCTCCACCTACCACTAAAGCAAAGATTTCCTCTCCTCTTGTGTGTTCCAGGACTAGCTGCTACAAGAAGCTTACATTTAAGGTTCCTGGAAATTTTATCTCTGCATCCCACCCTGAGATGACATACTCACTCAATATGGGGCTAGTTGAAATCCACCATTTTTATTCAGTTCTTTATTTTTATAGTCTCTGTAATCTGGCATACCATTTCACTGTCCCTATCACCATTCTGGTCAGGTGGGTGGGAGTATAGCCCTACTGCTATATTGCTATTAATGAAGCACGGAGTTATGATCCAGAGACATTCCATTTTATATTTGGTTCATTTGCAAGTTTTCCTTCATTGGGTGATATGCTTTCTTTCATGTATAGCGCCATTCCCCCCAGCAGGCCGACCTATTGTGTTCTTACAATAATTTTGTTCCCTGGTATTACTTTATCCCATTCTTTAGCCTCATTCGTCCAAGTTTCAGTTTTGCCTAATATAGCAAGAAAGAGGTTTTCTTCTAATTTTCAAAACTTTATTATTGTATACAAATACACAATCAAGAACCAAGATTTATCAAACATGTCTTCAAAAACAACTATGTAAACATATGATTCAGAGTTATGAACATCTTTTTTCCTCTAATGACTTGAACAGTAATATGAAACTTTCCTATTTTCCATTTACATGCCAGATATGTTACTCCAAGAAAACTCAAACATTTATCTAAATACAACAATTATACAATTAAAACTTCTTAAGAATCATAGCAAGTACAATATTAAAAAGACAGATATCCTTCCTAAAAGTAATACCACTTATTTACTGATAAATATTTAGGGTAAGTATTTGCAATTAAAATAACTAATATATAGCACAGTGACATGCATCCACACAATGATAATAAAGGTAAATGATGACGTGGTAAGAGTATTAAGACGAATAAAAATGACATCCTAAAAGGAGCATACTTCAGATGTGTAGCACTGTTTCATGGAATCAGTTCCCCTGTAGCACCCCAGAATGTTATAGCAGGAGATGCTGTTTTTAGGTATTGGTATGCCTTGCTTGTCTTTAAGAACCCAGTCCTGGGAAGCCGGAGCTGAGTCTCCCTGAGACAGAGACGCGTGTGAGAGCAGAAACAAAACATCCCCTCAGCCCCCCCACCCCGCGCTATTTTTGCAAACAGGACAGGTGGCTCATCCCAGCGGGGTCACTGCTGCCCCCTCTGCCCCTCCCTGGGTTTTGCCTCTGTCATGGGCTGGCAGTGCCTCGCCCCTGGGCTAACCCTGGCTCATTACCCCCCCCCCCATCCCGATTTTGCTCCTCAGCCCCTCTCCTACTCCTGCCTCCATCAGCTTCACCCCCCGGACCAGTAAAATTCTGTCTCCGGATTACATCCTGCCCATCCCCGCCTCCAATGTGCCCCTTTGCCCCTTTTTAGCCCCTCTAAACAGCGGGAAACGGAGTCTGACTCCCAGTAAGGGCAAGGTGAGGGCAGCGGCTGCAGCAAATGTTACTGAGCATGCTCAGTCCCTGTGCACATGCTCAGTACAGCCCGAAACACCAAATCTGTCGGACCACAGTTTGCAGGGCTGGAGCAGTGGGTAATGGGGGGGCACTGAGCGAGCCCTTTGTGACAGGTGGAAGGTGCAGGAGGCTCTGAGGGGCGCCCCTCAGCGCCCCCCTCGCCTCCACATATCGTGAAGGGCCAGCCCAGCCCCCAGCCCCAGGCCAGGGTAAGGCCACCCCCATCCAAGCCAGCACTGGGCTGTGGGGCTGCCGCTGCAGGGGGAGAGGCGGGCGCCACCCGCTGGGTAAGTGCGGGCAGGAGGAGGAGGGGGGCCTGCATTTGCACCTCCCCCTCCCTGCCTCACGTCCCCTCCCCGTGGTTACAGGCCCCCACCCCCCGGGGCAGTTGGGGGACAGTGCTGGGAGCCTCCTGCCCTGCGCGGGGGGAGGCGTGAGGCCTGGGAGGGGCCGCAAATGTAGGCTTGGCCCCCGGAGACCCTCAGTATGCCACTGGCCCAAACGTCTACAATGCAATTTTATAGTCCGGCAGCCTGAGTTCCACAACCCTGAGTCAGTTGACCCAGGCCAGCCGCAGCTATGCTGCGGGTTTTTTATCACAGTGTAGATGTAGATCCCCTATGTGGCCAGAGACAAGGTGTTCAGCTGAGCGCCTCCCTTTCTCTTTTCAGACACCTCCATCCATATATATTGTCTTTTCTTTCACACAAGCACACACTCATTCTCGCTCACCAATCTCATACACTCTTCTTCCTTCTGCTTTGTACTCCTCTCATCTACCCTCTCTCTATCCCTCGTCTTCTCACTCTGTCACTCACCTCAGGAGGAAGGGGAAGTGTTGGTTTGTTTTCCTATCTTTCAAGTCTGGCACTGGTCCCTTCTGTTCTCTGCCTGTGGCACGCAACAGCTTAGCCTTCCAAAAGCTATAATACTATGGTTTAATTCCAGTTACTGTGTTTAGTGTGCAGGTAGTTGAGTGGTTTCGGTGGCCTGTGACATACAGGAGATCAGATTAGAGAACCTGGTGATTCCTTCTGGCCTTAAGCTCTATAACTATTTTTATGTGTGTGGGGCTCTATTTCGATTTGTGCAGATTTTAAAGTCACTGTTAACCCAGTGTTGTGTGCAGAACAATACCCTCTTCCCTGCATCAATGACCTCTTCACCGGCTTGGCTGGTGGACAAAAGTTCAGCAAGATTGATCTGAGTCAAGCCTATTTACAGATGCATGTCGATGAGAAGTTCCAGGATCTGTTGACTATAATTACGCATAAAGGGCTGTACTGATACTGTTGCTTGCCCTTCAAAATAATGTCTGTTCCAGCCTTGTTCCAGAGGGCTATGGACCAGATCTTGAGTGGCTTGCCAGGAGTCCAGTGCTATCTTGATGACATCTTGGTCACTGGCAAGAATGAGGAGGATCACCTTAAGAACTTGGATGCTGCCCTACAAATACTGGAAGAATATGGCCTACGAGTCTGCAAAGACAAATGTGAATTCTTCCAGCTCTCTGTTGAATATTTGGGACACATCATAGATGCTACTGGCCTTCGTAAGGCTCCTGCAAAAGTCAAGGCAATTGTGGAAGCTCCACCTCCTCAAAACATAAGCCAGCTTCACTCTTTTTTAGGGCTATTGAACTATTATGGAAAGTTTATTCCACAGTTAGCATCACTATTAAAACCACTACATGAACTCCTTGTCCAGAACAAAGTTTGGAAGTGAACCGAAGCCTGTGATGTTGCATTTAACAAGGCTAAATGCACATTGCTAAATTCAGAGATTCTGATGCATTTTGATCTCTCCTTACCTCTACAGCTGGCCTGCGATGGCTCCCCTGATGGAGTGGAAGCAGTCGTGTCACACATTATGCCTTTGGGAGATGAGAGACCCATTGCTTTTGCCTCACGCACCTTAAGCAAAGCAGAAACTAACTATGCTCAAATCGAATGTGAAGCACTGGGAATCATTTTCAGAATTCAGAAATTTCATCAGTACCTATTTGGACAGAAGTTCACACTTCTCACCGACCATCGACTTCTAACAGTTTTTGGACCACGCACAGGCATTCCACCACTGACTGCTAGTCTTATGCAATGATGGGCATTGCTGCTTTCCGCACACACATATGAGATCAAATATCAGAAATCCACTCGGCACTGCAATGCAGATGGTCTCTCAAGGCTGTCTTTACCAGTTAAACATCAAGATGTATTGGCCAGAAATAAATCGTCTACTATGAACAGGTAGAGAACACACCCATCACTGCTACTCACGTAAAGAAGGCAACTCGAGTTGCCCCGGTTCTGTACCAAGTTATGGACCTAGTGATACAAGGAACATCTCTGTGGGACTCTCAGTCTCACCCGACCTTCTTCCCTACATGCCCAAGAGGATGGCATTATCAATCCATTCTGGTTGCTTGTTGTGGGGGATATGCATCATTATTTCATCACTACTGAGATCACAGATGTTAGAACAGCTACATTCACGTCATTGTGGAATAGTGTGAATGAAAGAAATTACACGAAGCTACTTTCGGTGGCCTGGCCTGAACAGTGCCATTGAAGAGAAGGCAAGAGCTTGTACTTCATGTCAGAATGTGAGGAACGTGCCTCAGTTGGTGCCCCTACCCCATGGGACTGGCCTGAAAACCCATGGCAGCGTATTTATGTTGATTTTGCTGGTCCATTTGAAGGAAGCATATTCCTGGTTGTTGTAGATGCCCACTCTAAATGGCCAGAAGACTCTGTAATGCCATCCACTATTGCTGAAAGTACTATCCAGAGACGGTGTGAAATCTTCAGTCATTTTGGTCTGCCAGAACAACTTGTGAGCGACAACAGACCGCAGTTCGCCTTTCAGGAGTTTGAAATTTTATGAAAGCGAATGGGATACATCATATCACTTCAGCACTGTATCATCCATCCACCAATGGATTAGCTGAAAGGTTTGTGCAGACCATAAAACAAGCTTTAAGATCTGCAAGGGAACATTCAGCCATTCAAAATCGTCTAGACATCTTCTTACTATCCTACAAAAACACATCTCATGCTACTACCAAAGTGTCCCCGGCCTTTCTAATGATGGGATGATAGCTGCGCACTTGCTTGGATCTGCTGAAACCCACCAAAGCACAACAAGTTGTGCAACGTCAACAGTCAAACCAAGTGATCAGACATGCACACAGAGCAAAAGACCAAACCTTTAGTCCTGGACAACCTGTCCTAGCTTGGAACTATGCTTCTGGAGCTAAATGGGTTCCTGTTACAGTCATCACCCAAACAGGACCTGTTTCCTACACTGTCCAGACTGCAGATGATCTCACCTGGCGGCGGCATGTAGATCAGTTGTTGTCAAGTCATACATGTCCCAAGGACACATTTCCAGTTGAACTGCCTGACCTCACCATTACAGGTGAGCTATCACTGAGTCAAGAGTCACCTATTCCTGACTCCCTTTCTCCATCCACCTCTGCAGCAGATACAGCCCCCTCCCCTATTCGAGCAGATACAACATCCTCACCTGTTTGAGCTATGAGTCCTAAGCCCATTGTTAGACCCACACCAATAATACCTTCCGGTGCAAGAATACCAGAAGTTTGCTGTAATTCACCTAGAGAGAGAAGATTTCTTCAACGGCTGGATCTTTAGCTAGGACAAACCCACATTACGGGGCAGAATAATCCCCGGGGTTTAGCCAGGAACTGAGGCAGTCTACCCTCATTCCCTAGTTTAGTGATTGTTCTGTTAAATGGGCGTTTTCATTAAGGGGGGAGGAATATATTGTGTTTTTTGTGTCTTGCCTAATTGCTTAAGTTGCTGTACCAACAGAGCTTAGCTTGTTGCCATAACATTCCCGGCTCTCCACTGTCTTGTGAGTAGATTCTTGTGATACTTTATGCACTCTGGTCAATGCAATGAGCTGTTGGGATTCCTTTGCGGCCAGCTCCATAGAGATTGCAATTTCAATGGCCTTCTGCCAGTGAACTGGGGCTCTGTCAATAGGCGCTTCTGTATTGTTTCATTGTGCAGACCACACAGTAACCTACCACGTAGGGTGTCATTTAACACATTATTAAATTCACAGTGCTCAGCAAGCTTCTTCAGAGCTGCTCCATATTACACAATTGTTTCACCTTCTTGATTTCTTTTGTAGAACCTAAATCTCCATGCAATTAACAGCAGTTTTGGAGAAAAATGTGCCTCCAGGATTTTCACAATAAGATTTCACAATAAGTCACTGTAAGATTTTGTCTCTGGCTTATCAGGGTGCACTAAGCTGTGCAATAAAGTATAGGTTTTAGCTCCTACAACACTTAAGAAAATGGGCACCTTCTTTGCATCTGTAATTTCATTTGCAATAACAAAAAGCTGAGAACGTTCAGTATATGAGTTCCAATTCTCTAGAGTCTCATCAAAAGGTCCCAGGAGCCCTTTAAGTGTAGCCATTGCTGCCCCTCTTTTTTTTTTTTTTTCCTCTTGTCTTTTAGTATCTTTTATTCATGTGTGTTGGGGTCGTTCACACACAATTTCTAGTGATTTCCATTCACTAGCACTGCTTTGTTTCTTCCCTGTTCCCAGTCTGTCTGCTTCTCTTCGGTCAGAACAAAGCAGAGCCTGTTTTAGTTTCAGTTTGAACCATCAGTGTAAACAGCCCAGCCCCCAAAACAACAAAAAGGTTTTTTCCTTACATTGACTTTTACTTTTTTGCTTGTGCAGCACAGGTCGATCCCATCCTCATTACCACTTTTGTTATGTTGAATTCCTTTTAATTGCTTGTATTCAGAGAGAGAAATCAGCACAGGATCACAGATAGATGCAACATCAGGAGCATCTTTATTGAACTAACACTAAAACCAGCCAGGACTGGCTGATCTATCCCCTAATAGTCTAACTCTATTGCTATGGCAACAAGCTAAGCTCTATTGCTACGGCACCTAGGCTATTAGGCAAGACACAAAATACACAACAGTTACTTATTAGAATAATCAATGGTCAGTGGTTCCATTACTAGTAATAGGAGCTGAACTAATAACTATTGAAGTCACTAGGGGTATGCCTACATTGCCCCACTTCCATCCACAGCCACCTCAGTCTGACTTGGGTCAACAAGAACTCAGGAAGTAGGTCCTAGGATGCTGCTGAGGGGGTGGGTCAGACCCTAAGTCTCACTGTGACTGAGGTCCAAGCTCTGTCACTTTGTAAGGTGGACACAGGTCAAGCCACGGGCCCAAGTCAGAAGGTCTATGCAGTTCAGTATGGACAAATTAGCATTACTGTGAGTCCCAGGTCCAGCAAGTTATAAACCCAGGTTTATAATGCAGTGTGGACGCTCAAACATGGGCTCGGAAACACCGAGTTCACAAGCCTGGATCCACTTAGTGTGCAGAGTAGGTATACCCTTGGAATCTTTCCATTCACTTCAGTAGCCTTTGGACCAGGCCCATAAGATTGTAACTTGATAATCTGCCCAGCATAAGGGGCAGTGCAGAGCTCCACCTTCCCCAGAGCAAACCAGAGAGTGATTGTGACTCAGAGTCATAATTCCTTTCCTCCTCCTCCTTGTTCTTGGGGGCTAGAGGGAGTAGTTACTTCCACCCTTCTTGGAGAACATCTCACTCACCCACCCATGTGTGCTCTGCCAGCTACATTGGCCAGCAAGAGAGGGGTGAGTCAGGGCTCCTCTATTCAATCTCCTCCACACCTGCTTGCTCACAGAAGAAAGTATTGGGTGAGTAGCCTCTGCTCCCTGCAGCACAACCAAAGCCCCACCCTGAGCAATGAGGGCAGAGTAATGGTGGGCCCTACCTCTCCATGTAGTAGAGTTAGGGCTCTGACAATCTAGCTCATAGTGAACAAACGATATAGAAAGACCCTAGCAGTACAGTTGGTTTCCCTTTTATCTCATACTTCATGATCTGTTGAAGATATGGTGCAAGTACCATGAAAAATGGAGGGAAATAAATGGTTTTTCTGATGCTTTTTTTTAACTGAGCAATATGAGCAGATATTAGGATTGTTCACCAAACACTACAAATCTGTGAAAAAATGTTATGTGCCTGCTGCACATTCAAGGAAGGCTTTTAGGCATGCAGGTCTGTTTTCTAGCTCATCAGAAGGAAGCTGCAAAGAGGATATAGATTCATGCAGGCAGAATCAACTAATCACATTAGCACCTTGCAAAAATGAGTAAAGAGTGGGCAAAACTGACAATTTAGGCATACAAAGTGTCTTCAAGATACTTTATGTGGGCAAGTGCCATCCCAGGCAGGCAACTGTAGTCAAGTGGAAATGAGGCTTAAATTGCCCTTAATTAATACCATATAGCTACAATGACTTGACCCAAACATATTGGTGGTTTTAAAGGCCTCTGGTGGTTTAAAAGGTATCATTTGTAATGATTTGCCTCATTTTTTAGCAGGAGGCAAATCATTACAAAACTCAAAAGGCAATATTCTCTGAGTGCAAATTAACCCACAGAAATACATTTGCTAGTCCTTCTCAGATTTTGTAGATTAGGAATCTTTGTATGTAAATGTACGGCCACACCAATATTATTTGAGATCTCAGGTAAATCCCTGGAAAAGGCCAAACACATAGGAGCTATACTTTACCTGTACCAAAAAGAAACGCTGACAAGCAGAACTATTCACCATCTGAATTGTTCTTGAGAGTTACTGCTCACTGGCACTATGCCCTGAATTATTTTTCATATATTTGAATAATATTCTACCAGTTTTAAGAGTTCAGGAGTAAACCTTTATATATAAACAGGTTCACCTTCACAACACCAAACATGTCAGGGTAAAATTGTTTATTCCTTGAGAATAAGATTAACATGAAATTTCAAATGTTGTCATGTTCTGTGGATGTGAGCAAAAATCCTATTGTCAGTGATCCTCCATTAACCATAGTACAGTACAGTAACTATTAATTTGGTCTTGCCTAATATGTGGAGGCTATCTGGCAGCACATGTCAATTCTGTTTTGAGTTTCTTCTTGATATTTCTTCCAGATTGATCATACATGTTTTTGTGATTATTTTTTGTGATTGTTTTTGTGATATTTAGGGTTGTTTTCCCTTAAAAATTATTTAAAACATGGTGAGCACAGTTTCTGAAAAACACAATAGACAGATGTTTCCCAGTGACTATATGTAAAGTACTTGAGTAAAATATGAGAGGAAGTGCAATCCAGTATTCATCACTCTTTTCATCCAATTATGCCCTTCAAAGATATACCACATTTTTCAGTCACATGCAGTTGTGAATTAGATACACAAATAAGTTGGACTTACTGCATTCCTTTGGAACTACAGCCCTACGGGGGTATTGAAAAACAGTGCTTAAAAAATAAACAAGATTTTGTTTAAGGGAAGATAGAGCCATGAAGAGAAGCAAGGAAGAGTAGTAATCATAAAAACAAAATAAAGGAACATTGTTTTGGACCAATTCCTGAAGTCCTTACTCAGTGATAAATTCTCTGCTTGTGCAAATGGGTGAAATCCATTGAAGTCAATGGAGCTGTGCTCATTTATGCCTGCAAAGAAATTTGGTCTTTTTTAGAGAGCCCTTACTAAGGCAAATCTTCCATTGACATTAAGTTAAGGACTGAGTGAAAGCTAAATGAAGACCAGCATTTGCCCCACTGAAAGAAACTGTTGGACAGCAAGGATTTTGTGAGACTCATGATGTGCTGAGGAAGCCCTCCTTGTGTTTTGTAACCAAAAATATCAAACAAGAGTATCTTACACAAAAGTAGACTAGAGAGTGCTGCACTCAAGAAGTGCCAGGATGCAACTATCAGAAGTGCCATAAAATGCCATTCCAGCTCCCCTAAGACGTGCTGGAATGGCATCTGAGCGTGTTCAAGCAGGGCTTGAATACAACTTTTGAGAACTGGTTTACTTTGGCAAACTCTTTTATCACTCAAATAGTTTATGCACTGTACCACTCTCAGTTAAACAACATGAAAAGCAAACAGAACCTGATCTTGCATTTTCTGAAGGAACACAAAGTTGTCTTCTGTCCTTTCAGTAATGAACTATGAGCCATTTAGACTCCCCAAGCCAGTGTAAATGACTTAGCTCACTGATGTGTGTCTTTGTGTTGTTATTTGCAAACAGTTTAATAAAAAGATGTTACAAAAATGGGAGAGCTGATGGGTTGGTTTGCTCATATATGTGTCACAGAAAGAGATAAAAAGCCTGCCCTTTCAGAACCCTACAGCAATAACTGTACTAAGTAGAGCAATAGTAGTCCTAAATAGCTGGAGTATACAAAAAATGTTCATTAATGGCTTGAAATAGTCAGAAATGTCATCTTTGTACAGTATGAGCAATTAACATTAACAATCACAAATGCTGTTAAGATAAAACAATATCAAGAATCTACGTCTTCAGAAATCAAATTATAACAACAAAGATCCAAATTCTGCTCTCCATAATCATCATGCAACCTCATTCACTAATTGCAGTTATGGCAAAATATAGACCAAATTCATATTTTTATTTAGATACATATTTTCTTAGGGCAAGACATACTATGTCTTATTTAACTCTGCTCTTCCCTTCTGAAGGGTAAATATTGATATTTGAAATACCTAATTATATTTACAGCTGTACAACACTGATGTTATATACTTGTAAAATATAACTAGTACTTTATGAACAAGGGATAAGTTATACAATCTGCTTCCAATGGGGAAAAAAGCAGACATCCTCACACGTTTTCTTTGTCAAATTCACAAACAAAATACATTGTAATATGACAAGCAACATCATTCCATCCACCAGAGGTCACCATTTCCACACAGTCCTCCTCCTCATAGGCATTATTGGGTTCACCGCTGCGCCATTTGTTGAAGGTCTGCATGGGTGATCGATCAGAATACACAAAATTGCCCTCTTTTTCTAGGTCATTGATCCCAATGAAAACTCTGGTGAGCCCTGCTTGATTGATGTACGAAGCAATCAGACTATTGGTATTCTCATCCTTGGGCATGCTCAGTGTTCCTCCTCTTCCATGGCAGTACAGCTGGGCATCCATATATTTTTTCTCTTCCTTCACCAGTAGGTATATCTTATTATCTGTCTCACGCACACCAGCGACAGCTGCGGGGGAGGGCAGTGCTGAAAAGTGAGCACTCGCATTTCTATAAACCAACTTAATGTACACCACAAAAATAGATACATAAATCAAATGTGAAATGGCAATGTTCTTTAAGAGCAGCTTCATCATTAAAAAATATAGGGCACTGGGAAAGGGAGAAACATATAAAGAAACATACCATTTTTTATGAATTTTAATTCAGTTGTCAACTGGGCCACTTGGATATCCATTTCACCAATAGCCTTCCTTAGCTGGCTGCATTCACAGGGGATGCCTGTGGAGATCAGGGGGGATGCTTACTGTTAAATTATATATCCGAACATGAATAAAAATGTTTCATGAAATATATTTATGTGAATGTATTGTTCACAAAAGGGGTTAGCCTGATGACTCTGGAGAGTGAAGTCCTCTGGCCAAATAACAGGCAGCAACCATGCAAATGTCCCTACATTGACCCACCAACATCCCTCACTCTGACCTGTGGGTCTACCTATAGGAGTTCAGTTCACTCTCAGCCCTTGTCCTTTCTGTGGAGATCACAAACAACGGTGCCAGTTAGTGCCAAAACTTGTGTAGACACCTGTCTGCTGGGAACAAAAATAGTTCTTCTTTAAACTTCTTTGTTCTCAGTGTTGCATATATAAGGAATAATTCTCTTCTTCAGTCTTCACTGCAGATCTCTCTTCCACACAGGGAATCTACGTGGCATATTCTGCATTTGCTCTGCATATGGGATCTACACAGCAGATCAGAAGCAAATGTTGCTCCTACTGTGTAATGCTTATAATTAGCCCTAAAACACAGTTCTGGCCATTTCAAAAGTGTTAATTTGTTATAGTTCTTCCAATAAAAGATTTAAGCTCTAGAATTTTGTCCATTATCCCACATTTATATTGGTCTGAAAAAAAGCCATTTTAATGAGATTATTAAAAAGATTAAAAAGGTAACTTCTGTGAGCCCAGTTTTGAAAACTAAGTTCAAGGAAAGGCACCCAGTTTTGCATATGGGTATTCAAATCTGTATTTAATCTCTCCAATATCCAATTGAGGTACCTACGTATCTAGTGTCTAATCCCACCCCTGCATTCCTATTACATTTCTATTATCTAAAATAAAATCTAATCTTATTTTTAAAATATATTAGAATGCAGAAGAAGGGCTTCATATTTGTCCTAGAAGCACCAATAGTCTATTATTTTCCATCCTCTGAGTCTAAGGCCAAGTCTACACGACAAATTTACATTGGTGTAACTACGTTGTTCAGGGGTGTGAAATGCAATGCAATGATACCAACCTAATCCCTGGTGTAGACAGCACTGTGCTGAGGGGAGGACTTTCCCATCAACATAGCTACTGGGGATGTAAGCTGCTACCCGTTTAAACATTTAAATGGTGAGCAGCAGTCTTGTCATTTAATGATTTATTTAAATGTTGCCCTCGGGGAAGCCGCACTGAGGCTCGGCTGGATGAAATCAGTGGCGCCCACGCCCTGCACTGCAGTGATTGCTCTGCCTCCTCCACCCTCCGAGTCAGTCAAAGCTAGACCGCTGATGCTGAGGAGGCCATGGGGCTGCTTCCACAGGCTGTGCCTGCACACGGCCTGCAGCAGCTGTTAGCTCCATGGCAGTTCAGTGGGCCCAAGCCAGCCAGAGGAGAAGCTCGTCACCCCCTGAGGTGACGCTTTGGGCAGCAGGAGCTGAGGAGAGCTGAGAGCTGGCTCAGAGTGTTTCTTAGCAACAGGTGATCTTTTAGATCTTTTAGCCTGCAAGTCCCTTATCTCCTGGAGTGAGGTGTCGTGGAGCTGAGGCACTTTTTGAAAATGGCTTTGCAGCAGGAAGTATCTGTTCCTGAAGGGGCACCTCAGAGTCAGACAGACAGCATGCAGATTTTTCAACCAAAACAATTTTAGATGGGCATCAAAAGGCCTCTGTGTGCACTTAGTAAAATAATAGCAGTCCCTCAACAGGGCAGATTTTAAAGCCTGGAGATCTGATCTCTGTTGGACTCATTCCACGCACTCCCTCCCGCCCCCCCAACACACACACCTCTTCTGTTAACTCACTGCAGGGTAAGTTAATGCTTAACTGTTTACACGTTCTATTTTTAGACGTTTAAACAGATAGTTCATTAAAAGAATTTTTACATCCCTAATAGCTACTGCCTCTTTGGAGGTGGAGTCCCGTTGGCATAATAATGCCTTGACTGAAATGTTATAGTGGCGCAGCTGCACTGCTGCAGCATTTTAAGTGTAGACCTGCCCTAAGCTTTTCGTACTCCTAACAAGATACTCCATTGCTGTTGATCATCCAATGTTTTTTCAGAGTCTCAAATGACGTGTAGTAGGGCTTTGCAAAACAGCTTCTCTCCACCAGCATAACAGGCCAACAAAATCACAGAATTCTTGAAAAACAAAATAAGGTCAGTTCTTTAGATGAAAACATGCCCTCCTACCCTGCCAATATATTCTGCAAAGCCTGAGCCTGTTGGCCTTATAGGCTCTGGCATGAAGAAAAGACCAAATGTCTGTATCTGGAGATCACACTTCCTGCCTCAAGATCCTACCTTTTCCTTTTGAAGTCCCTGAATCCCTCCTTAGGTCCTGTTCCTGCACTGAGAACCACATGGGCAGCAGAGCTTTGTGCCCACGAGGTGTCCCACTGAAGTCCATAAAGGTGCAGGCATCCCCCACAGAGTTTTCAGTGCAGAATCAGAGCCTAAGTAGGATGTCCAGAGATGTCTTTTTTGCACAGCGGTGAATGACTGGGGGAGAGTTGCATTCCAGCTCCCATTAGCTTTCGGGAATAACTAAGTCCACGTTGAGTTAGTGGAGAGCTATGGAGCATTCTTTCAAGCAGTTATCTACTCCAGAATGAGTTACAGTTCAACTCCCATCCTCAACAAACTTTTTGTAAAAGTACCTAGTCGATGTGTAATATAATCCAAATTACAGTCTATAAATCAGAAGAGGTTAATCAGAAATTTAAGTTCTTATTGCATTCTTCAGCATTTTTAAAAGGAATGTATACTATACATGATTTACACATTTAAAAAAACTATACACTTTGAAGATGTATCATGGTTTACCTGGGTCTCCATTAGGACCAGGTGGCCCTATATCCCCATTATCTCCCTTTTCACCTAAAAAATGAAAAATATTGTCAATTTCACTGCTCAGTACATAGACTGAGTTTTATCAGTTTCATTAATAGAAAGGTTCTAAACAACAGGGGTTTTGTGTTAATGGCTAAGATTGAAGGTATAAATCAAATGCATAATGTACAGATAGGCCCCAAACCATGGAGAATTTGGATTTGTTACCCCAGACAGTTCATCTTCAAGATAGTTTGGATTCAGGGACAAACATCATAACTAGTCTTGTTCTGTTCCATCTCTCGTTATTTGTGCCAGCACTTGCACAGGCACTTTACAGAACAATGACTTCAGTTGAACCTGTGAGGAAGTAGCACTTCTGAAAATCAGCCCATTTTTATTGAGGTACCTAACATTTTTATTTAGAAGCCTAAAGTGCGACACCTTCATTGAAAATACTGTTGAAAATGATTTGACCAATGTCACATAGGAAATCTGTGGGAAAGCCAAGGAATTCAGGGTTCATGTCTCCTGAATATGTGCCTCTACCAAAATACATCTACTTCCCATCCATTCCCCTTTAAATATCTACACTTGGAGGTTGATATAATTTAAAAACTCTTTCATCTACCCATAAATCAGGTTTCTGTGACATCTTGATCCTGATATGTGTCAGGTTATAAAGTAACTAGTTCAGAGATTTCCTTAATTTGATTGATTAGATTGTGATTTAATTATAGGACTTGCTATCTATTGTGGTAAACCTTGAGATGATCTGAGTAGTTTTACGTAAGAATGGGACTCATCTCAAAGATAAACAGCCATGGATTGCCATGGAGACACCATGGGAGAAAAAAAGATAGAATCAAATATACCTTTTGACCCGATGGGACCAATTTTTCCATGTCGACCCATACTGCCCTTTTGTCCTTTGTCCCCTATTTCTCCTAAACATAACAAAAAGATTAAAGACACAAGTTAAAAACACTCTGCTTTATTCAGACCACCAGCAGCATTCCAGGATCATTTTCAATGGCAAGCAGCAAAAAATGTTGTAGCAAATTTTCTTTGCAATTATAGTAATTGATCACCAAGATTTGTTAAATTCTAGGAGTCCAGCTCTTTCCTCATCCATGGCATGCTACATAAATATCACAGAAAGCATATTTAATCTTTGCAGTGCACTTAACTGCACAGGTGTAAATGAAAATAGAATTTGTCTGAGAGCCATAAAAAAAGGCTTTGTGTGACTCAGTTCAGATAGCTTATCATGCCAAAATATTGCGGAAAATAAGGGGAAATTCCAGAAAAACTTGTGGACTAAGAGGCTAAATCTATTATGGAATTTAAGAGATTTAAAAATCTCCAGGCATAATGAGCCGATTCATCTAATGAAGTAGCACCAGAGTAACTGAGAGCAGAATTTAGTCTTTGTGTCCTGTAAGTTCAGTGAAAGGCAGTTGCATACTCATTCTTTTCTCTAAACTCTAGACATCTCAAGAGTATCCTAATGAGAAGTGGTGAAAGCCGTATATTTGCCCGCTAGATCACACACACACGAGTCTGAGTAATTCACATCACGAATGTAAAGTGTTATTAATTTTAATGAAGATACCATGCAGTATTTTAAAGTGGAGTTGTGGTAAATGAGCCACTTGAAAACCATCTTCCTCAGAAATTTTTAATGAAAAAAGGATAAACATGCACATTACAAAAGCTGACATAAATTGTCAACAGGATAGCATTAATTTGCCCTCTTCTCCTTTCAGTGTTTGTCCAAGCTTTCCATTATGTATACACAGAAAAATGTTTGATTCATTTTCTTCATCTGACTTTTTCTCAGTTGTACTTTCCTGTACCATATAAACAGAATATTCAGATGACTCATGGAAAACAGGTGCATTGGAAGAGGCATTGCAAATCACACAAAGTGAGCTGAAGAATAGAAACCACTGTTATCTGACTAATGAATCACTATAGAGTGGGTCCTGGTATCATTTATCTGAACTCTTCCCCAGAGGGTATCTGTCATGTCATTTATCACTAAAAGAAGATTTAATCAATTAGTGATGTTCCCTTCCAGTGGCTGGAATCAATGGCCACATTCCACCATCACTAGTCAAAAGGGGAATGTAATCCACCATGTGTGTCTAAGCTAGGAAAGCGAGCCAATAAGTATCAGGTGTGGCTCTTCCCCTTCACAGTCCTCAACCAATATGATAAATCATTATCCTGTTGGTATAGACAGTGTCAACAGACTTCAAAACCTACTATTCAAAAGCATGAGAGAGTTCTCCTGCTACCCAGTGTCTAGAATGCTTTCTGTAATGAATACTAAAAATGGTTTTGCCCTGTCTACACTAACAGCCAAAAGGTTTTCAGCACTGGTGGGACCAGTGTCTGACAACCATTGCTGAGCACTGGTTATTTTACTAGCATAGGCACCGCCCTCCTGCACATTACTGAAGCTTTGGCTTAAACCAGGCCACCCCTGGTCAGTAGCCATAGCTCTTTTAAGCAAATCCAAGTTGATATATACATGCTATACTTAGCTTGTCTGAGTTGGAAGTTGCTCTTTGCATGTAGTATAATATCTCTGAAACCAACAAGATCCTTAACCTTCTGGGAGGATAATCTGAACCTGGTGAATACCTGCTATGTCAGCTGACTTGTTTCAAGTAGGCTTTTCAGGAAATGTCCCAGTCCTGACTTGTAAAGAACATTAAAAGGGAGTAGCCTTGATTTTTTTACTGCACATCCTTCCATCAGGCCTGGTGGAGGGAAGAGGGGTTCAAAAGAGCACCCTGATCCTACTGCTGAGTATATGCCAGCTGGCTATGCCCCCATGGGCATCCAAGCCAGGCATGCCAGAGCACAATGCAATCTGGCCATATGCCCTGCTCGTGCCAGTAAGCCCTCTATACTAGGGACTGCACAGGGGATGTTGCAGCAGCTGGCTTCCCCAGCTGTACACCAGTTAAGGAGCTCCATGAGCTTTCAGTCCCCTTTGCCCAATGAGTCTGGCATAAGGGAATCAGAGAAGGGGAGACAATCTAGCCCAGCATTTCCTTAAGCAGTTAGATTACAACTGTTTCCGCTAAAAATCCTATGTGGTCTTGTTCTCAGTGGAAATCCACTGTGCAACATATTTTATGTATTTTCCCACAATGAAAAAACCATTCATTCAATGAGAAAAAAATCAAGGAAATATTATTATACACAATCGACCAGATCCTCAGCTTATGTATCCTCAGTTTATGTCATAGCTTAGTTGAAGTCACTGGAGCTATGACAATTTACACTAGCTGAGGATTTGGCCCAATGTATTGTCAACCTGTGGAATTCTTTGCTGCAGATCACAGTCACATACTTTGGCTGGAATGTTTTTTTAAAAGGCTAGATAATTTTAAGACTAAAAATATAATTTGAAGATAAGGACAATCAAATATCATGCTTCTGGGCAAAAACCGCAGGGTCAAGAAAAAATCTCCTTCTTACCCTGGGTGGAAGTTTCACACAACTAGCTACCAGTAGATGCATTATGCTGGGGGTAGGAAGCTCAGTTTCCATCTTCCTCAGATGCATCTGGTGTTGGTTGCTGTCTAAAAGGACATCTGAACTGATGGGCTATTCTCTACTATTCTCTACTGGCTAGCTGGCCTGATTCAGAATGGCAAGTCGTATGTCCAATGACTTTCCATTTTAGGTGTTTGCGTGCCCATGTGCATGGTAGCCGGAATGTTTTCCCCCTTAGTAGTGTCTGTAGGGCCAGCTCTGGCATCCTCTGGAGCCCCGCATTTATGCTACAGTATATGAGGCACTGTTAGCCCTGTATCACCTCAGTTCCTTCTTGCCGTCAACGCCGATGACAGGGACGGAGGGCAGGTCATGGAATGGACATAAGCAATACATCTCGAAGAACAACAGTTACAAAGGTAAGTAACTGTATTTTCTTCTTCGAGTGCTTGCTCATGTCAATTCCATTCTAGGTGACTTACCAGCCGTACCCTTGGAGGCAGGCTTGGAGTTCATAGATGTGCCATCTGTAGCACTGCCCTCCCTAAGCTGGCATCATCCTGAGTCTGCTGGAAGATGGTGTAATGGGATGTAAACATATGGACCGAGGTCCAGGTAGCAGCTTTACAGATGTCTTGTACCAGGAAAGCTGCTGACAAGGCTTGTGCCCTGGTGGAATGAGCTGTGACAATCTCAAATGGAGATAAGTTCATCTGCTCATAGCAGAGCCCGATGCAGAAAGAAATCCGTGAGGAGATCCTCTGAGAGGAGACAGGTAGTCCCCCTCATCCTTTCTGCCAGCACAACGGAGAGTTGCGTGGTTCTGTGAAAGGGTTTGGTCTTTTCAATGTAGAAGGCTAGTGCCTGCCTAACATCTAGAGTATACCATATACGCTCCTCACTGGAATTATGCAGTTTAGGATAGAATACTGGCAGGAATATGGTTGTTGTGAAATTGGGATATTATTATGGGCAGGAAAGCTGGATGTGGCTGCAGCTGTACCTTATCCTTATAGAAAATCATGTATGGTGGTCTCGAGGCGAGCTTTCTTGTCTCAGAGACATTACATGCCGACGTGATAGTCACCAGGAAGGCCATTTTACAAGAGAGAAGCGATAAGGAGCAAGTCGCTAGGGGCTCAAAAGGGGCTCATTAGTGTCCACAAAACTAAGTTCACATCCCATGGAGGTAACAGGTCCTGGACCTGGAGGTAAAGTCTTTCCAGACCTTCGAGGAATCTGGCCATCATATAGTGGGAAAACACCACCTTCCTTGGATCAGCAGGTGAAATGCTGAAATGGCTGCAAGGTGAACTCTTATTGATGAGATCATTTGGCCTTGTCCCTTGATTAGTCCAGAACAGATTGTACTGAGGCCTGCAGGGGTGGGATATTCCAATCCACTGCCCAGCAGGAAAACCTCTTCCATTTAGCAAAGTAGGATGTCCTGGTAGAGGGTTTCCTGCTGCCCATCAGAACCTGCTGGACCTGAGATGAGCATGCCTTCTCGTCAGTATTTAACCATTCAGCCTCCATGCTGTCAGGTGGAGGGATACTAGATCCGGGTGTAAGAGCTGGCCATTGTTCTGCAACAACAGATCTGGCCAATGGGACAGTTCTAGCGGGGGGGCAGTTGAGAACTCCAGCAATGTGCTGAACCAATGTTGTCTCAGCCAAGCGTGAGCTATTAAGATCACGTCTGCCTTGTCCTTCTTGATTTTCAGCAGGACTCTGTGAATTAGAGGTGTTGATGGGGTTGGCAGCAGAGGTAGGGCCATCAGGTCCCTTGCAGCCTGAAATGCCTCCAGCGTCGATGGCATGTTCAACTGGAGGGGCCTCCTTACGCCCGTTGGAATCAGGGGTGGCTCCCTCAGGGAGACTGCCGTAGACAGAGACCCCTGACTATGGTGTCTCAGCTCAGGCCGCTGGCCCAGCAAGGATCCTGTGCCCGGTGCCCCCTTTTTTGATTTCTTCAGCACCAGGAAACTCCCCTCTCGGCACGCTGTTTCTTCTGACTCCTCTTTGGAAACAGAGATGAGGAGCAGAGCCATGAAGAGCTCGGTGCTGGCAGGGCACTTTATACTGAGGCTGATGTGCTTGGTACTGAGTTGGTGTGGGAGGGTTCGGAGGCTGGTCTCTGCTCTGCCTCCATAAGCAGGGCTTTCAGCCGGATCTCCCTGTCCTTTGTTGTCCGGGGTCTGAAGCCCTTACAGATTTTACGTTTGTCTTTTGTGTGCTCTTCCCCTAAACACTTCAGGCAGCTGTCTTGGGGGTTGCTGAATGGGAAGGGCTTGGTGCAAGTCGCACAGGGCTTGAACCCTGGGGAACAGGACATGCCCCGCTACAGTGTAAAGTCCTAAACGGGACACTAAACTAACTACTAACTGCTAACTACATTAACAAAACTCAACACTTGAAAAACTTGAACTGCTAAAGGCTAACTGAGTACTTGTAATCACAAGAGAGATCTGGGTTCCAGCAACTGTCACAGATGGAAAGAAGGAACTGAGGGGAAACAGGGCCAGTGGCACCTCATATATCACACCATAAGCACGGCACAAGAGCTGGCTCTAAGGATACTGCTAAAGGGGAAAAAACTCCAGCTACCATGCACAGAAGCGCACACATCTAGAATGGAATCGACATGGGCAAGCACTCGAAAAAGAACCATTTAATTTACCCATGGGATAGCCTCTCTTCATATGATTATTTCTTCCTATGTAGTAGCCAATTTAAAGAGAGATTCTTTTGCATCATTGGTTATCAAACTATGGTTTGGGGACTATCTATGGAGTCCATTCTAGCAGACCACAGAAATGCCAAAAGAGGCATGAGGAAGTTGCAGGGGTGGAAGTCGGGAGGGAATGCGGTCCACATGCTGTATCCCCGGAGTGAACAAATTACAATTTTGGACAGGATCAGGAAGTTGTCTGCAATTCTCCACTGGTGATGATACACTTTGGAACTAATGACTAAGCATCACATGGAACTACACAGATGATAGACTTCAGGATCTTGGGAGGGAGCTGAAGAAGAGGAAAGTCCAAGTGATCTTCTTGAAGGTCCTGCTCAGGACAAATACTAATGAGGAGTGAGACGTGCACACTGATCCATGTACCCCGTTGACTGCCTCAGAAAATTCTAATAGATTGAGGCATGATTTCCCTTTACAAAAGCCATATTGACTTTTCCCCAACAAATCATGTTTATCTATATGTCTGATAACTCTGTTCTTTGATACAGTTTCTACCAATTTGCCAGGTACTGTAAAAATCATTACATTAACTACCTTCTGTAGGAGAGAGAGAGAGAGAGCCTGGAGCACTAGTCCTGGTGTATGATCTGAGGCCTTAACCATAGTCACCAAAGCCAGGCCTCATATTAAAGCAAATGCTTACAAGTTCACTGTCCAATACATGATCTTGGCAAAGATATTGCTAGTGTTGCTAAATCACAGGCACTCCTAAGAAGCAACAGATACTAGGTATGTTTTTTGTCTGAACACACTTCAAATTATTAGCCGAAGTACATCCTGACCTACCACCAGATAAAAGGATTTGACAGAAGTGATGAATAGGAATGTTTTGCCTGAGAAACCTGGAGCAAGATACAAGGAGAACTACAAGCAGATGTAATGAAACACGTAAGGTAGTACATAAGTTGTTTGTCCCAGTCTATAAATGTCAAGGTACCTTTCCTTAACCCTTTGTGTGGCTGAGGGGACAGCAGAAATTCCCACTGTTGACTGAGCCATTCCTTGCCACTGGCACTCGTGCCAGTGTACCTATGGCTCATATGGAATGCTAGGACTGTGCCTTGAGGGCTATAAACTTGGCTGAGTGCCTTTGTCACTGAACTGTGCCTGTGGTCTTTCTGAGTAGTACTATCAAGATCTGATGAACCAACTATCTGCTCAGAGCTCGGACAGCATAAGGAGAGAACACACATGCACACCAACTGACAACACCTTCCATCTAAGAGCAACATCAGCAGTGACAGCGGAACGCAGCAATGGCAGATTGACAGGGCAAAAAGACCCAAGACGAAACAGAGGGATTTAACCAAGAAGAAGGAGAGTAAGTATGACTCTTCTAAATATAAGGAATGTATGGGTCTGATTGTAAATAACACTGGACGCTTGCGTTTGAATGATCTGTAACCCTTGCCCCACCCGTTCTATGATTGCCTGATCAACACTCATAGAATGTTAGTTTGTAGCAATATTATTAAGTGTGTTATTGTAATATCACTGTATGCATGTGTAGAAGGGAATTGTATATTATATTGTAATAAGTCTGGTATTCTAATACAACACTGTATTAAGGCTTTATATATATATATGCAGGATTTCTTTATGTAATATGTTGCAACATTACATGTTTATTATGCCATGCCGCAATTAAGTACTCATAACATTGTAATATGTGCTAAGGAAATGTTACATTGTGTTATGAGTATTACAATTTTATGTTTTATGTTATATTTGATTTTGCGTCACATTAGGTTATATAGTTTGTATGATGTCTTGAATGATCTTAAGCAGCTTATTTCATATGTTACATTGTGTTGATTTTTTATTTAAAATCCAATTGTATTATAATTAGTATTTAATAAAGAGACATTTTGATTCTGAAGAAATTACTGAGTGTCAACCCTTTGAGCAGAGGGCTGTATCCGTGTCCTCCCAAGGGTAAACCGAGGCAGGCAGGTCTAGGGAGTTTTCCAATGATTTAAATGGAAAGCCTTGGTGAACCCTTGTAAATCTCCTAGGGCAGACCACTTTTGGTTACCTGCTTATAGAAGTTAGTCTTGGGATTAGTTTATTAGTATACCCAGGCCAGTATAGAGTCTCTTGGGTCCAAAGTTTTTAGGTAACAACGGGACCCCACTCAATATGCCCTTCCAACTTGCCTGTGAACCACTGATAACTACTCTCTGGGAACGGTTTTCCAATTAGTTATACACCCACCTTATAGTAGCTGCATCTAGGTTGTATTTCCTTAGTTTGCTTATGAGAAGGTCATGCGAGACAGTATCAAAAGTCTTATTAAAGTCAAGGTATACCACATCTACACATCTATCATCTGGTCCTGGTGACTTATTACTGTTTAATTCATCAATTTGTCCTGAAACCTCTTCCACTGACACATCAACGTGGGACACTACTTCAGATATGTCACCCAGAAAGGATAGCTCTGATTTTGGTATCTCCCCAACATCCTCTGCAGTGAAGACTGATGCAAAAAAAAAATTTTTATTTTCTCTGCAATGACCTTGTCTTCCTTGAGTGCTTCTTTAACACAATGGTCATGTAGTGGCCCTGCCTGTTTGGCAGGCTTCCTGATTCTGGTGTACTTAAAAAAATTCTTACAATCTTTAGTCTTTAGCAAGTTGCTTCTCAAATTCTTTCTTGGCCTGCCTTTTTATGCCTTTACACTTAACCTGCTGAAGTCCGTGCACCTTCTTATCCTCAGTAGGGTTTGTCTTCCAAAATTTAAAAGATGCTTTTTTGCCTTAAATGGCTTCCATTACTCTGCTGTTTAGCCATTGTGTTATTCTTTTGGTCCTCCTATTATCTCTTCTAATGTGGGGTATACATTAACCTGAGCTTCTATCATGGTGTTTTTAAATAGTCCCTGTGCTGCTTGCAGGCATTTAAACCTTGTGACAGCTCTTTTTAATTTCCACCTAACAAGCATCCTCATGTTTAACGTTCATTATGATGGTGGCAGGTTTTTTGGGTACTATCCCCCCATAAGGGATGTTAAATTTAATTACATTATGGTCACTGTTATTGAACAGTTCAGCTATAGTTACCTCTTGGCCCAGATCCTGTGCTCCACTTAAAACTAAATCAGGAATTGCCTCTCCCCATGTGGGTTCCAGTACTAGCTGCTCCAAGAAGCAGTCATTTATGGTACTTAGAAATTTTACCTCTGTATTATGCCCTGAGGTGACATTTACCCAGTCAATATGAGGATAGTTGAAATCACCCATTATTATTGTATGGCACTACGAATAAACAATAATAAAATAATAATAATAAATCATGCAAGTGGCAACTGGTGAGTTATAATAGTAGTTATAAAAGTAGCTCTTAAAACTGATCATGGTCTCTAAAATACAACAATTCTACACAACAACCTTTGTGGCAAATACGTATGACATATTTGAATTGTGTCAGCAAGATAGCTTTATGAGGTGCAAAGGCATATCAAATATGCAGTTGCACATGCAAAACACATAAAACTGTATTATCAATTATCTGTCTGTACCATACACATATGCACCTTTTGTGGACACAACTTAAGTACATATGTTTAAAACTTTGGCTCTTCTTATTAATATTCTCTTCACTTTAAAGTAAAACTAACAAAACAATAATGAAAGCAAAGCATCTTCTCAGTGGGGTTTACAATGCAGACTGAATTACTGTGCTAATGTATCAATGAAGCTATGGTAAATAAACTTTCATCTAACATGAGGGGAAATTGAAGACATCCATCAGCCTCAATTTTGTCAAAATATATATGGTTTTTAAAGTAGAATTGGAAGATATTTTTAAATCAGATAGTGACTTTGTGTTTATATATAATTGTCTACACAAAACATCTTTCACCAGGGCTTTTGTACTAAATTCTGCCAGCAACACCCCTAAGGGAGCAGTAGAGTCATGTGAATATTGAATCTGAAATGTAGGAGATTGCATATTAATGAGCAGTAGGTAATATTAAAATATCTATTGAGATATTGTTATCTCTTCTCTCATACCTTGATCCTGCAAGCTGCTGACCTACTCCAGTGATGTTAATAAGATTATTCACATGCTTAACAATTAGCATGCGGTAACACGCCTCCCTGGATCAGGGTGAGAGCTCAGTACTTGTAGGTTCAAGCTCTTCCACAACATCTTGAGGAAACCTAACTTATAGACCTTTGCAGTGTAATGACAGAAAGTTCAGACACATTCTGTATGTTTTTAAGTGTTTGTGTAAGGCTCTTAGTAAATTAAAATGCTGTTTAGAGCCACTTTTATTTTTAAGAATCCAGTTAACTTGACAGTGCTTTCTAACATTACTCCCCTCTCCCCCACACCCATTCTTATTTTAAATGCTTTAGGCTGTTTATCTGGGGTTGTATTGAGAGAGCATTTGTACTGATCTGGGGATATTTGCTTTGTTATCTTTTCTTATTTAAATTGTTGTGAGGAGTTTGTGCTCCTGAAAGTTTGGGCCTAACACACAGGCTCATGGCTCTGTCAAATCATTCAGATCACTCCTGACAAATAATCCATCTTCTGAACAGAGAATGTCAGTTGTGTTGAGGTGGACAGTCATTTCACAATGGGCACAAATGGAGACTTAGCTGAGTTCACCTAACTCATTTCCATTTGCAACCTTCATCAGGATTTAAACTCAAGTGGAAGGCTAATCCTTTTTACTACATTATACACCCTTGGACCATAATTTAAGACTAAATTCTGCCTCAGATATGCATGCAGCATTTTCATAACTTCATTGGGAGAAGTCCACATTCATTCAAAGACAGAAATTGGATCATGACATGTAATCATCAGTCATAGAATCTCTTCTACAGAGTATTTTCCTGTAGCTTATCCTACATAGAGTGTGATACTATAGTCTAAATTACTTTGAATGACTGATTATAATTGTTCTATGGACCTGTTTTTATCGAAATCCTACTCAACGCTTTATAAAATGCTGATATTATACAGATGGCAATCTACTTGCAGAATAACCAAAAGCAATAAGGAAAGTAACATGAGTTTATAATTAACCAATGTCTAGTGACATGGAAACATCAAACAGTTTAGCATTTGGGTTCATTTTAGACAAGTATCCAAAATGATGATTTTTTATTTGAACTATCCAAATCTTTTGGCTCTGCAAAATTGGGCTGCAAATATCACAAGAGTAGAGATTTTCTCACAAGGTTTCCAGGACTTCCTCCTTCTGATCAGGCCAGAAATATGAGGACAGCATTTATGTATTTAATTTATGTACTCGTTGATTTTTAAACATTTACAAATCCAAAGATAGTAGTTACAGAACCTTAGAATTAACTTGCCCAACAAATGAAATAGATAAAGGACACAAAAAGAATTACAGAAATATTTGAGATCACAAAGTGATACTATAAATAGAAAACACTGCAAACACTACAAAGGAATTACACACACACACACTCTGTCAAGTCAATCATCATTTACTCAAATAGCACCAGAACATAAAACATTAACAATGTTAACTTCCTTACAGATTTTGGCTGACAGTCTTCCCTACTGGGGGACCCAAAAATTGAAAGCTCCTCTCTTTCACTTAATGTCTGTGCCTTAAAAAGGAATTACTAAATATAAACCTCGGTACAAATATGCTTAAAATTATATGATAACTTAGTAACTGAAGGACACTGTCATCCAACACATCCATGGACCCCAATGGTGCAAGATCAGGCACATAAAGAGGTTAAAGACAAAGATCCCAAAGTCCTTTGTAAGCTTTAATTAAATGATCTTCACCATAAGTATTAGTGTACTCATTTTACAGATGGCTACATTGTGACACAGGAAGTGTGCAACTCACCCAAGGTCACACAACAAATGTCAAAACGTGCCTGTGCAAATTCTAATAATTGCATTTGCAGGCATTAATGCACCAAAAGTGTATGTACATGTGTGTGCAAACAGAAGTAGATAACAGGGTCTGAAAATCAGGCTTAGAATTTGCATTTTCAGTGATCTAATACTAATGTTTCACATTAATATGCAGCAGGTATCACCCAGGCAGCAAGAGTTAAGAATAACATAGAGGCCACATAAAGTAATGTCTTTCTGAACAGGGATCTCTCTGGCAAATCAAGAAACAGCATTAATGTGTTCCAAAATGATTCTCTTTGACCAAAAGAGTGGTAGCCACAGCCTCCAAAAGGGGTATATAGGCCACAGGGAAATAGCCAGGGAAGCCTTAGTCTTAGCAAAGACAGAGAGGATTCTCATCATGCACCAGGAAAACTTTTGATCAAGAATAACTTTCTTAATCCATCTTCTCTAACCGAATTACCTTTTTCTCCTGAAGGACCAACTCTCCCCGGCCGCCCTGGAACACCTTTCTCCCCCTTTTCTCCAGCCTCTCCTATTAATATAAAAGGAAGGAAGAAGAAAGAATAAAACATATTGAACCATCGCTTTCTGTAGGCATCTCAGTCTGAATTGCCATCAGTAATAAATGGTTGGAAGAACTTCATTTTGTTTTGCCATTGGAAAAAAGTCACATGTACATTAAGGAAAAAGCAGAAGGATTTTGACTTTGTTTGATAGCCTTCATTTGTTGCATGAAGAACACAGCATAGCCTATTAATCAGTCACATGGATACCTACATTAAGGGCAAAGGATGCATAACTGACCCTTAAGGCTATGTCTACACTACTTCATTTACAGCAGCACAGTTGCACCAATGCAGCTGCATTGTAGCGCTTCTGGTGAAGACACTCTAAGCTGAGAGAAAAGAGTTTTCCCATCGTCTTAATAACTTCTACCTCCGCAAGAAGTGGTTGCTATGTCTACACTAGCACTTAGGTCAGTATACCTTACTTCGCTCTAGGGTGTGGATTATTCACATCCTTAAGCAACATAAGTTATCCTGAAGTAATTTGTAGTGCAAACAGAGCCTAAACAAAAGGCCTGATTCTGCAGCCTTTATTCATCTGACACCAATAAGACTATTCACATGTGTAGACACTGCAGGATTAGTCCACCCAGCAGTACATCAACACCATCAAACTTATATCATCCAGGCTGCACAACTGTATTACATCCCAATTCAGCAAAGCACTTAAAGACATGCTGAAATCCATCTCTCTTCAGCAAAGCATGTAAGCACGTGCTTAACTTGACACACATGTTCAAGTCTCATTAAGCATGCTTAAATGCTCTGCTGAGTAGTGATAGATTGCTGAATGGGGCCTATATGAGGAAATGCCTTCATCTTCATCCCCCATAATTTGCTGTATCTCTTAATTTCTTTAGTTTGAACCCCTAAGTACTATATTCATGTTCAAATAGCTCAAGGCATAAAATATATCCTTTTCATATTTAAATAGCAGCCTCCATAAATGTAAACGGTCTTGTTTTCTTTAACTGGGTATTTGTGGATGAGCGGTTTATTCTGTACATCTGCTATTATATTTTGTTACTTATAATACAATTCAAATATCTGTACTAATTAAACAAATAAGAATCTTGATGAGCAATTAACAAAGTCCCTGCTAAGAAAACAAAAGCTTCTGTGAAAGAGAAGAACACTAGGAACATAAAAGAAAACAATGTCAATGTCTACAATGAGGGAATCAGTGCATTGACATCTTGAAATTTAAAGGGAAAGCTGGTGCCACCATACTCTGTGGAACCAGGAATGTGAATATCGATAAGTTTTCCAATAATTCTGTATCTTGTATGTAAAGCAGGGTAGCCAACATGAAGCTTATGGTCCACATGTAGCCATGTGGAGTTCGCTAACACAAACCACAGCCACCATAAGGGAGGGAAGTGCACAGAAAAGAAAGGTTGCTTAGAACAAAATGGAGTCTCAAATATTTGAAATCAGCAGTCTCCCTGGGCCTCTGCTCCTTATTCTAGTGCTGCAGTCAAAATTCCCAGGCTGCATGTGCCTCATGAGGAGAGCAGGTCCAACTAACGTCTTCAAGGCTTCTGTGGTCAAAGCCCAGGATCTCCGTGAGAAAATACTTCTGACAATTCACAGTAAATGGTATCATTAGTATGACTTTTATTAGTCTTTCGCACATTAAAGAATTTCTGTTTTTTTATCATTGAGTGGCCCACAGGCTCCATATTACGATCTTTTCTCTCTGTGAGCTGATTGTAGGCTCTTTACTTGCCAAACATAAATCTTGATAGCGTTTTCCTTCTAGCCTTTTTCCTTGGAGACTCAGAGCAAAATATTACAGCTTATTACTTCATGAATCCCTCCAGAGTGAAAGCCACGCATCAGGAGTCACTAATGTAGATCACTCCTGCTTCAGGACATTGGGCTTGCCTGCCTTTTTTTCCTAGCTTGATGCTGCAATAGACTGACACTGTATGCCTGACTGGGGGGTTAGAAGGAAATTTTCCCTGAAGTATGTTATCCCACCTTACTGCAGGGTTTCTTGCACCTTCTTCTGAAATATCTGGTTACTAGCCACTGTTGGTGACGGGACACTGGATTAGATCATGGATCTGATTCAATATGGTAGTTCCTATGTTCCTCTCTTTATGATCTAAAATGTAACGCTCATGAAAGTTGCAGAACAGATAGTCCTGTAGGTAGAAATCCTCCCTCAATTAATCCACAGAATAGGTACAGTGAGGCATCAGCAGGTTTCCTTGCAGTGGTCTTGACCTGGAGGGACCATTTCTAGGGGTGAAAGAATACATCAGTGTGTATGCCCATTCAGTCCTTGGGTGTCTGTTCAGACTGCTTGTGCCAGCCAGCACCTAAGACTGTTGTGGGTTTTGTGATGCAGACTAAGACCACCAAAAGGAGGAAGGCTTGTCTTACTTGTTAAGACACTAAAATAGGACTTAGAATATCTGAGTTCAGTTCCAGCCTCTGTTTGTTTGACCATCTGTAAGAGGGTGACAATAATATTGCCTTTTTCCCCACTTGCCTTGTCTCTTTTCTTTGCCTCGTAAGCTCTTTGGGGCAGGGGCAGTCTCTCATTATATGTTTGTACAGTACCTAGCACAATGAGATGCAGATTTTAGTTGGGGTCTTTAGGCTCTACCATAATACAAATAATAATAATAATAGTAATAATAAACACATAGGCTATTGAGAACCATTTAGCTGATGATAACTTTCTGTCATTATTAGCATGCCTTATATGAGAGCAGATCTATTAACTGGGTGAATAAACAGGAAATAGATTATAATTATTTTTATGTATTTCATGTCAACTATTTTTAACATATCATTGAGACTATTAAAACAGTCTCTGTTCTGAAGAGCTAATAGTCTCAAAGATAGAAGACAGGATAAATTGGCAAATCCAAAACTAAGGATAACTCAGAAGGATTTTTGCGGTTTTTGTATTATTTCTTCTCTATAATAATAGTAATAATAATAAATTCACTTCTTATGGGCCTGGCAGAAGAAGTGGTGTTTTTGGAGAGATTTGATTGAACAACGTAGTTTGTCTTAATCCTCCATTCCTTCTCTCATGTACTGTCATGCTTTTCTAATTATTAATCTTATACTTCTAAATTTCTAAATCATGCATCACTGTGCCACGTGGACTCCCAGAACCACAGTATCCTTCCTCTTCCCAGCCCTATCGAGGTCCCAGGATAAGTGATCCAGTCTATTTCATTAGATTTATATTTTTAAAAAAACCCTAAAATGTAAGCACATGAATAAGTAAATCTGTGTGCGACTTTTTTATTTTTAATTTCCTATTTCCTTCTTTTTTATTTTTCAAGTCTTATTTCCATTCCAGTTTTCTTTCTTTCTCTATTTTCTTCTTCTACGACTTCCCATTTTCTCTCCCTTTGGGTCCTCTCTTTCCTTCTTCTTTTGTATGTTTCTTTTTACACACACACACACACACACATGCACACTCCCTCTCTCTCTCTTCTCTGTGCCTCTCCCTCTCTCTCATCACCTTCCCTTTCATCATCTCACTAGGCCCATTTGGCATGCTATGCTATCTCTGTCCATTCCTAAGTCTCCCTTGTTATCTTTATTTCTACCCCCTCCTAGAAATCTCTTTCCCTTCCCAGAATATCCCAATTCCCCAGGTCCCCAACATCTCTTTCATCTGTTCTCCATAAACCTCTCTTCTTCCCCATTCTCCCCAACACCTACGACAGACAAGTTCCAGGGACAAGCCCCCAGAAAGGAACAGGGATAGAAGAACTTCTGGGACGTCCTTCTAAGGCTGTCAGAGCCCAGCTGGCTGTGTTGAGTTCCATTGTGAGATGCTTTGCTCCACTGTGGCTACAGATATCAATGGCAGCTCAGGAGAGGAGAAGCTATGACAACTCTAAGTGTTGCTTGTGAGCAGCATTCAACTCTGCACAGGAGCTGAGTTTTGGGCATATGGCCATACATATATTCAATTTAGAGGAAACCTTGGTCATTCCGGACATGGGCTGGATTTGAACCAACAGATGAAAAGCTCTACATATTACCAATCCTCTGAGACAGCCAGTCCCCCGGCAGTTAGTTTAGGCTTTTTAGAGATTTTACATTAAGCTTAGCAAGCCATTTTGTGCTTCACTGAAATTATACATCAATCTCCTTTGCCATGTCACTGACTATTTCTAATTAGGTGGAGTGAAACCACTAATGCATTCTCGTTTTCAAGCTTCCTTGTTGTTTTATGGCTCTATTCCTGATTGCCTTATTAAAAAAAAGAAGCCAGAATTATTGCTGGGAAAGTTCTACATGGTAATAATTGCAAATTTTAGCATTTCAAAGTGCTTTATAAGGATTAACTAATTAATCCTCCCAAACTCCTGTGAGGTGGGGTATGTTTATATAGTATATAGTATTATCCTGATTATAAAAATAGGGAAATGAAGGGAAAAAGACTAAGGAACTTGCCCAAGATCAGAGAAAGTCAACATCAGAGCCACGATTAAAGTTCCTAGTTCCCAATGCTGTGTTCGGACCTCTTGACAATTCTTCTCTATCTCTAGGTAATGCAATGATAAATTTGATAATGCTGTTATTTGTGTGATATCCATACTAAAGACGGCAGATGAATGGAAAAAATTAAGGCTCAGTCAAATCATGGATTATCTGAATGCATCAGACTAATGCTGCTCTACATTTCACCTTTTCGCCCCCATCTTGGATGTCAACATTGTTAAGACTTCAATGGCCAGCCTATGAAAAGAAAATTCTACCTTTTTTCTCAGGGCAGCAAACTGAAAGCTCTGAAAGTAAAGATTTTCTCAGCTGTACAGTAAAAATAAAGATTTTCATTACTGAACTTAATGCTGGTGGCATCCACCGTAAATGAGTGGCAACATTTGTGACAACAGTGGGCACAACCACAAGAAAAACTGTAAGGTTTAATATGTAGACAAACTATATAGTTTTTAGACTATACAAGTTTGTCAGCTGATGATATGTTAATTGTTCCTGGTCCTTAGCTCACAGCATGTCTTGCCATGTGCACTTATTGGTAATGGCACAGGTATAACATCCTTATTATATACATCTCAGCAAAATCCTGGCCATATTGAAATCAATGAGAGTTTTGCTATTGACTTCAACCAGGCCAAGATTTCGCACACTCCCCTAATTTAGATCATAATGTATAGCCTTGCCAATGCATTCTATTACTTCAGAACAACAATTAGTGTAGAAGTGCTGTGCTATTTACAGTATTGATGCTAAGGTATTCCTTTACATGAAGAGACCAATATTCTGTCATACCGTCTGTATCAGGCAATACTCTTGGCCAAAATATAGAGCAAATAATGAGCAGCTTTATTTTCATAATTATACATTGCCAAATTGAGAGGCATTGAGCATTTAAGTCAACGGAAGTTGAAGGTGTTCAGCATTCTCAGAGTCTGCCACAAAAAAAGGCGTACTTAAGTTTAGCAAATATAGAGTTAATGGTTACTTCCAAGTAGTCCCTCTCAAAGGGGCAAGAAAGGCATATAAAATGTTCTCTAGACAGTCATAACATAGAGCCTGATTCTGCAACTTTTATGTACGTTGAGTACTGTTCATGAATAGAAACCCATTGAAGTCATCAGGAAAACCCATATGAGTAAGCAAAGGCTCTTCCTTATGAGTGGACTTTGCAGAATCAGGCCTGCAATTTGTAACCATGTTGTTTTAATGGACACAAAATCATGTTACAAACTGTGTTTCGCCATGTTTGGAAAATGATTATAAATCATACTATGGAAAGAGCAATTATAAGACACCTTGTAGAGATGTTAGTCCGTGCTAGAAATTGCATATGACTTGTCACTGGTGCAATAAACCTGTAAGAAAAAGGATTACTATGTGGGCAGAGAGAGGGACTCAAACATTACCTTTGAGGCCTGGAACAAGAATCTGAACAGAGCAGGACTCTTCTGCAATATGTTGAGGATATCCAGATCTTAACAGTGACAGGAAGGCAAGGCTAATTAGAGTCACCAGAAAAACCAGATCTCTCTTCATAATGAGTGCTTGCAGGTCACTGACTCCTAAACAAAAGAATGAATAAACAGTCATAGGAATTCCAAAGACTTCTAATAGTTCCTGAGAGCATGCAGTGTGGTACCATGAATGGAGCGCATTTGTGCATACTATAGCCTAAATAGCATGAAAAGAATATGCACAGATTGTATACATTGTATAGTGCAATAGGGTTTTATGGACATTCAGCAATTCCTTTTAAGACTACACTGGTTGAGGTAAAATTCAGAAAGCAAATTAGGTAAAAAAGGGTGGGATTCTGAGTAAAATTCCCATCTGTTAACAAAAAAAAATAAGACCACTGATTGGTAAGACTTATTTCCTGTTTTCCATATCTGTCAACGGAAAAGATGCCCCGTAAAGGTGGGGTTACCATCAATGTCGAATGAGGAAACGTATCAGAGATTTACATGGAAAGATACAAATGTCTAAGCTGACATCCCAGGATAGGAGAATGCATACTGCACTAAGGAATCAAGTAAGCAGAGGATGAGAACTAACCAAATAGCCTTGAATTTTACCTTTCACAGCTCTGATAGCTGTCACTGGTATCTCTATAATATTTGATACAAGAGCCCTTATCTAGGTCATCCTCGAAATAAATCTTCAATTGCATCATGCTGTGAAAATACACCAAAGTCTTTAATAAATCAGAAGGTCTTCTACATCTGAGCAAGTTGAATAACAACTTTGAAAAGAGACTGAGGGCTAGTCTACACTAGAAGTGCTACAGTGGCACAGCTGCATTAATGCTGTAGCGCGTCTGGTGAAGATCCTCTATGCCAACAGGAGAGAGCTCCTCCATCAGCATAATAAAACCACCTCCATGAGAAGCTCTCCCACTGACATAGCGCTGTCTACACTGGCAGTTAGGTCAGTGTAACTTATGTCACCCAGAGGAAAGGCTTACTCATACCCCTGAGCGACATAAGTTATACTGACATAAGGCATAGTGTGTACAAGCCCTTAGCTTATTGAAATCACAGCCTCTTACAAATCTGTCAGTGAAACTGGCTTCATACTGTTATGCTATAGAGAGACCTCTTGGGAAAAGAAATTGCCCAGATATATAGTTTGATTAAATAAATCACCAAAAGCTGATCTACAAAAGCAAAAATGGTCTTTTAGGAAAGAAAAGAATTATCACAGTCCTTCTGATTTCTTCCTTTCACTAGCACTCTGTAGTAGCAGGGGTGGGGAGAAAATGAAAAACAGATCAAAGCTTCAAGTTATGGAGATGATGTCTGTCACCATTGTATGTTCTTCTGTGTAGCAACTGCACAGCTGTGTGCAGGGTTATAGCTAGACTGAACTAATTGATATCAGTTATCCTGGGGGTAGCTCAAGGATCAGTAATGGGACATGAAGTCTTTCACCACATGCCATCAATTTAAATCTAGCCTAGTGTGGTCGTAATTGAAAGTCCCTGACATTTGATTGCTGTATTCAGTAGCCAGTGTGAAATAAGCAGGTGGCCTCAATCCAGTTAGAGATGCATTCCACATTACAAACCCCACCATCAGAATTGGCATATTTGCTGGGAACCTCGGCAGCAAGGCTAAATATTGAATGAGCATAAAGTCTGAATTCCCTCACAATGTTAACGGCTAAGATGTCATTCTGGGTACGCTTCCACACAGAGGAATAACGGCACAAAAGGGTCCCCATATTCTCCTGCAGGGGTTACCATATGCTGGGAGAGGTGAGCAGTCAGGGAGCACTCAAGGAAGACGAGGCCATTGAAGAGAAGCTAAATGAATTCATTGCATCAATCTTCACTGCAGAGGATGTGAGGGAGATTCCACACCAGACCATTTGTTTTACATGACAAATTTGAGGAACTGCCCCAGATTGAGATTTCAACAGAGGAGATTTTGGAACTAATTGATAAATTAAACAGTAATAAGTCACCAGAACCAGAAGGTGTCCACCCACAAGTTCTGAAGGAACTCAAATGTGAAATTGCAGAACTGTGATATATAACCTATTGCTTAAATCAGCCTCTGTACCAGATGACTGTTGGACAGCTAATGTAATATCGATTTTTAAAAAAGGCTCCAGAGGTGATCTTGACAATTACAGGCTGGTAAGCCTAATTTCAGCACCAGGGAAATTGGTTGAAACTATAGTAAAGAACAGCATTATCAGACACATAGATAAACACAGGACGTTGGGGAAGAGTCAACACAGCTTTTTTAAAGGGTAATCATGCCACACCACTCTATTAGAATTCTTTGAGGGGTGAACATGTGGACAAGGGTGATCCAGTAAATATCGTGTCCTTAGACTTTCAGAAAGCCATTGACAAGGTCCCTTACCAAAGGCTCTTAAGCAAAGTAAGCGGTCATGGGATAAAAGGGAAGTTCCTCTCCTGTAACGGTAACTGGTTAAAAGATAGGAAGCAAAGGGTAGGAATAAATGATCAGTTTTCAGAATGGAGAGAGATAAATAGCTGGGTCTCCCAAGGACTGTTCAATATATTCATCCATGATCTGGAAAAAGACGTAAACAGTGAGGTGGCAAAATTTGCAGATGATACAAAATTATTCAAGATAGTTAAGCCCAAAGCTGACTGTGAAGTTATAAAGGGATCTCTCAAAACTGGGTGACTAGGAAACAAAATGGCAGATGGCATTCAATGTCGATGTGCAAAGCAATGCACATTGGAAAACATAATTTCAGCTATACATACAAAATAATGTAGTCCAAATTAGCTGTCCCCACTCAAGAAAGAGATCTTGGAGTCATCACAGATAGCTTTTTTTGACGGCTGCTGCTCACTGAACAAGTGTTTTCAGAAAACTAACAGAATGTTAGGAATCATTAGGAAAGGGACAGATAATAAGGGAGAAAACATCATAATGCCACTTTGTAAATCCATGGTGTACCCACGCCTCGATAACTGCATGTGGTTCTACTTGCTCTATCTCAAAAATATATATTAAAATTGGAAAAAATAGAGAGAAGGGCAACAAAAACTATTATGGGTATGAAACAACTTCCATATGAGGAGAAATTAAAAAAAGACTGGAGCAGTTCCACTTAGAAAAAGAGCTGACTAAGGAGGGATATAATAGAGGTCTATAAAATCATGAATGTTGTAGATAAAATAAGTGTTATTTACCCCTTCACAGAACAAATAACCAGGGGGTCACCCAATGAAATTAATAGACAACAGGTTTAAAACAAACATAAGGAAATACTTTTTCACACAACACAGCTAACTTGTGGAACTCATTGCCAGGGGATGTTGTGAAGGCCAAAAGTATAACTGTGGCCAAAAAAGAATTAGATAACTTCCTGGAGGATAAGTCTATCAATTGCTATTAGACAAGATGGTAAGGTACACAACCCTATGCTCTGGGTGTCGCTAAACCTCTGACTCCAGGTGGGACTGGATGATAGGGGATGGATCACTCAATAATTGCCCTGTTCGATTCATTCCCTCTGAAGTATCTGGTACCAGTCACTGTCAAAAAACAGTACATTGGGCTAGATGGACCATTGGTCTGACCAAATTTGGACATTTATATGTTCTATAGCCACCTTTTGCATATTTGAAGACTGTTATGTCCCTTCTCAGCCTTCTCTTCCCTAGATTAAACATGCTCAGTTCTTTCAACCTTTCCTCATTAGTCATGTTTCCTAAACCTCTTATTTTTAATCACTTAAAAAAATAATTCCATTCCATTCCCTTCCTGCTACCACCTTCCCCACCCCTCACCCCCAAAAAAGAAAACAGTAGTTAGGAAAACTTTACATAAGTGAAAGATTTAAACATGGTGTTGTGGAATAATGTGATTGGCTGGAGCATAATGGGAATAGAAAAGTTAGAAAGAAACCAAGCAATACAATCAGGAAAGCAAACACAACAATTTTAGAGGAGCTTTTATGACCCATGAAACTTTAGAGAAACTGCCTCAGCCACTGAGAACATTTTTATTAAGTCAAGTTTCTAAATAACAGATCATTGAGAGAGCATTAGAAAACCATAGAGGCAGAGACCTTCAATAGCAGAGATGCCTACAAAAACATTGTCGAATTGGCCAGAAGCCATATTAAGGCACTTTGTACGCCACATCTTTAGTGACTGGAGTCAACATCTGAACCAACAGATACAATAAGATAGCTAAAAGGTTGTCTGTTCCTGTATATTCTTGAAGTCAAGTGATATCAGAATCTAAGTTTCATTCTATCCTCCATGACTGTGAGGAAAGGCTTGGAAATGTGACCTAAATATAACTGAGGCAGTGATGTCTTCCTGACTCTGCAGATAGCCTAAAATAATTTAAGAGGTGTAAACTGCCCTCACCCATCTTAAATGGGTTGTTTGTGCTGAAACCTGAGGTTATTTGGGTAACTCCACTATCAACACCCCAGAAAGGGAATCCAGAGCAAAGGGCGAGTGTTGATGTCATTTCATCATGGTTCTACTTGGGTGGTGTCAAATGGAGCTCCCACTCACAGACTCCTCACCTCAATGAGTGGGAGCTGAGTTTTCTTGCCTCTGGAATGGGTGACACCCATCTACAGAAAGGGAGTTATGGTTCAGGATGAGGGGAGGAGGCCCCAACCAACCTAAATAAAAATGGTCATGGGCCCCTGAACCACCACATTAGACAGTTCATGTGTAAATGGCCCCTGCAACTACCACCCCAAAGAGGGATGAAGCCATAGCATGGGGACAGTGCCACAGTATAAGGGCTGGTCCTTGGGGGCCTCCATGTAAGGATGGGCCTGTGGCCCCAAATTGCCTTAAATTAGCCTTGGAACTGACACCAATAAGTCTACCCAACTTCAGCCATAGAATTAAGAGTCTTAAAATAAAATCTGTGCTGACTGGAGTCCACTGCCTGAACTAACGGACACAATAAGGTAGCTAAAAGATTGTCTGTTCCTGTATATTCTTGAATTTAGGGTTTGCATAATCCTACAGAAATTCCTATTATAATGAATGTGCTCTGCCTTGCAACACCTGAAAAAAATTTGCAGAACTGTGAACAAATTTGCCATCTTAGTCATAGCTACTGGCTCATAGATCCAGTTCTCCAAAGCATGCTCAAGCATTCTGATTTTGAAACAATGTTCAAATATAGATCTGGATTTAAAATTTCCCAAGATTTGGAGGCATTTCAGATATAAGGATCTGGGTTGATGCACTCCACAGAGATAGGGGCCAAATACAAAGTTTAGATTCAGCTCCAAAGTTTGATGTGTTCAGATCCAGTGTTTTGATTCTCACCTGTCTCTTATAGTGATTATTTTTAAAAGGGGAAAACAAGCAACTAGTGTTAGAGTATTGAAAAAGATTAACTAATAAAATTGTTTAAATGATGGTGGATGGAGCATTTTCATACATTGTTATGCTTGAAAGTTAAACGCTAAGGGTTGACTTAAAGGTTAGTGTGATGGGTTGTGAAGACAAAACTAGAGACATGAAAAAATATATCTAAATGTCAATGCTACAGATTTCTATAAATGGGGAACATAACTGTTGGTGACATTAACCAACTGTATATTCCATTAACAAACTGTAAACTCTACAATGCAAGAATTGGGGGAAAAGGTTGTGTCAGAAATAGAACACTTTGGACTCTGCTGCTGAAGAAGCATAAGGTTTGTTCCAGAAGGCAAAAGAGTAAATCTAAGCTGATGTGAAGTTTGGGTAGGCTAAACACCTAACTGATAGGAAATCATGGATTACTCCATTGAGATACATTTAACTCTGCCTCAACAAAGCTATTCCATCAACACAGGGTTCAGCAGGATATTAGTTCTGGGTGGATACATGGCTCCCCTTGCATTACATGGAGAAGTTGACTAGTTTCTCAGGGAAAATAATGATTTAAAAACAATAGGCAAATTTATTCCTGGTGTACTTCAACTGAAGTCAATGGAACTACATTAGGAAAAATGTATTCTACTGCGTGCTGATGGTGTAAAGATTTTATGTGATATAAAGAAACAAGTATTATTTTATTTCATTCCTCATTACTTGTTGGTTACCAATTGCTATACATGTTGCATAATATTTCCCACAGAGTATTGTAACCATGGTCTCAGTCAGAAAACAAGATCCCTAGTACTTGTGCACATGCAGCAAGATTTTGAGAAGTGGTCTGTGATTTTGGGTGCCCATCTTGAGACACACTGGATCTAATTTTCAATGATGCTGAGTGCTCAAACTTCCCATGGGGTTCAATAATATGTACTCAACACTTCTGAAAATCAGGTCCCCTCATTGTCTCAGTTACGCCAAGACCCTGTAAAAATGATTACATGTGACCGCAATAGTTCAGCCCCATGCATTAATTTGTAGGAACCAAAATAGTGAGGGATCCCCACATCAGTGAATGCTTTTGAAAATATTGGCTATAATTGGCATAAAGTATGTTTCTTTACTTGTAGCAAGATCAGGATAGAGCTATGTGAAATTTGACACTTAACTGGAAGGGATCTGCAATGTTACCAACCCTAAGTATTCAAAAAATCATGAGTCAACCTGCAAAGAATCCTGATAAAAAAAACTCATGATTATTTTGGTTTGTCATTGATTTCTGAGCCTTTAAGGTGCATGCAGGTCACATTTGCAAGCTTCTTTACAGCCCCAAGAACTATAAATTTATACTTAAAAAAATATATGAAAGCTAAGATTCTCCAGGAGCTGGGACTTTACAAAAACTATCAAATATTCCAATTCTCACAATAAAATCACAAGAGTTGGCAATGCTTCCATATAACAGTAATGGCTTAAACTCCATTGCAAATAAGGATATTAATAAACTAAGCCCTTCTCCTCTCAAATCCTCCCCAAATGGCTGCACAGAGAAACATGACCCACAGCTGCCAGCAGCTTCCTCTTTTTGACATTTAGAGACATCTAGCTCAAAGTTACTGGGCTCAAGTGCAGTAATATGACATGGGAAGAGAGGTGATCCAGCAGGTAATCCACTCCTAAATGATTTAAGGCTTTACAGGTTAAAGCCAACACCCTCAGCTCTGCCCAGAAACTCACAGCCAATGCAGCTCACATGGGAGGATGCCCCTTTCTAATATCTGCACTGGTTCTCCTTTCAGCAGACCGTTTCTGCCATGCACCTACCAATTTCTTGTATACGTTTTATGAGATCCATCTCCTCTGTGGGTTGGCCTAGAAGGTTACTTGCAGTGATCCCATTAATGACAGAGTGTCAAGCACCACAGAGAATGATGCTGTAGCCAGCTGGTCAGGGCACCCACCTGGGAAGTAGAAGACCTTGGGTCCAGTCCCCCTACTTCAATCCCTCTTTCGTTATTTATCCACAGTGAAATAGTTTCAATGGGAGAGAATGAGGGAGTCCCCACCTCAGAATACACCATAAGCCAATGGTTAGAGCATTCTTAAGAGACCCTTGTTCAAATCTTCTCTCTTCTGACAAAAAGGGGGAAAGTGAAGCTGGATCCCAGATGAGTATGCTAACTGCTAGGCTAAGAGTTACAGAGGTGGTCATCACCACCTCTTTCTCCTCCTGGTTTGTGTGGAGAGCCACAAGAAACATTTTAGGTGCCTAAGCCGCCTGGAGTCAGTAGGCACATTCCTGTCCGTATAATGGTAAGCAGAGCTAGGCATCTCCCTGCAGTCTGGACTTAGGCACCTACCTCAGAGAGGGGCAGAGGTTAGTGCACCCTCCCCCCACAACATTTCCCAGTGGCTAACTTAGGCAGTTTCCCCATCTAGCTCGCTGGCTTTTGGGGATGGCTTTCGAAGGCACCTCTCTCCCACCAGGTGTTATATAGGAAGCCACAATATCTTTTTGGCTGGTATCTGTTTCAGTTCTAATAAAAAATAGCTGAATTTCAAAGCTATAAAATTAAAATGCCATACCTTAAGAATATAAATTTACATATCTTGATCAAAGTTTTACAGGTATTTGTAATAAGTGAAGTCATAGAAGGATTGGGAATTTCATGTCATTTTTATGAATAATGATCTTTTCTTTAAATCAACAGTTGGTTCACATCCTCCAATCTCTTTGCTGTTTTAAATGACCACGCTTGTAAATATGAAATGTCTAACACCAAAATACTCAAAAAGCAACTGCTGAAAATGGAAAAATTGCTATTATGTTTCAGCTACATTTTCAGAGTCTTTCAACAAACAACTAATAATTTGTAATCTTTTAATCTCAGGGGTTTCTTTTATTTCTTTGTCTGAAATGAAAAATAAAAGTTGTGCATTTCACTTATTTAATTAGACATTCAATTTTATAAGAAACGTTTCCCCTCCCAAACCTCACAGCCAATAACCACATCCATAAACTGCATACATATAAACATTTTATTAGTTTCCCTTTATCCAATATACCACTAATCCCAGTCCTAATTATCCTTGATTCAATCTCCACTGAGTTACCCCTTTACTAGCCACTGATGTATTCTGTCATTCTTGAACCCTCTAGTCTACTTCAGTCTGATACCACTGCACCATATTTTCTATGCTTTGCTTTGGAGCTATATTATAAACTCATCTTTCATAATATAGAAGGCAGCCTGGTGCCCCAGAACAGATTTAGAGAGACCGAGAAATGTGTTTAGCATTGCTAGTGTTCAAAGGGGATATAGATTATTTGTTATAGAGAATCACAGCCAGTTCTCTCTTGCCACTCTGTCAATTAATAAATCATGTGTATTCCAACCAGACAAACATACTATGCTGAAATTACTAGGACCAGAACCAGTGAAAAGTTAATACATTTCAAACAATTTCTATTATTTAACAAACAAACAAACAAACATTTTTAAATCTTGTTTTAATTCACTTTCTCCTGCTCAGAAGTGTCTGATACTCTTACAGATCCTAGGTTAACCAGGGATTTTGTCAGCTAAAATCACGCTGGCTCTTGCAAGTAGTAAGGTCCATATTATCTCTCAGAATACAGTACATCAGGCTTTGCTTCTTATCCTTCACCTAACTTTCACCTGTTTTCACTCACACTTTGAATGTTGCCATTCACATGACTGGTCCCTATCATATATCCAGACTTTTTCCTCCTTAAATGCTTCTAAACAGTAAAACTGCAAAAGTCTCTCCTACCTTATGATTGCTGAGAAAATGGGGACTGCAGAACACTTTCTGCCTGCAGGGAAACTGCACAGATGACCCTCATGCTGCTGTTTACAGAAATCTGACAGTTTTTAATTTGAAAAGATGTTGTCTTTTGTTTTTCGACAGTTCAACAAATCAGGCAGAACAGTTGCAAGTGTTATCTGTAAACAACTTCCTGTTTGAAATAGATCAGCTGTCCTGCTGGACAATAATTAGGAGAGAAGTGTGGGAAAACTGAAGAGGTCTATGATGTAAGCTTCTTATTTCGGGAATGTACTTTTTTGGGAATGCACTCACTGTCCCCTCCCCCTCACTCGCAGAGAACCCCTTTTTAACCATTTACATCCAACTAGCCATACGCACAGTCCCACCAGAGCACAACTTTTCCTGCACTGTTTTAATTTCAGCAGTTGATATTCAAAAGATGGTGAGTAAAAGGTCCTACTCAAATTCCAATGTATGTGGTTAACACCTTCTTTGCCTACCCCAATTTCCCCTGTTTTTGCAACTGACTAAAGTATTCTTCACTTGTGGAATATTCTTCACTTGTTTAAAAAGCAGATGCTCCACACACTGCACAATAATGTAAATACTCAGTTCTCCACATGGCTGGTCCCTTCAAAGCTGTTCAGTTCTCCTTATCCATATGGAACTACCCCTTGGCAAAGGAAGTTCCATGCCCGTAGGAAGAGAAGAGACATTCAGAAATCCTATCGTATAGCTTCCAAGTTGGTGTATGTTGCTGCTGTTCACTCTGAAACAGTTGTCACACTTTAACCCTTTGCTATACAATGGCACTTCAGTGCGGAGTGAAGTAATTCATGCATTCTTTAAGCATTGGATTTTTTCCCCCTCTATGGTCCTAAAGGGGCAGCCAAAGAGCTATCTTGCAGAGGGGAAACCTCAGGTGTTCTAAAATCATTGTAGCTGGCTCTACTACCCTCTGCACATGGGGCACATCAGGGACAGACAAGGCTCAACGAGAGTCTATGGCATTCTGACTCATCTTGGCCCTGGTTGGACTGATGATCAAGGGGGGCATAAAATGTGGATTACAGACACCTTTGCCTCCCTTCCCATGACCCCTGTGTAAGTAATGTCAAACTCACACTTAGCACAGCTCAGGATTAAGCCCCATGTGCATGTACGTACAGTTATTCCATTAAGAAAGTCTTTGGGGAGACATTTGGATGTGTGAATGTGGATTCATTGAAAATACCTATTACCCCTTTTTGTTATCACAAAACGTTGTGCTTATTTTACCAGACTTCACTGATATAATAAAGACAGAATAGGGCCCACATTACACTAATAATTAACTATGCTCTGAAGAAGGGCTCAGCCATTTGCTGGTAACTTGCAATGTAAGGTTTCTTACAGAAATACCAACAGCACAGCTAGAGTTAAAAATCTGAACAGCCTTTTCCATTATAAATATAGATCTTTGCAGTTTAATCTCTTGGTCATTTCATTTCCACATTAGACTGGAACCTGGCAAACAACCCACTTTTTTCTTTTTTTAATTACTTTTCAATAATTATTAGACGTTAAAACTTGGCTAGATGATGGTAAAATTATGTCAGAACAAAACTCAAAGAGAGGGGACATATTAACGTAAATGTGGAAAGGCCACAAGGTCAAGTAAAGGATCCAGTCCTATTTACCTTTACTTACATAACAAGTGCCACTGACTTCAGTGAGAATAGAGGGCAATTAGCACGACACAGAATTGGGCCCTTATAGTAAAATGCTGCCAATGGAATACTAGAGAAACTGTTTGACAAAGAATGTAACTAAATGAATTCAGTCCAAGTCTTTGAAGATCATGTTACAATAGCCATGCAACACACATTTACATACATATTTAAATCTCTCTACATAAAACACAACTAACTATGAGACATAAGAAAGGAAGTATGAAGGGAAGCAAAAATCTTTGAAGGAAGCTAGCAGCAAAGGAGATATTAAACATTAAGGAATGTAGAAATAAATAAGAATATAGAATGATTGAAAGAAGGAAAGAAGAAAAAAGAAATCAATGAATGCAAAGGGGAAGACCAGGCATTGTAATGAGAATGTATTCCTGAGTGGTTTTTTCCCCCCAAGAAAAGGGGGAAGGAGGGGAAATGAAAGAGAAACCAGTTATGACTTTGGTTCATTTAAGGAGAGAGAAATGGTTTATCTATGGGAGAGGTGAGAGCAGATTTCCTAGCAGGAAACAGGAAGAGAAGAAAAAAAACATTGAACAAAACCACTGTGAAGCTGGAGGGTGCTCTTTCCAAATATTACTGGGAATTCGCCCTGCACATGGAATAAAGTGGACCCTAGACCCACTTTTTAAAATAAATAAATAGAAAAGACTGAGGGCGATCTTTACCCAGGTGAAACAACTCCCACTGAAGTGAATGGAATGCAGGATCAGACCCTATGGAGAAAGTTCTGCCTAAGGAACAAAACCTGTTAACAACCTCAAACTATTTAAAATAAAAAATCAAACAGTTTTTGAAGGAGGGAGAGAGAGAGAGTTTAAAATAATAAATCAGACCAGTGGCCATGGTGAGAACGTCACAAATGCAATTCCAATACTTCAGAGTGTAGCAACTACTCCCTCTACAATCCTGGGAGCATTCAGCATTCAGCAAAGGGGCAGGGCAGGGAGGAAGCAGCTCTGACTTTATTCTCTGGTGCAACAGCTCACTGGTGGTGCAGCCTGTACAGAACCTCTATCCTTTGGGCCATTCAGGAAGGGAATTTATTTTCTTGTGCTCTCCTTGTGGCAGTGCAAATCAATGGCAGACCTTATTTGGCCCAGTATCTAAAACACATTTTGGCCCTGCATGAAGCAGATAGAAGGGCACTAATAGATAAGAATGGCAACACGGGAAATAGACAAGAGCAGGTAGAGGGATGTTCAAGGCCAAGAAAAGCCTGGGGATAAATACTACTACTACTACTACTACCTGTCACTTTTGTAGGCCTTACTATCTGAGGATCTTAGAACATTTCATAAGCATTAATACACTCATGTGATATAGATATTATCATCCCTATTTTACAGATGGGAAACCAACAGACATAGCTGATCTACATTAATATTCCCACCATTGCTACTAACCATGGATCTACAAAACATGGAAGTTTCAGAAGGAAAAGGTTAGTGTAACAGCCAATGAGTTTTAAGGTCAGATTTATAAAAGTATTTAGGGCCCTACAGTTGCAGATTGAAAATCCACCTAACCGCAACTTTAGGCACATCAATACCTTTATAAATCTTACCCTTAGGGTATTTCTAAACAGCAACTGGGGTGGTGCTTCCCAGTATGGGTATGTAGACACCTCATTGATTGCTCAAGCAGACTTCACTAAAAACAGCAGTGTGGCTGCAGCAGCAGTTCAGCATAGTCACCAAGGTATGACCCCACGTGATCTCAAGTGCATATTCAGGAGGCTAGCCCAAGCTCTCACCACCTCATTGCTATTTTTAGCACACTAGCTCAAAACAGAGCTAGCACATGTTTGTCTACACATGCTGGGAAGCAGCTGCACAGCTGTTGCTTTGCTATACCCCTAGTCTCTCCCTTGCTGCTCTGGAGACAAATCAAATCTGAGTCAGACAGGGGACTGTGCCTCTGCTGAAAGAGCTTGCCAGCTCAACATTGTCCCAAGTAGAGAGAGCTTGCTGGCCAGACAGTATATTTATCATTTAACTATGACTACAGCAACTTGCTGCAAAGCCCAAGAATTACTCCCCATATGTGAGAAAACACTTGGACTGAAGTAATTAATGACGTGGGATGGATCTGTGAATCTGCATGCTATGAGGACAGAAGACTTTCAGGAACAAAATTTCCTCTTCTTGGTCACAAGAGAGTCCAAAAATCCAAACAATGGCTAGAAGAAGCCTTTAGGCTCAACTTTGTATAGGAAGCAGCCTACCAGGAGAAGCTTGAGTGTTAATTCTTTCCCCACTTCTCTCTTGCTCTGGGATAGGGTCATGTAAGCTACTGCAGCACTTTTCAGCGTGCTGCTTATTTCTCCATCTCACCTGTCCAGTTCTGGTAATCATTGTAAAAGAGGGGCAAGAGGAGACATGGCATTGCTACAGCTTTATCCACTTGCTCAGAATGAGGAGAGCCACTTACATAGGCTGTTTGCCCAATTTGTGGCCAGACGTGCAATTGAGGCAGTGTGCCCAGGCAACGGGCAGAGTCCTTACTCTGTCCTGTCAGCTATTTTACAGGGAAGGCCAACCTAGCCTACTGGGATTTAACTACAGCAGGATCGGGCCTGTTTTAAAACCTAATATCAATTATTTAACAAAACATTTTATAAAATTCTAATACAGCTACAAAGTTCTGCCTAGGGAAAGCCTCCTAAAACGAAGAGGAAGGGTGGTCCCGTACTTAGGGCACTAGCCTAGGATTTAATAAGAGAAGAGACTTAATAAAAGCTTCCCATGTGTACTTGGGCAAGTCACTTAAGCATAAGGAACTGAGTTTGTCTGTAAAATAGGGATAACAGCACTTTCCTATTTCACGTGAGAATGTGAAGATAAATAGTTTAGAAACTGAGATGCACAGACATTACAGTACCAGGGGGCAGCTAGAATGCTGTCAGACAGGCCTGCACACCTGGAACTGCAATACTTAAATATACTAATTTTTAAACATGTTGCTCTGTAACAAGTTTTCTACCCCACAAAAGAAAACGTAAAAGACTACACCTTAATGAGCAGGCTTTGCTGATTAGTAGCTCTGCTGGAAGTGTGCCCACTACTGAGAATTGTCTGTTTTATCTGAGAGTTGGGAAAAGCATCCTGACAAACCTGAAAAAACAACAAGAGTTCTGTGGCACTTTAAAGACTAACAAATTTAATTTTAGCAGGCTGCTAAAATTAAATTTAAATTTTAGTCTTTAAAGTGCTACAGAACTCTTGTTGTTTTTGCTGTATACAGACTAACACGGCTACCCCTCTGGAACTGAAAAACCTGATATCAGAAGCCTGGGTCCCAAGTACATCTGTCAGCAAGTGCTAAGCTTTAATTCACTATTTATCATTCATTCCTACTGGATTGAGGCTGCACTGAGGCTTTGGTAGGGGCTATACAACTTGGCCTTCCATGCTACAGCATGGGGCAATTGTTCCACCAGGCTGGTCCTACTACTGCTTACTACAGATTATGCTGTGACAGTCAGTCTATAATTTTTGCCTGATTAGGAATTTACTGTGGAAAATAGGTCCAGTTATTTTCAATAAAGACTGTTATAAAACAGATGCAAAAAAAACCAGACAAAGAGATACTAAGTCAGTCCAAACAAAAAGCCACATTAATATAATTCAAGGACAACGTTAAAGTCATGCTTGATAAAAACAGAAGATGTGGAACCAAAAATTAGTGAAGCAAACTAGGCCTAATATTTGAGACACCAAACTGTTAGACAAAATAATGAGGGGATGGGCAGAACAACCAAATAATCACTCCCTTTTTGGGGAAGAAGGGACACAGGCTACTAAAGCAAATGGCCACTACTATAGTTTCCTGGGATCCCAGACATTTATCACCTTAATCCTAACAAATGTCCAATTCAGATCAAGCAACTTGACCAGCTGGCACAAAACCCTCTGACTCCCAGGCTACCAACATTGATTTTATATGCGTCTTCTGGGATATAGAGGCTTGTTTTTTTATTTTTTTTAATATAGTATTACCACCACCACCTGAGGATATTTATGAATAAATTCGGACCAGAGTCTTCAATAAGGACTCTCTCCCCCAGGAATGAGTGTCACAGGAATATCCTTGACTTTATGTGGTTGATGCTTAACCCACAAGACCATGGAGAGAGGGTTCAAAGGAGTGTTTTGCCTTGTTCACATTTGAGATGGTGGTCAGGCTAATACTAGGTCTTTGATAAAGGCTTTCAGGAGTATGAGGAAATGCAATTGGTACAGCAATGAAAAAAAAACGTGTCAAATCCCATCTGAACATGTTTTCAGGCACATGCAGGCTTAGATTTCACCAGATTCTCAAGTGCTTCAAATCTAGGGCTGTTACTCAAAAGAGGGGAGGATCATTAGAAAGGGCAGGTCTAAATTTCATTCTGTAATTGAAAACAGGAAGAATAGTTACAGAACTTCCTTTTGCTTATTAAAGAAGAAGTTGCTGTGACAGCTAGGGAAATTAGATACTCACAAAAAACCCAACCAGTAAATCTGGGACCTTTTAAGGGCAGAATTATATCAGCCTACTATCCAAACCTGCTGTCTAAGGAGATATTTGGTAGGAGAATGAGGTGGCACTCAGGGAAATAAAGGATCCAAATCTAGCTGAGGCTGGGTACCAGCTAATGAGAGAATGACTCAAAACCAGGAATTTCATTATGAACCAAAAGATCTTCATTACTAGTCTGCCTGAGAACATACACCTTTCCCACATACCTGCCTCAATAGGCAGGCTGTTGCTTGACCAAACTCTAAAAGAAGCGGTAAAGAACCAGAAGAGAGGTGCTGCTGTTGATCCTTGTAGCAAGGTAGCCCAACATGTGGCTCAGACACCAAATTCAACCTGCTTCTTGTATTTATGGCTCTCAGGTCATTTGTTTTTATGAATAATGGAAGCTAGTGTCTGAAGTGTCTAGTGTAAAAAACCTTCCACATATGAATCAATTCAGTGATGTTGTTGAGAGTCTGAACACAGCTTCAGATGATATTAGATCTTCTGTCCTCTCTTAACCTAATTGGAGCTAAACTTTGAAATCCAAATACCACTTCATTAAAAGTCACTAATCTTAGTGAATTGAATGAAAAAGGGATTGGATTAAAACCAACAGGAGATAGGAATTTGAAGTTACTACAGGGAAGAACAGGAGACAGACACAAAAGAGGGAAGTAGTGGTGGCATCAGGATGGGCATATTTTCCTCAAATGATATTGTATTAATTGGCTACTAATTCAAGCCCACATTCCACCTGGTTCCTGTACAAATTTCCCACTGTATGAGCATCCTGTGGATAGATGGTAGCCTGTAGTCATAACTTACAGCCATAATTAGAAGTAGAGTTTGGCCCTCTCCACTGAAGTTAAGATATTGTCCTATCCATTCCAGGACCAGCAGAAATCACAAAAATCCTGGGTAATTCCTTTGCTGCTGCAGAATTGCTCCATTCCCTCTGCACTACTGAAGAGATAGGGAGCAGCTGGTGTCTCAATAAAATACAAGATTGCTTCTATCCTGCTGACAAGAAAGGACATGTTGGACAAAACCAACTTGCAAGCAACGATGTTCTCCTGCAGTTTCAGAAAGAAACCTATGGCTAGGACAGTGGAAAATGGGAGCAAAAGAGGTAGTAGTAAAATCAGAAACAGTAGAATGGACTGAGGAAAGGATCCATTTGGAGCCACTCCCGAGGTAGGAAAAGTTGTGGTATTAAGCTCTCCCCTCTCCATGGGCAGAGCCCTTATGCCCCCTAGTTTTTAAACAAAGCTCTTCACATACTTACCTCCCTACTGCCTTCTAGTATGTTAGTCCTTCCTTCTAATTCAATGCAGATGCCAACTCAACAGGAAGGTGGTCACTTGCAAGAAGCTCACTTGAATTAGAAATTAGATATTGCTCAGGGCAAATGTGGTACCTTACTCCACAGCAAGACTACATTCAACTGTTTAAAGAAGCAGGGATATTTAGTGAAACATTGCTTAGCTAGGAACCCAGTGACTTCAATTGTCAGACCGCAAAGGAAGACTACAGTTATCGTGTATCTATTGGGAGTGTCATCCTAGGCCTTAGACTTGCTTGTGTGTAGACAAACAAAAAAAAACAAAAAACACCCACCCATTTCAGAGGTGCCCATCCCCCCTCCCCCATCTTTCAGAAGTACTGACAACATCTCAAGCTGTTGAGGTAAACAGTGTAGGCTTTAAACAAATCCCACTGATCAACTTCTGAGGGTAGAACAACTCTCCAGCTCTGAAGCACCTAGAAACAAGCATGTTTATCTATTTTGATACTCTACAGACTTGCAAGAGCAGAGCTAGAACCTGGGCGCTGACAAAAGCTGCATTGTTGTTTGATAGAATTGTAGGACTGCAAGGGACCACAAAAGGCCTTCTAGTTCAGTCTCCTGCACTCAAGGCAGGATGAAATAACTAGACTATTCATAACAAGTGTTTGTCTAACCTGCTTCTAAAAATTTCCTATGATTGGGATTCCACAACCTCCCAAGGCAATTTATTCCAGTGCTTAACTACCCTGAGAGTTAGGAAGCTTCTCCTAATGTCCAACCTAAATTGCAGCAAGGGCAGTTTAAGCACATAACCTCTGAGGATAGGACAAGCAAAGGAGAACAATTTTTCTCCCTCCTACTTGTAACCTTTCAAGTACATAAAAGGTTATGTTTCCCCCCCCCCTTCTCTTTTCCAGACTAAACAAACCCAATTTTTTCAATCTTCCTTCATAGGTCATGTTTCCTAGACCTTTAATTATTTTGTTATTCTTCTCAGGACTTTCTCCAATTTGTCCACATCTTTCCTGAAATGTGACACCCAGAACAGAGTACAATACTCCAGCATACAGTCAGCATACAGTAGAGCAGAATTGTCTTCCTTAGAACAATGATTCTCAACCAGGGGTACACGTACCCCGGGGGTACTCAGAGGTCTTTCAGGGGGTACATCAACTCATCTAGATCAGTGTTTCTCTACTTGCGGGTTGCAGTCCCCAGTGGGTCACAGGACGGATTGGGGTGGGGGGGGAATCGCAGGTGCAGAGCCAGCATTAGGTGATGGCAGGCAGGACAACTGCCCAGGGCCCCACACCACAGCAGGCTCCACAAAGCTAAGTTACATGCTTCAGCTCCACTGCTGGGGGCTCAGGCCTCAGAAAGTTCACAAGTAAAAAAATCAGGATTAAGTATCACATTGAAATGCAAGTACAATATTTATATTCCAATCAACTTATTTTATAATTATATGGTAAAAATGAGAAAGTAAGCAATTTCTCAGTAATAGCGTGCTGTGACACTTTTGTATTTTTATGTCTAATTTTTTAAGCAAGTAGTTTCTAAGTGAGGTGAAACTTAGGGTACACAAGACAAATCAGACTCCTGAAACAGGTACCACTGCTTTAGAACACTCCTGCTAATATATCCTAGAATGTTTGGTTTTTTGTTTTTTTTTTTGGCGCGGCAGTGTTACACAGTTGACCCTTATTTAGCTTATGATCCACTATGACCCCCCAGATCCCTTTCTGCAGTACTCCTTTTAGGCAGTCATTTCCCATTTTGTATGTGTGCAACTGATTGCTCCTTCCTAAGTGGAGTACTTTGCATTTGTCCTCATTGAATCTCATCCTATTTACTTCAGATCATTTCAAATTTTAATCTTATCCTCCCTCGTTTGATGTTCTCAAATCCTAGTTTGATATTCTCCCATTAGTAGTTGTTCTGCCACTTACAGCAACGCAAAATAGTTTAATCTGGAGAGAAGGAAAATGCTTAAATTTCAGCCTTGTGACCTTTGAAGCATGTTTGTAAGAATGGTGTTCCACAAGCAAGTGGTCTTTTGCCTGCCTCTGTCCCATACTTAGGCAGTCATAGCTAAAGCCAAAAGTATTTATTATGCAAATTTATGTTCCCACCAACGTTGGGAACAGTAAGTTTCCATTTTACCTGAGTTTCTTAAACAAGGGCACAACTCATGAGTTTTAAGTTTCCCTACACAACCATGAATAATCCCTTCAGCCTCAGAGAAGGAATTTTTATTTAAGCCTGTTTAGTTTACTTCCCTACCAAGGTTTTCTCTGTGCTTTACAATATGGACATGTCCTCTAGAAACTGAAGAAATCTCTTACCTAATTAGATTCTGGTGACATGAGTTCTTAACTGACTTGCGTCTATTAAAGTAGGTAACTAGAAGGTTCCATAGGCAAGCAATTACCAGTCCCTTAAGTCAGCTACTTCCTCCTTCTGTAGTGTGCTTTTATAGAAGTGTTTAGTTTAATGAAATTGCTTAAGATATATGAACAATTAAACTGTTTATTCAGTCATTTTTGAACTTTACAGCTGGAATTCTGGGAACTCAAAAATAACATCTTTGCCTGTGAGCTTCTTGTAGACACCAGAAAATGTTTCCACCTGTAAAGAAAGAGTCAAGTTTAACAGTATTAGTTTACTTTCCATACGTTTTATAAAAGCTGCATGTTCTGCTGTACAGTTCAGCATACTATAGTATGTTTCAAGTTGCATCCTGCATGGTTTCTCTTCTCAGTAATTGTCTAAAGACAATGAGAAATTATAGGAATATACAGGACTCTGTCCCCATCAGTTCTAGAACCAGGGACAGACTTGCTCAGCCAATTGTGGAAGGGGATTGTACATCACTGCACTTAGGGCTATGATCCCATATGCCACTTGGCCAGAGCCATGAGTAACCTGAATGGATGACCATGTTGGTGAAGTTGACAGCTATATCCAGGAACTGATTTAGTCTAGCGTTCAAAATTCATGTTAGTCCAAGTTTGATTTGGATAGTCCTATTAAGTTACTACTAAGAAATCCTATATCAATATTAAATAACAGGCTTTCCACTCATTTTAAACCACTTAAGTTATCAACTGAGTAGTGCTGGTAGAATTCCTCAGGAAATATGGGCTTAAGTTGATAACAATTCTTCCATATGGAGATTACTTCCCCAAATTCTTTATATGGTAGGTGATAGTGTTCTGCAGAACACTAAGACTCAACCCAGTCATCCATCATATAGATTTGTGAGCAGAACAGACCCCGAAGACTTTTAGAGCTGTTCAAACCACAAAGGAGCTGAAGCTGACCCACATAACTATGTGTTACCACCTCACCCCCCCATGATGTATCTGGTACATTAGCTTTAAAGATCAAGTGTTTCATTCTAAAAAGAAACCCATCTTCTACCACTCATACTAAGAGGGAGCAAATAGGAAAAGGTCACCACAAACAAGCTAACCAAAAGTAAAGTGTAGAGCTGCCAAATACAGTCAAACTGAAGCTTGATTTTAAAACTTCTATTAGCATCTTCTTAGTGCAAAACATAATTAAATGGTCGGGGCAGACTTCTCACACCCTTGTCACTGCAGCAGAGTTTTACACTCAGCTGTGACTTCTCATAACCCCCATGTTTTAGAGAAGAGTTCAAAGTTTAGTTCCTTACCTTGTGTTCAACATTGTTCTGTTGTGCTTTGTCCAAATGGACCTTTATGAGTCTGCTGCCGTCTAGTTTCACGCGGATTCTCTTGCCCACAATTTCACTAGGGAAGACCAGATCTTCGAGAATGGCATCATGCACTGCAGTAAGTGTACGGCTGAAATGCAACATTTTAATGAATTAAACGTTCAAAGCATTGGCAAATGTCATCTAACTATAAATCATACTTCCCCCCACATACGCTGCTAAAGAGATATTGCCATAATTCCTGTGATAAAAGGAATGTTAACACAGCTTATTCACCATAGATAAATTCCATACTCCACCATATCAAAAAAGTTAGTTGTGACCATGTCACAATTCACCTCAGCAGCTATTCAGGGAGCCAAGGATATGGCAGTACAAAGTAAAACCAAGCAGTTTATAGTGAAAATGATATTTGAGACTGCACTATTTCTGTCAATGCATTATATTGAGTTTAAGGAAGTTGTAGTTATACAAGTAATCAATCAAGTTTACCTACAGCTACCATCTGTAGATGTGACCAATACTTCCTCAAATGAAGATTTTGAGTATTATTACTTTTAAGTGTAGTCACTAAATTAAGTTAGGATGTGTCCATCTGTCATTTTAACCAAAAAAAGAGGTGGGGGTGGAGGGAGAGGTTATTCTCCTCCAATGCCCCACTTCTTGCAGTATTAAAAAGAGGATTCAGTAATGGGTCAGACTCATGTCTAGCAGGTTCTGTAGAACAGCTTTTGCAGTTATAAGGGAATAATGCAAGTTTCCTCCATGAAGCCATATTGCTGCAGTATCTGATGTTTTCTACAGCTCATAGATCACAAAAATTCCTGTAAGCGCCCTATGAAATTCTTTGAAAGCCAATTTACATATGTTCCAAAACCAGAGTATAAAATATAATCCTTGACATTACAGTTGAAGTTATTGTACCCCAGAATGAAACCAATACCAAGTGCAAATTACTCAACAGTGAATGTAGACAGTAGTCCACAATTTCAGTCAGACCAGCTAGCTAGAGAAATGTTTAACAGACAAATTGTTGCTTAGATTTGAACTTACTCAGAGTACTAATGACACTATTTTTGAGTGATTATTTCCTTTAGAATACAGCTCTACCTCAAGTCAGAATTAAAAAGTTTCCCTCCTGGATCACAACTTCTCATGCAAACCCAACCTCCTTCTCCCACACCTACCCAGATAGTAACTGATCCTCATGACAAAAAAAAAAAAAAAAAAACCAAACCAACAACAAAAATACACCCTACAAAAGTGAGTCTATCCAAAGCAAGTACACAACTAAAAATCAAATCTCTTGGGACAAAACTTAAGGGTACATAGTATCTACATCCCTCAGCACGCACACTGTGACCACCATTAAAACGTTATAATTTTAACTTGCTGAACTAACACTAGCACATAATTCCTGGACTGAATTCTCTGAAGTACAGATGAAGAATTAATGCCCATTCCGTGTATGTTCCTCAGTTCCAATGCTAGCATTATAAAAGATGAATAGAGTTATTGGGGACATGCAGGGTGAAGAGAAAAAAACCCAAACCACTTAAGTTAGTTTACATGCATTGCCTCCTTGAAGGCATCTTGGAAAACCATCTTAAGACAGTGGCTAAGCAGACCAGAAGTTATTTGTAATTGCTTTTAGCAAATATTTTGCTAGCACCTACTGTAGAAGGAAGTAAGTTGGATGTAGATGAATGGGAAAATGTGCACAACATATTTAAAATGCAGTGTCAGTTTCCATGTAATGCCAGAAATCAGGCAAATCAAGAAAGAAACCAAAACCTCAGAATTGACAACCATGCCAATGTGGTAAAACATAGTTCTTACTACTATCTCACAGCCATTCTAGAACAGGATTAAAAAAAAAAAAAAAAAAAAAAAAGTGACAGTAGAAAGTTTTTGAAACACTGAAGGATTGACTTTGAAGCAAAGCAATCTGAATATGGAAGATGCAAGGAAATATGGGGTTGTAAAGGGCATTAACCTTGTGTGTGGAAAGGAAGAGGCTTTGCAGAGTCAGGCAATGTCCTAAGCCTATTTGCAATCTTTCTCAGATCCTTTACAAATGATTGAAAACGCTGTCATGCAAGCCATGTAGGAGGGATGGCACACATTTCAGCATAAAATTTACTTACCTCCTGGGACGCTTCTGCTTGTTTTTTGTACGGCTTTTCCTTGTTGGTTTGGGCAAAATTCTCCTCTGTGAAGGAAAGGGATATCAAGCCTCATGAAACATATAGTCAATATCATCAGAATTAGAGATATTTGGATCTGAAGAGTCATAGACAGACTCTCTTTCAAGTGTAACCACTATCCTGCAGAAGTGGAACAGTGGTTTCCACACAGCATGAAGAAATGCTCAAGAAATACCCAAAGCCACATTCCAATTGTAGAAGTTGAGCTTTATAATACGTCAGTTTCTGCAGTGCACTGCTGAAACCTCAAACTTAAATTCTCATGCCCAGTATGTTCAGTGGGAAGAAGTACGGGGGGGGAAAAAAAGACAAAACCTTAGAACCATCAGTTTGGGAGTAGTTTACATTTAACAGAGCTAACAGCCAAGATAATCTGTTTACCCACATGAGAAAAAGGACCTTTTCTAGAAATAGTGGCTAAAAACACCGCAGAGGGTTTTGCCCATTGTGATTTCCTGCTAGAGCATTCTTGAGATTGTTATTCATCTGCTCCCAGTGCCAGTTCCTTGGACAGCTATGATGCGCCTACATCAGTAAGCTGTACCTGTTTGACTAAAGGGATATTTACAATAGTTTTGTTAAACTGGTGCAGATCTCTGTGTGGACACTTACCTGGGTTTAAAAAATGGGTTACTTTAGTTTCTTAAAAACAGTCTTAATGGATTCTGGTTTAGCTTAAACTGATTTGTAAGTTAGAATGTTCACACCAGTTTAAAAAAAAACACCAGTGTAAAATGTCGCTTTAGTTAAGCAACTCATTGTAGAAGACCTTTATCTTCTTACATTGTGAGACATTTAACTATGAAGGTAGGAGTTAGAGTCATGGCTCTGATATTGTAGAATCCACAACTGTCATGCTTGCTATCACCAAGCCACTACCTCTGAAGACAACTGTTCTAAAGTACCCCCGAAACAGTGGTATGATTTGTCATATTCCTTTAACACAAAATTTGTTGCCCTGTTTATACCATTAAAGATTTCAATAATTAAAGTGTCCCACGTTTGTGGTACGCAATAGCTTACTCATAAGAAAAAAATCTCCATGTATGAGGCAGTTGATGTTATATTTGTGGCCTTAGAGCCCAAAGTGGAGGGTTAACAGATGCATTCCACTGTGGATATATTCAGTCACACACAAATTCAGTTCAGGTATTCTGACCCTTTTAAACCACAATACCAAAAAAAAAAAAAAGCATCTCTCTTCTTCCCTTCACATATGAAGTGCAGCCTTCATAACAATTAAGAAACACACATGCATCCATTTAAAGTTATCCTCATGGTAACCAGAGCTCAAGGAGTTTGCTCTCTGCTAGTGCTGGCTTCCCATCCACCTAGTCTCATCTCAAAAAACCTTTTCCTGGTTTAAATTGAGGTGGGAAGGTTAAGCTTAAAGGAAGCCAGGTCTCACTAGCAGTGCCCAATCTGGAATTCTTGTATTAAAGCCACAGTAAGATTTAGGTTCTTTGTTTTCACTTTAAAGACAGCAAGTGAAACTCCTCCTCTCAAAGCTTACTTCCATTCTACTCTTACTATAGTATGCAAAAATACTATGCTTACATTTTCCCTGCTTTTAAATTTCATAACTTCTAGGACTCTACTCCACCTCCATGTTATTTCTCCTTTTCAGAGTATAGTTCAACCATCCTATATAGTTTTCTTCTACCGCTTAAAGTAAATTTATGTAAACTGCTGGGATTTGTGTGCAGCCAGATTGAGACTGCCTAGAAAGGGATTTAATCTACAGCCACAAAAACACATTCACATCCCCAGCCACAACAAGTTCAGGACACCAATATGCCACATATAGAGTGATAAAGAAACCACAAAATAATCCACTATTTACCTGAGCAATGAACACCACATGCTTGCCGCTGAATTTTTTCTCCAGCTCACGAACTAGCCGGACCTGGATCTTCTGGAAAGATTTCAGCTGAGGAACTGGTACAAAGATTATGATTGCTTTTCTACCACCCCCCACTTCAATTTCCTAAAACAGAAGACAAAACATACATTTAAGTTACATTTGATTTTAAATCTCCTGAACACAGACCAACTTTGAAGTAACAGCAAGTACTTTTACTAAATCCATTAAACAGCATAATGGTGGTAGTTTTTCCATGCAAGCTTTGCTGCAATGTATATTCATGTTAATATGAATTGCTGTATGAAATGAACAATCTTTTCACCCTAGGCTAGTATCCCTATATGTCATGGGACAGCCACAATTACAATTCAGATTCACTATCCCTTTCAAGCAGGAGACTCTCACACAAGTAGACATACATATGTAGACTGAATGGGTATCTAGTACAACAGAATTGCATGGAATTTGTGTTGAGACCAAGTTTCAAATAAAATAAAGTTACTATTGGCCTACATAGAGTAAAAATCAGCACAACAGGCTGATCTCCTACATGCTGCCTAATGATCTTCCACACATCTTCATACAAATATTAAGTTGGCAAATCAGTAGATGTAACTGACTAAGCGAAGACTGACACTATTTCAATGGTACTTTGTCTCCCACCCAAATGCTTTTAAACATGGTAATGTGATTGTATCCTGCATAGTTTATCTCCCCAGTAAGTGATCAAATACTAAGAAGTTGTAGGAATACACAGAATGGTTCCCTCACCAGCCTTGGAGAATAAGCTTGTCCCCAGCCAGTGACTTTGTCATCACTCCTCAGAGCTATGCTCCATAAGCCACTTGGATAGAGCCATGACAGCCATCTCACTGGATGCCCATGTTGGGATGACTAAAATGCATTGTGTCCCTCACCATTTCATAATCTGTTCAACAAATAGCCCTCTTATCTCACTGGGAACAGCCATCTAGGCACAAGTACTACACTTCACAAGATAAGAGCAAGCTCCTTGAGACAGATTCAGGCCCCATGAGAAATTAGTGGGTATATTCCAACCATCCCCCTGAAGTCCACAATTCAATTTGCATCTTCAGATTTGTTTACTGAATTCCAGTCAATATAGCTGTGTAGATCCCAACAGATTTGCACTGGTACCATTAGGGACATAAAAGCCTGAATAAGCTGTATTATTGCTTATATACTAAGATCACCCTTTGAATCTCCGATTTGCTGTGCAGGGCTGACAAAAGTTTGTAATTTGAATACATTTTGTTCTGAAGTATAAGCCTCATGCCATTTTCACAATCACATCGTAGACTAAAATTAAACTTTGAAAAGCTGACACTTAATACTCTGAAGTGTGACTATGTGAAACTGGTATCTTGATCTACTCCTGTTTTATATAGTCTGAGTTGGTGGGTTTTATAATGACAAGAATAAGTTCCTTTGCTCCGATTAGACACCACAGAGCTGTTTAATAGAACAAAGTCTATTTTAGCCTGCATGTCATTGATGAAGATGATTCTGGAATTGCAACTTCAGTGTCAGCAAAGCAAGCAAGAAACCATTTGGATTTTCATATCCCAGACTGAGTTTGCAGGACTGGAAGTTAGGTTTTATACTTCTAAACTGAGCAAATTCTAAACTGGAGTCAGACTCATAGAAGCCCCAATGACTTCTTTTTAGTCAGTCACTTTTAAGAACTAGAAATGTACTTAAAATAAAAGCAGCTACAGCAGTCCTCTCCGGTAAACAAGTTCACAAAGCTTGAAGTCTGCCTCTTCCCATTAAATCATAACAGTATTCAGCAAGACAATCCCATGAAATCTTGCATTAATTGTTGTTCAAATTTTGCCACCTTTCACACTGAATATTAATATCTATTTAAGATACATACCAACATACTGAATTGTCCATTAGCAACAAAGTCAGTCACCTTTTTTGACTAGGGAGCAAGTTTTTTTAAACCTACCTTAGCTGCTGTGATGTTCAACTCTCTCAGCTGAGCTTTTAAGTCAGAGTTCATCTCCAACTCCAGGAGAGCCTGCAGAGAAAAATGAGAACAATTTTGATTACTGATGATTCTAAGTTGCTTTTTCCTCTTAAATCATTCTACCTTCTGATGCATTTGTGTACATGCACTAGATTTATAACAGATAATTGCATAGTGATTAGCAAAGGACTGTATAAGTAAAATATTTGTTTCCAAAAATAAATTGATCCAGGCGGTCAGGAACAAACACCCTAGTCCTCACCACCCAAAATGCATACATCATTCATTGGCTAGTTCTTACACCTTCCTCTGACATACAAGGTATTTGCTATCATCAGAAGCAGCATATGAAACAAAAAGAGTCATCAACATTGCAATTCCTTTATTCCTTAGGCAGTAGGGATTTATTCAGGCAGTTTAAATTTAAGTCTTGAATCAAAAAGGCCAGTTCTGAAATACACTATGATTATACCTGGGCTTCCATTAGTTTTTCTAGTTCAAGGTATTAAGTGATAGTGGAGATAAAGAGACATACCTGGGAAATACCAGACTCAAATTCATCTGGCTTCTCACCATTGGGCTTCACAATCTTTGCACTAGAACTGAACATGGCCTTTCTACAACATAAAGAACAGAAACATCTCAATTGTCGGCAGAAACATGATCGTTAGCCACAATGCAGTAAAAAGGACTTCATGTTAGTTGAACACAGCAGAGATTTAGGCCCTTCATCCGCAGAACTAAACAACTCATCTTGGTGTCAGACCTGAGGAGAGGTGAGCAGCTTCACAAGCCCCGCACAATTCAACAGACTCAGACCAGTCACATGGGGGAAAAGCGAGCAGTGGAGTCACAGAAGCCGGATTTCTTTGGGAACAGGCTCCTGACAGAAGCAGCCTCGCCCCTGAGCCCCACCCCACTGCGCTGCAGGGCCCCTGCTTGTTCGAGGGGGACGGTTCGGAGGGCTGCTCCCCTTCCTCCGCTGCCCGAACACGGCAGGAGCCCACCCACACGCTGAACCCGTCATTTATCGGGGCGGCCTCGGTAGGGGAGAGCCGCGTGGATTCCAGCCCGGCCCCGAAGCCGCCGGGCCCCGGCCCCCCTGGGCAGGGAGAGACCCCCGCGAGGGGTGGAGTAACGCTGGACGCGGCCGGGCTCATGCACCGGGCTTGGGGACATGCGCCGGCTCCCCCCAGGAGACTCATGCACCGGGCACCCCACACTCGAGCCCGTGGACTGAGCTGACAGAGGCCCTGGCTCTGCCCGGAGGAAACAGGCTCGGGGACGTAGGGAGGGGGGAAAGGAAGGCGGTCGGGTGCCCCCTGACTGCAGGCCCGGGACTCCCCGGGGTAGGGTGGCCCGGGTCCCCCGGCGGCCATCGGGCCGCGGGAGCCAGCTAATCGGACGCATCCCCAACCTACTTCTCCGGCCGGGGAGGATGCTGCCCGCTCGGCGCGGTATTGCGGGGACAGCGGATAAAACCGATGCTGCGGCGGGGGGGGCCTAAGCGGGCCCCGAGCACCTACCTCTCTCAGCGCCGGCCTAGGAAGAGGGAGAACTCTCGCGAGAACCGCTCAGGTCCCCCTGCCCGGGAAGAACTGGCCCCTCCCACGGCCCTGAAGCCAAACCCGGAAGAGGGGTAATCCGGCCTATAGCGTCCCGAGCCACTTCCGCCAGAATGAAGCCTAACAGGGGAATTCAGCTACTGGCACGGACGCTAAGAGACGGTACAGTAGTGTCTTTAGGATGAAGCGGTGGAAAGGAGGCTGCAGGCTGGCGCATGCGTAGTCTCTTGCCATAGAACTATGCGCAGCCGGCAGAGCGTACGCGTGTGCCATACTCAGAGTAGCACCTTTTCTGCTAGCAAGTAGCTGGGTGTCTAAATTAGCCGGGAGTTAAAACACAGAAGGAAGGGTCACACATTACGCCTGATCCTCAAAGAGATTTATGTCCAGCTCCCTCTGATCTGAGTGGTAGGTGACTGACAGGCTAGAGACAGGCACTTCCTTCTGCTCAAGCATCTGTGTGACCTCTTCTGGAATCAGGCATCTAAAAGCCAGGTCAGCTGATTGGCAGCCAAAATCCAGACTTTTCTTGTTGAAAAGCCAGGGAGAACAGTGACCTTAAACATGATCTCCAGTAAACCAGGTGAATGCCCTAACCACTGAGCTATAGAATCAAATGACTTCTCAAAATCAAAATAAAAGACAATTATAGAAACATGATAGAACTCCGGTATTTCTAGTTCCCAAGCCCTATGCTTATTCCACTAAGCATCACTGCCTCTTTGGTATCAAGAGTCCTAGAATAGCTCTCCATGATCACATAGTGGTACTATTTTCCATGCAAGAGTCAGAGCCCACCAATATAGAGGTACATACATAGCTTTTAAAGAAGAGACTCTTATGGTGGTAGCAATTTGTTCCCAGGTGGCTACCTGATGTGTATTAGTTATCTCACTGAAAACTCAAAACTAGTAAGCCTTTTCTTTTGGAAGATCTTTGATAAGAGTGTCACTAGGAGTAGGTAAATATGGTAGCTTGTTTTCCTCCAGTTTTGATTTTTTTGAGTAATGATATAGCCTTGCTTGCCATCATAGTAATCAAATATTTTATACCTGCAGAACTACTTGGAAAAACACTAAGTGAAAGCCCTGAGGTGGTAAGAGACTATCTAGTTACTGAATGACTTAAGAGAAGATGCATTTTGTTCCTGTAAGACTTAATTAAAGTGATATTTTTACCTATTCCAGGGAATCAACTTTAAATTTAGTTTAACATGCTTCAAGCTAATTGTCTAAATACACATTATTTTTTCTTCACCCCTATCAACCCTGACCAACTAAATGTTGTCAGAAATAGTTTCAGCTAAATAGCATTTACAATCAACTTAAGCATTTGTGTATTAAAGGAAAAAAAAAAAACTCCCTAAAGTCAGAATCTCAAAATTAGCCACTCACCATTTTTTTACATTTCTCTTCCTCTCTCTCCCCCCAATCATTCACTCAGCTATATGAAAAACCTTATTCTTTCTCCAGAATTCAAGTAAAAGAAAGCTATAAATACAATTTAATTAAAATTAAATAGATAGAACTGAAGGGATAGCCTGCAAATGAGATTAAGAAAGGACAAGATTTTAAAAAATGTTTTGAAAAACTTACCTAGTGTAAAATCAAGGCTCAACTAAATCCAATAGTGTTATTTAAAGAGAGTCTGAATAAAAAGGGTGATAAAACATGTCTGAATTTATAACAGAGTTCTACAATCACACTTTCCCCACAGGAAACTTAATTCTTTAATGTGGTAGTTTTCTCTCATCACCACTTTTAATATACTGGCTTTGGACCTGATCGTGCAAATACATACACATGTGCTTGGCTTTAGCCTGATGACTATTCTCATTAACTTCAATGGGACTACTTACGCACAGTGTATAAAGTTAAGCATGTGCTTAAATTTTGCAGGGTCAGGTCCTTGTGGGTATGAGTAAGAGAAACAGTACAGCAGATTCTGGAGAAATAGGATAATTTTTGTGTCTGTGTGAAAATTTTACTTTCATTTTTCCCTGGTTTTAAATTAAAATAACTTTTAGATTAAATCTTTTCTGCTCAGCTCTACCACTAGTGAACGGCCTACTGAGCAAATACATTAGCAACAATGACTACCACATAAAAAAGTTATCTTTTAGCTCACGTAATAGAGGCCTGAGTGTAGGGGGTTTAAGCAGCACAGGTTTAGTCCTTACTCTGCAAGGAGAGCATGTGTGATATATATATATAGTCATTGTGTCTGTTTTATGCAGCATATGGATTCACTATGGATTGGTACTAAATTACTGAACTATTGTGAAACACAGAAGCTCAAGATGAGCTTCATCTAATCAAGGAGAGGTTTTGGCCTTGATCTAGCAATGAGATCTGTGCAGGTGGACCGCTGTACCCATTTGGAGCCCCATTGAAGTCAATAGGGCTCATGCCTATCTGTGAATAAGTGAGTATGTAGGGTTGCAATCTAGTGGTTGGCCCACAGAGAGGATAAATAACCTGCTACTTCTATCATGAGATAAAGGAATTCTCTTTTAGAACAAATAATAGCAGCCTGTGTTTAAGGAGCTGTGTTTCAGGGGATTCTAGTCCCCATGCCCTGCGTGAGTGTCTTATTTGATTAATATAGTTGTTTCGGTATTTGCAGAACTTTTTCTGTTACACACTGGTGATAGATGGAAAAAAGCAGGGAAGTGCCCATAAAAGTTCTGATTTATTCTATAGTTTTTGTTTTCCTTGTATCCCACATTTGGGATCTTTGACATGTATTTGAAAGTCTAATGACATACATTGGGGCCTTCACAGCTAGAGAGGGTTATGCTAGGACTAGCAGAAAATCCTTTGAGTGAAAAAAAAATGGCAGATCCCTCAGTTTTAGAGACTTGTGTAATATTTGACCTTTTCCATTGTAAAGCAATGTGAAGTAATACCAGCGCTTTGTAGGAAACTGTCCCCAGACAAATTACAGCAGTAGAAAAGGTGTAACCTCCACCTCCCATGTCAAGTCATCTCAATATAACCTGTCAAGCAATGACAGTTTGGGGAAAATTTCTAACAGTTGCATTAGAGTTGGTATATCAACTATGGAAGGCATAAGAGTAGACTGGCTGCTGCCACACTGATATCAGGACCAGAGTTAGACAAAACAGTGGTAAAAAAATGCTGGAAGCACTGTGTGACATGCTGTACTGCATGTACACCCTTATGGTGTGATTTGTGTATCATTCATGTTCACCCTTACAGTGTAACTGTATTGTCTGATGCAAAGTATGTCATGTAAGGTGTTTTTTGAATGCTCATGACATACGAAACATTATTGTTATAGCGGGTTTCCTGCAGTATCATACATATGTACAGATATGAAACTCTGTTAAGACACACATTTAGGGATATGACCTACGTGCCTTGAATAGATGCAGACAAACACAAAGCTGAAGTCCCGCAGAGCATGCATACAGGAACAATGGACTGTCCTAAGCACCATTGAGCGCTTTGGCTCAAGAGGGAAAAATCATGCCCATTGCCGGACGTGGATGATCTCCTGACCTCAGGGGGTGTAGAGGAAACTTGTTAAAAGAAAGAGGTATATTTGTCTCAGGGCTCTCCCTTGGAATCTATCTTCTAAGCAACAACAAAGACTGAGAATCTGCCCATGGGGGGCGAGGCTGGTTGCTTGAGGCATTGCAGCCAGCCTGTGTGGTAAGCTAATGTCCTAGACTGAAAACTACTGAAATATTAATCTTAGTTTAGGATGCGAGTTATCTTTTAGTTAATTGTGACCAACTCTTTGATTCATTATTAATCTCTTGATTTATATTAATCTGATTTATATTCACCTAAAATCTTGCTGTAGTCAATAAACTTATTTGTTTGTTTTATCTAAAAGTGCATGTGGATAGAGTGTGTGCAGAGACCTAACTTAGAGTGGCAGAGCTGGTGCATATCAATTTCTTTGATAAATTGATGAACAAATGTAAATGAGCTTACAGAGTGCAGTGTACAGCACAGAACCTTGCAAGACAGCAGTTCCCAGGATTGCGTCTGGAACTGGGGGTGTTTGCTGGGAGTCTGTCTCATGAGTGGCGGTCCAGAAGTGCTCCTTCACTAGTTTAGGGACTGATTATTCACAGAAGGCTGGGCATGGGCTGGCCCAAGAGTGACTGGTTCACACAGCAAAGCGGGGTAAGTCGGGGTCCAGGAGTGAAGAATTGGGGTGACAGCTACACACCAGTCCAGATTGCAGGGGGGGAACATCACACACTGTTTCCCATACTTTGTTAAACACCTTAAACTGGGGAGTCACTTATACCATTTCTGGCAAAAACAATGGATTTGCATATAATTATCACCACCAGATTAAGACTGCATTAACATTGCAATTGCAGCTGCATCAGGGACCTCAATTACAAGCTTTCAAACTTTAGCCTATTTAGGAACATAGTTAAAGTCTGTCATCTACATTAAAAACTAAAACTATGCTGTAACTGGACAGGGGAGGGAAGAACTCTGGTAATTGGCTCCCCTGACTTTAGAGAAAGAAGGTGTGTGAAGTAATCTCTTTTATTGGACCAACTTCTGTTGGTGAGTGAGACAAGCTTTCTAGCCACACAGAGATCTTCTTCAGCTCTGGGAAAGGTACTTCAAGCATCACAGTTAAATGCAAGGTGGAACAGATTGTTTAGCATAATTAGTTAGTTCATATTCTAATGGATCATTCAAGGTGGCTCAAAAGCTTGTCTCTCTCACCAACAGAAGTTAGTCTAATGAAAAATATTTCCTCATTCACCTTGTCTCTCTAATATCTTGGGACCAACATGGCTATAACTCCCCTGACTTTGTCATACATTCTGGTGTAGATGGGAACTAAATGATTCCTATTATGCTTCTCTGTGAGTCCTGTCACTTAATACAAGAGTGTGACTTATGTAGCCTATAATGCTTCCCCTGGATTGTCTCTTCCACACTGAGCTTCTGAAAATCTCCACAAATCCAAGTGGTAGACAACCATGGGGCAGCTGGTGTAGACCAGCTGCTGGCATTTTTACTTCCTACTCAGTAGTGCTAGACAACAAACTAGTAAAAATGCCAGTGGCCAGTCTACGTTAGTGCTCCCACTATTTCCGTCACTGCAGCACTATAGCAATGGTGAGAACATTTCAGAAAAAAACTCTATATGGATGCAGCAAAAGTGATGTAATTATTTGATCACATGCAGCTTCAGTGTTATTGACAGAGAGGGACAGAGGTGAACGTGGATGGCATTCAATGGACCTCAAAGTCATTTCTCTTTGTCTTTGAATCTGAGGTCAGGATGTTGGTTATGACAGCAGGAGAGTTACTGATCAGTCCTTGCATGTAAATTGAATTTGTGGACCTGTCTGTTCAACCCAAGAATTGATTAGATGAATTTAACAGAAGGTCTTTTCTCTCTCCTTCATTTATTGCTGGTTGCTCTTTTATTATCTATTGGCCAAAAGAGAATATAAATAAAATGAATGTGTAAACCTATAATGAATGTGAAAACCTTCTGCTATAGCAGACCTTTAATTAAAGGAAAAGCTAACCAAGGGTAGTCATGCACAATATATTGCAAATACAGACAGTAAAAAATGCTGAGTATCTCAGTAAAAACCTTAAGAGCATTAATATTTTAATGAAAATTAAAGTAAATAAGGCTTGTGTGGAAAACTGAAAGCAGGCATTTTCTGAATGAGTATAATCTGAAGTTTCACAAATAAATTGTCAAAAGAAAAATACAATAGTTGTTATATTTTCATGGGACTCAGACCAAATCAATTATCCTTTCACTCAATGCCTGTGAAAGATATAAAGACCTTAATCTTGGTAAGAAAATGGTAATGCTGATTGGCAAGCATATTAAGGATTGGTTAAAATCTATAACCCCACCCTTACTTGAAGGCAAAATGATGTCAAAGTAATCCATATTCTTTCTATTACTAGACTCATGGTTGCCCCTGGATTTCCAAACTGTGGCTAGGAACACCTACCTTCATCTTTGTCTGGTGAAGATATTTGCATTTCCTTCCACGTACAAAGAGGTTTCAAAGGCAGCTTGGAAAGTAAAATGCAAGAGCCAGTTTGTAATGAATAAAAACAATGAGAGTTCTGTGGCACTTTAAAGACTAACAACTTTAATTTTTGTATTTGTAATGTAATGAATGTGGAACTAACGTGACAATTTGAGGGACCAGTCCATGTACAGCGTATGGATTCTAGCTGAGATTTTGAACGCTTTGCATATACCTTTATTAAGATGCAAACTCCGTTTTGATGGGAAGGATGGTCTTTCTCCTCCGCCTGTCTTTTTACCTCTCAGGGGTGGCGAGGTGAGTGGGGACGCTGGGCTAACAATGGAGAATCATTTCATTTTGATCGTCCCCTATACAAACGGGAGTCCAGTCTTAGGCAAAGAGTTGGCCACGTGGCTGTCACCTGGGACAAGTCATTTCTTCAGAACAGGCTGCCTGTGCCAAACTCATTCGGTCCCGGGCCCCGCCCCAGCCCTCTACTCTAGTCCATGAGCCCGCCAGGGGGAGCCCCTTAACTTCCTCTGATTGGCCGCCTGCCTCCGTCCAGTCCACTTGCCCCTCACTGAGAACATCTGCTGCAAAAGGACCTCTCGTCTCCCTGCCCCCTCCATCACCCGCAGCCATTCTAAAGGGGAGGGGGCGAGCCTGGCGCCGCTCCGCTCCTCCCCGCCCGCAGCCACACACCTAAGCAGGGAAAGCCGCCCTGGGCCAAGCAGCCCGCTTGCCGCCCCTCCCCCAGGCCCAGGGCAGGCAGCAGGGGGCGGACGGAAGCCAGGAGCGGAGCTGGACGAGAGGTGAGGCTGGCTGGGGACGAGGAGCGGAGTAGACGAAGCCAGACTGAATTGCTGGGCGGGCAGGGGGAGGCCGCCTCACTCGGTCCCGGCCCAGGCCCTGGGAGCGCGCGCGCGCGCACTGGAAAGTTCAGCCCGCGCACAGCAGCCTGTCGTATTGTTTGTAAAGTGGTGGGTGGTGACGGGGGGGGCAGCCACTTGTCCAGTGCTGGGAGGGGGCGGGGGTCTGGCGCATGAAGAAGTATCGGCTCCAGTCTGTATTTGTGATGAGGCGCTTTCACCTGACCGTCCCGTCCCGTCCCGAACAGCTTTAATAAAACGCTCCTTCGCTTAGTTTGGTCCTGTTCGGGCCCCGTAACCGAGCCTTCTGCCCAGTGCCCGCCCCTCTGTCAGTGAGTCCTATAGGAGGAGGAGGGCGGGCAGTGCAGGGCGCCTGCGCAGTAGGGGTTTAGGATGCTCGTGCAGAAGGAGACGTCGGGCGAAGGAACGGGGCGGTAGTTGCGTAGTGCGCCGGCGCAATAGGTAGGGGTAGCCTAGCTAGAGTTGAGGCCTCTGCGTTGCGCGTGCGCTGGAGGCGTGCAGCCGCTACGGGGACAGCGGAGAAAAGCAGCTGAGGAGCCTGTGCCTTGCGCTTGCGCACTGGGTGCTGGTGAGCGGATAGGCCGCCGCGCCCGCCGCGTAGAGGAGTGCGACAAGTGTCCGTGTGGGAGGAGGCAGGTGCGTAGGCGTGGGCAACGGCAGGATCGAGGCTGAGGACGGGCCGGGTGGGGGCCAGCCGGCCGGGCGGCGGCGGTGCCCCCGCCATGTTGCGGCGGCTGCTCGCGGCGTTTATTCATCCTTGTTTTGTCCCCGGCAGCGGCGGGAGCAGCATGTTCTACGCGGTGCGCCGGGGCAGGAGGACCGGGGTCTACGAGACCTGGTGAGGGCGCGCCCCGCCGCGGGTGGGAGGGGGCGCGGCTGCTTCCCGGGTGGTCCCCACTCTCATCCCGGCCGGGAGCTCCTCCGCGTAGGGGGCAAGGCCCAGACACCGGCCTGGATCCCCCTCCCGGACTGGGCCTAGCCGGGCTGGCTCCGTCTCACCCTCAGGCCGGGGCGCTGCCGTGGAGCCAGCCGAGGCGTCTCCCTGTCCGATCTGGGGTGGGAGGAAGCCGCGGGGTCCTGCCCTAACCTTGGAGCCGGCCGGCTCCGCGCTGACGGCCTGCCTGTCGCTGCTGTCTTGCAGGGAGGAGTGCCGAGAGCAGGTGAACAAGTATCCGGCCGCCAGCTTCAAGAAATTCGCCAGTGAGGAAGATGCCTGGTCCTTTGTGGGCAGTGAGGCTCGGCAGTCCTCATGCCATTCAGCAGGTAGCACCCCAGAGAGCCCTCTCCGACCTGGTGTCTGTACTGGAACATAGGAACATTCGCCTGGCAGGACACCGCATCATGTATTTGTACTTACTGTTAGAATTATTTTTATTGCAGTGGTGACGGCTCCTGCCCAAACAGCTTATGCTCTAGGGCCTGGTCTACATTTAAACATTGGATTGACATAGCCACGTCCCTGAAGGCTGTGAAAAATTTCACATCTGAAGTGCAGTAGTTAGGTTGACCTTACCCCTTGTGTAGCTGCATCTCCATCAGCTGCAGAATTTTTCCATTGCCCTAGCTACCATCTCTGAGAGGTGGATTAGCTACATAGACAGGAAAAATTCTTCTCTTGATGTAGGAAGCACCTTATGCTATGGCAATACAGTGGCACAGCTGCAGCACCATAGCTGAGCTGCAGCAGTGTGGACGTGCTTCTAGTATCTGATGAGATAGAGGCACACAGGTAGATAGTATAGGTCACAATGAGAAGCAGTTGTCTCAGCACACCCAAGTTTCATCTTAAAAAAACAGCTATGTTTCTTGCCCTCCCTACACTTGTTCCAGAAGTAATGGATGTTGCTTCCAAAGCAACAGCAAGTAAAAGTAGAGTATATTGGTCTGACTTTTCAGAGATACAGACACACCCACAACTCCCTCCCTGCTCAGCATTTCTGAAAACCATACCATCTTGGGTAGTATGTATTATATTTTGCATCATATAATTGAATGTAGATCAGTTGCTCTCCTGCATAGAAGCACTGATGAATTATTATCAGACAAACTTTTTTTATCATGAAGTTCACTCAAATATTTACATAAAAATTTCTATTTAAGGTTAGAGCAGAAGGGGTGTGTAACAAGACACACCCTCTGCTCGTCTTCCTCTGTACACAGAGACCACTTGGAGACTCTGTTTGTAAACACCACACCTGGTTTATTTAGATCAGGGAAACCTTGGTGCACATCTACCAGGAGTGTGTCTGATTGCAGTCCCTTTTCTGGCTGCTCCGGAACTGTTTTCTTAGGTTCTTGCTGCACTTTTCCCCCACACCTCCTGATTTACACACACCTTATCTGTGGCTCCATGAAGTTGTGAGGCCTTGTCAACCTCATGGTGCTGGCCAAGGTGACACCAGGAGGAGGATGTTGGGGATGGGAAGGTGCTCTGTAACACCAGGAGGAGGATGTTGGGGATGGGAAGGTGCTGTGTGACTATGGGAAACTATTTTCATTCCTCTATTCCAGTGGTTCCCAAACTTTTATGCTGCCCGCCCCCTCCCCAATCCTTGTCTGTGCTCCTCTCCTCATTCCCCATTCCCTCCCAGGAGCCAAGGCTGGGGCGGGGAGCAGGACCAGAAGTGAAGCTGCAGCTGTGTCTGGGCTGAGGCAGGGGGTGGTGCTGAGAGCCAGGGGGGGCCAGGGCCAGGACAGAACCGCAGCTGGAGGCAGGGCCGCAGCAGAGCTCGGGGCAAAGCGGGTCTGGGTGGTGCTCCCTTCCTGTCTCTCCATGGGGTCTAGCCCAGGCCTTCCTGAGCCTCCCCAACATTCTTCTGTGCCCCCCTTGAAGAATGCACCCCACAGTTTGGGGACCAACATTCTTCTGCACCCCCCTTGGAGAATGCATCCCACAGTTTGGGAACCTCTGCTCTATTCGATTATGTGTCCACACAGAGTTCCTCTGGGCTGGTCCTCTGGCTCCCTAGACACCTTGTATGTGCAGTGGGCACTGCCTGGGGTTCTCTGCTTGATATCCCTTTCTGAATCCCTGATTTTGAACATATAACCCTCAGGCCCATTTCCATTTTATCATTTATTGTCTTCTGCTTTCATTTGAATCCTGTGTCTAGTAGCTCTCAGATGGGATTAAATAGGTGCTATTACCCAGCTGTCTGTCACAGGATGGCATTTTCAGAAGGGCCCACCACTGGCTTAATGGAGGCTGAGTTAAGGCAATGTTGAGTGCTTCTGAAAACCTTGCACTGAGCTCATGTATCTTCAGTATCTAGTAAAACACACAAGATGTGGGGAAAAATCAGAGGGCTTTGTGTTGGTTATGTTGAGGTATTGTTTACTAGGCAACTTTAAGGCTCTGTCTTAATATTGAACTCCATTTCTAAAGTTTCATTTTATTATGCTACTGGTAATTGGAAATGAAAAAGCTATTTTAATATATGTACTACTGTTAAAAATATTACCACAGATAGAATTTTTTGCTTTTTGTGTTTCCTGGATTTTTTTTAAACATTAAACCATCAAGGTAGGCTTAGCTAAACACAATATAGAAAATTCTACATGTGTACAACACGGCTAAGTTAATTTATGAACTTTACTGCCTGCATGTCCTGACTCTTGTAATTTAATGTGCATTAATGATGTGTACATTTATTTTTCTTCTCTTTTTAAAAAGAAATTTGGGATTAAAAAGGATGCTATGGAATTTAACTTTGTACTTTTGCCAGAATGTTTTTCCTAGTAGTTTAACAAATCGCTTTTAATACTACTACAGTTACGCATGCATATTAAAACTTAAGTTTAATATTTGTGTATAATATTCCTTGGTTTTTTTTCTCTCCATAAGGTACGAGTGGCATATCTAGCGTAAGGCAGAAAAGTGACAGCTATTGGAATGAAGTGGAAACAGCAAGCCCAAGTTGCAGCACATTTAAGAGACCATATGAGCAGACTTCAGAGGAAGAACCAAACAGAAAACATGTAAAATACAATGAGACCTACTTGACACCTTCAGTTAGCAAAGATAAATTCTCATATATGGGTAAGCCTCTTTGGTAGGACTACAGTTTATTGAAATACATTGAGGGAAGATGTAGTATTTTAAACACAGTATTTAAGAAATCCCTAAAGTTGCTGCTTTCACTAACAGCCAAAATTTGGTTCAGTTGAAATCTATTATAGGAGTTTTGCCACGGATATCAGGATTTGTTTTTTTTAAAATAAATCTGCCTTCCTTCTGAATTGCTTAGAATGCTGTTAGCGGGGGAAGTGTCCCCATCACTTTAAAAATCCAAAAACAAAGGGTCAGGTAGTGACCAATGACAATTTCAAGGTAGGCATAAACTCAGAATATTAACTCCTGATGAAATTGGCTTTCAGCAACAGGTCTCGTGAATCAGTATTGAAAATTGCTTAGCTGTTGATGTACACTAGGTAAAATGGTTTTGTGTGTTCTTTCAAACTGGGACTGACTTCACTGATCTTGGTCTCAAAGGTCTGAGACTTTTGTCCCAGCAGGCTAAAAATAATTTCTCTATATGCTACTAAAAGATGGGAATGTGAAAACACTTGATTTTTAGTTCATGGCAATCTAGTTATTAATCAGGACAGGGCTGTGCTCTGTTAGATGCTGTACAGATCAATTACTTATTGGACTTCAAAATCATGACTTTCCTCTTAATTCTTTCGTTAGTATTTGCAATTTCAGACTGCTAGAGGTAGAACCAATTGGCATCATCCAAAAACTTGTAACTTCTTCTTTCAATTAGTATGAAATATTAATTTAAAATTTGTTTTGAGGTTATTGGCTAACAGAATTAGAAGGCAAATGTGGAGAAGCTTTTGCATGTCTTTCTCTGTGAGAAGCAAGACTTCCAGAGTCTATGGCTGCTTGGCTTAATGGTGTAGATCTGGTAACCTTTGTGGTATGCCTGGAAGGGTCTCTTCTTGCAGACATTTAGCCCCTAGTCTTCCCTAATGGGTGATTTAGTAAGGCATTAGAGGACCTTTTATTTTTGTCTGTGGAAGAATGATTTCGGAATGCAAGCATTACAGTTCTGGCTTTCTAATAGTAATGTTTAGAGTGCCTTCAGAGCAATAATACATTTTAAATAATCTGATTTTAAAGCATATTTTGAGCATATAACACTAGCCATTATTACATGCCTTGATCTGGCCACCGTCGACAGGATGAAATCCTGTTTTAACTGATCCAAAATTGTGTCAAAACCCTGACTAAATAGACTTGAGTTAATATTTTTAAACATGTATCTTAACTTTTCATTAAGACTGATGCTCATCCTAGAAAAATAAGGTAGGACCTGGAGTGAAGACATGAAGCTCTTCCCCACAAGACTCTTCTTGAGGTTTGACAAAAATTTGAATTTCTTGTGGAAAAAATGGGGGCTAAAATTATTTTATGAATTCTGCAGCAGTACAAAACGTTGTGTACAACTTTTATGTGTAGAAGTTGCCAGAGCACTTTTGGAGGAAATATAAATCTGTTAGCGAACAATGTTGTGTATTTAAAAGAGGCTTATGTCTTTGAACAATGCTCTGAAAATTGTTTTGTGACATTTAAATAGGTTGTATGTATCAATCTCTTGCAGGTGACTCTGTAGTTGTTTATACAGATGGCTGCTGCTCAAGTAATGGGCATCATAAGGCACGTGCCGGAGTAGGTGTCTACTGGGGACCAGGCCACCCTTTGTAAGTAATTTGAGATCATAGTTCAATCACTTGCTGTACAAAAGCTTAGTAATGTTGGTCTTGTGTAATTCATCACTTAAGTTGTATGACCTCTAAATTCAGCAACTTCAGAATGCAAAACTCAACTTTTTTGACTGAGACTTTGTTTAATGTCACCAAATTATATAAATAATGAGCTAAAAGAGTAAACTCAGTAATTACATTGGAATACTGAATCACAGTCATCACTAAGGGCAGAAATAAAGATTCCTGTAGAGCTTAGAAATGTAGGCAAAATATAAGAAGACTCAACCTGGGGAAATGGAAGATCATATTTTGAGGAAGATTTAATTTAGGCTCTTACATAAGTGGTTTCATAAGTTTACACAGAACTATATTAAAATAACTGATTGCCCTCCACCTGGAGGTGCAACCTGCAGTAGGATCAGGGCCAAGCATGCCCAAATTTTAGATTAGTTGCCACTTAACTAAAATCTCCCCTGCAGAGGGACTAAAATGTGTATGTACCAATTCTATGTAATCTATGACCGCACACTAATTGTATGCAGTAATGTGAACCACTAATGTATTTTGTGTTGCTTTTAAACAGAAATGCTAGTGATAGGCTTTCTGGACGGCAGACCAACCAAAGAGCTGAAATACATGTAAGTTGTAAAATTTTTACATGTGGAGTCATAGTCTTTTCCACATAACTTAATCAATTGCTAAAGCTCCTAGTTGTTTTCAGACATTCAATTTAGTTTTAGTTGGGCTCTGCTGTGAGAGATTTAGCAATGATACAAGTCAAGAAAGAAGCTTCTGATTCTACTAACAGCAACTCTGCATAGGCGTTGACAGAGTTGCTGCTTTCTGGAACTCCCATTGGCTAGTTCTCTGTTTCTGGGGTTTCCACCTCAAATATTTTTTTTGTATTTAGTTCTGTTCATCCTGTCTCAAGGAAGATAGCTCAGAAGTAAAGATGTGTTCAGAGACAAATGATGGCAAGACTTTTTCATGTGAAAGAGAACTTTAGGACTGTTCAGTTCAGATAGAAAATGAATAACAGCAGGATGATGGAGATCTACAGAACAATCTCTGGTGTAATGAGGATAAAATGGGTGCTCCTATTTAAAAGCCAAGGATCATCCAATGAAATTGAAAGGTGACATTCAGAACTGATACAAGGAAATACTTTTTAACACAATGAGTGATTAACTTTTGGAACAACAAAATATCATTTATGTCAAGAGCTTAGGATTCAAAACAGCATTAGATATTTATTTGAATAATCAGGACATCCACTATTAGAGGAAAATAGATCTGTTAGAGGAAAATAGCCAGGATATAAACCCTCATGCTTGAAGGGATGAGCCAATCATTAGCTGGAAAAGTTAAGAAGTTTCTTCTATGGACTGGTTATTCCTTAATTGGTTACTATGTGGTTTCTTCTACTGAAGCATGTTGTATCCTGTCTCTGACAGACTACTACACTGGGGGTCATCTGATATATTACTGCAATTCTTGTGTGTCTGTCTTCACACTAAATTAATGGTAGTTGTATTTCTTCTGTCTGTATTGTGTTCAAAATCTTCTGAATTATGGTTATTGAAATACTTCCCTTAGGCAGCCTGTAAAGCAATAGAGCAAGCAAAGAGTCAAAACATCAAGAAACTGGTTATTTACACTGATAGCAAGTTCACGATAAATGGTAAGTTAACTATTTCAGTTCTGCTGTGCATTGGCTGTAGAACACGTAACTTAATTTTATAAATCGTACAAATCTGTTTCTGTAAAATAGTTTGGGTTTTTTTTTTTATGGGGATTGTGTAGGAAAGAGATTATGCATAACTCATTTCAATTCTCAGTAATAGCAAGGAAAAGGATTCCAAGAACACCCTGCATAGCTTGCCAAAATCATATCCACTCTTTGTATTAAAATCTGGAATAGACAAGATGCCTAGGTAACTGATCTAGTAAAATGAATACAGGAAATATTTTAAAATATCAAATACTGAATGTTTATAATACATTCTGGCAGAAGCACAGGGTGCAATATACAATATGGTGTATGAATTTTCATATCGAACTTTGTAAATGTGTAGATTTTAGTGCTTTATATCTGAAAAGTGACCAGCAAAGTATTCTTAGGAAAATGGCTGTTGACCCCCTTTTTCTTGCTTTGATACACAGAACCTGAAACACTTCAAGATTATTCTGCTTATTTTTACCTTTAGAAATGTCATTCAAATCTAGTCTTCCTGGTTTAAATGAAGATTTCTGGAGGGTGTTGTCTCCCAATGTACATTATGAGATTTCACCTTAGTGGGGGGGTAGGATGTTGAATTTTTAAGACACCTCGTATAAGTAGTAGGCAGTGGAGTTAATGTTCTCTAATAAACCAAACCCCCTTTTCCCCTCCTCTTAATTGGTCAGCTTTCAGTCCCTTGTGATTTATAATTTCAGAGTATGGGTATATTCTGAATTTCTAACATGAAAGAAGGTGGTGGAGGGAGATATAGATCTCTTATGTATAAAACAGAAGCAAAAAGGGCACAATTGCATTGTGTTCTTTGTAGGTCACTTCTAAAAGACTTGATCAGAGTCCTTTTTTACTCCAATAAACTAACAATAATTTTGTCTTTGGCAAGTCAATTTCTCTGCTTCAGTTTCTCCCATTGTAAAATATGAATGCTGACTGCTGGCTTTTGGGATGAACTGATAAATTTTGGGTGCTTTCAAGACAAAGTTTGTATATGCTTAATGACTTGGGAGCAGTATCATGTCAGGCTTCCTTGTTGATCAGGTAAATGAGTGAGATTTATGTGTAGTTAATTGGTTTTTATCCCTAATTACTTCCCCAAATTAGGGAGGCTCTTGGGCCATAGAATGACTTGGGACATAGAATGATTTTTGCCTTGGGGTTGAGAAGTTAACTTTCATCTTTCTGTTTTCTACCCTGAGGCCTGAGCCAGCAGCTCAGAGGGCAAATGAGCTGGAAGTAATCTGAATCTGATTCCTCCTTTAGGAGGGGATGCCCATACCCCTGGAAAGGCCAAGGGAGAGGGAAACGGGGGGATGCTTGGGCGGAGCAAGAGATAGAGGAGTTGTCCTGCTTGCCCACTGTCTCAAACTCTGGTAGCTTCCACTTCTAAGTGGGAGAAAGTGGAGTGGAGGTTCCTAATAGCATTGGCCCCAGAAAGTGGAGGAATTGCTAAGTCAGGACTCAGTGGACCAGGGAATTAAAACCTGTGAGGAAGCAGAGGAGATGGGGTAGAGCAGAATGGGGTGAGTGGGTGGGGGAAAAGGAATAGATCCATTAAATAAACTTTTTTTTCCCTTCAGTTGCCCCACCAGGGGCAACCGTCTCCCAACCATTCCTACTGAGTAGTTTATTTCCCCGTTCATACAAATATGGAGATGGCACTGACTATGTGAACAACACCCCATCTTTTCAGCTTCTGCCAAGTATTGATCCACTCGGAAGAAAGGAGAAGTAGGTGGTAGATGCCCTGCTGCTCCTTTTACACTCTTCTGAGCTGCCACATTCCACTTCCTGACAAATGAAACCAGACCTGTGTCATGGGGCTACTGCCAAGACGCAGAGCCACTTGAGGCAGAGAGAAGGAAGAACATTTTTTTCCATTTCCTTCCCTGTGGAAGGAGAAACAAATTACACTGTCAGGAGCCTCCCAAACGTAAAGTATTTTGCAGAAGAAAAATCACTTTTATACTGGACAAATACTACCTTTGGTTTGACACTAAGTATGCCAAATAGTAGTGATGAAAGAAAATACCAATTGGCTTACTTTTGTAATTAGTGCAATGTATTGCTCAGTTTTATATTCTGTTACCAGCAGTGTGTCTGAGGCTTTTAGAAATGGAATCCTGAATGCACTGTAGTGCACCTGCACTTTGGGGCAAAATTTTTGTAAACACATCTTAGATATTAGAGAACAAAACAGCATATTTCACAGATTACTGCCTGTCTTCAATGCAGTTGTTGAGAAAGTTAGTAACTGACAGCAGTGTGGGGCTTGGTCTTGCAGCATTAAAGTCACTGGGAGTGGGACCATGTCCATAGCCTGTAGAGATATCAGAAAGAGCAGCAACTCTAGAGTAAATACAAAGCACATTACGGAGTTAATGAGTATAAAAATAGCCATTGGACTCAAAGTACATTCATCTACAAAAAAGCACAGCTGTCCAATTTTTTTAAAATATTAACATTTGATAGACATGCCTGGTTTGTTAAATATGTGAAATCAGAGATTTCACACAGTTGAATAAAATCACTGTAAATGACATATCATAGGTAGTATAAAGATGCTAACTGTGTAATATGGTAACCAGTTAAATAGCAAGATATCATAATTTTTATGACTGTTTCTCTAACCAAAAACTCGCTGTTGTACTGATTAGTGTTTGGTCCTCATATGTACATGGAAAGGATTTGTAAACCTGTTAAAACTTCCTAAATAAGTTTTTAAAGGCATGGGCATAGATAATCTTCCTATGCAGTAGACACCAGTTATTTACATTCTTGAATTTTAAAAACATATCCAGTTGTTTAGTTTCTAATAACAGTTTATTGGAATATTGCAACTTGAAACTTGTTTTTTCCATAGGTATAACGAGCTGGGTAGACAACTGGAAAAATAATGGCTGGAGAACAAGCACAGGAAAAGATGTAATAAACAAAGAAGACTTTGAAAGACTTGATAAGCTTTCAGGGGGAATGGATATTCAGTGGGTGAGTAACTTGGTATTATATACATTGTAACTGAATTAGCGCTACTAACTTAGGCACTTTTTCCTCAAAATATTTTATGTTTTCACAAATGAGAGCATCATAAAGAATTTTAATAAACAAAAAACTACCATACATTCACATAAGTACCAGGAAAGTCACTAGCTTGATCAAAAATAATCAGCAAGATTCTGTTACCAAGTAATCAATTTAAGAAGAAGCAAACATCAAAAGATCTATTAGAATGTATCAACCAATATACTTAAACATTTGCTCATATTTTGCCCACCAAGAAAAGCCCCCCACTATTAAATCCCTTGGGTATTTCCAGGAAAAGGGAGCAAAGCTCCGGTCTAAAGTAAAATACTGAGAAACTAATAGAAATGATGGTTATAAGGCTGAAATTAAAAATCTTAAAATAAGAATTCTTAAATTAATCAAACTTCAGGATGTGTCATTTGAGATTGTATAACTTTTTACTTTAGCAGAACAGAAATGTGTCAGTAGGCAGCTGGGTACAAAGCAAATTATCTGTCTAATTCAGTTTTCTGTGGCATACACAATACTTTTCCAAGAATATTGGAAGCATGAATATGGAGGTCCTTGAAATACACGTTAACTTTCAATTTTGTAGAAGTGAGATTGTGACATTCCCCTAGTGCAATCTGGACTTGTGTATTGCTGCGTCCACCCAATCTCCCACTCCTGGAGCATGTCTTACTCTGCTCTGCTGTGAGAACACCCACTCCAGGACTGTTAAAGCAGAACTTCCAGTATGTAAGCTGCTCCCAGCATAGTGCTTTTACTCTGGATTATGCAATAGAATGACTCCAGCCATTATCCCCAGTCCCAGATGCAACCCTAGGAACCTCCATCTTACATTGTTCAGTGGGTATAACTGAACATTGTAAACTCATAATAATCCATCAGTTTAACAAAGAAGTTGATATGCCCCAGCCTTGTTATTCCAAGTGGCGTCTCCAACACACTTCAAACCAAATGTACTGCATTAGGTAAAACAAACAAACAAATTTATTAACTACAGAAGGATTTTAAGTGATTATAAGTCAAAGCATAACAAGTTAGATTTGGTCAAGAGCGACAAAAATAAAACGCATCCTAAACTAAGCTTAACACTTTCATCAACCTTTCAAACTTGGGTGATGTTCACCACAGGCTGGCTGGTTTCCCTTTGGTCAGCACTTCAGTTGCTTAATGGTGTTTGTAGTTGGAGGTGGGGGAGAGAGAGCATGGCAACCAAGGCAAATGTCTCCCCTTTTTATAATGTTCTTTCTCCACTCTGGGGCTTTGCTGTTGTCCCCCAACCCTTCCCTTCCCCATGGTCAGGTGACAAACAGTGTCCTTATGGACTCATTCATGTCCTGAGTCAGTGAGCATTACCTCCTCAGGGTTCCAAGTTGGCCAAGGGAAGGGAAGTGACTCACTTGGGAATCATAGAAGATTAGGGTTGGAAGGGACCTCAGGAGGTCATCTAGTCAAGTGGTTCTCAACTAAGGGTATGCGTACCCCTGGGGGTACGCAGAGGTCTTCCAGGCATACTCAACTCATCTAAATCAGTGTTTCTCAACCTTAGGGTTTTGACCCTCAGGGCAGGTTAAGGGATGGGTTTAGGATGAAGGCAAGTTCAGGGCCAGCATTAGGGCGTGGCAAGTAGGGTAATTGCCCAGGACCCCATGCCACAGGGAGCCCCACAAAGCTAAATTACATGCTTCAGCCCTGGGCAGCACGGTTCAGGCTCCAGTCCCGCCACCTGGGGCTTCAGCTTCAGACAAGGCTCACAAGTGAAAAACAGGCTCAAATTTCACACTGAACTCTAAGTACACTATTTATATTGCAATTGCTTTATTGTGTAATTATATGATAAGAATGAGTAAGTAAGCAATTTTTAAGTAATAGTGTGCTGTGACACATTTGTATTTTTTTTGTCAGATTTTGTAAGCAAGTCGTTTTTAAGTGAGGTGAAACTTGGGGAGTGAAGCGGTACACATGACAAATCAGGCTCCTGAAAGGGGTACAGTAGCCTGGAAAGGCTGAGGAACTATGATCTAGTCCAAGTCCCTGCTCAAGGCAGGACCAACCCCAACTAAAGTGTCAAGCTGCACCTTAAAAACCTCTTAAGGATGGAGATTCCACCACCTCCCTAGGTAACCCATTCCAGTGCTTCACCACCCTCCTAGTGAAAAAGTTTTTCCTAATATCCAACCTACTCAGACAGTGCTGCATTTCATGTTCTTGGAGCTTAAGTGAGAGCTAAGAATGCTGTTTGGTTTGGGAAACAGCCAGAAATGGTGGCAGAACGTATGTTGTGGCCTTTGCGTGAGACTGCCATATGTAAGAGAGGCAAATTACTTATTTGAGCTAACAAATCCTGGGCTGCTCCCAGAGTACTGAGTTCATCTGCAAGGGTTGTAGTAACTTTTATCTCTAGTCTAGACCTCAGCACAACTATCCACGCCTTTGTCCCCTTAAGATGAAACAGCCACATGTAGGAACACATGCAGCAACATTTCAAGACCACTTGGAAAATGAAACTAGTACAGAATACTGATCTTAACTTGTTAAGCAGGGTTTCATGTCAGCAGCATGTGCAGCCAGTGCTCCAGGATTTAATTCAGTCTCCCAGCAGACTTCTGTGTGCCATTCAGGATGTTGATTTTAGCCAGTGAAGTTCTAAATGGTTACTTAAAATACTGTTTCTTTCTTGGTATCATGCTGTATTTGTACTCCTGCTATAAATGCATAGAGGCTACTGGCTGAGTGTTCTCCATGATGGATCCTTGCTTCTGGAACTTTTTACTCCTCTCTTCTACTCCCAGAACCTGTGTGTAACCTTCTGGACATAATGCAGAGCCCATCTTCTCTCTCTTCCCCTCATCCCCCGTTCAAAATTCTGGGGAGGGAAGTGGCTTAGGGTTGGAAAGATTTGGATTTGTAATTGATGATGAGTATTAACGATATTTTTGCATTAATAATGTAAGGAGTGGGCAGTCAAAGCATTGGACATGCGCTTATTGAGGCTCACCTAAATTTTAATAAATAAAATGAGGCTCTGACTCTGAGATAGGAACCAGTTAAAATACTGCTAGCTGTGTGAAGCCCTACTAAACGCAAAAGCAATCACTTAGTGCTCTTAAGAGGTGCTGTTACACTTGGGATTACTAAAGACGGACCATGTGGTCATATCTCATGTATTTGGTGTGGTCTTTCTTGATTTATTTGAATCTTGGTAATGTGTTAAGAGCTAAATAACTTTTTGTCTCAACAGATGCATGTTCCTGGTCATGCTGGGTTTAAAGGAAATGAAGAGGCTGATAGACTTGCAAGAGAAGGAGCTGGAAAACAAAACTGCTAGCATGCTATCCAAGACTAGAAAACTTCATTCTTGCTAACTAAAGACTATTGCAGCCGTAAGACATACAGACTATCTTTTCAGTATGAAAACTTCCTATTGGATTGTTCAAAATAAGTTAATTTAAACTTTGTTGGAACTATACTTCTCCCCCCCCCCCCTTTTTTTTTATTTAAAATTTTTAAATATACATTGTTCCCTACAAACACCTACTTTTCTAGGGTGTTCAGATTACTTAGCCACAGCCTTACTGGTGGAGGTTTGTTTAACAATTAACTGAACATTCAAATATTGGTCAAATTGAGGTATCCAGTGTTTAATCCCTTTTGCGACAGTGCCCCTTAAGAATTTTTTTATACGTTCCACAACTGAGATGTTTTACAAAGTGATTGTTCCAGAAAAGTTTATGAAGAGGAATATGTTGCAATCTGTCTGCTAGATAAATGTTTTATTTTCCCTTTACCAAGAGTTTTGAAAAAAATGTAAACTTGAAGTTTGATGTTAGTGTGTTTATAAACAGAGTGTAGAAAATACCAGAGGGCAGTGACAATCATTTGAACTGTATAATGCTATAAAACAGCATTTGAAGAGGTGCAGGAGGAAAGTTAACAAGTATTTGTTAGTGTTAGCTGGTAAGGGCATCCATATGTAAACTGCTGTAAAGTGTTTGTTAGTGCAAACTTGCAGTGGTAACAGTTAACATGCTAGACTGCAGGGAAGCATTAAACAGGCTTCCTCTTCAGCCACTTGAATTCCAGGTCCCCAGCTGACTTTGCTTCCAGCTTTCTTCTTCCTGAAGCAACCTCTCACTGGCCTCTAGTCAGCTATTGCCATCACAAGATGGGCTCCTGAGTAACTTCATACTGCAAACTGCCCTGTTCACTGTTGTGCTCTCTTATACCTTTTCACTGACCTTGATTATTTCACACTTGAATCCATGTGAATTCTGGTGACTTTCATACTGGTCAGTGTCCTGTGTACTATGGTTTGACACATTAGTTGATTGACTTCTGCCTTTTTGCCTATTTTTGCAAACTTCTTCCTGTGCCACTTATGTTTTTGTGGTCCCACTGCTTTTTCTGTCCCCTGCTTCTTTAGCACCCCCATGCTTTCCATGTTATTTTGCTGCTTTCTTTTCCCTTCTTTAACCTTCATAATTTTTGTTCTGTTTCCATCTCCTGTTTGTATGTTCCATTTTCTTTTCCTATGAACAAGACCTTATATTCTACTTAGTGTGTTCCTTGTCCCGACATGCTCATCACCTCTTGCCACACTGACACATTTGTTAACTCCATTCCTGCCTTGTTTCTATTCTGTTCTCTTTACCTGTGATTTGATTCTGTTAACCTCATCTCAATGGATTTCCTTTCTTTTAATCCCGTTCCAAACATACTTTACTGCTCACAATTCTTCCCTACCTGCCTCCTTTTTTTTTTTTTTTTTTTTTTGCCCATATGCCTTGCCCTGTAAGATGCATTTGGCTCCTCTTTCCAGTTCCATCTCTTGCCAGCTTCCCTTTTTTGAAGTGCAGATTGACTCTTCCCTTCCCTCTTGGTGGAATCTTCCATCTCATCCTAGCTTCCCTTCCTGTTTCTCCCCTACATTATCCTAGGGTATTCAGATTTCATTTTGATGTTCTGACCCTAAAGCTTTTCCCTTCCTTTCCTTCTGACATTCAGTAGTGTATTGACACCTGTCCACCAATGTGGTCACTCACTTGACCCGTTCTGACTCATTGCCACCTTTCCTTGGCATCAGTCATTCCCCCTCAACCTTGAGACTTGTAGCTTTATTCACTTTTTTGTCCTTTCCCTTTCAATAGCATGGGGTCCTTTTATAGCTGCACCCTCTCCATTCTATTACTGTAGCTTTGGTCCTTTCTCCACCTCAACTCCACCTCCTCTATGCCAGCATTTATGTACTTACTAAAATTTTGGTCTTTAGGAATGTAGGATCTTAAAGAAAATAAGATATCTTAATTTTTCATATATTATATTTCTATCTTCAAATGACATGGGCTGTGTCTAGATTGGAGTTTTGCCCCAATTACAATCATTGGTGTAAGATGAACCAGTCACTTCTAGTGTAGGTGGGCAAAAGATACTCTTTTAGCACTTAATCCTTTTGAAACCAGGGTAAGTTCCATTGCTTGGAATGGCTTTGCCTTCCTACAATTAGGAATTATACCATTTCAACTACATGTATGGCTGTAAAGGGGCAAATCCCCAATCTAGTCAAGGCCTTAGTTAAACTCTGCTGTAGAGTTCCCTATGTGGTGGCTTTCTGATACTCGTATTAAACTTTACTGAGCACATTTTTTACCTCACTGCAGGGTTTGATGGGTAAACTGGTCTTTTCCTGCATAACAAATCACCACTGGTTGAGGTTCATCAGCCTGGATTATAGCTTCATATCTGTGCAACTGCAGTACCCTTAAATAAATTTACATGGGGGGTCATTTGAGGGTAATGGAGACTACAGCGGTATATTGCAGGGTTGTATGTGACTTGCACACCTTCTGCTGGTGTTGATAGTTCATCAGACATTTTAGCTGTTGAAACACACAGCCTATTGTGGTTGCAAGCTCAAAAACACTTTTACAAATAAACCGAAGCCATTTAATATAAAAATTGGTGTGACTGGATTTAAGAACCCTAGTCTAACTTCAGTCACGTCTCAGGTGAAAAATGCAGCCACATGTATTGGTATTTTAATTCCATCTTAAGTTTGTCAGGGAATATTTATAAAAGTCTCTATATACCTCCGTATCCTTAATTTTACAAGAACTAATAAAAACCTGTTTTTAAGCTTCCTCAGTTCTCTGGAACACTGCATTAGTCAAGAGTGCTGCTAATATAATATAAAAGATTAAAATAATGTTATGCTTGCAAAGTAAGCACTCAAATGGGAAAATCCCAGAATTAAGGTTGCCTGTGTAATCTTACTTTGGTCCCCTTGTATGTAGGCATTGGCTGTTTATAAATAACTTCCTAATTTTTCCACAGGTCCCCATCCAGGATATTTTATCCAATTGAATACCACCCTGGAAATTTAGTTGGATTCTTTCTCTGCCTCTGTCCCAATTTTTGTATAATGCTGGGCCAGTCACTTAAGAGGCAGAAAAGGCCATGAATAAACAATTTAGTGGTAGGCCTGGGATTTGGATGATGTGTTGTAAATAAAGCCAAAGGCCCCACATTGAGTGATGAATGGAAATATTCAACAGTCACCTATACAGTGAGCACTGTCTGTCCATCCTATGCATTGAATGTGGCAAAAACAATGTTATCATGTAATTGAAGTCACTGTATCATAATGTGTACATAAAAGGCCAAATAAAGATGGAACAAACTTAATTCTGGGATTTCTTACCTTTTGAGTACTTCACTTTGCACCCTTACATAAAACTATGCTAAAATAGTGTTAATTATAGGGGAGGAGAAGGCCTCTCTGCGGAGTCAGCAGCACTGTACATTTATGCTGCGTGTACAAGCACACATACTTCTGACCAAGCTTCTCTTCTACACTAGTATTTCTGCCTTTCTTTTTTTTCCCTCATCCATCAAGCACCAACCTAGATTGTCTAGCTTTGGCCTTGTTTATTGAGAGCTTCATTACATATTTTGCTAGTCATAAATCTGATCATGATGGGAGAGGGGAAGAATGACAGTGCTTGGTTTGTCTGCAGTGTAGTTGTAGCTGTGTTGATCCTAGGATATTAGTGAGACCAAGTGGATGAGAGATCTTTTATTGGACGAACTTCTGGTGGCGAGAGAGACAAGCTTTGAGCCAAATGGCTGTTCTTCAGGTCTGTGAAAAGTGCTAAATGCAAGGTAAAATAGATGTCTTAGTATTATACTAAGTCCATATTCTAAGGGACCATTCAAGGTAGCATGACTGCAGTTGTATTAACAGGCCACTCTACCTTGAATGGTCTCTTAGAATATATTCAACTACTTATGCTAAACAATCTGTTCTGTCTTGCATTTATCTGTGAAGCCTGGAGTATATTTGCCAGAGCTGAAGAAGACCTGTGTGGACTCAAAAACTTATCTCTCTCTCACCAGGAGTTGGTCCTACAAGATTACCTTACCCCCCCTTGCCTCCCCAGAAATTAGTTTGTGATGCTGGGGAGTTGCTACAGGGGATTTTGTGTATTAAAACTGCAGTGTATGCAAGCTCCAATTTTGAATGATGCAGGCACCACATTTGGAATTTCACAGCAGGAGTGCAAATAGAACTCCGATGCTACTCCAGACCTACAAGCCCCTGCCACTGGAGCTAAAACAGAATCTCTGGTAGCCTGGAAGAGCCAAGGGGATGCAGATAAGAGGCTTTTGATTCCATTCAGCAGATGGCAGCAGTACAGTTAATGTTCTGTAGCAGTTTTCATCCAAGAATCTCAAAGCACTTTACTGATATCACTTCTCATGACCCTGCTCAAGCATTATATTCCCCAGTACACAGATGGGAAACTGAAGGAGACACACATTAAGTAAAACCTGAAGGGGTGGGGGAGAAGGAAGGGGATAGAATGTACAAGGTGAATCTGTGATAGAGCCAGGATTATCATAGAAATGTAGGACTGGAAGGGATCTGAAGAGTTCACCTAATCCATTGCCTCACGCTGAGGTGGGACCAAGTAAAGGTGGACCACCCTTGTCCAACCTGTTCTTAAAAACCTCCAATGACAGGGATTCCAAGGTGTTGACTGAATTTGTGGGTGAATTGGGGCACACCAGTAATTGGATGAGAGCCTTCCATTCTCTGATTAAGCAAAGTTTATTGGATATCTAAGCAAATGTTGACAATTCTAGTTTACATAGTCCTAGTAGTGAAGTCCCACTATGGAGCTGGCCAGGAACCGGAATGAGGCCTCAGGTCTGTGTCAATGGAGCTTGATGGCAGCCTGTGAGAATCTCAGCAGTCTCTGAGTCCCAAACATCTCAGTCTTTTATATTCTGTGATGTTGTCTTGGAAACCACACTGTTTGGGTGCTTTTCTTACATTCTGTGGAGCTTCTCTATCTTGTTTACTACATTCTCCCTCCTACCACCATCTTTTGCTGATTCAAACCAGTCTCAGCCAATTTTATCATGATCTTCTGTAACCTAGCAGGCCCTGGGCAACTTGAGTCAGGCTTACTTCTTAATCTACAACAATCCCTTCCTTGACAGTCTGGTCAGGATGTACTTCAAAATGGGACACACACTCATTAGTATTAAAACATGCACTGCTGATTTTAAAAGTGTCGTCTTCTCATATAAATCCTAATCCTTGCTCTACAATACAGACTTCTAAATCTGTTGACTGCCATTTATCATTGTCCCATACAGCCCATACCCTATGGTCTATTATTGGATAAATTACTGCACCCTTTTGGTTAATAGCCAGGGCTATTTGTTCTTCAGGAATGTTCTTCAATGGAATACACCTTTTCAACAGTAGCTTCTGCTATTGTCAATACATAAGCAACAACTGATGTCGATATAAGTAAAATTTACTAATCTCCACCAGACTTGTAACCATCATTCCTTTTGAGTGGCAGCATCCCATATGATTTTCTGAATTTCTACAGGTAAAATTCTATTTGCCCCATCTCTAAGATTTATGACAACATTTTGTACCCAGGCTTGGGCTTATATGCGGTTTAAGGCCAAAGAAACATTGCTTTCTTTAACACTAAGAGCTTTCAAAATTAATTGGTGATCTTATTCATTTATCTTTTCCCATTCTGGCAAAACATTTGCTATTAACCATTGACCCATTCCCAGTTCTGATAAGGATGAGTTTAGAGATTTCAACAAGCCTTGCATCCTGAATGTTGCATCTTCCAACTTATTTGCCAAAACCTGTAGTCCATGCTATTCAGTACTCCTAATCCAGTTCCTGTGCCTCCCAATATTTTGGCATCTACACCCCTTTTAAATCATTTAGTACATGAAAACAAATTATTAATCCATTTAGTTCATTCCATGTGTAATATAGATATAAATGTAGTACAGTTGGGTCTTAGAGTACATATGTTAACCAGTAGACAAAGATAACCACCATTTTTAATGACTGAACCGGCCTGGTTATCAATTCTAATACATGATCATGCTTTACCACATAGGGTCCTATTTTTTAAACATATGGGGCAAGGGCAGGAATTACCGAGAATTTTTCAGTAAACCACTCAGCTTCTCATATCTTCCATGGACTCTTTAACCTTGAGGTCAGTAGTGCACTCCTGGTTCCTTTACACCACACATGAAAGGCTATTGGAGGAATGCTACATCCACCATTTACCTCTATCTCCCTATTATACCACAGGCCGTTAATATTCAGTTGGTTTGCTTGATACATTCAATGCTTTTTCACATAATTCACTCTTATTTTAGTTACATTGTCCAATGAGTCGGTAATATTTACAAAGGTCTCCTGCAAGGCTATGGCATTAGTGGTATTTGCTTGGGAATATCTTATCTGTAATACTTCAGTTTGTCCTATTTTGGCCCAATGAGGCACATACCAGGACAAAAAGTGGCACCTAGGCATTACACACTTAGAGAAAAGTGTACTTCACCATATACAGCTATCCATGCTACTTTGTTTACTAATTCAAGTAGTCACATTAAAATGATACTTTCTGTTAATGTCAAAAACCACACACTTAGTTCCATTATCTCCTTTAATTATTTTCACAGTAGAATTTAAGAATATATCCTCCATCTGGTTAGTGTACTGTCACGTACAACTAACTTTATCACTTTGTTTTCTAGTCCAAAAAGTTACATTGAGCTTGCATTCACGCTCCACATCAGTATTACAGATCTGTCTTTGGGTTGCAGTTGAATTCTCTTTTACACAGCATTGTATATTAACAGTTTTCCTTTACTTCAACTTTAATTATGCTGTTATTATTTTGACTGCTGGGGAGAGCATACTCACTATACCGTTATACTCAACTACCCGACCATCATCTTAAGACCTGCAATATACAAAACATGACATGCCTCTATGGGCCATTAATCTGTTGCCTTTGTGTGATTTCAACTGAGATGAGTGGAATAATTTTTTAACCCTTTTCTTGCCTCGGTGTATTTCTAGTTGATATACAGTAGGACTGGCCTTATCCATAATTCTCACAGGTCCCATCCATATGGGCCACTGACCTCAACAAATTCAGGTAATTTCATTTCTCGGCCTGTCATGGCTTTGTAAGGGGTGATCTCATGTGCGGCCATAGTCTTTCCTAGGATCAGTATGTCTAATGGTAGCTTTTGATCCTGGTCTTTTCCTTGTTGGTTAGCCGCTTTTCTCTAAAGCGTGTTTTAAAGTGCAATTTGTCTTTTTTTACTTGCCCTGAACTCTGGGAAAGTGCGATGTGCAATCTCTGCCTAATTCGAAAGGCCTGACCCAACTCCCTTTGTCACTTCTCCTATAAAATGCAGTCTCTGATCTGAATCTATTTATTCAGGTATCTGCAGTGGGAAAACCCCTGCTCTACTAAAACTGTGACAGTGGTATTAGCTGTGTTGTTCTGGGTTGTTATGGCTTCAGTCCATTTTATAAAGCTGTCCACTATCACTGAACAGTATTTATTCCTTCTTGTAGGTAGAGGTAAGGCACCTATAAAATCTATTTGCAAACGACTCGGTGGTCCTGTTACCCTCTGATTGCCTTAACTATTTTGGAGTCTTGGTTATTAGCAGCACAGGTTAAAATTATGCACATGTTGAATTACATTCTCCATAATTCCTGGCCCCCGCCTTGCAGCTTGTATTCATACTAAGATCTTATCTACTCCCAAGTGCCCTTGATCATGCACTAAACCTATAAATTCATCTCTAATCACTTCTCGTACTACCCAAACAGGAAAGTCTCCTCCTTCCTTTTGTGCCAAAATCAATCCTGAAGGATGTTGCCATACCTTCCACTTCAGTGATCTCCCTTTTTTTAATAACTTCATCAGACTTTCATCTTGCTCTTGTAATGCAACTAGATCTATATTTACATTCTTCTGGTCTTGGATAACCATCACTGGATCACTATTGGGACTGTCCTCTTTCCAGATAGTTCCCTCCTTAGTGTCTCTCCCTGCTTCTAAATCAGTCTGGTGGTTCCCTTTTTGTGTGTTTTCACTTTACAAATCTGCACAGACTCTTCTCACTGTTCTGCTAGCCTGGCAAAATATAATAATTTTTTTACCTGGGCTACTGGTTTTCCATCTGCAGTTTTTATACCTCTTCCTCTAGATACAGGGAGCCAATCAAACACTTCCTGAACATCCCAACCAAAATCCAAAAATATTGCTACAGGCTGATTTATGGGGTATTCTCTAATGTATCTGCAACTATCACAACCTCTGCTGCCTGGGCAGAGTGAGGAGTACACTTCCCTTTCACTACTTGTCCACTTATAACATTGACAGCCGCAAATCCTGTATATTGTGTCCCTTTTTTGTAATAACCAGACCCATCTACAAAATATTATAAGATTCACACTTTGTCTCATTCCAAATAATCTCACTTTGGAATAGAGCAGTACTGAATAGTTGTGGGTCAGGCAATGGACAAATGTGTTCTTCTCCATTAATTACAAGACTATATGCTGCCAGGGATAAATTCGATTGCTGTTCTACCATCATTTCCTTATTTATCAAAGCTAAGATCCATTTTGCCAATCTGGGGTTTAAATACATGCCTATCATTGGCCTTTCCAGAAAAAAGATATTTTATGGGTGTATGTGTAGTGCGCAACACCACCGGAGATGATCCAACTAAGTAGTCCCAATGTAGGGCCCACACTAACACCAGCACTTCCTTCTCACAGGCTATAAATTTCTGCTCTACTGGCGTCAGCACACAGGAAGCATTTCCCACTGGGCAGTGGCCTGTACCATGGTCTTGACTCAGTACTGCTCCTAGACCCGTGGATGTTGTAGCTAACAGTAAAACATATGGTTTATCTTTATGGGGATATATAGGAGCTGGGGCCTGGCTTAGGCCTTCTTTTACAGCCTCATTTTGTTCTGGACCTCATTTCCATGCTATATGCCTTTTTAATAATTTATACAAAGGAACAGCTTTTTTTGCATAGCCCTTTATAAAGTCACGTGAAAACCCCAAACATGACCATACTAACCCCAAACATGACCATAAGGTAGTAACATCAGTTGGAGCTGGCAGCTTTTGAATTAATTCCACCCTCTGTCAGAAGTTCGTCCCTCCTGTACTAGGTGACCTCCAAATAAGATACCTGTTGTTGACACAATTGTGCCTTAGCTGGGCTGACTTTAAATCCCAGTTCCTGAGTTACATAAAGCACTTCAGCCAACACTTCTAAGTTCTTTTCTTTGATTTTGGTATGTATGAGGATGTCATCTACATACGAAATTACATTCCTTTGGTGCTCTAGCTTATCTCACGTCCTCATCATGTGGGTGTGACAGGTGGCCAGTGCATAATGGCATCCTTGGGGGTCTTGGGTGAAAGTGTACCATCTACCTTGAAAAGTAAAATCAAACTTATGCCAAGAATCTGGATGAAGCGGATTAGCAAAAAAGGCGTTAGACAAATCAAGTACAGAAAATCATTTAGATCCTCTAGCTATAGCCTGCCACCATGACCTTCAAATATTTAGCAACTCCCAAATGTCATAGGAGTCACTATTTAGAGCGCTGTAATCCACAGTCTCCAGATTTTACCATATGCCAGGGATGGCCAAATTTACTGACCCCCCCAAGACTCCCTGTGACAGGGCGCCTGCCCCGCACTGGCCTGGAAAGGATTCAGAGGGCCCTTAGAGAGGCTGTGCAATAGATAGCCAATAGGAAAGGGCTGCATGGCAGTCAGTCGGGACCCAGGAGGCCAGCATAAAAGGGAGCTGCAGAGCAGAGCAAGGAGAGTGACTCCCAGGAGCCCGAAGAGGAAGGACTGTCAGCATCCTGGACAGAGCATTGGCTGGCTGCTGGGGCTCAGCAGAGCCAAATGCCCTGAAGCAAGGGCAGAGGAGGTACTGGGGTTGCGTGGAAGTGGCTCAGGGAAATCCATTGATGAGTTGGGGGAAACGCAGTGAAAGGCGGCCACACAAAGGGTCTCTGGGCTAGGACCCAGAGTAGTGGGTGGGCCATGGTCCCTCCCTTCCCCAATCGCTATTGGAGTGGTAGCAGGACTGCGGTGGCCACAGTGGGAAGTGGCTAGAACGGACTGCAGAATCCCCTGGAAGAGGGGGAACCCGGATTGTGATTCAGCCGGAGGGCCAAGTCACGAGAAGGAGGGTCCAGTGGAGACAGGATAGACGGCAAGACACTGCAGAGAGGGGCATCTGCCTGGCTGAGAGCTGATTTCCCAGATAGCCAGCAGGAGGTGCCAAGTGGTGAGTCGGACCATGTTACACTCCTCCTTCTTGCTAGGCAGAATCCGCTAGCCCTACCACCTTGCGGCAGGGCAGAAGCTCTGAGCTCCCCACCCTATTCTGGTAGGAGGAGAATGGGGAGCACAAGGGGCTCTGTGAGTTGCACTTTAACTGTAAAAGAGCCGCATGTGGTTCACAAACCACAGTTTGGCCATCCCTGCCATATGCCTTCATTACAGGCTAAATGGGAGAGTTGTTGGTACTCTAATATTCCACCACAACTTCTTATTCCAGCAACAACTTTATAGTTTCATATAATCTCTCTTCTGCTTTTGCTGGGTATCGATACTGCTTTTGGGGTGGGGGATCGGGTCCTTCTATTACAACTTGTGCTTCTATCCTTTGACATTCTGGTTTGTTCTTGGCTCATACCTAGGGATATTGCTGTACTATATCTTGGATGGGCTGCTCCCATGGTGGCATTGCTACCTGCTCATTTGCTTTTAATGCTGCCACCCTGTGTCTTGCTGGCAAAACAGGTATGTCCCAAAAGGGCTTATCCCAAGGAAGCTGACACAACAGAGCACAGTTAGCCAAGTCCACAATGATCCCTAGGCATTTTAACATGTCTGTCCCCGATATTCCCAGTCCTCCCAATTCCATTTTTCCAAACTTGCCTTTTCCTGTCACTAACACAATACTATGCCTGAGTGCAACTGTAAACAGTATCTGAGTTTCCTTTCAATTGAATCCCTCTTACTGAATGTCTTCCTTCATTGCAAAAATTCCCCCCTCAGTGGGATTCTTACCGAGGATGGAATATGAGGCACTCGTATCTATTAACACGGTTTGTCTGATTGCCCGGTCTTCAATGATATTTACTGTCACTCGCCCTCCACACCTCATTAACAATGGATGCCACAAAGAAGGGTGGCAGGAGCGCTCAGTATCTCTGCTGTGTACTATGAGATCCCTCCTTTCTCGCGGGGGTCTAATCCCTTTCCTTCATGCAGTGCCAGTCATTGCAGCAATTCTGCATCAGGGAGTCCATCAGTGTTTTCTTTCTCTTCATATTTTATTAACCGCCTCCACAATTCAGCTCTCCAGGAGTTCGGTTTTCGCTTTCCAACTCCTTCACCCTTTCTTTCTTCCATTGGATCACTCTTTACACACTCCTTTTGGTCCCAAATTTTTAAACATGACTGCTGCCACTTTACCTCCCTTCTTAGTCCCATACCCTGGGAATGCTTGCCTTTGGAGCTCATATCTTTCTCCGACAATACGTTCCAGTTTTGGGAATGGCCTTTCTGCTGCCCCGCCCCCAGCTATTATGCACAGCGAGGGAGTCAGGCCTATGACCAAAGGTTCCTTAAACTCTAGCCAATCCCAGTACAGAGGATCAACCAACAGTAAACTGGTCATACTATGTAGCAATTTCTTTCTTGCTATATAGTCATCAGGACTTTCTCCAGGCACTTGTTTCTCCTGGTGAAACAACACCAAGTGATTGACTTCAGGAAAAAGCACTCGTTGCACTCCCTGTCTTACTTCCTTAATTTCCTTGAATGTCAGCTGCAAGGCCAGTAAAGTCATTCAGATCCATACATCAATTATGTCTCCTGCAGAGTAGCCTCCCTGTCCTCCAGGAAACCTTTGAGCCCTACTTAGCCAACTCATGGCTGTATCTTTTGTCAGGGGAGCCAAAGAATTTCCCATTGCCTTTACTTGTTCAGGAGTGAATGGCTTGCTTTCTGTCCGGGTTTCCTGGGCAGGTCAGGTTCCCTGTCTCTGGACCTGGGTAGTGACTATCAGAGGCATTGGTGGATTCGCTCCATTGCCTCAACATGTCTGATTAGTCCTTCATAATCCACAGCATTTCATCCTACGTGGCACGCTCATGCTCCTGGAATGATCTCTTGCATGGAAAAATGCTTTCCATGTCCAGTTTTTTAGACAATGAAATCCTCCAGGCTCTTAGTTGCGTCAGCTGTCCCAGAGACATTTATTATTTCATTGAACATGTCATCATGCGTTCTCTTTTTCTGCCTTCTAATCTGTAGAAGCCTCTCCACCAGTGTGGAGGATGTGCTGAAGGCCAAGCTTTCCACTGTAAGGCATGCAAAGCACAAGGCAATCTTTGTCAAGTTCTAGTGCAAGATTGCTATTTAAAAAACACTCCCCTAATTACACTCAGTGCAAGCCAGAACATAATCAGAATTCCTAGCTATTCAATTAACCGGTTTGTTGTTCCAGCCGTGGTGAGTATGGGCTGCGGTGTGGGTGATGGGACATGTGCTGTAACTTGTGCGAAACCTGCATTAGAGCGCAGGTGGACCATGCCCCCGGCCCCCCCCCAGCAACATGGACGTTGCTTTAAGACCTGGGACCAGTGTTAAGCCTCCCAAATTGTGGTCTTTGTCCGAGGCAGCTCTGGGGGGATGTGTGTGGAGTTTACAGCAATGAGAAAATACATGAAGCTCTCCCCCCCACCCCCCCAACACTGCTGGTAGTAGTCGCCCCTGAACTTGCAGATTCTGGGGTCAACCCCGATCTCTGCCAACCAAACCATTGGCATGATAGGGAAACAGTTGTTGAGGGACCTGGAAATCGCCATGGGTAGGGAATCACCTGCTCTACTTTTTGTGGTATGAGCACTTGTAATGAAAACTTCCACCATCTCCCCTAGGTGACCCAATGTGATATTAGTCTCCTGAGGGTAAGAGCAGCGGCAAGGGAGCAGATGCTGCAAGTGTCTTGGTACAGACGTGGTCCTTATGCTACTGTTCTGTGCACCGTAATGATGCCAACAGAGTTAATACTGCAGTGGCATGGGAAAGTGTCCATCCTTGGTGGAAGAAATAAGGCAGCCTTCCCCAGAAACCTTCATGCAAAGGATTGCAGACTACCTCCATGGAAGTTTCCTGGAGATCTCCATGGAGGATTCTCAGGCCATCCCCGAGCACATAAACAATCTTTTCCGGGGGGGCACCCTCTGTGAAACTGGAGCGGCCACTGGGAAGCAGATACGCACTGCACCTCACTTTTTCTTCAGACTGTACATAAAATATAAGAGCATGTAGCTGCTACAGTTTGATTGGAATTGCATATTCATCAGAGGTGCCTTCCCTGGCATCACGGTTGGCCACCATGCTGTCCTGTGACCAGCTGGACTGTTCTAGGGTTAAAAATAGTTCCTGGCTCTCAGGTAGAATGGATCCCCTGCTCTCCAATTCTCCTCCTCCATCCAGATGACCGCCTTGTTGTTGTTGCCTGAGGTGGCCTGGGACTCAGCTCCTGGGAGGTATCCATGCTGCGTTTGGGGGTCGTGCTGGGGTTGCTGCCAAGAACTGCATGCAACTTATTGTAGAAGTGGCATGTCTGTGGTTCAAAACCAGAACTACTGTTCGCCTCATCTTCTGGTACGCCTGCTGAAGTTCTTTGATTTTTACACGACACTGCTGCGTGTCCCTGTTGTAGTTCCTCTCCCCCGTGCCCCACTTGTTCTTTTTGTAGATATCTACATTTCTTTGGCTGGATTGGAGCACCCTTTTCTCTCCACAGAACAATAAGATCCACCACCTCCTGTGTACTACAGGCTGGCACACGTTTGAGGTGTTGAGTCACCAGGATCAGTTGCACTGGTGAGCTCTCCATGCTGATCAAACAGGTAATGGGAATTCAGAATTTCCTGGGGCTTTAACAAGGGAGGGGCTGTTTCCTATATACCTGGCTGCTGTGCAGTGGAGTTCAAAACGATCTCCAGAGAGGTCGCAGCAGAGCATTGTGGGACACCTCCTGAGGCCAATTCAGTCGACTTACACAATGCTGTGTCTACACTGCCTCTCTGCCAATCCATCAACATCAATTAAAGTGCTACGCCTCTCACAGAGGTGGAGTAATTAAGTCGATGTTACAGATGAGTTAAGTCGGTGGAAGGGATCTGGTCATGTAGACGCATACATTATTAGATTGATGTAAGGTGGCTTCTGTCAACCTAAGTGTGTAGTGTAGACCAGGCCTGAGTCATTGACTGTCTGCTGGGGGAGTACAGAAGAGTGCGCAGGTCAGGGGTAACCTGGAAACAGGTGGGACCTGTAGAGTGTAGGAAGGCTCCTGCAGGAGTCCATGGATCAGGGGAAAAAACCCAGTTTATCAGTGGCTCTCAGGCAGATGGCCTGCAAGAAGCAGGCTATGAAGGAGAAGAGAGCAGGGAGACTTGCCTGAACTCCCAATTAGATGTTCTGTGGAGTCTAATCCTGTAGGAAGTATCTGGGGCCCCAAGCAGAAGACCTGGGTCAGGGAGAAGGGACATGGCTTATATGTTCAACTTGTATTGTTTTGAAAAAATAAAACTTTGACCTTTGAAGAAAAGAGACTGAAATCCTGTAGCTGAGAGTGGTCATTAAGGCATAGGCTGGTGAGTTAGCCTGCTGGCTTACACTCCACCTGTTCGGTTCTCCTCATCCCAACTCCATCCAGACTCTGTCTGTTCAGATTGCAGAGATGCTAGTCAAGCAAACCCAGGATGATGTATTTTAGCTACCCTAGCACAGAGGTGATGTGGGGAGAGGGGGGACACAGGGTCACCTACCTCCTCATATTTCTGCCAGAATATTTTTATTTCTTTTTTTGCAGGGAGTAGGCTCAAAGTACATGAATGTACAGTAGCTTATTCAAAACAGACGCCAGCAAGAGCAAGCTTCCCCACTTTGTCCTCCCTTTGCAGCGGCCCTCCAGGCAGGCCAATGGGACCACATCTAGGGAGGTTTGGGGGGCTCAAATTCCTCATCTGCCTAAGACTTGCAGAGCTGAGCCCAGCATGGGATCACCACTGAGGCATCTGCTCCGGTGTTTGTTCGGGTCTTGCACAGGGACGGGATGGATTTAACTAGGGCCACGCAGTGGCTAATGCACAGGAGCCCCCAGCCAGGGAACCCTTGGAAGCCACAGCTGGAAACTACCCAGCCTCCAGAAGCTCAGGGTGGGGCTGTCCCACTCCCATGTATGGGTTTCCTGTTGACTCAGAGCAGGCCCTGCTCAGTCACATAGTGCTACCGGGCCCCCTTCTTGTGCGGTAACTCATAGAGCGGAGCTAGGCTAGTGATCTCGGACGCTGGGCGAGCTACGCTACGACCTGTGCCCAGCGTGGAGAGGCAGGAGCAACAGTTGGACACTACAGGGAGGGGCTGCTGCTTTCCGAAGGGGAGGCTGGGAGTAGGAGTGGGGGCGAATCTTTAAATTGTGTCTCCCCCCCACTATCAACAGTTACGCATCACCTCTGCACTAGCACTTAAACAGTCTTCAGTCCAGGTTCAGGGCTACCCATTACTGAAAATCATGGTGTGATTTCCTAATGTAGAAAAGCTCTCCGACAGAACAGGAACCAATACCAAGGGGTGCTGGTGATTGATTATCAAGCATTGTATTGGAAACATTATAGCTCTACGCTTGCCTGTGACTGGCCTCTAAGCAGCCTGCTGGCTGCTGAACAGATGCTGTGCAGCCCGTCAGTACCAACTCACCAGAGAGAGCTTTTTTCAGCCGAGTCTGCAAAGAGTTCAGATGGTGGCTGAACTTTTGTTATGGTGCCCTCTAAAATGTGCTGTCATAGGCCTCCCTCTTACATATGTCTAAAGCTACCCTCAGAGAAGAGAAACAGAAACCTGAGCCTTTCTTGCTTGATAACTTCGAGCAACAGCAAAATATACATAGCATTCTTTCAACATTGTATTTTGGGAATCAGAGTATGATCAAGAATGTACTTCCCATATGATTCTCCCTCCTGGAGGTGAGTTGTATGCCTGGTTGACAAAGGTGGAACTTTATTTACACTGTTTTAAAATGAAAGGAAGCATGTCTTCCAAAAGGAAATAAAAGTAGGGACTCTCGTCTGCTGACCTTCTTGCACCTTTGGTGCCATGGTAAAAGGTGCTATAAAAACCTTAAATAGATTAGGTTGAAAATTCCTAGCCTTAGTTCTTACTTTCTACTCTGAATAAGGCCTCTGGCTTTAATGTTTAACCTCCAAAATCACAATTTCTAACACCTGAACCCAAATTAAAGTTAAGCCTAAAACAAGGAATTCTCTCACAAATGTATTTTTAAAAATTTCTCTGCATGGGCAGCCATGGTTTATTTGGGTTGTTTGTTGATTATTGAGTTCCACTGACCAATCAGAAAGACAGTAACTCACATTTTCAGTACTGTGTCTCAGCCAGCCATGAAGTAAAAGGAATGTTTGGCTCCTGATCACCCAGCTCCATCACCACCATTAAATAAAGGGACTGCGTCAGTTCCTGCAATGGGTGAATATGGTCGCTGAAAAATTAGTGCAGTCCCTGAATGAAGCACTATTCCAGAACATGAACTGAAAATGTAACTGCTGAAGCATGTCAACTTGTTCCAGATAGGAGTAAGTGTGTTTGCTTTTAAAAATCTCAGGGAAACATTATCGCCTTTTACAAAAATACAGAGAAAAACTGAATTCAAAAAATAAGATTTTTAATCTGGAACTCTTTGCCCCACAAAAAAACCACCCAAACTGTTGTATTATTTCCTTTAATTTCTTAAACTGAATGTAACAAAACATAAAACCTAAAAATCAGATTGCCTGATGCTAACCAGTGATCTTCTCCCAGGAGACATGAGCTGAAAGATTTAAAATAATCTTCCATTCCTTGTACCTTAGAGCACTTCTTCTCTATGCCTATCTGTCTTTTCCAGACAGCCTTCCAGCTTGCTTAGCGTAGAAGAAATTCCCTCAGTTTTGTCTTGAGGGACCAAAGGATATTGTGAGGAGCATCCGACTCAGAATTGATTTGCTCAAGCATTTCATGAACTGAATTTCCAACAGCACAGGGGGCTGGAGGAAATGCAGGCCTCCAGGCCTTGGTGGGAGCATATGCTTTAGAGAAATCCTGCTGATCACTTCTGATCTTTCCCTTTGTCAGTTTTAGATACATCAGCAAAATAAAAATAATTTGATACCCATCATCTTGTTCTGAGAATATGCATTGAGAGCATGAACAAAAGAGAGAAAATGGGTTAAAATAAGAAAACAAGAATCACGACAATGTGCATTTCTTCTGGCTTTTGCCACAGTCTACCTACTCGGAAAACTTTAAGGTTTAAACATATTTGTGTATGTAGGTACAGACGTAAGAATGAGAAATTGATTCAAGTCCTGAACAGACTTGAAGTCATCCCTCCACCCCCAATTTCCCCTGGAGGTCAAGAGGAGATAATACCTCCTCCACTTTCCTCTCCAAAAGCAGCTCCAAACTCTTGGCAACCTTCCACTTGATTTTCCCCTCTGGCTGAAGAACAAAAGGAACAGGCCTACCCCCACTGTGGCAGTGAGCCTAGAACACAGATCTTTGTGCTCGGGCAATGGGAATGGAGAGACAAGTGTCTTACAGCTTGCTTTCTAGCAGTTTGTGGCGCTGCAAATTGTAAGCTGGCCCTGGATGAAATGTTTGGACAGAGAAGATGGAGGAACACCAGTGATGCCTTGCTCAAAGCTAGAGCTAAACACATTTAGAAACTTAGGTGAACAGAAATGCTGATGAATCATACGTGCCAATATGATACCACATAAAGACATTTTTTATTTTTTTCAATTTGCCTTTTCAAAATCTAGGAAATGACACTAACGGTTAAAAGAACATTGAAGTTGCAAAGTCGAGCACTCAAAAGTTAGGAAATGACAAAATAAAGGTTAATTTGGATCCCAATGTGCATTATTTACGATAGTCTCTAATTACATGATCCATACAATATTTTTTCCACAGAACATCTGCCTGATGCAGTGCACAGAAGTCACCATACTCTGGGGATGAATCAGGGTTGTTTAGTGAACTGTTGTCTGTATGACCCCTGCTTCGTGTGTTGCAGAAGTTGGAAGGTGTTTTAGCGACTGAGGCAGTGGATTTCAGGCAGGGAAAGTGGTTAAGGCAGTGGAATGCTGTTCTAGAGAATTGGACTCTATCCCTGCCTGTCACAGAATTCCTATTTGATGTTACAGAAGTGGTAACTAATTATGTTCCTCATTTTCTGGGTGTCCAACTTAAGGCCCTGGGGCCTGATCTGAGCTGCAAAAAGAAGTCAGGGGGAGCTATGCTTTGGACATATAAAGTTCTATGTAATGCTAAGTGTGGCGCTTTGGGGTTCAACTCAGAACAGTAAGGGATTGTGTCACTGACTATTCCGTAGCCCTGGGCAAGTCTGTACTGTGCAGCCTTGGTTGAGAACCTGACATGAGCAGCAAGCTCACAGCAGAATAGCCTCACTCTGGCTTCCACCAGCCTTGGTTATTCTTTGCAAGGTGACCCCAATAACTCCCCAGTCCCAAATTTCCCCCAAACGATCTGTCCTGTAGTGTCAACCCTCTCTTGGAACACTTACAGAAGTTAAGTTCACTACTTCTTTAAAGAGTCATTAAACAGCAACCCATTAATTTAACTGGTGTTTGACAAACACTTATTTCAATCACAGCCCTGTGCTGGTTTCTATTAAATGTAAAACAAGTTTCATTAATCAAAAAGTCATAGGTTTAAGTGATACCAAATATAAGGAATAAAGTTAGAAAGGGTCACAAGCAAACAAAAGTAAAAATACGCTTCTAAGACTAAAATCTGATTTAACCAACTAGACTCTCTTGTTCAAAGTGTTTCTGACCAAGTCTCTTTTGCAGCAGGGTTGACCCGACCCTCTAGCAAGGACCTTCACAGAGCTCAAAGTGCTCAGTTCCTTTGTATCTTCAGGTGAAAGATGCCAAAATGACTTTTTCTCTCTCCTTATATCTTACCAAAGTTCATTGACCCTGCATCAGGAAGGCTGCTGAAGGGTACAATTTCCATACCCCCACAGAGACTTAAGTGGTCATCTTTCCCCACTTGCTCTCCTGATGGCTTTGTTTACTATGCATGTAAGTGTACCTTTATCATCTCTGCCTGACGATCAGGCTGGTCAGACAGACAAATACACATTACTCTATCTAGGGCAGACTGAGCTTATACATTGCTTGCCAAATACATTTTAAGAATATAAACATATTCTAGCACATATTTATAACTTTGTACACACCCTGCACATACTCCACACAATGATTTTCAGGACAAGTATATAACCAGTTTGTATATGATACCTTACATGACATCTTTTAGATACAGATTATGACAACCATGTGTTAGGTATTCAGTGTACGTCAGGCCTGACAAAAATTGCTGACACAGTAATGAATCATCATTAGGCCTCTGTGTCACACTAAGCCCTGATCTACACAAGACAGCTTAATAACTCCACCTCCATGAGAGGCCTAGAGTCAATATCAATGTAGTTAAGTCAACACAGTGTCAGCGCATATGCTGCATTGCTTACATTGACTGTTGCTGGCTTTCAGAAACCAGCTTGCAATGCCCCATGCTGATAATTCAATCATTGCAAGCACTCCTGGTGAGGACACGCACCGTCGACACAAGGAGCAAAGTGTAGACACGCACAAGCGATGCAATTACTGCAGCAGCTGTATGCCGACATAAATTCAGTCAACTTAATTTTATAGTGTAGTCATGCCCTAAGTTGTGTGAAAAATCAGATCATAGGTGCCTCAAAGTGGGTGCCAAACATTAATGGTCGCTTTTGACCTTAATCTCTTGCCTTAATTCTTCATCTGTAAAATGTGGATGATGCCATCCACTCACCTCACAAAGGTGTTATAAAAATAAATCAATTCATGGATGAGCAATCTTAATACTGTTATTTCCTAACTTTGAGTGCTTGACTTTTGCAACCGTAATGTTCCTTTAATGTCATTTTTGTGTGTGTAAAATAATTTTTAAAATAGAAGGAAAACCAATGGGATGGGTCATCCTTCTACTTATGTATCTTATCTGGTCCATATATTTTTGTTTAACTATTTACATTATTAATTAATCTATATTGTGGTAGAACCTAAGACCCCCAGTCCTGGACAAGGAGCCATTGTGCTAGATGCTGTACAAACACAGCATCATAAAGCTCACCAGGTTTCTTTGGGGCAAGGATTTTGTTTTCTTCCATGTTTTGCAGAACACAGAGCACTGCAGATGTTCTGTACAGTATAATAATAATATTCTTGAAATAATACTGAAATAGTGTTATTTTGAAGGTACCAAAATACATGCTTTGGACAGTTAAATGGCATTATTAAAGGGTTTTAAAAGACTGACTTTGAATGTTATCTGGATCAAAGAACACTTATAAAATGTGAAAGTTGTAGTTGGGTGAGCACCTCTGCAAAGTATAAGGAGACATAAAAACAGACATAGCTCAAACTTGTACACAGTTTACAAAATGGGGACTCAGGAGACAAGTTGTCCAAGCCTTTAAATTATCAGGTTTCAACAAACTTGTGAAATAAGGATGTGGCCCATCCATGTTTATAAAGCTTTGTCTGACAGTGCAGGTAACAAATTTTGTTGCATGCAACAAGTTCAGCATGGTAATCAGTATTAAGAAAACAGTCATCATATCACAGGATACTAAGATCCTACCTAAAGTCTACGTCAATAATGAAGCTCTGGACAATGTGGATCACTTCTGATATCTTGGCTTTTTAAATCAGCTCACTTAGCCTTGATTCAGAACTTGATGCGAGAATCAGCAGTCTCCAGCACCTTTGGCAAACTTTCCTCATGTCAGGTACAACAAGCTGCTAACCCTGAATACAAAGGTGTCCATCTATCAGGCTTGTGTCCTCAGTACCCTCCTTTACAGCTGTGTACTCCAAGCAGGAGCAGTGATTGAACAGTTTCCACCTTCACTGTCTCAGAAAAAGTCACTTCGGACCAATGGATCACTAACAATGAGATCCTTGAGAGACCCGGCCTACACTCTATGTAGGCTATGCTGGACGCTCACAGGCTTCGCTGGCTAGGACACGTAGAGCGCATGCCTGAAGATCATCTGCTGAAGGTTGTGCTCTATGGGTGACTCAAGAACTATCTGCAATGCACAGGAAGGCCAAAGCTCCGATGCAGCGACAAGGTCAAGCAGGGTCTCACAAAATTCAGCAGTCCCATTGACAACTGGGAGAGCCCTGCCACAGCTGCTCAGTCTGGAAAAGCCGGGTCAAGGCTGCTGCGGTCATTGTGGTGAGTCATCAGAGAGCCCAGGCCGAGGCCTGTAGGCAAGCCAGGAAGCAGAGTGGGCTCCAACCTCCATCTGGCAAGTGAACATGTAGCCACCGTGGGAAGGTCTGCCACTCACACATTGGGCTCTTCTCATAGACTTTAAGGTCAAAAGGGACCAATATGATCATCTAGTCTGACCTCCTGCACAACACAGGCCACAGAACCTCGCCTACCCACTCCTGTAATAGACTCCTAACTTATGACTGAATTATTAAAGTCCTCAAATCATGATTTAAAGACTTTAAGATACGGAGAATCCACCAGCAAGTGAGCTGTGCCCCATGCCACAGAGGAAGGCGAAAAATCCCCAAAGCCTCTGCCAATGTGCCCTGCGGGAAAATTCTTTCCCAACCCCAAATATGGTGATCAGTTAAAGACTCACCAGCCAGACACCCAAGAAAGAATTCTCTGTAATAACTCAGAACCCACCCCATCTAACATCCCTTCACTGGCCATTGGCATATCTACCACCAGTAGTCAAAGATCAGGCAATTGCCAAACTAGGCTGTCCCATCCATAAATTTATCAAGCTCAGTTTTGAAGCCAGCTAGGTTTTTTGCCTCCACTGAAAACCACAGGTTTTCTCCCACACTGCTGCCAACCATCATTGACTGACTGACTTCATTGTATTTCTGTTTATCTGTCAAAATGTTGGATGGCCATATGACGACTATGGTTCAGGGTTAAATCATGGCACCACAGCATATTTTTCTTTTCTGTCCGCAGAAGCGAAAAAAAAAAAAAAGATTATTTAATGTAACTAGGCCACAACCATGTTTCACAATTGTGTTTAAACATAATTCTTTGTATAACATTCAGTCCAACTCCTGTCCTCTCTCTAAGGTTAACTGTTCTGTAGCAGTCACAGGAATTTGCATTCTAATCCTTTTTAAGTTGCTAGATCTTGACGTCGGCTGTAACACGGTCCCTTAATGTTATTTTAGAATAGCATTGTCCTGTCCATTCTAGCAAAAAACCAACATGTCAGAAGTCTGATGCTCCTGCCCGTGCCAAACAGCCATGCTACAGCGTAATGATGCTTGGCAGAATTTGATTTATTTTTTTTAATCATGCGACAGATAATATCAATGGGTCTTTTAAAGCATTTTAAAAATATTTTAATTGATTTAAAAGTGCACAGTTGTGGGAAATTATGGGGGGAGGGAATGAGTTTATACTGAGATTCAAAAAGTTAGAGCTTTATAACCATTAAAATGAAAGTTGTCAATGTCACATATCAAAATACACGATGTAAAAATCCTTAAATCAAACTCTTAAGGTCTGGAGCAGCATTTTCCGTACTCTGCCTATCTGTACACTAAAATGTTTTTCTCCCCTGCGTCTGTACAGTGAAATTGAGGTTTTCCAGCAAAACCTGCTTCCAAACTAAGCCTCGTTCAGCCTCCCACACAGCGCATTAAATGGCGTTATCTTGCAGCATGGGTGAACTAACCTGGGGGTACTGGGATATTGTAATGTTACTGCCAAGTGTTTCAAGGCAGCTGCTGGATTTCCTCTTCCAGGCAACCCACTGCAGCCCTCGGGAAGCTGTTATTAACCAGGTAGCCTGTTTCTGCACAGGCTGTGGGCCCACTTTGCTCGGAGAGCTTAGCCTCCTCGTGCACACTGGGGGGGGGGGAGGGAAGCCACGGGCCCCCTTTGCTGCCGGGGCGCTGAGCAGGGCGCGAGGCGGGTCACGCGCTCTTGCTCTGCCGGTGCCTATGGGCTGCAGCCCGGCCCGGCCCGGCTGTGCAGAGGGAGCGTGGCTGAGCCGGGCGGACCCGATTGGCTGGCTTAGCGCCGGGCCGGCGCGCTGTGGGGGTGGCCGGGCAGCCCTGGCTCGCTCAGCAACAGCCGCCGCGGGTCGGGTCAGGAATGGTGGAAGCGTGGTACATGGACGAGTCCGTAGAGGACCAGAGGGCCCCGCACCGGCTGGAGCCCCACCGGCCGGTCAGCCTGGAGCAGCTGCGCCAGCTTGGGGTCTTCCACTGGAAAGTAGGCAGCGAGGCTGGCGGCTGCAGCCGCCGCGGCGCGGCGCCGGAGGGTGCGTGGGGGGGCGGTGCCTGTAGCCCACTCAGCCCATCCACTCAGCCAGGGCCCGCGGGAGGGAGCCCGCCCCGCCAGGGCCCGCAGTCTGCAGCCCGACCGGCTGCTGCAGCCGCTTGCGCAGTGCGGCCTCTCCCCTCCCCCCCGGGCCTAGCGCGTGCGAGGACGGAGTTCGGCGCGGCTCCAAGCACCCCGGCTGCAGCAGGCAGCCCTGCGGTGCCGCCGCCCGGTCCCTGCTCCCAAACCGGCCTGCAGCAACAGCCAAGGTGGAGCGGGAATTGGGGACCCTCTCCGGGTTTTGGTGTGCGCGTGAGTGCTGCTTTGCTGCTGTTACCAGAGCCCCCTCCCAGGGTGAGACCCACCTCTCCTCTCTGCCTGAATCACTTACCCTTTGCCTCTTAAATTAACTCTCTGCACTTAAAGCCCCTGCATTTGCTAAGAGCCTGTGTCACAGCGAGGGCAACCACAGCTGACTGATGCTCCTCTTGCCTGTTCCTGGAATGCCATGCACTGCCTTAACACGGAGTTGCACACCCACATGGCTCGCTTTGCCTGTTAATATTGGAGCTAGGGGAGACCCATCTTCATGGACCTATCAGTGACAAAGGAAATCCAAATGTATCCGATGGTCCAAAAGGCTTGTCTGGGCCGGGACATGGTTCTTGGTAGAAAGGTGCTAATAAAGTGCTAATCGAATCTCAGTGCAGGTGGTGCCTAAGGAGTGTCGGTGTCTTGGCCTTGTAGTTTAAAAATCGTGATTTGTTTTTTTTAAGTGGAAGTGAAAACTTAAGATCTCTGCGGGAATCAGAACTGGGTGAACATGTTCTAATGTAAAGGTGGTATCACATGAATTCCATCCTAGTGTAGGGTTTAATGTACATGGGACAAAAAGTGTTTAAGTGGCGTAGCCTCTTAAGTCCCCACTTTTAAAAATTGACTTTCATTGAGACTGAGGTCTTATTTAAATGCAAAAGTGGGTGGTGTTATATTGGTATAAATGTCCTCATATTTATCCCCACAGAGGAAAGGGAACAACTCTACTGGTATAACCTCATTTTTACAGATGCAACTTGCATTTGCATCGGGTTGTATTGGTATAACTATCACTAAAAATTTGCACCCTAACCAACATAGCTATAGTCGTACAAAAACTCTATGTAAACTAGGTCTTAGGATCCTGACCATTCGCTTACACTGGAAAATTAGATGGGACCTTGCTATGTCACTCAGAGCTGTGAAAAATTTACACTCCTGAGTACAGAAGTTAGGTTGATGTAGACATGGCGAAGTTGACAGAATTCTTTCCTTGACCTAACTACTGCCTCTCAAAGAGATGAATGAACTACAGCAATGGAAAAACGCCTTCCTTCAATGTGGAAAGTGTCTATGCTTTGGCACTAGAGCAGCACAGCAGTTGCAGTGCAGTAATTGTGCTGCCATAGTGTCTGCAGTGTAGACAAGGTCTGTCACATTTCAAAATGGGACTTAAGTTCCTTATGCAGGTTTGAAAATCACTCTCCCCACTCCTCAATCTACCCTTCTATAGCTAGCATAGAGGGGAGTCCACTGGTCAAACAAGATTTAGTTTTACGTTGTGGAAGGGCTAAATGTTTTAAGCCTTGGATTTGTGCACTGGGAGTCTTTGTTTCAGGCTATCTGCAGACACTAGAATCATGTTTGGAAAGTCATCTCTTCATAGCTGTGAGAGCTAGAAACTACAGGTTTGTTAGTTTATTTGTAAAGTAAATCTGAATGATCATGTAAGCCACATAAATGCATCAAGGAGGCTGGATCTAGCCTATGGGCTGTATACTTGGCACTCCAGCTTCTTGGAGGGGAATGGGAATTCCTTTCCACATTGGTCAGGGGAACTATAGTTTGCTGACAGCAATGTTTAAATTATGCTGGTAGCTGCTACAGTTCTGAAACTAACGTTCACAAGACCTAAAATGAAAATCCTTGTACTATGTGTACCGTCTTTCCCCAACCACAAAATTTCTTTGTGATGCAAGGTCATGCATATCAGGTCTGATTCTCAACTGTTCTGCATCTTGTGTTTGCATTTGCATTTGCATTTGACATAGGTGTAAATAATGAGTAGCATTTTACACTAGTTTATATAGGTGCGTGACTGTAGCCCTGATACAGCAAAGCACTTAAGCATGTGCTTAAATTGAGTTGACTTCAGTGAACTTGAGCACACACTTAAGTGCTTTGTGGAACAGATTGTATATGAGGGACATGGTATAGAGAATTGGGTCCATTACGCCTAAATTAGTAGGATAAGTGCTAAGGTCTAGGAACAACTTCCTCTTTTGATTTTTCTTCACTGCCCTTGACTCTCAAAGGAAGTCAGGTGTGTGTATATGCTTCTCTGATCATACATTTTTTTCTTCTTTTTTCCAAATGCTTTCTTGAATCTGGTGCTTTGTCTGATTTTTAGATTGTCAGACAGTGAAATGGGAGCAGGTAACAGATTTTGTATAAATGCAAAGCATATTACAAACCTGCTGTAGAAAAGTGATTTTTGGATGAGGGATAATGGGTGAGGTTAGTAAAGACAAATAAACAAAAATATGATGTAATTCTACCTTTAGGTATTTGAGCAGGTAATCATGATTTCTCCTTCCCACAGGCTAATTCAAAGGAATTCCTAAAGTGAAGCACATGTACATTGGTGGTGCTCTATAACTGCTGGGCTGCATTTATGGAACAAGTGTCATTTTGTGGTCAGATGGAAGAACTGCATAATTGAGCAATTCTGGCACCTAGGCTACAAGCCAGACAGTCTTGTATTGAAAAATGTATCCCTTATGGATACACAAAGAGAATTCATTAATTCCTGTCTCCCAGTCTTATGTTGGGTTCAAGTAGTCCTTATAAGAGACTCTTATAAACCTGATATAAGAGACTCTTTATAGCATGGTATTTATTGCATAAAGTGTAGACATATCAGTAACAAGTATCTGAGCATATTGTTAATTCTCACCAAAAAAAAGTATTAGAACTGAGAATGTTGAACCTCAAATAATCTATTTAATTTGAGTTATTAAAATGATTCCCACATCCAGGAAGGTGGAACGATAATAGATACTGAGAAAAGAAACTTAATCTGTAACCAGAGCAATTTAATGAAGTTTTAAAATAATTGATGAAGCCCCTCTCTCCCAATGGTTGTTGCTAACTTTGAACTGAATGCTATTTTATTTATTTATTTCTTTTGCTGTCATGCTGCTGCTTCCCCTAGCCAGGCTAATTTGTTTTGGAAGCGTGCCTTGCCATGGTTGGCAGGCTGCCTGGTGGGAGAGTGATTGTGGAGTAACTACAAACAATGAGACTGAAGTTACCAGGAGGAACAAACTTCAGAAACTGTGCAGGGACAATGGCAATCTTACTGATTAGTCATGAGGGACTCCCAGTTGTTTTCTTTGTGAGGGAGGACAAGATACGATTTGCTCTAACACTGGGATTCTGGCTCTGGAATGAGAAGCAGACTTCACAGGCGCAGCTTCCCTGGTGCATCCCGCTGGGACACCCACACTGGCTCTGAAAGGCTAGCTTTTTTATAATCCTTTTTCTCCCTTTACACTATACAATAACAAATAAATAACCTTGCTGCACTTGTTATTAACGAGTATGTTACTTGAAATGTTATTTACACATTAACTGGCTGTGCTTTTTGGTCTTGGAAGTAGTTGTGTTGGTATCCTGTCTCGCTCTCATGGATGTTTGTTTTTAATTCCTCCTTCCCTCCCTCTTCTCCCCCCCTCTGCCAAAAAAATCACACAGTTGGATGCTGACAACTATGAGACTGACCCAGAGCTATCAAGGATTCGGAAAGAGAGAAACTATTGTTGGATGGATATAATAACGATACATAAAGATAAGCTGCCAAATTATCAAGACAAGGTAAAGCTGCCCTGGTTTGGAACTGGGAAGTTCTGAATTCTGCCACTAGAGTGTGCACCAGCTTTTGAAGTGCACACTCAGATCCTGCTCTTTGAACAATGGATTTTTCCCCATTTTTAAAAATCACATTCTTCCGTGTTCAGCTTTTCAAATGGCAGTGTGGATTCCATTTTTAAAACAGGAGAGGGTTTTGTTTTTTCTGTAGTTGCTTTCCCTTTAGTATCTTACCTCTGTTGCCTTTTAGAATGATTTCCATTAATAAGAGTGGCTCTGATTTGTCATGTTGCGGCTGCACAGCTGCAAATGGAGCCCTGCAAACACTATTAGATTATCATCCAAACTAAGGTCAGGCCTTTGCCAGTTAGGTCTTTCGCAAAATCTTTGCCTGGTTAACTTCAGAGATGCAAGACCTTAGCTTGGTCACTGCTGCCCTAGGTCATGGTGGTAGTTTTAATCAACAATAACAGATCTTTCAGTAGTGTCATACATAATTTCTCAGTGTTCTCAGAAAAAGGAAGCCACTGTTCCTTCTCTTGGCCCGGTTGTCAAGGTGATTGATTTTAAGGGCTAAGAATATTTTAACATACTCACCATTGGAGGGAGTTGGAACTTCTGCTAAATTCATTTTGATGGTGGGCATTTGTGAGCATACTCAGCTGACAGTTTTGAAAGTTGAAACATGCCTACAGCTACATGCACTTTGGGGATTGGCCTGCAAAATGTATTAGTTTGTAATTAGTTCTTTTTTCTCCCGTTAATTTTTTTTTAAAGTCTGTAATGTACTAAACACTTGAGGATTATGTGGGATTTGTGCAGTTCCCCAACTAAGAAATGTTTTAATTTGGGGAACTAATGTCCTGGCTGCTTCAGAACAGATCAGTAGGAACAATGTCAAGTTCCCAGTTAAGCATTTTATAATGAAACTCCTTCCTCACCAGTTAAGTGTACAGGTGTGCCTCTCCAACTGAATGTGAATGATACCGTAATTCAGGAGTTCGGTGCTGATGGTGGGGTTTCTCCATATCCATCTTGAAGCCTTGAGGAACAACAACTATTTATCACTTCCTTTGCTACCCGTGGCATTGCAATAGTTCCCCTCCCCTCCTGACAAGTCCTCATGGGACTCCTTCAGAGCCTGTCATTATTGTGCCTACATTGTCTGAAAGAGTCCCTACAAAATATCCTTCACCTCCCAAAGGCTAAGAGAACATTGTCTCTGCTGGTTAGGAAGCAAGGTCTTGGATCTGGGACTCTGGCTTTATTGGCAGTATGAAGCACTATGCACTGGCCAACCTGGTTGGCAAATAATTACTTTTATTGGTCTCATGTAGATGATTAGATACAGTAGGCAGTTGAGTACAGAAGAGTTGCATTTGACTTATCAATATAAAGTGACAGGAGACTTCAGCTCTATCATATTCATCCCAAATAAATGTACAACTATAGATTAATATTATCCTACCAAGCATAGACCAGACTTCATGTGCAGTTAACATAGTCTAGAAGTGCATTGTTCAGACTTTTTTTATCTTTCTGGACTCCTTTGTAAAGTGTCTCCCAGACGTTGGGGGAATATCTTCATGTGCCATTGTACTTAGATATATTTCTTTGTTCAACAAACTTAAAAAGAAATGTAACATCCCCTCCTTCCTACCCTAGATAAAAATATTTTATGAAGAACATTTGCATTTGGATGATGAAATTCGCTACATCCTTGAAGGAAGTGGCTACTTTGATGTTCGAGACAAAGATGACAAGTGGATCCGGATTTTCATGGAAAAGGGAGACATGATAACTCTTCCTGCTGGCATATATCACCGATTTACACTGGATGAAAATGTTTGTATATTGCTTTACATGTTACATTCCTAGGTGTATGTATTGACAGACAAGTGTACAAAGGTATATTGCATATTGGTGACTAAATACGCTATTTAAGATCTGCAGTTCATTAAACCAGGAAAATGAGGGATACAAAATAATTTACAGACTCTGAGCTTTCACCTCTAAGATGCCAGTTTATATGCCGCTAATCAGTAGTGACTGCAAGTCATTGCTATCTTAGACCCATTTTGTATCTTGTGTGTAATCAGTGTATGGTCTGAGTCCAGTTTCTACAGCTGTCTGTCACACAAACTGCCACCACAGTTGGCTGAGGCATGGAGACAGATTCCTCCAGGCTGAGGGCAGAGCTCCATAGGGAAACTTGAATTGCCTCTGCTCTGTACTACTTCTGTATCTTTCATGAACACTAAACTCACCAGTAGAGAGTGGGTAGAGCCACAGCAGGCAGTCAGGAATCCTAGATTAATTCCCAGCTCTGCCATTGACTTGCTCTCTGACCTGCTGAGAGGGGTTATATGATGTAATACAGCCCTAAAGCTTTGTGTGCCTGTGGGAATAACCTTGAATCAGCAATCAGTGTAGCTGCCCTGGAGCTGACTCCCAAGTGTAGACAAGGATATACTCACTTGGTGCAAACCCCAGCATTACATGTCTGTATTTAGAGGTCTGCCCTGGTACAGCTACACCAAGGCCTGTGTCCCAGTATAGAAAAAACTTGAGTGACTCGATCAAGGTAATGGATTTTCCCCATCTATGAAATGAGATAATACCTTATCTGCCCTACAGGGGTATTGAGGATCCACTGAAGTGTGTAAAACAGTATATCAGTGTTAGATACAGTTAATACTACAATGGCCATGTTGCTAGGATCACTGAAGCAAAATAGTGATGGAATTCACAGGGTGTTGAAGCTCTTAAAGCATCTTGAGATGCTTTGAAAGATGCTCCAGAAGTGCAAATGATCATAAACCTCAACAGGAATTGTTAACTGTAATTCAGATCCCTCCAAAAGGAGCTGTGATACTATTTGCAATTTCCTTTTCCTTCTACAGAACTATGTGAAGGCAATGAGGCTGTTTGTTGGAGAACCAGTCTGGACAGCATATAACCGGCCAGCTGATCACTTTCCCGCTCGAGGACAGTACATGCAGTTTTTGGCACAAGTGGCACAGTAATACTCTCTGAAGTCTAATGCATGGAACGTCCTCAAGCCTGAGCAGAATGTAAATTGGGAATCTTGTACGTCAATATCACTCACTGTAGGAGGTGTTCTTTCCCCTGTCCAAATGTGCTTCTCTGATTCTAATTTTGGGAGGGTGAATGAGGAGTAGCGGACAGCACTTAATGTCCATCGTATTCTGAAATGATGTTATCAAATTACTTAAGATGACTGTATTTAATTAAAAACCTGCTGCATTCTCTCAAAGAATCTGTAGAAGATTAATTCACATAATCAGGACTTTCATATGCAGCTTACCTAGCTCTGCCCTGGTACGAATGGCTGTGACTTTGTTGTACTGAATTGCAGTGATTTACTTCTATAACATTTTAATAAAATTATTTTCTGCCTTGAAATGTCTTTTAGCTATTTTCACGTCCTTTCACTAAGAACCCATTGGACAATAATGTTTCTGTAACTGTGTTAACTGTGTTTTGTTCCTAGGTCTGTCACTGACTTGCTTTTTAACATTGACAAATCATTAACTCTGCCTTAATTTCCCCATTTGTAAAATGGAGATAAGTAGAGTTACCCACCTTAGTCCAGTGTTTTGAGATCCTTAGTCACTTTGTAATTGCAGGAGTATTATTGAAATAAGCCACTTCAGCAATGTATAATGACAATGTTTGTTTTTTTCTAAATGTTTGCTTTTAAAGGGAAGTTTGCCTACAGTGCAGAATGTTATGACCTGCTCAGTCTCCCAGTGTGGTTGTAACTGGAGTGTAGATCAAGGCATACAAATTCTTCACTGCTGGGCACAGTGTGCAGTTGTTTACAGCTGTGCACAGTGGATATGAACTGTTACCATTCCAAATTAGTAACATTTTAAATCCAGCTTGCACAAGTGTAAATGACTCTACAAGATAGTGGAAATAGAGGCCTAGGGCCTATATGAGTACCTCTACATGGGGATAAAAGCCCTGCAGCACAGCTGTGGCTGGCCTGGGTCAGCTGACCCAGTCTGGCGGGGGTCAGGTTACGGAGTTAAAATTGCTGTGTAGACACTCAGACTGGAGCCTGAACTCTGGGACCCTCCATCCTCACAAGGTCCCAGAACTCAGCTGATGTGGGCCAGCCATGGGTTTTTTATCTCCATCTAGACGTGCCCTATGAGTCTTCATAATGTAGTCATTGGATTAGATTGATTCTGCCTACCTTATTAAAAAGATTCTTCCGGTTGCCAAGATCCTGAGTTCCCTTTCTTAAGAAAATGGTAACATTTTCATCATATTGCAGTGTCTCTGTATTTATAAAGACTTGCAGCTATTTTTAATCGCTTAAATGTTTCTGAAAATGAAGTAGTGGTTTTGAAGAAAAGCTGTAGTATTTAAAAACTTAAAAATCACAAATGTATATAGAAACGGCCCCAGCTTTTTGTATGTCACTTATTCTAGCTAGCGTGATGGGGTATGTAAACACCACACAGGCCATGAAGAGGTTAACTAGAGCTTTCTCGCTCTAGTTATTGCCATTAATTTCACCTCCTGCACCTGGAAAGGGGGTGGTAGGCTGAGAGGAAATTAAAGCAAGGTGCACAGGGCAATCAAGCAGAGAAAGCCCTGGGCTGAAGATGTTTTGGATTCAATCGTGAGAGGAAAGGACTGGCAAGAATCAGGGATAAAGGGATTAAAAGCTGCAGGAGAGCATTACCTCCTATGGTGAGCCCTCAGAACAGGCAAGAAATGAGGGGAGCAGGAATGCAAGTCAGCATCCTGAGAATAGGATGGATGACCAAACGCATAGGAAGAGACTGAAATCTTAAGCCGTGCAAATATCGGCCTGGTCTGGATGGTGTTGCCATAAGCCCAGATAAAAAGGACCTAAGTATAAATGCCAAGTACACCATTACAGAAGTACTAAAGTCCAAGTATGCTGTGGAAATAGTATGTATGTGTTTACAAGTTAAAGTATAAGGATAAGCATAAGTACTTTCAACTCCCGTATTCCCTGCAATAGTCTACTCAGTATGAGGACAACTAGCTAAATTGTATAAGCACATAGTGGAAGAAAAAAAGCAACAATGAAATTTTACTCATATGCACAAGTAAGCCTGGAAGAACAATGAAAAAATCTCTCATAATTTTAAATACGTTTATAAATTTCCTTTCCATTTTATATATACAATGATATTATGTACAGATAGCATCATTCCATGAGATGGGCATTTCAGTAACAGCAACCATATCGGTTCCTTTCCAGCAGTCTCCCTGCAGCTTCTGAACTGGGAAGCAAATCTCCCTGCTGCTGGTTGCAGTGGCCAATCAGAAGAGAAGGGAGCAGAGCTGCTACCTTCCCTGCTGGTGCAACAGCAGGACCAATAGAAAAAAGCCTCGGCAGCTGGAACTCAGGGCCTGGACAAGTTGGCATAGTGGGTTGTGAGGGCCAGCCAGAATCTGGGACAAGAGAGAGGGATGTGATTGTTCCCAAAAACTATTCTGAAAAAGTACTTGCAGATTTTAAAAAAGTTACTTATAAGTACTTTTAAAATGTTCTTAAATACAAGTACTAAGTATAAGATATTAAAGTACTTAGGTACGTATGCAGGGCACTTCAAAATACTTACATAGGTAGTTAAATACATGGCTACAGTGGGCCTGGAGGTATTTTTTTGTTTGCCACTGGTGAAGAGACAAGGATTGAAGAGAGCCCAAGGGGGGCAGAAGACATTTGAGTTGGATGTATACAATTTGCCAGCTGAGGTGGATGTTATTTGGAACTCTAAGGACAGTGCTACCCTGGAAGGGGCAGGGCTAGAATGTTACCTGGTAGCAGCAGGGCCAAGTCATCACAATGCCAGATCAGCCAAGTCCCAAGGGAGTGCTGAGACAGCCCTGTGAAAATGCTGTGTCATGCCACGAGGGGGCGATCTGTGTGGTGAGTGGGATACAGGCACAGACTATATCTTTTTGCGTTCAGACAGCACCAGTACTAATTGGAGCTTCTGGGAACTGTCACAACAGCAATAAAGTAAGAAATGATTATGCCTGTTCCCAGAGGCAAGATTGTTTCCTTGAATTATAACCCCCCCAAAACTAGATTTCACAATGTAAAATATGACAGCTGCTTTCTTAGAGTACTACTAGTAGGTAAGTCGCGCTTGAGCATATAACCAAGTGCAGCCCGTTCACAGGGTTTTATTTCTGTTTTTACCAGAAGGTGGGATGAGGCTGGTCTCTGCTCCTATTTTTCCTGTTGCCCCTTCTGCTTTCCTTCTGTCCTCTTTATAATTGTCTACAAGAAGGGAAGTGGAAGTTCTGAGCTCAGATCTTGAGAGCACATTTATTGCTCAGTCTCCTTGGGACTGACTGCGGGGGACCTCTCATTAAGATATCAGAGGCTAATGTAACCAATGGGCTAATGCTACTAACTGATGTCTTTCCCTTTGCCGTCTATTCCCTCCCCTTTCCTCCCAGTTGTCATGTCTATAGCGGTTTCTGTCAAAATCTCACTGTCATGACACAGAATACAATATTGGGAACAAAACTGAAGTGCCTCCTTGCTGTGTTGCCTCCACAGATGAATATTTACAGCCTGGTGGTACAGCGCAGTATGGCACCCATCTCTCTGCTGTCAAGAATAACACATTTATAGCATGGTGCATTCTACTGGTGAAGTCAGATGGTGGATGGGGGGGAAACGCTGTTTAATAAATATATGCCATTTGTTGGAGCTGCCTTCTGAAGGCAAAACTTTGGTCTCCACAAATGTTTTTATCAGCAGGAATAAAAAAAAACTGTGGCCAGCATATTGATTCCATGGTTGCAAGGGACTTCACAGGAAAAAGGCAAGCTGGGCAGAAAGTTATATTTAAAAAAGAATAGAACACATTTATAGTTTTGCAACCACCCTCAGAGCTGGTCAGATCATAGACTTCCTCAGATGAGAAATATTTCTTTTGACAAAAAAAAGAGTTGTTCAATGGAGTTTGCCAGCTCCTGGAGCTCCAGGCTGAGCCTCTATGGGGACCTACCTAAGGGACTACAACTGTCATGGCTACCAGAAGGCTCTGATGCCATTTCCCAGCATGCTTAGAGGCAAGAGTGGGGAACTAGAAATGCCTGCTGAGGCCGGCAGGGAGGCTTCAGCATGGGGTGATATGATCAAGCAGTTCGCTGGGCAGTGATGAGCTCTGACTGTTCAGCCGTTCTCTGGAAAGGATCAGCCTGACAGAGAGACAAACTTTAGTTCTGGTGCTGAGCTGTGAGGTTGGGAGCTGAGAGAGAAGTAGAACAGCACTGGGAGTCTCTCATTAACTCTCTCCTTACAAAGGGTGTCTTGGAGCTGCTGTGGGATCAAGTGCCTGAACCAGGTAATTCCTACCCTGCAGAGATCTGACCTGGTGCCAGCTAATAAGAGCCAGCTGAGGCTTCCACAGGTCTCCAAACCCAGTAGCCAGTGGACCTGGTAGGAGCCAGCAGAGGACACTTCCCCCACCCTGGGGTGAAGACACAGTAAGGGTAAGGGACCTTTATTGTGTAAGTCACTCAGTGTTCACTCAGTGTTCAGCACTTGTCTCAGGGGTCAACCTCAGCATATTATCTGCCTAGGAAAGTGCCAGGGAGGGGGCTGGGAAGAGCTGGGAACATTAGGAGGTTGGAATTAGTTGATTTGTTAATGTTCAATACTTACCAGTTACCCTAACCTTTTCCATCCCCAGATTTTATTTTCCTGCTCCCAGTAAAGTCTCCTTTTGCTATATTGTTGTTTTGGGGTGTGCCCTTCCATTGCTGAGATTTGTGTTGATGTACTTAATTGTTTCTTGTGTACTGGGTTTTATACCCTCTGCCTGTTAGTAGCACTATTTATTTTCCCAAGGGAGAGCAACCCTTGTGTCTCAAGCACAGCAAGGAATTATCTTTTGGTGGAGGCACCCGGCATTGGGAAAAAGAACCCATGGCCTTACCTATTTAAGGAGAGGGACGAAGCCTCTCCAAGTATCTAGTAGAGGGAGGAGGCTTGAGCCCCCACCTCCATGGAGGGGCTACATCAACTAGCTCTAGAATTAGAAGAGGATAGAAATGAAAACTTTCTGCTCCAAACCCACAGGCCTGTATCACTGTAACTAAAGGTTCAGTGATAGGGAGACTGTGGAATCCACCAGAGCTCCTTTGCCTTCAATCACTGGCGTCTGCTTCAGCTTCTAAGATGATATAAACCTGGTAGCTCAAAAGTGCAGAATTATGGCAGGTGACTGTTTCCACTTCCTCCTCCCCCAACTACAGTGTGCACTGCCCTTCTGCCTCCCCTCCTTCCCCCTGAGGCCACTTGATGTACTTCTGGAAAATGAAGAACAGCTCCTTAGCGAAGAAAGAGTGCTTGAGAACCTTGAGCAAGCTAGACTGCTGCCTGCCTTGTGCAGAGATAGTGATTTGCACTCTTAATTAGGAAAGGGGAGAGCCCCGTTGACTTGTATTTGACAGTCACCATGTCTGTGTGTGCACTTGATCAAGGAGCAGCTTGAAACACTTTTGTTCTTTAAGTCTGAGAATGAAAATTCTAGTGTTCATACACCCGAGGGAGCGAGCAATGCGCACCAAGGAGAAGAGGCGCTGTGCCAATGCCCCTGAGTCCTGATCTGCTGTACCACTCCTGTTCTAGTGCCGGGACTCTCCCAGCATAGACTGACAATTATCCCATTGCATAGTGAAGGGGTTTGCTAACTGACTAGTGAAGGGTTTGCCAGGGGTGGTGGTGGGGGGGGCCAGGACAACACAGCTGCTTAAGCTTAGTGCAGCCCTGGGAGCCTGTAAACATGGCTGCCCAGCTCCCTATTGTGAGGGTGATTTGGTGAGGGACCAGAAATAGGCCCCACTGTCACAGAACACCCACCCATCTAGTTTCCTCCTCCTACTATGAAGAAGGCCATCCTGGCTGGCGTTAGGAGGAGGTTGACAAGGAAAGACTCCCAAATCTGTGGGTCACGGATGGGGTGTGCATGAATTAGGAGGCCTGGGAAAAAGTGCAGCCAGAACCTCAGTAAGAGGTTCTAAAGGAGCTGGAAGAGGGGCTGTAATCTGATGCGATCTACACAGATGTCCCTTCTGCTGTGAGGAGACCCTAGCGCACAAGTGTCAGTGGAGTTTGCAAACTGCACCAGGTGCACACCCATGCTTACGGCTGCATAGAGGAGCTGCCAGCTAATATCCCCAGCAGGCGGGGGGAGTGGAGTACAGACTGGTCCACTGGGTTCCCCGCCCTCCGCAGATGTCGGGGCAGGACATGAAGGAAAGGAAGAGGATGGTATGAAGCACAAGCACGTAGATGTCCTCTGGGCACGGTTCAGAGATGGCCAGGCTGGCTGTCATTCAGACTATTCAGGTGACATATCGGTGTGGCCGGGGAGGCTTGTGGGGCAGGAGACAGATGAGTTCTGGAAGGCCAAGATGGAGGGGAGGGCTGGGAATGCCATCCCACAGGACAAGCAAGCAAAGCAGGAGACAAGGCTGTCCTCCCTTCCTGGAGCACACAGGTGGGGGACAGGGTGGGCAGCCCATCGGCCGGCAGAGCACTCTGGAGTCCACCCAGTCCCTCTGATCGTAGTCCAAGAGGTTTCCAATTCTGATGGCACCAGCCGGGACCATCCTCTGGCTCACCAAGAGAGACTGCAGCTGAACACAAAGAGGGGGTCATATAGCAGGGGTTCTCTGAGGAGGTCCTCCCCATTGGTGGCCACTATGGGCCTCCCTGAAACTAACTTCCAGGTGTGACAGGGTCCCCGCAGTGCAACCTGGACCGTGGGACCACTGCGCCCTCCAAACCTACCAGCCTGGGCTGTCCCTCACATTGTGATGCTGTTGTCAAGGTACAAACCTCTGACAGGCACTGCGCTCACACAGCCATCCACAGGCAGGGATACGCCCAACGGAGTTACATGAATGATTTCGCAGCCACTCATGGATCATCAATAGAGAGGCTTCAGCTAATTCCTCCCAGCTCCCCTGCCTTGCATCCCAGAAACATACCGTCTTACACCCCCTCCCCCAACCAGACCCCAACCTGCTGTGGGGAAGGTGAAAAAACCCACCTTGCCTTGGCCAATCTGATGGTGAGGGAAATAATTCCTTCCCAGTTCCCTGGAAAAGCAACGACTAGCATAATGCTCACAGAGTTGATCTTGCTGGACAGTCTAGCAGGAACAGTGGGGGGGAGGATGGAGCAGAGAGAGGGCTCCAGGCCATTTCCCCCACCAACAGCAGCAACAGCAAAGCAGAAGCTCCTCAGCCGCTCTAGCAGCACCAGCCTCCTCCTTCAGCAACAATGGGAAGTCCCGCCCTGCCGCAGAGTCACAGGTATGTTCTTTACAGTAAATAAATCTTCTGTTATAGCAAAGTGTCCCATACGGTTTGAGGTATACCGAGACACACATTAAAGCTGTTAGCTGGTCTCTTCATGGTTCATAAATATTTCGTAATTTTGAGTAAGTCCATGTATGTCTGTTCTCTATGCTTCTGTGGCATTTCTATGCAAGTCAAAGGACGTTGCATAATTCTTAATAGTTAAGTGAATATTGTCTTCATGGTAAACTTTTGAGGCAGGGGATTGCAGAAAGGATAAGGATGGTCTCATGAGTAAAGCAACTGAATATTATATGGGGGTTTGGATGCTATTCTGGTTCCTGTTGTAGTACTTAAATGCCAAATGGGAAGTTAGGTATTAAAATCCAACATTTAAGTTTCACTGAGATCCTCAAAACCCCCATTCAGCCACTTAACTCTGGAGATGCCTAAATGCCTTAAGTGCCTAAGGCCACGTTTACACAGCAAACGTATGTCGACTCAGTTTACGTTGGCATACTGTTGCTGCAGTTTTTACATCGCTTGTGTGTGTGCACACTTGGCTCCTTGTGTTGGCGGTGCGTGTACTCACCAGGCGTGTTTGTGTCGATGGAGTGTGATGCATCATGGGTAGCTATCTCACTGTGCAACTCGCCATTGCTCAGTGCACTTTTGGGACGTTTTGGCAATGCATGAGGGGGCCGAAATGAGTTATGCAGGGGTGACTGGAAGCATGGGGTCAACTTCCCAGTTTCCAACTGTCTCCATCCCATAATTTTTGTGCCTTTTTTCCCCACAAACCCTCTTCACTGTCTGCCATCTCTGACAGAAATATGGGGCCTGCACAGTGCTTCATTATTGTCATGAGCATTGCAACGCAGGGTGCAGGATCTTGGAGTATTTGCAGAGCCAGAAGAAGAACTGAATGAGTGGGTTGCATGATGATTCCCTGGAGGACAGATTGCTGTGGGATATAGCGAGAAACCATTCCAGGTTGTTCATGATGCAACAGCAGATGTTAGAGCACCACTTCTGGGCCTGAGAAACAAGCCCTGAATGGTGGGATTGCATCGTATTGTGGGTTTGGGATGATGAGCAGTGGCTGCAGAACTTTCAGATGTGCTAGGCCATATTCCTGGATCTGTGCACCAAGCTCTTCTCAGCACAGGGACACCAAAATAACTCCACTGACAGTGGAGAAGCAAGTGGTGCTCATATAGTTGAAAATTCCACTGCCAGATGGCTACTTGTCAGATGGGAATCCATCGGGAGTTGGGAAATCCATTGTGGAGGTCATTGTGATGCAAGTGTGCAAGGCCATTCATCGCCTCCTGCTATGCAGGACTGTGACTCTCAGCAATGTGCAGGACATAGTGGATGGGTTTGTAGAACGGGGTTCCCAAACTGTGGTGGAGCAATAGACAGCATGCGTATCCCTATTTTGGCATCAGACCACCTTACCATAGAGTACATTAACAGAAAGGGCTACTTTTCTGTGGTTATGCAAGAATTGGTGGATCACTGGGGAAACTTCACCATCTTCAATATAGGCTGGTCAGGGAAGGTCCATGACGCTTGCATCTTTAAAAACACAGGACTGTTCAGAAAGCTACAAACAGGGACTTTCTTTCCCAAGTAGCAGAGTACCATTGGGAATGTTGAAATGCCAATAGTGATCCTGAGAAACTCAGCCTACACCTTGCTCATGAAGCCGTACACCCTGACAGCACCAAAGAATGATTCAACTACAGTTCACCTAACTTGGGATGTATGAGACCTGGTTTCAAGTCCTGCAAGCAGAGTGAGGGTTCAAAGTAGGTCTCCTAGATCCCAAGTCAGTGCCCAAACCACTGGGCTCTTGGACATTTTACCATAGTCATTCACTCATTCACTCTTTTGTGCAGGTTAGGGATGCTTTGAACACACCTACTGGATTGGGCTCCACAGGCAAGAGAGCTGGAGGAACACCTAGTTTGAAATTCCTGCTAAATTTAGGCATGAGAGCTCCAAGCAACTTGTTAGCTGTGGGGTGACATCAGCTCTTAGGTAGCTTTGCACATTCCTACTGGGGTAACCTAGGTGTTTATAAGGTTAGGCAGCAGCTGAGTAACAACTGTGAGAGTGTCCATGGTGCATAAATGTTGGCTTTAGGTGCCTCAGTATCTTTGTGAATCTAGCCCCTAACTCGCATTAATTTCAATCAGAGTTAGGCACGTAACCTGCTTGGGCACTTTAGAAAGTCCACTAGGTGCCTATCTGTATCTTTTACTTAAATACCTTGGCAAATATGGCCCATGCTGACTAAAAACACTCCGACAATTCACTGATTCCAGTTAATACTTCATAGAGTCATAGAAGTGTAGGACTGGAAAGGACATCAGTAGGTCATCTGGTCCAGGCCCCCCTGCACTCAAGGTAGGGCTAAGCAATAATTAGACCATTCCTGACTGGTGTTGTCTAAGCTGTTCTTAAAAACCTCCTATGACAGAGATTCCATACCCTCCCCAGGCAATTTGTTCCAGTACTTAATTACCTTGACAATTAGGAAGTTTTTCATAATGTCCAAGCTAAACCTCCCTTACTGCAATCTAAGCCCATTGCTTCTTGTCCTATCCTCGGAGGTTAACGAGAACAATTTTTCACTCTCCTCCTTGTAACAACCTTTCATGTACTTGAAAGCTGTTATCATGTCCCCCCTCCGTCTTTTTGTTTAGTGATCAGTTTTAAATGCAGAACATGTGTTGATAACCTTACTTTTTTTCCTTATGCATCCAGCACACTTAGTGTAGTTTTATTTAACTAATAATTTTACAATGCTGGTTTTGTGTATTTTTAATTGAATTCCAATTTCCATCCAAATGCAGCTTGATACAACTCATGAGTAAAAATTATCAACTAGTAAATAAAAAATACATCATTCACCACCTAATAAAAATGTACAAAAGAATAAATGTATGTTGAACTATAAATGCTTAAATAAATGTGTATAGATATAGTGCATATCTTCCTGGTTAGCAAAAATCACCGGGTTTAGTGGACAGGCTCTATTTTGTTGCAAATCAACTTGTTTTAATGGTTACCAACCAATGAGAACAAACTTTTCTTTAGGAAAATAACTAAAAAGAATAAATGCAAAACAAGATTAAAATAATTTATTTTAATGAAGGTTTCCTACTTGATTATTTAAATCGCTGAATGCTGTTTGGGGATCAGCTGCTATACTAGAGCAACCTTGATTTGTTTTGATATAGAGATTCAGATAGTCTTTATTTACAAAAATCAGGCTCAGAAGACTCATTCAGCGAGGGGGCATAGTGTGATGTCTATGGATACAGTAGTACACTAAAAGGTGAAACACCTGGGTTCTAATCCCAGCCTGCCACTGCCCTGCTGTGTGACCCTGAATATGTCGCTTCATCTCTTTCTTGCTTTGCCTTTGTTTCCCCTCTTACCTTTTGTCGGTCAAGTCGATTTAGATATGCAGAGCTGGCAGTCTCTCAGTATGTGTCTATACAGTCCTCACTCAGTCAGTTGATTGAGGCCTGTAGGACCTTATGGTAATACAGATAATTCTTATTTTTTACAGTTTTGGCAGCAATCTGTTAATTTTTAATAACTTTTTTCTTACTCTGAATTATACTATAGTTCCGTGAGAGAGACATCCAAACAATTCCTACAGGTTATGAGGGCCATTTCAAATTAGATTGATAATACAGGGCTAGTTGATTATTAGATGTAAATCCAGAACAATAAACATGGTATGAGAGCACTTAAACCCACCTAAACTCAAGTTGTGGGGGCAGAGAGATCTTGTCTGAAAAATAAGTGCAGAAAAATAAAATCGATTAGACCTGCATAACTCTCTTTTCTACAAAGGCAAATATTTGCATGGGCTGGCAGCCACCTGTAACTACTTAGCTTCATCCCTCCTCCCCCCCCCCCAGCCCTGGTCTGTTTATTCACCTCCTGCACATTGTCTGTCTAAATCCTACACTGTGAACTCTCTAGGGCAGAGTATGTAATCTGTACATGACCTTGTATAATGGGATCCTTGAATGCTACCAAAATAAAAATGATAAAATTATTTATTGGGCAAAAAAACAACAACAAAAAAAAGTCAGTGCCAATGGTGTTTTTTGTTTTGCTTTTTTAAACAAACCCAGAACACAGCACGTCAGTGTGTCAAGGGCCAGGCTCACAATTTGGGCGTTCCTGGTTCAAAGTGCTGTGCTCAATTGACCAGCCCGTGCTGGCTGCTACTGTGAGCCATTCCTTCCCTGTTTGGTTCCTAAAATGACTTAATCTGAGCATCGGTAGGAAGGTCTCTAGTGATGCATTGACTGTAGTGTGCAAACCATTTTGGGGAACACTGTTTCTTATAATATTACCACTGACGCCTCACCCTTGTTTTCGGGGGTTAATCTAATTATTAATGATTCCATGAAACAGAACTGTGGGAGAAGATTCAGTAGGTGAGGTTTTTTTTTTTCTGTTCAATGCTTGCTTTCCCTGCAGCCAGCCTCTCTGGGATACCCATATTTGGCAGAAAGCCAGCTTTTGTTTTATTATTTTGTATGTTCTTATCCCAGATGACAAGAAATAACTGATGTAGTTGACCAGCACGTACTGCAAGTAGGTATTAGTTTAGGGCCCGTTTCATGCACATCCTTCCCACTATGTCAAAATGATGCTAGCCGTTACAATCTGACCATATCATTAAAGGGAGTGGGAAAAAGGGAAGTTGTTATGTGATGGATATACTAACTATAAAGTCAAGTGACTAAATTACAAAGAGGTAGAGCAGGCCTGGTTTGTATCTGAGGAGGGAGTAAGGTCTGAAGTTTCCCACTAGAGTGTGCCCCAGTTTTTGAAGTGTGTGCTTAGCGTCTGCTTTTCAAACAATGGATTTAAAAAATGCTTTAGAAATTACATTGTGCAGCTTCACTGTTTTCATGTTAAGATTGACAGTTTTGACTTTTTCTTTAAAGACAGAGGATATTTCTCTTCTCCTAGAACTAGTTTCCCCATTGTCCCTCCCCTATTTTTGTGGGTAATTTACAATCCACATCTGATGATTTTAGAATGGATCACATTATTGACAGTGACTTTCATTTGTAACATTGGAACATCTGCAAACGATTGCACAGAGTCCTGGCTGGATCAAGTGTTGATCCAGAATAACCTGGATAATGCAACCATCAGACTCCTTTTTTTTTTTTTTTTTTTTTAAATCCGTCTCTAACATGGTGAGTGTGACCATTTCATTCATTCCTTTGAGATAAGAATCTCTAAGCTTGTAATCCTCAAACTAACTTGAAGAGCTGAGTAGGAAAGCAGCTTTCTACTATAATTACCTGAAAGTTAGCCTGCCCTAGATCTCGTTTGCATTCACTGCTGCTGAATTGCTACACCTATTTTAATACTAATGCTACTACTATGTAAATGAGCAAGTGTCCTGCTAATTACAGTACCTCATTTCCAATCACTAATTTCTATGTTAAAGTGAAGAGTGGTATCTTCCAGTAGGCTGTTATAGTAGACTGCTCTTTTAGCTCATGTCCTATCACAGCTACCTTTCCACTCAGTCACCCTAGTAGCTCTTCCTAACAGCCTGGATAATAGCAGCAGTGTAGGTAGCAGCTTGAAATGTGTAGGCACACCGGCCTATACATTGCCACCTGGCCCCAGTATGGGTATGGCTACCTTTGAATTTTTAGTCATGTTTTAACACACTGTTCAGCATGATCATAAATTCTAGTAGAGACAGGACACAAGTTTATGGCTACACCTAGGGTTAAGTATGACTGGGAAAAATTGTGGGTCCAGGCACAAATCTTTATGTAATGTATACAGTATTATTCACAATCATGTTAGTTAGTATGTATAAAATCACAACTAAAAATTAAAGTGCAGATATACCCTTTGGGTTAAGTTTACTCCTGTGCAGAGTCCACACACAGTTTATACATGATTTATGCCTTTATTTTGGAGACTTAGGTTTGTAAACAGTATAGGTCAAAGATCATCTTTTTATGTTTGTTCAGAACATAAAAATGGGGCCTCAGTACAGGGGTCTCTAGGAGCTAATGTAATATAAATAATATACTTGATTGCCCTTCAACCTATCCATTTTTGGATGGCCAATGGAAAAAGGTTGTAGACCTCATGGAAGAAGTGGGTGTTAAGAGAGACTTGAAGGAGAAATTGATAGAAACTTAAAGATGTGTTCAGGATGGATATTCCATGCATAATGTGTTTATTTGAAAGTGTGAAATAATCAAAGCTTATTTAAAAACTGATGTTAAGGCAATGTTATGCTTGAGACTTTAATGACATAAAAGTCAATTCATTCCAAGGTATGCTTTTCTACATCCTCCTGAATTTGGCCAGATGAAACAACTTGCTGGAGTAAGGGCTAAATTCTGCACTCATTTACACTCGGGAAACCTCAGGACTGCTTGGATTTCACTAAGGGCAAAATCTGGCCACAAGGCATTAAAGTTAACACCATATACAGCTATTAAAAATCCTAGATGTGAGCTGTATGGCTGGGATATGAGGAACTCTGAAGCTATTAAGCTGTATGTATGTAAAATCTCAACTATGTTGCAACACTGACAATTTATTGCATTTTATAACCAGTTAACAATTTAAATAGATTCTGCAGTAATAATTAAATCCACCTTCTACATTTTTAAATTTAATTAAATATTCTGTAAGTTTACCAACAATATTATTTGTTTAACGGCTCATTGAGTTTAGAGGTCATACAGTCCAAGTTTCCTTAATAACACTGTTATTGGAATAAAGACTTCTGGTAATAAAAAACATAGAAAACATGCTGAAATGGCATTTGTGCAATAGGCAGTGTATCTGCGTTTAAAGTAATTTGTGTAGCGGGGTCTCTGGTTACATAATTAGAAAAAAAAGCTGGGTAATGAAAAAAAAAAAAACATTTTGCAGGCAGTTTATCATATGCTCAAAAAATCTTTAGTGTTTTGGTTTTTTGAAGTTTGATTCCCCCAGTAGAATCAGAATCCAATTCTCCGTTGCCCCCTTGCACCTTGTTGTAGTCCTTTACACTAGTGCCAAGTGAGTGTAAGATGCTACCAAATCAGAATGGTAGCAATTTACTCCCACTTGGCACTGGTACAAAAGACCACAATAAAGTGCTGGTGAAGCTGGTCCATAGTAGGCCTTCTGAAAGTACAATTATAGTTGCCCAAGAGAACATATCAGATACTAAACTGACACTACACTTGATCCAACTTAATATGTCAAGAGAAGCTGTGTCCCACAATAATGTTATTTACACTGCATTGTAAACTGAGCTATTTAATTGGAATTGCTTTCTGCTATTTTCCATGTCTACAAGCAAAATGGGTGATAGAAATATATCCGGGCTACATAACTGTCTAGAAGAAATATTAAGCATGGGAAAAGGGGATCAGGAAGGGAAGACTGTGCATATAATAAATTATAATGAAAACAGTATTGTCTTGGGTTTCACTGAACAACATCTTGCATCAGAACCTCATCTGCTGTAAACTACAGACTTCAATTGAGAAATGACAGTATACTCCAATTGAGGATCTGCCCCATAGTCTTTATGCCACATCTAAAATCATAGCAATATGTTGTGTTTATAAAAAGATACACTACCTATAGTTTGTTTTATTTCACTGTGCTAAAATACTTGCCAAAAAAACCCTAGGTGACACTTAAATCCACCGTACTGAGGAAATTTTAAGTGCTAGCAGTGATATCTTACAAGAAGTTTAACTGAATGTGTTTTCTTCTTGGATTAGTTTGGTTCAGATTCAGCTCTGGCACACTTACCCCAAACCACAGAAGTCCTCAGGGCCCTCACCGGGGGGGAGGGTACACTTTACCCAGGCCCAGAGGCCCTCGGGGACCCGGCCCAGGCTGCAACCCGCATTACCACGAGGAAAACATTTATCATGGCTCATGAGATTGTATGTATGGGATGAGGGATTGTGGCATGTGTGCGGGAGGGGGCTCATGTTACAAGTTTGTACTGGGCCCGAAAAAATTATGCTTGGGCCCTGGAAGTTCTACATTTAATATTTTTAAACTTTTGGAAGCATGGCTACCCATTGTATCAACACACCACTATCTTACAGGAGATATAACAGTATTCTACTATAATGGGCCAAAATACTTTGTCAGCACAATACTAACTGTAGGTCCACATTTTCAAGTGACCAGGGATTATAAATAACTCAGTATTTGGGTGCCCAAAGTGCAACACCTCAAAGAGGGCTGATTTTTAGAGGCAAACACTTAGAGCTTTCTGAAAACCACGTCCCTTTAAGGTGTCTCAAGCAGGACACCTAAAGAAAAACTATTGCCAGTTACTTTTAAGAATGTAGGCCTGTACTGAATAGAAGAGGTGGTGTGGAACCACTGTAGCTCAACACTGCGCATCATCCCAAAGCAGTAATTCATGATGATAGGCTACTCCAACTGCTGTAAGAGAATCTTATTGAATCCTACCCGACCATTATTGTGCTCGTGTACCATATATTCTCTATTTGTCCTACTTAGACTACTTTACAGATTAATATAAAGTATGTGGATTGATTCTCTATAAAATAGGGATACATTAAAGGATGATAATGGTTCTTCTGTTGATCCAGAGACTGCATTTGAAAGTTCAGAGTTTTAAATACTGGATTAAAAAACAAAACAACCAACCTGACTGCACAAATATGAGGAATTCAGTTTATTGGCTTGGGAGGGTCAGACATGCACACTAGAAGAAGCTGAAAGCAAATCTGTGTTCGGGATTTAACTTTTACAATAAATACTACTTAGACAGACATCCTCCTAGCCTTAGTCATGTTATGAGACTAGCTAATGTCATGTTTCCTCCCCTAACTGCTGAAGATTTTTAGAACAAAAATCATCAAGACAAGTTAGCTCAAATGTGCCACTCCTTTTAAAAAAAAAAAAAAAAAAAAAAAAAAAGGAATCCATCTGAGTAAATGTGATTGTTTGTGGATACTACAGTTAAGAATAACTGTAAATAGTAACAGACCAGCAGAGATGAAGCTGGCTATAGATCAGCACAAAATCCCAATAGTGACAGGAAAAGATTATTGTTACAGACCGTGTAGATACTATAGTAATTCTGCCATATGTTCATAATAAGAGATTTTATTTCATTTAATTTGCAAGAGGAATATTTACATATTAGCAAGAGTATATACAATTTTAAAAATTAGCCTTTCAGAAAAAACACAAACCCTAGTAGACAAGAATAGGCTATCCTAACTTAAGACACTGAGTGTTAAAGCTGTCACCCTCTTTGACAGCTACAGCCTCAAGCAGCGCCTGCTTCTTCTGCATGCTGCGGGATGATTCCAATTCATACATAGTTGTCAAGTTGAAAAGAACACTCTCGTGTAGGTAGTGTTTAGGGTCCTGCTGAACCATTCCTTCCAACTGCCGGAGGGAATCCTTCAGTTTTCCCAGATAAAGCAAACAAACGGCCGCATTGTTATTAGCCTAGAGAAAAAGATTATAATGTATATAAAATATAGAGTCTGGAATCAGACCAAATATTATGTCTTCAGAATTATTATTTTTTTTGCAAATCGTTGCAATTGTTGAAATGTATTATCTATCCTACAATCCAATTCTTTCATTCTTGGCATTGGGAGCTTGGTTACTTTCTAAAAATAGTAATTAAAACAGGTTAAAAAGTGTGATTTTTCATGCTGATAATGTCCGTTTAATATTAGATGATGAAAATGTATTCCCCATACATTGGCAGTTGCCATTTTGTTTTCTAATATGTACCTTTAACAAAACAGAGCTAATACATAAAAGCCCCCTTTTAAATGTAATCCATTACAATGTGTGTAGTAAACAATCATGCTCTTCATGTAAACAAGTCCTGCCCTTCCCCAACTTACCTCTTTGTTTTCATTTCATATCTTATCTTTATGTATAGTGAAAGAGCATGGCCCATATCTCATTTTTCTCTAAAGCTCCAAGCACACTTTGGGTGCTATCTAAAGCTAAGGGATAAGCTATTATAGGAACCACTCAGGTGTCAATTCAATGTAGCAAAGCTGGAGTCTTACCACGGCATTTGCTGGGTCAATCCTTAAAATTTCCGTGAAGGCTCTGTGAGCTTCTGCAAAGTTATTCTGACCAAGGTGCAGAAATGCTCTAGAAAGTAAGTGACGAGTAAGTCAGTTATCCTGAAAAACCCAAGGTGATAATACATTTCAAATGGAACTGAGACCATTTTTTATTTTTCCTATTACAGATGTGAGAGTTTTTGACATTTGCTCTTCACAGTGCAATCATGAACCAGCTGTGAGACACTGATTTACAGACAAATGAAGTGACACTTCAGATCATTGGCCACTTTAGATATTCTGCCATCAAAGCAATGCTTTTCTATATTTTGTTATTAAAATGCAGTGAGACTTCCTAAAATAATTTCTCTATGCAACTACAAGTGTTATATCTGTTTTCAGAACACACTTATAGTAGTATTTTACTTGTCAAAACATATTTAGCCAATAAGTTAAACACCAGAAACTGAGGACTCCATCATGCAATCTGATTTACGAGTGCATATCCTGGCACCCGTTTGACGCTAACTAGTGCTGGGTCTGCACTAGCTAATCTGTTTGCAGGATCAGAATCCAAAAGAGCTTCTTTGTTCCTAAAAGTATATATTGAAAAAATAGGGTAAAAATATGCAATGCTTTGAAGAATGAGAAATAACTGTGTAAAATCAACTCTTATAACTAAAGAGTTGGAAGCCAGGATAATATGAATACACCAAGTAATACAAATCTCACGGGTGTACGTGCCATTCAGTCTCACTTCTGACAGATGTAGTTACATAAAAGAGAGTGTGAAAGAGAAAGGGATACTCTCAAGGGTACTTTAAAACTCACAATGCACACTTTGCAAAATCCTATTTTTAAGTTTCATTTAACTCTTAAATTATCTACCTGTTCATTAAAACCATAATTTGGTGCTGTAGTCCATCCAATTTCTGAGTCATTTTCTCAACATCTTGAAAATATTTTTCTGCAGTTTTTATATCTCCAATCTGGATGACAACAATCACAAGAAAGTTAGGACAATGGATGAGAAAGACCCATGCAAATGATATCTTCATGGGATATCCTTCCACAAAGAACAAGAATGTGGAAACATATGAAGTATTAAAGTAACTAGCATCATAATACTACCTCTCCGATTTGTCATTATTCACTGTGAATGGACTAAAGCCATTATCAAGGCAGACTTTTACAATTCCTCATTAAACTCAGAGAAGTGAATAACAAAAAACACATACAGCATCCTCTTCTCTAAGGCCATGGTTCTCAAACTGGGCTCAGTGGAGCATTAGAATATTATGTAGTGCTGGCTTCGTCTTCTCACTTCCAGCTGCTTTGATAGGTGTCCAGGCTCTCCATTGTAAAGAAGACCCCAGAGGTTTGCAAAAGTAGCTGAAAATGAGCAGATAGCAGACTCCCAACAGCTACTACACAGGAGAGGAAAAGGATCACTTCTCAAAGCCAGGAGCTGCCAACCATAAGTGAGATGGTGCATGGTAGCCAGGCAGCTTGTGCAAGACCCATTCCTCAGATCTATGACCAGAGGAGACCTAGTCCCCTTCTGAGCAATCACTCTACAGCCAGAGACCAGAGAACAACCCCTGCCATGGCTGCTACTGAGAGAAAAATATCAGGTAGAGAAGCCACTTAAAAGAGTCTCAGTGAGGGTACTGGGGAAGGGGTAATATGGTGGATCCAGAAGTATTGGGCTAAATGATGAAGGGAGTGGGTGGGTGGAGGGAGTGATGGACTTTGAGGTCAGAAAGCAGAACCGATAGGGATTTTTTTTGAGAGGGTGTGGTCAGGGTTTGAAGGGAATCAAATTGCATAGTTTTTAAGTTATGAGTGACTATTTTAGTAAATAAGCTTTTCTTCACTTTTAGCAAAAATATGTATTTTATAAAACTTGTTATCACGAACAATTCTTATTTCTTAACTGTATCTCAGCATTCAATTCTCTGAATAATATGCAATTACTATACATAAACTATCCATTTGAAACTATCTTTATTCCATTACACAAACGGAAAGTATTTATCCCTTTTGCTTTTCTAGGATATTTGACATACAAGAATCAGTTTAAACTAATCTTGGAGGTTTAACCATTTAAAACTTACTTTCCTGTCACTGTATTTTATTTAATTAATTTAGGAATTGCAATAATTTTTTCTGAACTAATGTAACTATTACAATTATCAATGCTTCCAAATTAACACGAAAATCCTCTTGTTATCCTCTCATAATAAAATCCCTCAGTTAATGTCCCTCCAATGTAATCTACACTGACTGACTGGTTTCTGTTAGTCTGAAAAACAGGATTATTTTTCAGAATTTTTTTAGGGGCTATTTTTAAGTTCCCTTTGTTGCAATCTATTGCGGAGACTGGGGTTGAAGTAATCACAGAACAACATAAGAGCATTGATTTGTAAATTAAACAGTAATTTCACTTTTCAAGTTCTCTGATGGTGTTATTCAAATGGCAGCTAGCAAGCAAATTCAGAATCCTTTAGGAACATAAAATGAAATACTGAAGACCAAACCATCTTCACTGTTTCCCCTAACCTATCAGTCTGAATTTCTGTCTGTGATGTGTCTCAAGTGGTTGCTGACATTACCTCTTAAAGCCATCTCTCTGGAATAGACTATGTCCTTTTCCGCTTTTTCCTAATCTCTCTTCTTATTTAGTATTGATATGATGGTAGCTACTGAAGCTCTCATTCAAGATCAGGGCTCCACTATGCTAGGTATTCTATGAATACGCAAGACATGATCTCTGCCCTAAAAAGCTCATAATGAATTAAAAATAAGTGACATTTGGAAGGTGAAGGATACAGGTAAAATCAAACACAAGCACCACACACACTATTTTGTATACTTAAAAACAAAATTAAAAACCCTTCAACTATACCTGTCTATTTAGGTTATAATTAATGTATTTTATATTTCTCAATATTATAGAAATTTCACCTTTAACATTCAGATCAATTTTGATTCAGAATATAACAAACAACCACCACCACATTTCTACTGAATAAATGAAATAAAATTCTTTCTACAAGCACTGAAAAATCCACATTTGGATTTGTTGATGACAATTTATTATTTCAAACTAATAACAACAACGTAATTATGTTTTGTCCAAGTAAAAAGAAACCCCAAATAGAATAGTTTAATTTTATAGCCTTATCATCAGAGACAAGAGGGTTTGTAAATAATTATACCATTTAAGCACTAATATTTTCTTTTACTAATAAAATGGAAAGTTTAAAGTGTTTATTAACACTGGAGAATGTTACAAACCCCTTCTTTATGGATTTGCTGGATAATAAATATTAGGACTTAAAATTTCACAAGGTAACTGTGAAGCATGGTAATAATGGATCATTTTCTGAAAAAGTCTTATTCCAACAATATTTAATAGGTGTCATCTACACAACCATATGCACACTCTTTGTACACTGCTGGCTTTTCTCTCCATAATGGAAATAATACCATGGCAGAAGGAAGGTAAGGAAAGTCTCACTTAGCTTTTGGATAACGCTATTTGGGGAGCGGTTTGACCAAACACCATGAAACCTGCCTGACTGGTTTGAAGAGGAGGGAAATTAGATTTGGGGTGAAATCCTGGCCCCATTAAAGCCTTTGGGAGTTTTGCTATATATTCTAGAGGGACCAGGATTTCACCCTTTGAACAGATATCATTACAAGATATAATTTCCATAGTGTCATTTTTGTTAGATAATGTAATTAAGTTAGATGATATAATTCACTTTATATTTTCTAATCTAGTCAAATGTTTCATGGTAGAAACTGTGTTTTATCTTATTTTTTAAAGCCCCTCATACATTTAGGTTGCCATCTATATGTCTAATGAGAACAGCAATAGAGTTTTAAATACAGCAATTACCGATTACTATCAACAACAAGGTTGCTTAGCATATTCAGAGTAACATATATACCTGAAGAAAAATCCTTCCAATTCCACTCAACAACTGAGGTTCCTGTTCTGGGTAAAATGTGATGACTGTGTGATATGCATCAACAGCAAGCACATAGTCCTAAGGGGGAAAAAAGCACATGACTAGATTTTTCAGCTCAGCATTCACTCGGTGTTTTATGTATGCTGTTTTTAAAAAGTATGCAGGCAGTAAACAGATATTAATGAGAACAAGTATAGAATTAAAATCATTGCAATGTTTAAAATGTTAATGGAATATCCTTCCAGCATGGTAGTGTTAGCTACTGGCTATTCAGTTCTATTGGAAACGTACACTAACTACAGCCAGTAATAAAGTGGCAGATTGTCCTTTAAATTTCTTTTTCCAACTAGATCACGTCTCTCCACAGCAAAATTACCAACAGAATCTGACCATTTACTCTCCAGCTTCCAATAATGATTTAGGATGGCATTTTCAAAAGCACCTAAGTGACGTAGCAGTACAAATGCCACTTACTTCATGTTAATGAGAGTTATGCACCTAAGTGATGAGGGACTTCTGAAAATTCCATGTGTATGTTGTAATACAAGAACTTCTGGTGGGGTGCTCAGAATGAAAACCGTATGAGAAACCACCATCTCAAGATAGTTGGCATACACTCTGCCTACTAGTTTACCATTTTGTTTTATTTTGCCTCTTGAAGGTGCTCTGATCTTTACAAGTTTTAATGCTGAAAAGCAATAGGGGTCACTTACTTTTCCTTACTTACTCGAAACAAATGCTGCAGACATTTCTTCTGCCTTTTCCTCTACTCTATAACTGATAGGAGACAATGTGCACTGCATACTACGTTTTCTTAAAGCTATATTTAAAATGAGTAAATCCTGCCTATTCCTGACCCGGATTACAGCCTGTAATAATCCAATTTTGCCATAACAAAAATCAAAGAAGTCTTCAATTGCAAGCAAATTGCAAAGTGACTATAATTCATTAACAATAATGATAAAGGTATAATATTTAATAATTGACATATTTAGAACTCTTATTGAACACCACCTTGTACTAAATGTTACTGCATCAAATTGGTTACTACAGAAGTTCAAAAATACAACAGACCATATTTGGTTGGTCTTCTTTTGAATTCCCTGCCTTGCCTTTCATCAATATATGAGCGACATTTACACTGTTGAGAATGCTCACAAATTTATAATGAGTAAGGTGATTTTGGCCTCTGGTACCGGAACTCTTGCTAGTAAATTCAATCAAGATCAAGGTCCCATTGTGCTAGGCACTGAATAAACAACACATGGTAAGCGACAGTACCTGCGCTGAAGAGCTCACAGTCTAGTGCAAAGCATGGTAGTGACTTTGTGTTGTGGGAGTTTGAATTGGGACTCACCAAACTCATCTCATATAGGGACCACCAAACTAGTATTAGGTAGGAACAGCTTTTAATCCCTGTTGAGCTAGGCATGATTCAAACTGGTGAGCTATAGATGAAAGGCTCTAGAACTCTTTAGTAATGCACTGAGATGCTTCGCTAAGCATTAATGTTACACCTTTGAGAACAAGGCTTGCTTTCTGGAAAAATAAGTTTATTAAATCAAACTCTGATCTTTTGGAAGCGTATGCCAATGGGGTCTTCCACTCGGGACACAGGCAAAATCACGCATACACTGTTTTTAAACACACATTAAAGGTGTTTCTTTCTTTTTTAAGTTAACTTGAGATATAACTTGAGTCCTATCCATAGACAAAACCCCTTACCTCGAGTGTGGCAGAGTTCTTAACTCTAGTGGCTGGCCCAAGAGGGGGCATATGCTAAAACCAGAGTGAGTACAACTCGTCAGCTGTTAACATGACCACTCTATAGCATGGACACAGGCTAACACAACTTGAGTGCTGCTAGATCTCCACTGCCTTGCCTTCCCACAATTCTAGCTCCCCGCCACTACCCAGAAAGGGCAGAAAAGTTCTCCCATAAATCAGTGGGAAAGAATTCATAGAGCAGCTCAACTTGCTGCAGTGCTAAGAACCATGAGATGCATGCCCAGAAGTCTTTGTGCCACATACGAGTGCAGCATCTGTGTAGACACAGCTGCTTGAGTTTTATTTTGCAGTGTGGCTGCTCCACCTTGCGCTAGGATAACTCGAGAGGAATAACTTGGGTAGAGAACTTGAGTTAACTCTTCAGTGAGGACACAAAGCAGTCTGCCACATCCTATTAGGTCTAAAGGGGCAATTACAGTAACAAAAACGCAACAGTAAAACAAATAGTATAACATCCAAATTCACTTTTAAATGCAATGTTTTGCAGTATAAAATAATTCCAATAATTTCTCGGAGGTTCTTACACTAACTTTTATACATATATGTAGTTTTTCACTCCCACAGGGGTATCAGCAGGGTTTGAAACCACAAATCTTCAGATCCAAAGCACAGACCTCCTCCACTTCAGTGAAAAGAGTAGGTAGGAGGAAAGCATGCTGTTATCCATATGTGGACTAGCCCATACCGGGAGACACCAAACACATACAGTCAGTGGGTTTCAGAAGTGAAAAGCTGAACATCAGGGTAATTGGTTTCCAGTCCTGGCTCTGGGAGCAGATTGTTATGTAGCGGTTACAGACAGCATAACTTAATGAAACAATGCCCCTGCTTGGGACATACATACTTTTGTACATTGGATGTAAAAGGGTGAGCCTCTACCACTTCATTTAAAGCACCACACCTCTTTGCATGGATGCAGTAGCGGAGTCATAAATCTGTGTGGCTCACCCACACCACCATGGCACACAGCCACACTGCACTACGGTTAGTTACACAAGCATCTGATTTGAAAGGTTCCTTCTGGAAGACTATGTTGCAAAGTGGATAAACTTAGCTCTGTGATATTAGAGACCTGTGTTTCAATCCCAGCTCTGCCTGAAGTTGGCTTGTGTAAGCTCCCAGTTATCTGTAAAAATTGGACAGTTACCCCCTCCCTCAAGGTATGAAATCTTGGCTCATAAAAAAGGGATGAGAAGGGTACACAAGAAACATTAACAGCAGTTACTGGAAGCACTAGGACTAGAACTCAGTCTTGGGGCTTTAAAAGTTTCATGCACCTTCCACTAAACTACAAAACGTAAATACAGAGTTCTCTCTCTCACATGTTGCTTCCTTTAAAAAAAAAAATCACATGAGGGCTGCCAATGGTTGCATTATCATGAGATTGCCTGCATCTGGGGACAAATTTGCATTACTCATGCTCAATTTATGAGAATGGGCAACATTGTGTTAAATTTTAGTAACTTTTGAATCAAGCACTATATTTAGACCTAAACCTAGATAGACTTACTCATGTAAACAGTCCCATTGAAGCCAATCTGGCTCTTTGAGTGAAGAAGAAAAGCAAAATATGTTTCTTGTACTTAAATGCATCTGTATATATATTAAATAAACTTGGCATTAGACAGGTTGTTTTAAATTTGTTATTTATTTTAAACCTAAATAATTTAAATATGATTTTTAGTTTATTGGAGGTAGGAACAAATGTTCATGCTTGGGGGTATGCTGGGACCAGGTACAGAAAGTAGAGACAAATCACCATTTTTTTTTTTTTGCACCTTAATCTGGCCATTAGGATTAGGGTATGAGACAGGAGGAAAGGAATAACTTGTATAGTGACTGTGAAAATAAAAATTTCACAGTGTTATGATTGTGCCAGAAGATAGTGCTGCAGCATAATTAAAGCAAGAGAGAGGACAATTTATGCTGTCTCTCTCTTCTAAATCAGAACAAAACCCAACTCAGAAGAGAGTCCTTGGACATCAGGCTCTTGCGTCACAGGTATAGACTGATGTCTTCCCTCCTCCCCCACATCGCTTTAATTGCAGTAGACCCAGATTAAAAAAAACAAAACAAAAAACTCTTTTGGTTTCGGTTCTATTAGCAGCAAGTTATGCAAAAGTGGGAACAATTTTGAATATATATATACTTTTTAAAATACAGCATGTGCTTTTACTTAGAATGCATCTAATACATTATACATAGGGATGTTATTTAAGAGTTTATTTTTCAAGAAGTTAAAAAATTTGGTAAGACATTGCAAAAATAATTTCAGTTGGGGATTGTAAAAATCAAACTTTTTAAAAATTAAAATGTTTCAGTTTGAATCAGTAAAAATGCAATGCATATTTTTTTCTGCAGTTAATCAGATTGCTGTCAGGAGGTAATGCACATCATCAGTTGGATCTGGAATGAATACTCCCGCATGCTGCTGCAGTTTAGATATGATAAAGACAGAGAAAGATAATTCTGTATCTGAGAAAGCATGGTCAAGTGGTTAGAAGACTAGCGTTGGGTAAAGGAGACCCATGTTCAATTGTCTTTTCCACCACAGATTTCCTGTGTGACTCTGGGTCACTTCTCTGGGCCTCAGATAACCACCTGTAAAATAGCATTCTTTTCTACTTAACAGGGGTGTAAGTGAGGTGCTCATATACTGTGGTAATGTGGCCATGTACGTACAGAACTCCATGGGTCACGTACATTTCCCTTTCAGGATGGTCAAGAATGACATTGAGGGGAATTTATTGGGTTTAACCTTAAAGGCTGGGATTGTTAAAAGAGCCGCAAAGCGCGAGGCACCAAACTCCCAGGGAAACTATTTAAGGCTCCTTTGACAATCCTAGCCTTAAAGATAATCCCTAATTATATTTCAACAAATACTACTGTACACTTTTTTGGCCAAAAGAAAAGGTAAATAACATTTACAGATGGAAATTAGTCAATTTTTTTACACCAACATTAAAGGGATTATTATTATAGTTCAGTAAATAACTATTATTATTAATACCACTCTGCCCAACAGCACAAATTATTCAAGTAAGTGTACTTCAGAATCAACACAGGATTATATTGCAATATAATATATTGTCACTAGATGGCGATAGATGGCACTGACTCAGTTCAGGAGAAACCCAGAATTCGTTTATTTATTAATTACTCGGGAAAACAAAAAGCTTCAAAACTGAATGATATATTTTACAATGATTAAAAATGTGAAAAATATTCCTCTAGAAGTATGTTGCATACAACTGAGATCTCTTACAGATATCTGAAGCTTTGTGTAATTAGTTTCCTCAAAAACCACTTATCTTCAAGAAAGACATGTTTAAAAATCATTATTTGAAGGAATAATTTGTTATCAATTAAAGCAGAAGGCTGAGATGAATATCTGAGTATTGTTTGTTATTAAGACTTTTAACATTTGGGAAAATTTAAAGTAAAAAATAAAGAAGGCAACTTACTTCTGCCAGAGGATTTGTGGCATATACAGTACAGATTATCTAGACATTTTGTCCTGGTTTTAACTGCAATATGACTATGTTTGAAAACTGCTCTTAAAAGACTCTAACAAGGCTGTTCTTGACGTTATATGCATCATGGGAAGGCACATGCAACATATTCAAAGATGAGTTTAAAATAGGTAATGGCTTTGTTGGGGGTTCAATAGCAGTATCATGTGGGAAATCTGAATTCTGGAAATAATCTTGGAATTCTAGTTTCCCAGACTGAGAGACAGATGATACAGATACTTGGTTTTGAGAAGTGCAGGGAGGGGAATGAGTTGCAGTGCTCTTGAAGCAACATTGTCAGAAATACCAATGACTGGGCTAGAGGTCGGCATTCGTGCCTCTATTGAAGTGAGATGAAAATATTACAAAAAGGACGAAAGAGGAACAGAAGCAGCAGTGGGATATAGATGCAGAAAAGAAGAGGTGAGCAGAAGTGACTAAGGGAGATTTGAGGGGGTTAGGAAAAAAAATCAGCATAGTTAAAAGCAAAGCTATGGTAACTATTTGGAAGCCTGCAGCATTTGTTAACTATATTTCCTGGACTGGGTGTTTTTTTTACTCCATCTTAGCTTTACGTTTCAAATGGAGACTCAGTGTTTAATTTTTTTCCACCTGTATTTCAAAAAGGAGAGTTTCCTGAAAACTGGCTGCGTCTCAGGAATCTAATTCAAAACAAAGACTCGACTGTGTTAAAGTCAGAATGGTGCTTCCTTCTGACCGCCCTGACTTGCTATGCTGTTATAGTTATGTAAGAGGGAATTGTGCTGATCTCACTCTAACTATTCTGAATATAACATTTCCATCTCCTGGGATGTTCATAATAACAGAATGCTGCATTTTAAGGCAGTTCCTGGGCAACTCGTGCTTTCATAACTGTACACTATTTGAGATATTATTTCAGTGTTAACAACATCAAGAAAACATGGCTTGTGAATAGCTTATTCAGTCTGGAAAGCCAGGTTTAGGAATGACGTTGGGCCACTACGATCATAAGAATAGCCATACTGAGTCAGACCAATGGTCCATCTAGCCCAGCATCCTGTCTTCCGACAGTGACCAATGCCAGGTACTTCAGAAGGAATGAAGAGAGTAGGCAATTGTCAAGGTATCCATCCCGTTGTCCACTCCCAGCTTCCAGAGTCAGAGGCTAGGGACACCCAGAGTATGGGGTTAAATCCCTGACCATCTTGGCTAATAGCCATTGATGGACCTATTCTCCATGAACTTATCTAATTCTTTTTTGAACCCAGTTATACTTTTGGCCTTCACAACATCCTCTAGGATCAGAATCTTGTTGCACAACCATGTGGACAAAGGAGAAGATGAATTTGGATGCTTTGAGTCTCTGTCAAGCACAAAGCCTACAGTATCATACTGTGTGCAACTAGAGTAACATTCCTAGTACATAGTTTGAAAAAGACAAGAGAGAACATATAATTGGTTTTAATGACAGTATTTAGTTAAGTGTTTGAAAAATTCAATTTAAAAATGCAAATTCTGTATTGTTATTGCATGAGCTCTGAAATGATTTCAGGAGAAATAAGTGCAGATATGGTCCTGCAGAACGTTGCTGCAAATGGTTATCTATTAAATAAGTAATTACTGAGTCTAATTAATTCTTCACTAAGCTAAACCTTGTACAGTCAAGTAATCTTCCCCTATCTATGCCCCAGTAATTCTCTTGCACTTTCTCTGACATTCTATTCTAGTATATACGGTAACTCTGCAGTTATTGCCACCCACGTACCTTCATCATTAGCAGACAGTTTGCCATGGAGTACATCACCCGGCCCAGACGTGACCTCCACAGCTGAACAGAGGCTGCAAAATAAGAGCAGCTTGTGAATGTGCACAAATAAATTAGACGTTCTTTCTAGCCATCAATTATTGACCCTACGAATTCTGATTTAAAAGATCCCCCTTGTTAACATCACTCGGTTTTAGCCTAGAATTTTTCATTCTTTCCCATGCCGCACTGTCAGACAGAAAATACTGCCTCTCTCAAAGTGACTAGTTTGATTGGTTCTAGGAATAGAATATTTGCATAAATGATGCAACAACGTAAAAGCAATAGACACCCTCACAGCTTTTAGTTCAGGCAACATATTAAATACTAAAAGAAGCCACACATTTTCTAATATCAGAACAAGATGTACACGAAAACATCTAAATAATTATGACCATCAGCATACAATCGTGTAATTTATGGAATTAAATTTAATCAACTAAAACCCAAACATAGCTAAAAATCTCATCTCAAAGCCAGAACATGCAGGGTCAGAGCGCAGTGAGTCTGGGACTATTTGCGTTTGCCTCTGGCTTAGTGATATGGTGGAAAAATCTGCCAAGCCTGTCTGTCTTCTCCCATGCTCCTGGAGCTTGCAGGCTTCAAAGCTGCAGCAGCAGATTTCTCACTCCCTTGGTTTGAGACAGACTCATGATGTTGTGAGAGAATGGTTCACATAGATCCTTATTTATCCACTGTTACAGGGACCATAGATCAGTACTAGAAATAAAATTAGTCCTTTGTTCTACAAAAATGGACATTAGGGATATTAATTTGGTACCTGACTGATTTTGAATTAATTATTTGAAACCAAATATTATGTCTCACCCCTGACAATTAACTCTCAAAGTCACTGTATTGGGGTTAGAGAGACAGAAAAAAAAAGGGGGGGGGGTTGCAATAGAACACTGACAACTCTTTGTTCTTGTGTAGCAATAAAGTGCTCCGCTATAAAAACCCTTGCAGGTTACAGGGACTTTTTTTAAAAAATGATTTACAAATGTCATTGCAAGTAAAAAAGCTTGGTGAGACAGGCACAAAAATATAACTTTCTGTTCTAGACACATTAAAAATTGAGAGCATAGTTTTGTCTCCAAGATTGGACCTGGTATTTAATTTATAATAGTTTCCTTAGTCATAGGCCTCCGATATCATTCAGCAGTATGAAGTCATATTTTAGATATTTTCCATCCCAACTTACGTAAAACTTATATTGCTATTACTGGAGAGTGCCTTGCATACAATGAGAAGACATTCTACTCCAGTGTTTCTCAACGACCAGTCCATGGACCGGCACCGCTCCCTGAGATCTCTCTGACAAAGTATTGGAAACCGGTCCCTGGTATCAAAAAGGTTGAGAAACACTGTTCTACTACTCCATATTCTCTACCTTTTGTTTCTTTCTGTGCCCATGGCAGAAACAGGGCAGTGTTAAATAACTCTTTTTTTATTATTCCCAATGATGTTACCACCCATTTCTGATGCAATTTTAGGTTTTCAAATGCTTTTCCTAATGTTTTTGTGCTTGTGTTGAGTCGCTAAATGTTTATGTTAAAAAAAATCTGGGGTTACATTGATTTGAGTTCAAGTTAGTTGATTAACTGACAATCTTCTATTATGTAGCTCAAATCATATTTCAAACTTTTTGTGCTGTGTTTAAAAAAGGAATGCATTTGATTATAGCTTATTGTTTTGTATTGTGCCTGGCGCTTGGTTATAAAGAACACTTTCTGTTATTGCTGACACTATTAAGATGTATATGTGGTAGCCAGGACAGGCTGAGTAAAGTAAAACAGCAGACAATGAGAACTTTCAAATATGCTGGAAAATGTCACCTAGGTGATTGTGTGCATTTCTACAGCTGCTCAATATATGGAAGACAATGGGAGTTTTGCACATGGAGCAGTTACAAGCTCAGGCTGAACACATATGCAAGATGCATTAAAAGGACACTCAGGAAGGATTCTTATTGCTGGCAGCCAGGGATTAAAGAATGACATGGGAAAACAAAAAAATAGAACTGCAATACCTGATGATTATTATCTGTAACCCTGTAGTAGAAATGACAGTAACTCACCTTGCAAGCCCTTGCTGCCACACTTCCCATCTGTACATTCCTTCTTAATGGTTATTAATTTAGGCTCTGATTATACAGTGGCTCTATGCGCTGAACTGCCATTCATTTCAATGGGAGTTCTGCGCGTGTTGCAGCTGCAGATTTGGTTCCTTATAGAAAACAAACATGCTGCCAGGCAAATGGTGCAGTGCTAAATCTCTCCTCCTACTGAACAACTGGAAAATGAGACGTTCTGCTCCACACTAGAGAAGATGCATGGGATGGGCTGGTTGGTGCAGCACCTACTCACACTGGCAATAAGGAAATTACTCACCAGACATAATCCCCATAATGAATTAAGGTTGTCTTCAGCCACAGTTAATAAGCTTTGTTTCAGCTAGATTTTGCACAAAAACATAAAGCTTCCTGCAGCTCAAAGTGCAGCACAGGGTCAAGTGAGGAGCGGAGCCGACTGACCCTTCAGGCAAGAGCAGCCAACAGTCCCTGCAAGCATCCCCAGGGCCCTTTGGCAGTGTTAGGCAGATGGGCAGCTGTACTCTAAGCTCGGCAGCATCTCTCCTAGCTGCTCAGCAGCTCCCTCCCCTGGTTCCTGCTGACTGCCTCTTTTATATTTCTGCCCCCAGTTGAGCTGAGCACAGCTCAAAAGTTGCAGACACCCCAGCAAGGAGCCAGTTACCTGCAGGTGAGAGGGGCAGCCTGCAGGGGATGGGGCTACTAACCAGCTAGGAGAGAAGTCTCTGTGTATGTGGCAAAAGGCAGTCAGTCTCTTAGGGGAAGGGAGGGGAATGGCAAGAAGGCATGGGGAAAATAAGGAGGGAATCCTCATGGGAGAAAGCCAAGGGGTGGAAAAGGGAAACCCGATGAAGGAAGCCAGGTATGGGAAGGGAACAGGGGAAAGTGAAGCCAGGGGGAAAGAGAAGGAGCTTCATTTTTTCAAATAATCTGAGAAAATGGGGGTTGTTGCAGGGTTGTGTGCAAATGGTGAAGTACTCCACTTTTTTATCTTGTCTTTCTCAGAAGGAAGTAAATTTAATGTTCACTAGAATAGATACGTCAATGTCTGGCTGTTAGGTGCTTGCATGTGCATCTTCTTCCCCCTAATAAGCATTTAGCTTATGTAGAAATTGTCTAAAGCAGTGGTTCTCAACCTTTTTTTCCCCGAGTACCACTCAGGAAAAAAAAAGGGGGGGGGGGAACTTTCGGCGGCGACGGAGTTTCGCGGTGGCGGCGGGGTTACATGGGGGGAACAATGCCCTCCGCCGAAACCCTGCTGCCGTTTGCCCCTTTTTGGTGGCAGGGTTTCGCGGGGGTGGGTGGGACTTTCGGCGGCGGATTCGGTGGCGCGGTACGGCTCGCGTACCACCCAGCCTTCTTCGAAGTACCACCAGTGGTATGCGTACCACCGGTTGAGAACCGCTGGTCTAAAGCAACATTTCACATTGGTTGGCAACTATATGATCTCCTCCCACCCCAATTTAGGGATTTCCTAGACACTCTAGGGAAACACTGATTTCATAGACCCTCTAGGGCAGGGGTGGCCAACCAGCGGCTCGCGAGCCGCATGTGGCTCTTTGCTTATACAAATGCTGCTTGCGAGCCGCATGCGGCTGTTTGCATGTGGCTCTTAGCTCTTTGTGGCTCTTTGACACTCAAAGTGAAATTGACCAGCTGGAAGGGTAAGAGAAGTGAAAGGGACCAGCTGTGGAGGGTAAGAGAAGTGAAAGGGACCAGCTGGAAGGGTAAGAGAAGTGAAAGGGACCAGCTGTGGAGGGTAAGAGAAGTGAAAGGGACCAGCTGCAGAGGGTAACAGACTGAAATTGACCAGCTGCCCCCGAAATTGAGGATCAGCAGTGAATTTTCGGGGGAGGGTAAGGTAAATGTGGCTCTTTGTGGTATCTACATTTATTTTTTGACTCTTCATCTCTGACTGGTTGGCCACCCCTGCTCTAGGGGAACAGTTTCCTGGAGCAATGTTAACCAGGTCAACTCACAGATGGTTGGCAGCAGCAGAAAGGTTTCTGGCTTCCTGTGATAGAGGTTTTAACGGTTAAACCCCTAGTTTGCTACGCATGGTCGGGGTTCATCTGCCCGTTACAGTGCCTAAAAAGTCACGTCAGGTAAAATTTTCAAGAGCATTTAAATGACCTAAGTGCCTCAGTCCCATTTTCAGTGGTGAGTCTACGGTTGCCACCTCTGAGGTACAAAAAACCTGGCACATCCAGGATGAGGCTTAACCCATAAAACGTGAAAGCAGGGACTGTGTACTGAGCACCCTTACAGATTTCTTGGGACATCTACCTCAAAAAAGGATGATGCTGGGAAAATGGTCCTGGATAGGTGGCAACCCTAAATGTAACGTAGGCCTGGATCCACAAAGGGACCACAAAGATGTTGCAACACTCAGCATTGCAATGCCTAACTTGTAGCCACTTTGAAAATCCACAAAGTCTGAGTTAGGCATATAGGATCCCTATATAATACATGAGGAGAGATAGGCACCGAAGAATGAGGTCCACAAAAGCCGGCACGTTAGGCAAAGAGCCATCTAAGCTAATCAATGGGAGAGGCTGATGAGAGGGCTGTGACCTAAGCCCTGCTACAAGACAGGGAGGCACCTATGTCTGCTTGCAATCGCCTTCTGACATCAGATGATTTAGGAGTCTAAGCGGGTCTTTGCAAGAAACGCTTAGAGTTGGTAGCAGTTGGTGCCTCCCTTATAACTTTTAGCCCAGTGGTTAGAACACTTTCCCTGGATGTGGAAGGCTTGGGTTCAAATCCCCCCTCTGGCTGATGGGGAGAAAGGATTTAAGTAGGGGCCTCTCATCTCTCAGAAGAGTACGCTAACCAAGGGGTTAAGGGATATTTTGTTGTGGGGCTCCCTCAATCTGTTCTGTAGAAGCTGTTCCACTTTGTATAAAGACTTGCATAGACATAGGGCCAGCGACAGAAAGTGAGAATGAGACTATAGGCTGGTGATTAGGGCATCCCCACCTGGGATGTGTGTGAACCAGGGTCCAATCCTCCTGCTCCTTTCACTCTTTATCCAAGTTCAGCTGGAGAGACAGAGAACACCGCTAGCTCCGTGGTTAGACTCCTATTTAAATCCAGTATCCCTCTCAAGCAGATGGGGATTGAACCCAGGTCTCCCACATCCCAGGCAAGTGCTCTTACCACTCTGCTAAATGTTATAAGCGAGGCAGCACCATCAACACATCCCCCTCCTCCAGCTAGATGCTGAATTGTCCCCAATCCAGTAAGCATGCATGTTGGGCCCAGCAGGAGAGACAGCCATCTCCCCGCCTATCTTCCCCTGCTTTGAGGATCTTGCTGGGGGTTAGGCATCCGGACGCAAGGAGTGAGGTGTTGTGCACGTGCACGGACGCAAAAACCTTGGCGTCTAGGGAACTTTTACAGCAGAAATGTTATCCCTCATCTTTACCTGTGGTTTTCTTTTCCTCCCTTCCCTCCCACTCTACCTGTTTAAAGTGGTTACTATAGGGCTGCAAAAAATAAAGGTTATATGGAAAAAGGAATGTTCTTGTCAGGATTCTCAAATAGCATCTCCTGATTCAATCCCCTTTCTTCCTGCCCCATGATCTTGAATAAGTAAGTTAATTAAAAGAAAAAAGAAAATGTCTCCCATAAACATAAAATCAAAATAGGTAATACAGAGCAAAAGACCCTTCCAATGAACATAATCTGCTAGTATCACCAGCTGGGAGGGAAAATTTGGATCTAAAGAAGTTTCTCAGATTTCAGGGGGGAAGACTGATGGAGGCATTGAACCGAATCTTAACGCAGAATGCCCATCTGGTCTCTCTCCAGTGCCTCAGCAATGCATTGATTTACTTGTACACCCATCACTAGAGAATGGCAGCCATGTTCTTTGTTTCATCAAACTACAAAAGAGATTCGATTTAATGCACCAATTTGATCAAAATAAAAGGGGAAACTGTGAAATGAATTCCTGCAAATAAAAGTACAAGGTGTATCATTTCAGAGGCTGAACAGACTATAAAATCACAAAAGTGCTGTTTTAACAGCTTTGGGGCAGTCTTGTGAAAACTTCTGGCATACCTAGGCAAGTGATAAAAACACACTGCCTGTGAAAAAAGATTTAAATAATACTTACCTTGTCTGTTCTCTGGTGTAATGTTAATCATACTTCCATCTTCTGCTAAGCCTTGCTCCAAATTTTCCAGTATCTATAGTAAATTTTTTTAAACTAACGTGAGTTTAAACAGGCATTCTGAAATTAGGCAGCATTTTGTATTATACACAAGTTATCCACAACTGTCAGTCTTTATGTAAATGAATTCAAACAGGAGTGTTTCACATGGACACATTTCAAAACCACAGATTATTACTATAGTTAGATCAATCATAAACAGAGAGCCTTTGTAATGTAGTGTTGATGTTAGAGTTCAGGTTTATGATACTCATAAAACATTACAAGACAGCATACACCAGGGACATATGCATTTTGTTAAGCAAAATATCAAATATGCTCCAGAAGAGAATGATGATTAACTCTTGCAAAAATGTCAAGCTGATTCCAGAAGAGAACTAAGTGGGTTTTTAGTTCTGGTTTTAAAAATAATTCGCCTTTTCTGTTCTTAATTAAATACTGATCTGTCTAACTCTCACCCCATCTCTTTCCCAAAGTTGGGATTTTGTTGCTGTTTTTTATTTATTAGCTAATTTAAATAATGTAAGATACTGAGTGAGATAAAAGTCGTTTGTTAGATTATCTGGAGAATGAATATGTATAACTATTGGAGATTCTGGCTTAAGATATCTGTACTTTGAAAATATAACCCTATGGTTTCATTTGTAATGTAAGCCAATTGCACTTCTCCACTCCCACTGTGGTATATCTAAATGTCTCTCTGACTCCTGAAGATCACCCTATTTTTGCTGCTTCCCATACCCTCATAAATCATTGCATTTCAGTTTCATCTTTTTGGTCACAGTAAATTGAATGGGATTCCCTCCAGAGCCTGTTAAGCCATTTACTCTTTAATTAGCTGGTGGGTTTCGTTTATCAGCAACATAGGAGGGACTCCCTCTCCTGGGGACTGAGTGTACTGCCTACCTAGTACTTTCAGCTCCTGCCAGTTTAAAGAGAGATTATGTACAGTGCAGTAGCACTCAAAATGTGTGATTCTGCTTTCCAAACAACAACAGAAATAAGGTACAATTTTCAAAAGAGATCAAGTGATTCCAGAGTTTAAATTCCATTTTCAAAAGTGTCTTAGACACATAAGAGCCTTTTGAAACTGGGCTTTAGGAACCTAAGCGACAGTTTTTTAAAGATGCTAAGGGTGCTAAAAGATGAAGCTAGGAGCCGAGTGGGATTTTCAAAAACACCTACGCACCTAACTCCCAACTGGAGTTTAGCACTTTTGACCATTAGGTGTCTTGCTGCATCTTTTGGCACCTAAATACCGTTACAATATGGCCCTAAGTTACTTAGGTGCTTTTGAAAATTTTACTCATATTCCTTAATGTCTGGGGCAGGGGATCAAGTTCAGGTCTCTCCCACATTGCAACCTTGTATTTTGATTTGTGATTGAGAAAGAAAAAAGACCTGTCAGGTGAAATCTTTGAGTTCGTTAGGCAGTGGTTAGATGTTACATCAGATGATAAGCTAGGTCCTTAACTGAATGAAAGCAGAGTGCTCTACTGCCCTCAGTCTGTTTAAATGCTGCTCCTCCTGTGGGCAGCAGGCCAAGAAAGAATTTAGCCCTTCAACAGCCAGGCGGATTAAGGGTGAATGGGGTGAAGTAGAGCGCTCCCCACCCAGAAGCCAGAAGGTGATGTTGATGCACTGAGTTTACCACCAAGATGCTGCTCTTGGACTCTATTATGGGAGACACCATCTTTGCAAAGTCTTTAGATGACAAGTGTCCACTAAATATTTTGAGTCCTGGCCTAAATGCCATATTTCTATAGTAAATTAAAATGCAGGAGACAAGTCTGGACTTTTTCTTACCCATCTCATACCTGCAAGAGGATGGGGATTACAAAGGACTCAGCTAACTCTCTAGAGGATGCAGATCTTGATGTGACACGCAGCAAATGCTACCAGTTGATCTATGCTGTAGTTTGTATCTTTTTTTTTTTTTTTTAGGCTTAGTTATTTTGTCTGAAACCAAGGGGCCACATTAAAGGTAGAAAAATAAAGTGTGAAAAGAGCAGGAACAAGCCCAACTTCCTCAGCAAAATGTACAAAAAAAAGGCCATTTTAGTCAACGGGTAGGCAAAAGGAAAGTTTATTTTTCAATAGAAGAGAAGCACAGATTAAATGCAACTCTCAACTAATTCCACTGATTTCAACATGGTTACACCGGGGATGATTTTAATCCAAGGCAGCTTTTTCTTCGTTTTAAATTTTTGTCTCCAGGTGAGTGTTTGTTAGAGTTTCTTTCACAGTAAGATTAGCATTTAAGCGGTCTCATCTAGGTTTTCAAGTGAACACGTTGTTGAGGTGACTGGAAGACACAGTCCATACCTTTGTTGCTGCTTCTACCTTTTGTCTGGAGACAGTTCTCTGCAACGCTGGCTTAAGAGGGCAACAGCATATTGATTTATGCAGGGAAAGCTAGTGGTACCACACAGTGCACTAGCAATTTCCACCCCATTTCCCTACCCTAAAACAAGAAGTTCTGCAGAAAAAGGCAGAATTTGCAATGAGACAAACTGTAGAACATTAAATTCTGCAGTTCCTGTGATTTTTTTCCCACTGGTTTATACTCATAGCTACATTTGAATTCAGCAGAAAAATATACAGGATCTAAAATTCCTCGTGGAGGCATATCAACAGCTTTACATTTTATGAAGTAAAACTGGATTCTGGGAAAAGTTTCCATTCAACAGTCTGCATAAGGAATGCATAGCAAAATTCTAGCTATGCATGACCCTGATTAGGGTAACCTTTGTTTTTCTGTATGAATTTGGTGTTTATCACAATGGGAGAATTATAATACTCTATAATACTAATATTATAATCCAAATAAGGATTATGCAGGCAGGAGTCGTACTAATTGACCATACAAACTTTGATTAGGTCCCTTGGTATTGACTTGAAAAGCTTTGGTGATGCCATTCCTGGAGCTCTCTTGAATAGAACCTGCCCATTTGGCTACAGTTTATATTGTAACATGACTAAGTATTTACTCTTTATTATTTATTAAATCTGATTGGCTGGCTGAGCCTTAGAGATGACTTCATGCCCCTTGTTTATACTAATGAAGTTTAGTATTATTCAGACCACATCTGGAATATTGACTGCAACTGTGTGCACCTGATTATAGAAACATACTGGCAAATGTGAGGGAGTTCAGATAAGAGTAAAATGATCCAGGGCCTGGAGAGACTGAGGGTATGTCTACACTGCCAGCTCCTTGGGGATCGATGCAGCGGGATGGATTGAGTGGGTTGATTAGACCTGCTCAACCAATCCTGGAAGGGCTCTCCGGTGGATGCCTTTAATCCCCCTCCCCGAAAGGAGTAAGACTGTGTGGACTGGAAGGCGTCTCCTGTTGATGCAGCGCAGTGAAGATGCCACGGTACAGCACTGTAAGTAAATCTAAGAGAGATACGCAAACTACAGTATGTAGCTTGCATATCCCCTGGTGACTGTCAGCAGCAGTGAGTTAAGAGAAGACTGAACGAGTTAAATGTGGTATGCATAGATAGGCTAAAGTGATCTCTACAGGTACCTAAATGGTGTAAACACCAAGGAGAGAGAGGTAATATTTAGGATGATACAGAGAAGTTTAAGATGGAGTAATGGGATGAAATTAAGTAAAGGAAAACAGAATATGAGGAAAACTCTCTTACAATGAAGCTGTATTAGTATTAGACTAGAATAGTCTTCCAAGGGAAGTGGCGTCAACCTCATAGGCTGGCTCATTAAAAACTAAACCAAACATTAGAAAACAATCATGCACTGGCAGGGAGCTAGAAGATGAGCTAATAGATCTTTCCCCACCTCTAGCTTTTATGATTCCAAGATCATCTCTCTTATATAATGGGTACCCATACACACTTCTGTAAATGAGAAGAAGGGTTAAGGATTTTGAAATGTTCCTCCTTCACTTTTAAAGTAATAAAACAAAACTCTAATGGGTTTATGACTGCAAAGTTCCTGTCAACAATTCCCTTATTTTTAGTGTTATTTTCTTGGTTGTGTCATGACATTTTCTTTTAATTTGGAGAAAGTGTTCTACTTGTGAACATAGCAGACAAGATCCTGATTAATAGATTTGTGGACCATTATATATACAGAAATTTCAGATTTAGTAATGTTAAAAAAAATAATTTCTAATGTTTTAGGTGTAATGTTTTCAACTGTATGAAATCCTCAAGAGTACTGTTTGTGCAACTTCCTCTTTATTCTCTCCTCTCCTCTTATACCTGTTCCTGCAATTCCTGTCTTAGAACTGCACCGGAAGACAAAAACTTTATCTGACAGCAGACAACTAAATCCATATGGCTGTAAGGCCTCCAAAATAACTGAACAGGAATATAGTCTTTAAAAAGGAAAATAAAAGGAGGAGATATATATCTTTTCATCCCAAGGTTGACCAGACATCTTTGTTCTGGCAGGGAGGCAGGGCTAATTATGTCACAACTGGGATTTGTCTGATTCAAAATAGTCAGCCAGCTGGCTGATGATCACCCATTCTGTGCCACAAATTCATTCTCAACAACAACACTTTTCCACTGCAAGTCCCTCCTCCCATGTTAAAGGGACTCAGAAGTCAACTAAATATGTTGGGCTCCAGTGGTACCTCCTCAGTGAATCGTGCAAGCTCTGACACATGCCAAAGAGTGTGGCAATTCCAATATTGGATAGCACCGGACCAGGATTTGAACCATTATGACGTACTACATGCCAGTGTATGCAAAATTCAATATGGAGGTACCATGCTGATGCTGAGCTCAGAGGCAGTTAGGATGTGAGTTTATTTAAGATAAAGAAGAGTGCTTATCCAGGAGCAAGTGAAGGAAAGTCAGAGAAGAGGTAGGATGTAAGGCCAGTAGGTCAGAAAGTTATAGACTTACAGAGAGTCAGAGTTTAATGCCAAAAGGGACCCCCAGATAGATCAGAGGCAACCAACACTTCCCACACACTAAACCCAACAACAGTGGATACACTCTGTAAAATGATGAAAAGCTTCCCCAAAAGAACTTCCTCCCAATTGCCAAGCTCTGTACGTCCCCATAAGTGTTTCCAAACAGTTCTTCCTTCTAACACCATGGCAAGAGCCACAGAACCCTTCATCTGTCCATCTCTTCCCCTCTCTGATGGGGCGTCTGCCCCACACTGACACTTAACGGGTTAAAAGCAGCCCTAGGAAGTTAAAAGCACCCTAGCTGCATGGGAGGCAGACGGTAGGAGAGAGGCTGGGAGGAACAGCCAATCGAAAACCAGCAGGTCCATATAAAAGGAGCTGCAGGGCAAAGCAGAGCAGAGCAGAGCAGTCACTGCCTGGAGCTCAAAGAGGGAAGACTGTGTCTCTCGCAGGCTGAGAGGCCTGCGGCACCTAAGAGAGTGTTACTGCCGGGAGTGCGTGGTAGCAGGCCCTGAGGAAGGTCAGAGAAGGTGCTAGGGCTGGAATTTGAGGCACAGCAGGAGGTTGTGATCCACAGTGTCCCTGGGCCAGGACCCAGAATGGTGGGCGGTCCCAATTCCCTCCCACTCGCCACTTGGAAAGTGGCAGAATAAGTTGCTGTAGGCGCCACTAGAAAGTGGCAAATAAGATACTGCAGTAGCCGCTAGGGAAAGTAGCTGGACTCCTGAGGAGCCAAATCTCCCCCGGAAAAGGGGGAACACAGATTGTGGCTTGGCCGGAGGGCAGAATCATGAAGAAGATGCTGCGAGTCCTAACAGCTGCAAGAAGGCCTACAGGCGAACTGGGAGGGAGAGTGACAGTGCACAGACAGGGGCATGGGTGTCAACTTGAAGCTAATCCCCAGACAACCAACAGGAGGTGCCAGTCCAACAGTGAGTGCTGTGAATCCGTCACACCCCTACTATAGAAAGAATGGAGTTCTGTTTTTTGGTTTAAAATCCTAGTCATTCTTCTATGTTTTGTTTTATTAAATACATGGTTAAACTTGCCAACTGTCTTAAACAATATTGGAACTTATCTAACTTGGCCATTTGTATTATTCAAGGAATTTCTGAGAGTAAATATAGCGAATTACAAGCAAATACTACAAACAGTGAGGTAATCATATCTATTTATCTTTGGTAAAGTTGCAAAACTTTTCAGTATCACAACTGTATGCAATGCTACATTTTTTTAAAGAGCTAATCTGGAATTTATAATAGTGTTTCAGTAAATAAAAACAGTATCTCCTAATTGGGGATACTAGAAAAAATATTTGTTGTAAATTTTGTAAAGGAAAGCTTTTGTCACATTTGTGTACAGGGTGTTTGGCCCAACGGACTAAGATGTGAGTAGTGCCCACAACAGCACTACTCTAACTTCAGAACTGAAAAAGCCCTTATTAACTTTTCAGTCTTTTCAAAGTACTTGATTACAATTTTCCAAATGCTTGTCACTTCCACCCTTGTATGCAGTGTTGTTGTAGCCATGTTGCTTCCAGGATATTAGAGAGACAAGATGGATGAGGTAATATCTTTAACTGGACCAACTTGTGTTGGTGAAAGAGACAAGCGTTTGAGTTTACACAGAACTCTTTTGTGTAAGCTCGAAAGCTTGTCTCTCTCACCAACGGAAGTGGGTCCAATAAAAATATTACCTCACCCACCTTGTCACTTCCATCGTCAGTTATCCAGAGCGCTAATATCTTTTGAGGGCGGAAGCAGACTTCCTGGTCTTTAGGAGCTATACTATGTTCTAGTTTCATACAGGTGTACAAGGAGATAAACCCTCCTACTCACACCGCACAGTCCCCATCACAGTGGTCCCCAAACATTTTACCTCATGCCCCCCTCCTTACCCGTCTGTGCCCCCCATCACCCCCCAGCCGCAGTTGGGAGCCGGGGCCAGGAGCAGGATTGGGGCCCAATGCTTGGGCCGGAATTGCAGCCAGGCTGGGAACCAAGGCTGCAGCTGGGGGCAGTGCTGGAAGCGGAGCTGCAGCTGAAACAGAGCAGGACTGGGTGGTGCTCTCTCCCTGGTCCATCATGGATGCTGGCCTGGGTCCCGCTGCAACACCCTGAACTATCCGGGTGTGCCCCATAGTTTAGGGACCTCTGCCCTATCATGATGTTGGGTGAGAGCCAGAGAAGGGTGCAGGCATGTTTCTACCCACCCATTGTCTTGCTCACACCAATCAACAGTTGGCAAATATGGGGAAGGAAGGAAGCATTTTACATCCCAGAAAGGACTGAAAGTAAATAGTTTTCCAGAAGCTGTGGAAGGAGTGATACAATCCCTTCCCTGTGCAAATCCTAGGGGCTTGCACTACAGGCCACCCCACAGTCAGGGCTAGTCTAAAGGCTCAGTCTAGTCCTACACCTGATGCTCTGGGTAAAGGCAGTAAAATACACCTGCATAAACATTAATAGATTCTATTTTCTAGACCACTGGTTTTCAAACTGTGGGGTGCACTGCCCGGGGGGCAAGAAGGGGGGATAAGAGATGGCATAATGAGGTTATCAGGGGGCACAGCCCTGCCCAGCAGCAGCCTGCTATTCTCCCCCTCCTCATCTCCGTGATTGCTGGGGACTCCCTGTGTCCTCTCTCATGTACTGCCCTGCTGCAGTCCAGACACCTGGGCAGCTGCAGCTCAATGCATTTGAAATCCTCCAGAGCTTGCAGAAGCAAGAATCTCTTGGCATGGAGAAGGAGGATGAGGAGCTCCAGTTTGCTCTGCTCTGCTCCATGCCACCATGGGCTCCTGCAGGCATGGAGCCAGTTGGGTCCTGCCCATGTGCTAGGCCTGCGTCACCTGTTCCTCTCAATGAGTCATATTCTGCCTTGGACAAGTAGGAGTTGGGAGTAGGCCTGTCATGTGACTCCCATGCAGAAGGGGGCGGAGCAAAGAAGTTTGGTAATCTCTGGTCTAGAGAAGCTTTTACCTTTGTGCAGATTGTTTTCATGTTGTGCAGTCTATCAAGTGACTCTTGGGGATTTCCTAGGTACTGTTGAAGTTCGGCATGTAAAATCCGCATAGAAAAGGGAACCATGGAACCTAGAATCATAATGAAACATTATTAAATTGGATTGTTACAGTTATCAATACATACTGTTGCCTAAGGCCTATATGGTATTTCTTAAAATGTATTTGCATATTCACTAGAGAAAGTGATTAGGAATTTAAATCTCTAAATTCTCTTCTTCCTTCATTTAAAGCAACAAACATTTTACTTGTGGCATTCTGCCACTGTCAGAAAACAGGATACTGGGTTAGACCCACTGGTCTGACCCAGGATGGCCGTTCTTATGTTTATAGAATCACGTATATTTGGACAGAGAAATATGAATATATACACACAAGCATAATCACAATGGTAAAAATGTGTAACTAATTCATCCTTAAAATAATAGCATATGCTCTACAAGTCCAAAGGAAATTATAGCAATTTATTAGCAACTGCAAATAAGGGTTTAGAATGGAAATTCATCTAAGATTTTACTATAGAGTTGCTACGAAAATACAATAATCCCTAATTTACAAATAGTACAGAAGAATTTAAGACGGCTTTTCTAATGGTAACTCTTAAAGATGACACACACATTGAGAAAGATAGATAACCAAATATAAGAAAGCAACACAAACTAAATGCTTCCTCCAAATAAATAAAAAGCAGATTTGAAGAACCCCTAAAAAAAAAAAGAAAAAAAAAAGAAAAACTAGGTAAGAGAACAAAAATAGCAAATTAAGGGACAAAAATTTAACAAGAGTAATACTGTGACATAGGTACATTAAATCTGATGTGCAATTAAAGAAAAACAAGGAAGTAAAAATGTATTTGAATTTCTATTAGAATTTATTTGCATTGTACTAGTACCAAAAGGCCCCAGTAAGGAACTCTGATCCACTGTGCTAAATGCTGTACAAACAGAGACCACCCCTGCCCTGAAAAACCAAACAGCTTCCCCCAAAACCCTAGTTCAGCTTTTATTGTATTAAAAATTGTCTCCTGTGAAGACAGTAGTATTCCTATGGAGGGACTCATTGCACTGTGAATCCCATATTGAATAAAGTTTTCCTTTCAGTGTGATAGATGGATACCAAACAGAATGGGAGGGGGAAGAGAACTTGAACCAATATTTGCAACTAAAAGATTGTTTTCCTTTAATGATATTAGAAAGTAAAAAAAGATACAGTAAACTAAGTACCCACTCCTGCTAGTAGCAGAGCATCTTAATTGACTTCAATAAGATTCAAACACGCTCTGTACCTTATTTGCTCTCAGATATTTGCACACTTCAATGGACACTGAGAAAAACTATCGAAAGGAAGAATCAGATCCTAAGGAACTGAAAATTATTAGTAACTGATGGGGGAAGGCAACTAAGAGAGAAAGAACACTTGCCTACTAGTACTCTAAGCTGACGGCACATTCTAGAGCAGGGGTTCCAACCTTTTTGGCTCGAGGGCCACAGATATCATTTTTACAACCCTGAAGGGCCAACAGTCTTTGCCAACAGGCCCCCCTCCCCACTGCAGCCAGGTGGAAGGAGTATAGCAAGGAGGCTGCCTCCTCACTGATCTCCCGTCTCTGTCTGCAGCAGGGAAACTATACCTGTAGCCCTGTGCGCTCCACCTGGGTGGTCCCTAGGCAGTGGCTCCTTTCTACAGCTGAGGGACTGAAGATCAGTGCTCCCCTCCCTCTCGCTCCAGCAGGGACCCCAGCACCTACGGACCCAAGCAGAGCACTTTTCTCTCTGCTGGAGCTGGGGGAGGGGAGCGCTGGTCTCTCCTCTCTCTGGCTCCAGCAAGGACCTCAGTGCTTATGGACCCATGCAAAGTGCTTTGCCGTGCTGCCTGCTACAGCCAAGCAGAGGGGAGTGCTGATCTCCCATCTCGGCTGCAGCAAGGAGTCTGCACCTGTCTTTTAGCCCCACGGAAATGCGCTCTGCCTGGGTCCATTCTGCAGCCAGCAGGAGGGGAGCCGCAGGCTACTCTGAAAGCCCCTGTGGGCCACAGGTTGGGAACCACTGTTCTAGAGGGATTATCGTCCACAGAGTCCCATTTTTGGCTCACCTGTTCTCATAAACAGGACTCAGGAGCTTATAGGAAAGGTGATGAGATTTTGCACCTGTTCTTATAAGGCAAAGGGGGAAATATACATGTCATTGTCTCTAAACAGCTTCTTTAAAAAGACAGAATCTTAACCAGAAGTCTAACTCAGTCATTATGACCTTAAGAGAACTCCCATTATGTCTAAGTAAATTCCCTTTCGCCAAAGGTAAGTATCCCCAAAGGCTCTTCTGAGAGACCGCAGTGTATAGTCCTACACAGGGAACACAGGTTGCATAAAGCATCAGATATACAACACAGATTAAGAAAGCAAAAATGCCTTTGTCATTTCTTTTTAAGGAAGCATGTAAAAAAGGTTATCAAACCAATGGCAAAGAGATTAATATGTCTTCATACTGACAAGTGTTCAAGCACAATACAGGACAAAACAAGATAAGGAGAAATGTCTAGGTGGCTAGAGAGCCAGCCATGCAAGCTGGAGACAACAAAAGTGTATGCATTACTGAATCTCTTTGTGAGGAAAACAGGCAAAACTGTTTTGTACCAGAGTGCTATGAACCTCAAATGCCTGTCTTGCAAATCTAAAGAGGCAAACATGACCTAAGGCTGGCTACATTCTCTACCACAATGCTGGTTCAATAAGCTCTAATTCAACCCTCAAGTAATAATACTGCCAAGGGGTAATAATAAGAAATGCATGCAGTATGGTTTTTTGGAGAAAAGGTGGCTTAATCATAGAGTTGGAAGGGACCTCATCTAGTCCAACCCCCTGCTCAAAGCAGGACTAACCTCAGCTAAATAATTGCAGCGAGGGTTTTGTCAAGCCGCAGCTTAAAAACCTCTAAAGATGGAGATGCCCCCCATCTCTAGGTAACCCATTCCAGTGCTTCACCACCCTCCTAGTGAAAATCTTTTTCCTAATGTCCAACCTAGATCACGCCCACTGCAATTTGAGACCATTGCTCCTTGTTCTGTCATCTGCCACCACTGAGAATAGCCTAGCTCCATCCTTCCTGGAACCCCCTTTCAGGTAGTTAAAGGCTGCTATCAAATCTCCCCTCATTCTTCTCTTCTGCAGATTAATGTAATGGTGTAGTATGATCCTATGCAACCCCTAATATATATATAATAGATTTTTCTGTGCCAAGCAAAAGCAAATTAGGTCCAGTTTGTGTAGCAAAGCTTCAGAGAATGTGGACTGTAAGGTGGAAAAATATCTGAAGGTTTAGCAGCAATTTTTGTTGATGGAGATGTCATACCAATAACAACCCTGAAAAGAACTCAGAGCAAGGCTGTATCATTGGCTCCCTTTGTAAAACCTAATAAAAACCCAACCCAGTAACATAACAGCAGCGATGTCATGTGGGAGACCTGACTTCGGAACTGAATCAGCATAGGTCAGTCCATCGGCAATACCATAGAGGAAACATACTAACAAAGCATAGACTGTGTAAACTAGCTTTGGGACTGTCTATTTTGGAAAGTTATTGATCCTCTACATTGCTGCTTATGAGGGCACTAGTATGGGGGTATGATCTCAGAGGCGGAAAGGGAAGGAGTAATCCATAACCACATTACTAAACTGTATCACCAGGGGCGTGCACAGGGATTTAAATGTACCTACTTTTGGAGGGGCACATTAAACATTGCCCCCCTATGCCGCCTGCTGCCTCTCCCACCTCTCTAGCACCCGCTGCCTCCCCCAGAAACCTCTCCCATTGTCCCAAGCTCCCTTCTGCACTCCCTAGGCGGGCTCCAAACACTTACTGAAGGCCATGTGGAAGGGACGGCATTCAGCAGGCTTCCCCGTGCCCCCTCTGGCACAGATGTGTTGCCAGCCTGGCTTCCCTGCTCCAGGCACCATCCTAGGGCTCAGCGGGAGCGCTATCTGCAGTGTCTTTCCCAGGTGCGTCCCTTTAACTGCGCTCAGTCTGACTCCCACCCAGGTAGAAAGGGGGAAGAACGGGCTTGGGGAGGGAAACCTGGGGCAGGAGGACTGAGGCAATGCTGGAGATGATTATTGGGGGAGACTGTGCCCGTTTGCTCCCCCCTTGTGCATGCCTCTGCATATCACTAAAGTTGGTATCACTTTATGTTAGAGAGATGAATGGCCAACTTTCCTGGCATATAAATCACACTTATTTTGGGAGTAGAGAAACTCATTTGCCAATTATTTTCTGATGCAGAAAGCTATGGGAACTCCCGGTGGGTGTCCTGCAAAAAGTCACATACCAATTTGAGTACATGCTGAAAGTCCCCAATAGCTCAGGACAGGCATCTAGCACAGCATTACCTAAACATATACTTTATTTGTATTATTAATTTATGATTTGTTAAGCACAAATGATGTGTTATTTCATTCATGGCAGCTGGCCAGAAAACATTCCAATGTGATCCATTAGCATGAACCTGTCACAGCTTCCATCAAAGACTACTGCAGCATGGAGCCAGTCCACAGGAAGGAAGAGATCAATACAGTGCTCCCACCACCCTATATTTTTATTTTATACTCTTTGTGGCTCATGCTGACATCCCAGAAAGATCCAAAACACTGGTGTTTTTTTCTTCTCTCTCTGTTGCCTCTCTTGGAATAAATCTTGAGAATATAGTTAGAATCCTTTTAAGTAAATAATTTTTACTATAGTAATTGTCATCTAAGCATGTCTGGAAAAATGTATTGCTAGCAGCCAGGGCAAGCACACACAAGGTTCAGACAACTGAAATTTAGTTACTTACTATTCACTGAATAGGCTGCCAACCTGAACTTAAAAATCCTGGAGGCACTGACTGGCACTGCCCTCCCACCTCAGTTTCCTTGTATACTCTATTGAATAGCAGAAGAAATGGATGATTTGCTTGCTCAGTTTGTTACTTTGCTAAATTATTCTGCATGGCAACTTGCAATTGGGGAGGCATACACATAGCTATGCATATGCTCTCATGAAAATGTGGTAAAAGGAACTACTGTCATCTACTGAGGAGGGAAACCAACTTTTAACTTGAACCTCTGAGAGGGCACTCCAATCAGTCAATGAACCCAATATTTTGTAACTGCAGGTCAAATCAGATCAGCAAACTGTGCTTTAGAAAAGGGAGAAACTTAAATGCATACACACACATCTTAATTTTAAGAATTAACTTTGTTTATAAAAAAACCCTGGGATTTTTTTCCTTGTTGGACAGTCAAGTTTGAGATCCCAACTGTTCTCAGACAATTCAGCTTGATTCTCCCTCCCCCACACATTTGATCTAGGAACGTCTATCTTCATTTTTATTAAATGATTCTGACGTGGTTACTCCTGGGTACAACTAAGGTAGCTCAGCAGCACCCATATGAAAACATGATATTATGTTAATTTAACAAACAATCAGGGACTCATTTTGCGGATTAAAAATAATGATCATTATTTTATTTTAGACTTTACAAGTCTTTCCTGATCATAAAATACTTAGATATAAAACATATACCAATCAACTTCCCTTGAAAAAGATCTATGGCATTCCCATAAATTACATCTGAAACGGTTTGTTTTTTAACTCTACATAATTTTTTAAAAGAAACCGACAAAAATAATTGACTATTTTCTACCTACATACAATCGCTAACATCCCAAAAATTGGATCTGTGGCTTTTTCTTAGATTGAGGAAGAGGAATAATTATCTCTAAACTGCTGTGATAGAAAAATGTTGAGAAAGACCTTGAAAGGATGAGAGAAGCAATAGCAAGTTACTAAAAATCTTTTGAGAAGGTGGATGATTGTGAATCTTTCTTATCAAAAGACTCTGCAAGGTGACCTATGTGTATATCACGGTGGAAAGGAAGGTTATGAACATAATGGGCTCTAAATGCAGCTCAGGAGAGTTTCATGGGGAGAATGGAGGATGAAAAAGGTAAAGACCAAACTGTAATATGACTCTTGTGAATCTTCAATGAAGTCTCATCAGCTCTACTGATAAAAAGTAAAAAAGCAATCAAATGAGAGAATCACAGAAAGTGCTGACTTTGAAGACTTAACTGACTTAAGAGAGCTCAATAAGAATTTTGGTCTAAACAATAGGACTTTGATTTGTTGCTCTGCGACACCAACACATCATGTTACATCAAAGGCATGTCTTTCAGTTTCCTCCTGCTGAGAGCAAGAAAGCCAGTGCCAAAGGAGCTGACATGGAAGAGCCCATTCTAGTAGAAAAGAGCAAATCTACAAAAAACACTGCTTTCACTCTGTCCTATGAGGCATGGATGTTGAGCCTTCTGATTAAAAAAAAAATCTTTTCGATAGTCTTAATATAAGGATAATAACAAAGGAAAAATGTACTGAGAAGAATATTAGTGCTGCAAATGTAATAAATCTTGCCTAAAAAAGCACAATGAAAATATCCAAAACATTTAAAAAAACAAAACAAACCCTAAATATAGAACCAAACAAAATAATCTAAATAAATTTTAAGTTAGCACAGAAAAAATTTGCATTTTAAAGGATCACTAAAAATAATATACTCATCTTTCCACTAAGTAATTAAAATATATACAGAAAAGCATATCCATAGTAAAAATATCACTGCACTGAAAATGTAGATCTCTAAAATGAATACATTATGGTTTTAAATAATTACTGAAACAAAATGAACCAAAGCAATTCTACATTAGTTTAGTAATGTAATAATTGAATATATAATTATAAAAGTTTGCTTAAACTGTGAGGTAATTAGTCATCCAAACAGTATTTTTTGTTAACCATGTGACAAATTGAGGTGTTTTGTGTGTCCATATTGAGATGGCAGAAAAAATACATGTGCTACAATAAGCAAAACACAGGATAAAAAAAATCTACCATTACAGTTGGGGAAGAAATAAATTTGAGTATACTGCCAAATTCATAAACACTGATGGAGAGAATGACTAACAACATTGACACTCTGCCTCTCCATCTACTCAAGTACCTCCCACAAAAAATAAAAATATGTAATAAACAAATCAAAACAACCAACCCAAAACACCAGCAAACAACCAGAATATTTTTCTTAAAAAACGATGACAGCCAGAGACTCCATGAAGTTCATTAGGGAGTTCACTAACTGTTACTGATTTGATGTGGAAGATGCTCAGCTATATGGTGATGGCTGGCAGTGTTAAGTGGACAGACAGGATTTTGCAATATGAAAAATGAATAGTTGGTTATTAGTTTAAAAACCATATTGCTGAATCTGTAAATAGGATAAGCTAGGTATATTTTACAATGTGAATCAGTGATAGTGACGAGAAATAAAACAGGAAAGCTAAAATTGTAATTGAACAAAAGCTGTGAAATTTAAATGTATTATGTTGTTGTAAAGAATTTCTATGTGAATTGTCTTGTGCGTGACTACTTTGGAAATATCTAGGTTATGAGCTGTGAGGGCATCACTCTCCTCTTACAATAAAAGAACATATTCAAGTTGAGCAGGATCATGTAATCAGATTTATCTAGGAAAGCACAAAGAACATCATCTTTAGAATATAGAGAGTTCTTTAAGACCACAGGTATTTCACAACTGTTGCTTAAAGAACAAGTTGCAACAATTAGTATTCTGGAACTTTGACTCTACATAAACTTCTGAGGACTACATGCTATCTCTAGTAGCCACTAGTAATTAATATTTCTGATATGAAAAGGAAGGGATCCCTTGAAGCTTTGTGGAAAAAAAGGCAAGAACAGGAGACTGTTGTTCTCTCATTATTATTGCACTATTCCCTCAAGTCTAGTCTCTTTTTTCTCCTCATTGTCTCTACAAAATAAACAAAACTCTCAGTCCCAATTCATCAAAACTTGGCAGCTTGTAAGCACAACCAATCCTCTCTGCAACAGCTCCTCAGTAAGCTGCAGTGGAAGAAAGCCTGCTGCAGTTCTCTTCTAAGCATGCTCTTACAGCTCAAAACAAGTATTTGCACCAACTGCTGTTTAATCAGTTTTAGTTTTACTCATAAAAGCCTTATTTTGACACTGCTAAAGTTAAAGGGAATTTTGCTACAGACATTAAAGTGAGCAAGACTGAGACCTAAGGCAGAAGAGTATCAAGGAAAACCAAAACCAAATGAAAAACACACTTAGGGGGGAAAAGGTGAAAATTCAGGCAGTAAAAATTCATTCTTCTTGCGATGTTTAAGCTTTTAAAAGACTAATCTTCTGAATCTATATGAAAATTTAAAGAAGACACAGCAATATATAAATCTACATTGTACAAAGAAAAACTGCAAAATCTCAAAAGTAAAATAGGGAAAAGATTTCTCTTCATTTCAAACCTCCTAAATTATTACGCTGGTAAGTTAAAAAGATACTCAGAATTGCCAACTCTTGCAACTTTTTCATGAATCTTGGAATAATTTGTTTTATTTAAAGACCCAGCTTCTCAAACAAGTGATATTGTGAGAGTTACCTGTGAAGAAAAGCTTGGAAACATGGCCCAAGGTACATTAAAAGCTCAGAAACCAGAAAACAAATAACAAGAACCCAAATTTGTTATTTTCTTAAGTCTCATGGTCTTAAAGTCAATCATGATTTTTGGGGGATATGATACTGTGAATATGAAAAGCGCCAAATTCCAGATTTACTACGATAACAGTCCCATAAAAGTGAACCAAATAATACTTAAGACTAAATAAAGTCAAATCATGAATGATGATAGTCTGAGAATCAAGTAAAAGAAAATAGGTTAGAGGGAAAAGATCTTTCCAAATAAGTGGAAGTGGGGGAAAAGTAAGTTAAAAGGGATGCAAGTAGTTTTAGGTCCAAACTTACGGCTTGTCTGCAGTGGTTATAGCGCTTAGTGAAAATGTTACCTACACCGACAAGAGAGCTTCTCCTGTTGGTGTAGGTACTGCACCTCCCTTAGAGGCTGTAGCTATGTGGATGGGAGAAGCCCTCCTGTTTACATAGTACTAGCCGGTATAACTACGTTGTTCAGCGGTGCGGAAAATCCACACCCCTGAGCGACATAGTTATATTGGCATAAGAGGGTAGTGTAGACCAAGCCTTAGGCTGTAAATCAATAAGCACTTTGGGCTAAACTGAGACTTTGCTACAAGCTCTGAAGTTGTGTTATCCCAGAAGCAGATCTAGAACTAGACTGACTCAGTTACAACCTGCTTTGAGATAGGACGCTGGTGAGAAGTAATTTGTGGCAGGGTTGGTGCAAATTACTCTCCCTGCCAGGCAGGCTCAGCTGTGGAGGCCAGCACATTTGGGAGCAGGAGGATGTGTCGAGTGGGGGAACTAAGGCTCTGCCCAATTTCCACATCCACATAGCAATTCCCACCTGTCTCTGTGGTTGGGGAAGTAAGGGCCCCAGGTTTATAAACTAACAATTTTTATTCATGATTTTTTTTTAATGTAAATGTTCTCCTGCAGTGAAACAAGCATCACTTTACTAGATCGCAAAAAGTGAAAAGGATATGGACAGTAGCAATCATCCAGTTAATTTGCTAAGAGAGGATAATAAAACAAAGATGTTACACTTCAGTAGAGAAACTTTTGGAAAAATTTGAGAAATGGTTAATACCTAATCAAGTACTAGAGAAGTATCAAGAAATAAGAGAAAAATGAAAAGGTGTTCACAGATTAATGCAGATCAGTAAGTACGGCGAAGTAAGGCGTAAGCAAGGTAGTGCAAAAAGTAGTCAAAGTTGAAAAAAGGATAAAGAACAACAGATGCAGGGAATAGGAATTTCTTAGACTCCTATATATAGGGCAAGGTTAATGGAACACTGAGTGTCCATGATTAAGTATGCAACTGTCAGGAAATATCAAACTTAAGGTTTCAGGCACAACTTTAACTCTTCCCTTGTGCACATGCAATACAATACAGTCTTGGTTCCATGATTACATACAATCGCTAAAGAGAGACAACTGTAATATACTTTTTTTTTTTTTAACCACTTCAGCTATATGTACGGAATAGTGTATTCTTATATATTTACACTATGTTCACTGTGAAAACGATTTAAACACTTACTGACACTTTCTATATGGTAAAGTGTCTTCTCTCTAAAGTATCCAGTTTAATATTTTTGGTCCAAAACCTGCCAACACTTATGCACACAAGTAATTCAATCATAGAATCATAGAGTTGGAAGGGACCTCAGGAGGTCATCTAATCCAACCCCCTGCTCAAAGCAGGACTAACCTCAGCTAAATAATCCCAGCGAGGGTTTTGTCAAGCCGCAGTTTAAAAACCTCTAAAGATGGAGGTTCCACCACCTCTCTAGGTAACCCATTCCAGTGCTTTACCACCCTCCTAGTGAAAACCTTTCTCCTAATGTCCAACCTAGACCTCCCCCCCTGCAACTTGAGATCGTTGCTCCTTGTTCTGTCATCTGCCACCACTGAGAACAGCCTAGCTCCATCCTCCCTGGAACCCCCTTTCAGATAGTTGAATGCTGCTATCAAATCCCCCCTCACTCTTTTCTTCTGTAGACTAAACAAGCCTAGTTCCTTCAGCCTCTCCTCATAAGTCTTGTGCTCCAGCCCCCTAATCATTTTTGTTGCCCTCCGCTGGAGTCTCTCCAACTTCTCCACATCCTTGTTGTAGTGGGGGGCCCAAAACTGGACACAATACTCCAAATGCAGCCTCACCAATGCAGAATAGAGGGGAATGATCACTTCCCGTGATCTGCTGGCAATACTCCTACTAATGCAGCCCAATATGCTATTAGCCTTCTTGGCAACCAGGGCACACTGCTGGCTCATATCCAGCTTCTTATCCACTGTTACCCCCAGGTCCTTTTCTGCAGAACTGCTGCCTAGCTCGTCGGTCCCCAGTCTGTAGCTGTGCATGGGATTCTTCTGTCTTAGGTGGGACTACTCACATGCATAATTTTTTTTGCAGGACTTTGGCCTTTGGGCTTGATTCATGACTCATGGAAGTCAACAGAAAGAATCAGTGAGCTAGGCTTTTTGGTCACTAACCTCAAAGAGTGCATTTTCTTTTGAACCACTAGCACAGTCTTCCTCAGACAGTGTACATCAAAGGATTAGAGTTCACCATAAAGTTAATTTAGCTGTGAACTGTGAAGGCCTACACAGAGTAAAATCCCATATCTAGGTCTGTTGAAAAAAACCCTCTTCTGTTTTATTAACTGAGAAATAGTATGATATCATGTAGTTCAATATTATCCACAAGGGGGACATGGGCTACCATAATTTTCATTTCATCGCTTTTGAATATTTAACCTTGCAACTTTAACAGTCTCTTAATGTAATTTCAAAACAAAACAAAAAACTTGTTTAAAAAAAATTTAAAAGAAAAAAGATGGACATGAAAAAAAAGCATCCTTCTCCCGGATTTCAAAATTCTGCTTACTTGCAAAAAAAGCAGCATAGTAAATTACATATTGAGAAACTATGTGGCTATGCACAACTGGGATGTCCTGTCCCATACTCTTTAGGAGATTCACACATGATTAGTCAGTTGCTTGGAAAACTAATTTGGGTACATATAAATGCACAGGCCTCCTTAAGGCCCTGATCCAACAGCCAGTTAGATCAATGGAAAGGCCCCCATTGATTTCAATAAGCATTAAATTTGCAAGATTGGAGCCTTAGATTATACAGTCCTTTGGATCCTCTATTATATATTATTCAGTACTGAATACACTGATGCTGATCAAATAACAAGTACATCTCCATGTAGAAGTATATAAAAACAAATGGTATGTCCTGAAATTAAAATGTATATATATTGCTAAAAGTGTTTTCTACTCTCCAGTTGATGTTTATAATAAGGTTTTTCTCAGGAAGGGTATAATTGACTAGCTATATAGCAGAACAGTGAATGTAAGTAAAGTATAACTCACTTGAAAAGCTAGTGAACAAAAGAGAACAACCTACTTCTCTTGCCAGCTGCTGGAGCTCTCCTTTAGCTCAAGTACTGTAGGTTTGTGCCTCCATACTGAAGACCCCTAGATTTAAACCCTGTTGATAACCTTTAGGGTTCTTAAAACAGCTTTGTGTATAGTAAAAAGTATAGATAATGGGGATTTTTTTCATTACTTTTGCCCTCCAATTATGGTTACTTTTAATGATAGTAGATTCAATCTTTTCAGAGGCTATAATTTTCAAGTTGCAATGTCCCTTTAATATATTAACAGCATAAAAAAAAAGGCAAAATTGAATAATAGCAAAAAAAAAAAATCTCTTAAAAGCAAGATGGATAATCCAAGGACCTTGGAACAGATGGAACAACCAGTAAGATCAGGTAGAATTTGCCAAAGCTAAATATTCCAATTCATGTTCCAGTAAGAACAGCTGCACATTTTGACAGCTGTCATAACATAAACACCACCTGATGTCAATCACCAAATTCAAATTGAGAGACCAGAATCTAGCTGCAGCAGTCCTAGAGCAGAAAATTGAGGATTTAAGTGGCTGGCAATTAAGTGTGAGTATTTCCCCTTTACACCTTAAGTGCCTAGACACACTTCCTGATCGGCTATCTACAGCCTGCCCAGATGCATCATGGGTAGCAAATAGCAGCAGCAGTTGTAAAATGAGTGCTCAACTAACATATGGAGGTCACTGCAAAGAGAAACTATCTAGGATTATCTGTGTGATCCTAATTAATCTCTCTCTGTAGGAAAACCTTCGATATAGAAGGAAAAACACTAATCGTAGTCTCAAGTCATTCTGGATCTGTACCATTTCTTTCATACCTTTCTACAATCTTCCTATGTACAAAAATTCTTCCATCTAGAAAGGTTGCCTAAGGAAACAAGCATCCTTGTAAGGAGGGAATAGTGAAAACTAAAAGGAGAGAGAGGGGGGGAGAAAACAAGACAAAAAAGACAGGAAAAAAAGGAAAAAAGAGAAAGTAAAAGGAGAGAGAAAAAAAGACAATACTAATTATTTAGCTCCAATAGTATACTTGAAAGTGCACAAATTTATATGGAGACATAGATACAATTTTCAAAAGTGCCTAAAGTACCATTTTCAGAAGTGACTTAGGGTTTGTCTACACAGTGGGGTAATGCCCATTATGGGGAGTGACTTCTAAAGCCCACTTAATGTATGTTGGGTATTAACTGGTCTGTATAGGCCATCCTGGTATATATAGTACATAGTTTGCTGTTATGAATTAAGAGGTAGTTTGGATATCTTGCAAAAATACTTTTTCAGAGGTTTGGAGGATAATGAAGCTAGAAGAAAGAGATAAACGAAAAAGGAGGATGGCAGGTCAGAAATAACAGTGGTTCTTTTATCATCGGTGACCATCGTAACTTTTCCTCCACTGAAAATTACATAGCACGCTAGAATTTGGAAGTGAGCAACCAATCTCCACTTTTGGTTGCTCACTTCTAAAGTGTGCCATATAATATAAGTGCCATATGTAATTAGACTAAGCAACCATACAAATGACTACATAAATGGAGATTACTTACTGTAACACAGACATGTGGTCCCTATCTGGATTCCATAGATGGGTGCACACATGCATACCATGCATCGGAGTTGGAACTGTCTGTAGTAGTGTCCATCGATTCCCGTGTGCGTCGTGCATTGGCCACCTGGTGCATCTGAGGCCTTATGAGGCTGCATGAATCATAGGTCCTCCAGGTTCCTCTTACCAGTAGGCAATAAGCCCGCAAAGAGGAACTACTAGCAAAACTACTAACTGTGGTATGTAACCTGTCACTTAAATCAGCTTGATTAAAACCAGATGATTGGAGGATAGGCTCATGTGATGCCAATTTTTAAAAAAGGCTTCAGACGCGATCCTGGCAATTACAGGCCGATAAGCCTAACTTCACTATGAGGCAAATTGATTGAAACTATAGTAAAGAACAAAATTATCAGACACATAGATGAACACACTTTGTTGGAGAAGAGTCAACATAGTTTTTGTAAAGGGAAATCATGTCTCATCAATCTACTAGAATTCTTTGAGGGGGTCAACAAGCATGTGGACAAGGGTGATGTGGATATAGTGTACTTATGACTTTCAGACAACCTTTGACAATGTCCCTCAACAAAGGCTCTTAAGCAAAGTACGTGGTCATGGGATAAGTGGGAAGGTCCTCTCCTGGATAAATAACTGATTAAAAGATAGGAAACAAAAGGTAGGAATAAACGGCCAGTTTTCAGAATGGAGAGATGTAACAGTGGTGTGCCACAGGGTTTGTACTGAGACCAATACTGTTCAACATTCATAAATGATCTGGAAAAAGGGGTAAACAGTGAGGTGGCAAAATCTGCAGATGATACAAAACTACTCAAGATAGTTAATTCCAAAGCAGACTGTGAAGAGTTACAAAGGGATCTCACAAAACTTGGTGAGTGGGCAACAAAATGGCAGCTGAAATTCAATGTTGATAAATGCAAAGTAATGCACACTGGAAAACACAATCCCAAATATCCAAGTAAAATTATGGGATCTAAATTAGATATTTGGAATTGGAAAAGGTATAGAAAAGGGCAACAAAATGATTAGTGGTACGGAAAAGCTTCCATATGAGGAGAGATTAGTAAGACTTGGACTTTTCAGCTTGGAAAAGAGACGACTAAGGGGGATATGATAGAGGTCTATAACATCATGACTATGTGGAGAAAGTAAATAACAAAGTGTTATTTACTCCTCATAACACAAGAACTAGGGGGTCACCAAATGAAGTTAATAGGCAGCAGGTTTAAAACGAACAAAAGGAAGTATTTCTTCACACAATGCATAGTCAACCTGTGGAACTCTTTGCCAGAGGATGTTGTGAAGGCCAAGACAATAACAGGGTGCAAAAAAGAACTAGATAAATTCATGGAGGATAGGTTCATCAATGGATTTTAGGATGGGCGTGGATTGTTGTTTGCAAGGAGCTGGGAAAGGGCGACAGGATGGATCACTTGATGATTACATGCTCTGTTCATTCTCTCTGAAGCAGCTGGCATTGGCCACTGTCAGAAGACAGGATACTGGGCTAGATGGACCATTGGTCTGACCAAGTATGACCGTTCTTATGATGGAGGGTGGGTACTGGAATCCAGATAAGGACCACACATCTCAAAAAACCTCCAGTTATAGTAAATAACCTCCATTTCTTCTTTAAGTGATAATCCCTATGTGGATTCCATACATGGGTAGTGAAGCGAGCAGTACTCAGTGTGGAGGTGGGAGTGATGCTCGCTGGAAATCATAATCTGCTGGACAGTTTGACCAGCTGTTGCATCTGCTACCGTTGCCAGGTCAATGGCACAGTGAGAGGTAAAGGTGTGGATGGAGGACCACGTGGCTGCCCTACAAATGTCCTCCCATGGGACATTCATGAAAAGAGTGGACATGGTGGCATGCACCTGCGTGGAGTGGTCGGTGACTCCAGGGGGTGGAGAGATGTGCAAAAGAGCATAACATTCTGTGATACAATGGGAGATCCATTTAGAGAAGTGCTGTGAAGAAAAGTAGACAGGATGAGGTTAAGGTCCCAAGGGAGGATAGACTTCTGGACCAATGGGAAGGTGTTGAGGAGGCCATGAAGGAATCAGGCAGTTGTTGGGTGGGTAAAGGAGGATAAGCCATTCATGGGAAGAAGGAAGACATTGGGGGCTGCCAGGTGGACCCAGATAGAAGAATGGGCCAGATCAGAGGGCCTAAGGTGGAGAAGATAGTCAAGGATGGTGGGAATGGAAACAGCATCCAGGGGGTGGAGATGGGGGGATGCCCATGCAGTGAAGTGTCGCTATTTCACCTGATTGCAGGCCCTGGTGGATGGTCACCAACTGTGTGAAATCACGTCATGCACAGGCATGGACTATGTCAATGCAAGAGCCCCATCCAAATATCAGGCCATGAGGTGCAGCGGGCCTGGGTTGTGGTGCTGAAGACGACTGTGTACTTGCGGTGAGGAGATCTGGAAGAGAGGGGAGGCGGATCGGAGGGTATGCAGAGAGGTGAAGGAGGTCGGTGAACCAGTATTGGCAGGACCAAAATGAGTTTATGAGGATGAGGACTGCTCAGTCCCACCGCACTTTGCGGAAAACTTGTGGGAGGATTGGGATGGGTGGGAAGGCATAACGGAGTTTGGTTGTCCAGGATAGGAGAAGCGCGTTGCCTTGAGAGCCGGATCTGAGGGCTCCCCTGGAGCAGAAGAGGGGAAGCTTGTGGTTGGTGGTGGTTGCGAAGAGGTCCCAGCAGGGCATACCCCACCGATGGTATATGGAGCGTACAGTGGGGTCATGCAGTTCCTGCTCATGGTTGTCGTGAAAGGAACGGCTGAGTGCGTCCATAAGGGAATTGCTGGTGCCCAGAAGGTGGAAGGCGTGGAGTGTGATCCCGTGCTGGAAGCAGTAGTTCCAAAGGTGTATGGCCTCCATGCAAAGAAATAGAGATCCAGCGCCACCCAGTTTGTTTATATACACAACGGCCGTCATGTTGTCAGAGAGTAGATGAACATGGCAGGAACTGATGAGGGGCAGAAACGTTTGGCAGGCTAGGTGGACAGCCCACAGTTCCAGGATGTTGATGTGAATCCATTCCTCCCTCGGGGGACCAGATGCCCTGGGCTGTGTGACCTTCCTGGTGGGTCCCACCCCACAAGCAAGGCATCCATGATGAGAGTGATGTGGGGCATGGGAGGGTTGAATGTGATCCCAGCCAGGACCTTGGACAGATTGCACCATTACATGAGGGAAGCCAAGACCAATTTGGGAATGAGGGCCTGCTTGCTTAAGTGAGCCGATTGTGAGTAGTAGACCAACCGGAGACATAGTTGGAGGCAGTGCATGTGCAGGCGGGTATATGGGTGACTGAGGTGAAGGCTGCCATGTGGCCAAGAAGGGAGAGGCACTGTCGGAGGCGTGCACGTGGATGATGGTGCAGTTGTGTGATGAACAAGGTGAGGGTGATGAAATGGTCTGGAGAGAGAAAGGCTCGTCCCATAGGGTAGTCCTGATGCACTCCTATGAAGGTGAGAGTGCGGGTAGGTAGGATTGACTTATCCTTGTTGATACAGATCCCCTAGCTGGCGAGGATGTCACACAGGGTGGTAGGGATGTCACATGAATGGTAGTGAGGAGGCGCTTGTGGGATGAGGCAACCAGGAGACAGTCATTCGGGTATGGGAATAGGGATTGACCAAAACATCGTATATAGGCCACAATGACCACAAAGACCTTCATGTACATGTGGAGAGCAGAGGCTATCCCAAAGGGGAGGACCTGGAACTGGCAGTGAGAGTGTCCCACCATGAAGCAGTGGAACTTGTGATGAGCGGGATGGATCTCTACATAGAAATAGGCACCTTTTATAATGAGAACCGCGAACCAGGCTCCAGGGGAAAGGGAACAGATGATGAGGGGGAGGGTTGACCATCCTGCAGTGGAATGTGTGTATGAACAAGTTCAGTGCTCAGGGATCCAGGATGAGGTGGTGCCTCATGAGACTGTGGATGCACCACCTGGCTGATGCAGGACACTTGATGCATACGTGGGTGGATAGACACTATTACAAACAATTCTATACACACCCATGTATAGAATCCATATAAGGACCATCACTCAAAGAAGAATTTACCTTTTTGCCACAGTGCTGCATAAATTAACAAAAAAATATATCCACCTGAACCACCTGATATTAACCACAATTTGTGAAATGCTGTGTTAGTAGATTTAATCAAAGAACATAAGGAACAGCCATACTGGATCAGATCAATGGTCCATCTAGCCTAGTTTCCTGTCTTCTGACAGTGGCCAATGCCAGGTGCTTTAGAGGGAATGAACAGAACAGGTAATCATCAAGTGATCCATCCCGTCACCCATTCCCAGCTACTGGCAAACAGCAAAAAAGACAGAACAAGTTATAGGTTGAGCATTAAAACCACAGGTAAGTTTAAAGGGATAGTAAAGATCTGTCAGACAACCCAAACAAAATAGCTGGCAAACTTCTCTAGCCCTGCTACAGGATTTAATGTTTAATGTTGTCAGCAGGGTCTTGAGGGATGAACTCTTCGCTAATGCTGGAGGTGTGCACAAGAGTCTGAGGTCCATTGATGCTGCATTACATGTGGCAACAGATGGGAATGCTGACACCATATATAACAATGGGTCCATTCTCTCTCTTTTCTTTTCTTTTTTCTTTCTTTTTTTTTTTTTTTTTTTTGCAATTTACCTACCTGTGGAATGGATTAGGAGATGTCTGCCACCCTATGCTGACACAGCTGCTGCCATATCTTTTGTGTGTTTTATCTCACATTTTTCCTTTTTCTGTCTATTCTTTTTTCATTGTTTTCCCTCTCCCCCTTGTTTCATTTCTTTCCTACCCATGAAATTTCTCCTGCTCCTTATTCCTTCCAACTCTCTGATAGCTCCAATCCCACTTCAATTCCTCCATTCACCAGAAGGTTTATTTGTTGAAGGAGATGGACATCCACCAACACCATACAAAACTGAGCCAAGACACAGGAGTAGGGAAAAGAAGCCTGGGCCAGCAGGCTGCTCCCTGTACCTTCAAACCTGTATAAATGAATTGTTCCACAAAATCAGCTAAATTGGGGTCACATGAGAGCAAGGCAGGAAGGTAGGGATGTAAATAGTTATTTAATAAAGAATCCCTTAAATGGTCTAAAAATAGAAGGTTTAAACGCATGGTGGGGAGGGGGAACCATGCTGGACTTGGCTCCTCGCTGCCAAGTGAGAGCTGCCTAGCTGCGGTTTCCCCCCACTGAGTGTGCAGAGCCATAGCTGGGCTGCTGTCGCTTGTGGCAGTGGCGTATGGTGGGTCTCCAGCACTTGGAGGCCAATGCTTACTTTGCACCCTCCCATCCCCAGGCCTAATAAGCCCCCCATTCAGGGCAGGAGGGGTCCCCGGCTCCCACTAGATGATGCCACCCCTCAGCTGCCATGGGGAGGGGTGGTCTGTACCTGCAAAGGGGAGGGGGTGGCACACCACATTCCTCCTCCTGCGTCCTGGGGACTTTCCTGGGTGCTGATGATGGTGCCAGAGCCAGACTTACCCACCACACGGTGCCTCTCCTGCTCAGGCCTCCTGCGCTGGGCTCTGCACCTCCCCCAGCAAGAGCTGCCTAGCTGCTCTCACTCACGAGAAGCTGAGTCGAGATGCTGCTCCCCTCATCCCCCAGTTTAAATAGTAATCAGTTGTTTAAAATGTTTAAACAGCTGATTACCGTTTAAATGTGTAGGCTTTCACATCCCTACAGGAAGGCAGGGGGCTTTCAAGCATCCAGCTACCACTTCACCTACAGTTGCAGCAGCACATTTGCTGTGTGACGGGTGTGGATCTGTAGTTTCCCAGCCCATACTGATCTTCTGTTTTGCTCCATGCCCCTCCAAACTAGTCTTTTTGAAACCCACTGGGCAGTGGAGGCTCCGGAAGAATGCAGGCACAAGTTATATGCAATTTGCTGCAGCAATAGTGACATGACACATTTTTGTAAAACATATTCAACAAGTATTTGCCAAAAACTCTGAATAAGTGCAGGCACTGAAAATATAAGTGCCTCTGCGACAAAGAGGCATGAGAAGTTTCCTGTTAGATCTAGTTTAGCTGCGATTGCATGCACTTAGCAGGTGCAATTTCACCTACTATATATTATATCCCACACAAGAAATCAGCATAAGGGACTTTTCAACAGCATGAGTTACTTTATGGGTTAGCATATTGGCTCCTTGATCCAAAGACTCAGTTAAGAGGGCCGCAACTTCAAAGTAGAATTAAAACAATGTTATTTGTTTGAAGAGCAGTTAAAATCAGGATATTTTAAAAATAAAATCTTACATAACCAGGTATTTCAATGACATGATCATTTGCTTTCTACTAAAACCTCAAACTATTCTTGGATGGGGTGCAGACACAAAGGGAATGTAGTCCTAGTTACTGGGAGCAAAAACCTCTCGAATAACAGTTGAGGGTTGTTTAGACTCACACCATTCTCTGTCGGGGGGGAAAAAAAAAAAAGATTTTCAGCCTTCATTAGTCACCCAGAAGTGTCATCCTGTGGCCACAACACAGTTGCAACTTGAAAACCCAAATACTTGTGCTAAGATCAGTAACATAGCTCATGAGAAGATGCACAGTGTGAAGTCAGTTTCTGGAACTCTTACAATAAAATATTGAAGAACATGTTCCTTGGTTAGCATCTGCATTTAACTTTCCACAAAACTGCACAAGACAATGGAGAACTGGATGGCTGATTTTATTTTATAGGAATAAGGAAAGTGATAACACCGGGAGGAAGATATAAGAAACAAGGTAGTGAACTGTGCATGCAGGGGAACCCTCTTCCCTTATATTTGTGTTGTGTCTTTTCCAAAATTCACAAGATAAAATATCTTCAATTTCTATGGCATTTAAAATATTCAAACAGATTTTAATTTAGAGTTTAAATTTAATTTAATTGTGTTAATTTTCAACATCTATTAACCAGAAACAAGCCTAAATCATCTCATATGTGAATGGGATAGCAATTAAAATGTGTTCTATCAATCCTCTCACAGAAACATAGGAATTAGAAGTGGAAAAAGACCTCTATTATTGCCAGTGGCTTTATAAGCTGTAATTGTGATGAATACAGACACAACCACTATGTATAATAATAGCGTAGGTTGTGTACACACAAAGAAAAAAACCACAACGCCATGAAAATCATGGAATCCGTGACTCATGAAAGCCATGACAAATATTCAGCCTCAGATGCCCCAGTGTATTATATAAAACAGATGTGCAGGCAGCAAATTGGAAGACAGTTCATTGCCCAAATACCTAGCCTACTTTCATTAGCTATTACAAGGTAGAAAGCTAAAGGAAAACAGACACCTTTATGTTCCTCTCTCCAGAAGAAAATGTCTAGCAAGGATGACCTTTTTGTACACTATCAGCTATTGAATTCTGGACAGAACAATCAATTCTCCTTGTAGCTAAACTTGCAATTGTGGAGAGTAAATGAACACTCTTCCTGTATTAATGTAGAGAAACTCTAAGAATAAATTCTGATTATAACAAACTATAGTTATTCATTAATATCATGCAGTGCACATTGAAATCACTTGTTAGTATTCTGTGAGTAAGTTTAGTTTAAAGTGACAGTAAAAGTATAGAATTAGAAATAAAAATAAAAGTATAGAATTAGAAATAAAAATAACTTTCAACAACTTTCAAATGTTTACTCTTTCTTCACTCTAAAAATCTGTGATAAGTTCTCAAATATCTGAAGTTGTGTATTGGAGGTAAGACTGTGGCTGGAGGCAAGTTTTTTAGACACTATTTTTACTTGAGTTTGATGTCTTTATCTACATAGCTAGTGTTGATATTCTAGATATTCTGAATTAAGGCAGCATAGTCTGGTTACCTTATTCAACCTTAAAATGTCTCCTCATATCAACCTTGATTTCTTACCCACACTAATGTTTTTTTCTACCAAAATAATCTCTGGAATCAAGTCCAAAGTATCAACTATAAGAAAACAGGTTAGTGGGTTTCCTTTTTAAGATTATATTTTTCAAGATTTCAAAGACTAACAAATGTATTAAACTCCCAGAACATTCAGTTTATGGATTTTTTTCTTTTTAAAAGAGAACTAACAGATTAGGTTTTAGATAATTTATTGAAATGACTAGCTGACCCCTTGAAAGAAAGTAATGTAAGTAAACAAGTTTGTTTCTTTTCGGTTGCCATTCTATTCCACAAATTGGTAGAGTTTTGGATTTCTTTGTATGTGTATAAATCTTACCTGCAGCAAAGCTTGCATGTGGCTATTCAAACAATTCAAAATATACATATTTTATAAATGGAGCTGAAAATTTACTTTAAAAATAAGGACAGCAATGAGGAAAGTTAGTGACAGTCATACTATACAGAAAAGATATCACAACAGGAAACTGCTAAGAAAGGAGACCAGAGGAGGTAAGAGGTAAATTAGAAGAGCTGGGGATAATTATGTAGAACCAGCAGTAAGTATAAAAGAAAGACACACGTGCTGGAGTCTACAGAAAACTAGTTTGAGACAGAGTAAGTTTAATTCTAAAAAAGAGAAAAAGGGCATGCCATATCACAGGTGAAATTAGGATGGGGTTTGTAGTAGAGAGAGAGCAAGACAGCCTGGAGCACTGGGCCTGGTCCAAGATCTGAGGCCTGAACCAGAGACTGTGAATTAAAGTTAGGCAAGTATTAAAGTAGATGTTTGTAAGTTTATGAATTTGGTAGAGTTGTTGCTAGAGTATTAGGTATCAGATATTTATTTAAATATATTTCAAGGCTAGTACAGATACACTCCAATCTAGTACAACATAAGATGGTTTGATAGAATAATGAATAGGGATGTTTTGTTCAAGATATCAGGAACAGGGGGAGGCAACAAACAGATGTCATGAAACATGTAAAGTGGTGTGTAAGTTGTGTATTCCACACAACTTTGTTTCAGCCTATAAATGTTGGAGTATTTTGCATTAATCTTTTATGTGGCCAAGGGGACTGCTGAAATTTCCGCTGCTGACTAAGCTATTCCTTGCTACTAGGCACTCATGTGTTAGCGTACCTCTATCCACGGAGTCAGAGCATTACTATTACTAATATTGTGCCTAGGGGGTAATAAACCTGGCCAATTGTGCCTATGGTTTTCTTTGAGTAACATCGAGATCTGCTGAATGAACGGGCTGTCTGATCTGCTATTAATAGTGATAACATCGGAGCTTCAAGAACAGAAGCACTGGGCAGCCTGTGTGGATGCAGGGACAAAGGATGTCAGTGCTTGGCCACATTCTTGGGGGGCTGGGAGTTGGGCCCAGGCTTTGGACACAAATTGTCCTCTGCAGGACCCCTGACTTGGGCTAAAAAGGCCATGTACTACACAAGCAATAATCATGTGCAAACCACAGCAATTTCCTAGCCTTGGAGTTAGGGAGGGGTACCATGGTAACAGGGTTATAATGTCCCCCCCTTTCTATTCCTCCCCTCACCATCTGGACGAAGAAGGTGATAAGAAGTGCTTTCTCAGGAAGCATGCTTGTTAGAGAAAGCTCAGGATATCTTCCCCCTTGTTCTTCCCTTGCAGTTGGTTTGTTAAGGAGATTTATGGTCATTCCCTGCTGTCAAGATAGCCAAATTCATGGCAAAAATGCATATGCCACGCAGGTTAAGTGGTAAATAACAAATAGGGGCGGGTATAATTATATGCCTCCATAGCCATTAATATTCATTTTATAACCATTTATATCACCAAATAGGGATTTTATGGGGTGTTGTAGGAGTGTGTGTATTTACATATTATTTTAGATAAAAAGTTGTAAAGTAGTGAACTCGGGGCTCACCGCTTGTCACGAGGCGAAGGGAACGAGTGGACTAGAGGCTGTAACCGAATAAATGCTCCTTATCACTCCACCCGGATCAATCTCTTTTCAATTGACCCTGCTACAGCCTGAACAGCATTACTGAGACAACGACATTCCAGCCTTCAGCACTTAACAACACTGGGTAGTACTACAGAGGTCTGGTGAACCAGCTATCTGTGCAGAGCTGGGAAAGAACACAAACACAAGCCAACTGACAACAGAGTATAGGATTACAACCACTGTGTATGAGGTCGCATGCCATGCTTTGCAAAGCACAAAATGATTCAAAAACAGTAAATTTATTGGGAGCTCACGTGCACAGACTATAAATCTGAACATTCCAACTCTAATTATAAAGGCCGGATTCCCCGCACTTTCTCTGTTCTCTTCAACCTCAAGGCTGTCTGTTTACAGATTCCAAAGAAAAGGGGGTTATGTAGTATCAGTATGTATCTGCACAGGCATATATTCAGAGAACTTTGTTTATGGACAAAATAGCCTTCCTTTCTTTCCTAATGAAATTGCCTCTGCAGATCTCTATAGATTAGCAGACAGTAGCATTGCACCACAGGAGGGTTAAGGAATAGTAATTACAGAGACCAAAACCTGTTGGCCAAATGTACCACCAGTCATTTTGGAAAGTGCAAGAGGAGAACGTTTGCAGTGTTGTTGCAGTCGTATTGGCCCCAGGATATGAAAGACTCAAGGTGGGTGAGGTAATATATTTTATTGGACCAACTTCTGTTCATGAAGGAGACAAGCCTTCGAGCTACACAGAGCTCTTCTTCAGATGTCACCCACAGAAGAAGGTAGCAGTACATGACCTACTCTAAAGTTTACAATCTGGAATACAGAAAACAGAATGAAGATGGAAGAAGGGGATAAAGCATAGAAGCAGAATGGCCAGGGCAAAGGTTGCCATATATACTGGTAGTTTTTATTTTAATTGCATAAACTATATGCCAACTTCTCTCCTGTTATTCCCTGTTTGCTGCTGGTAGTGAGTTTAAAGGAGGAATCTGAACAGAGAATAATGACCTAGCATATTAGGTCCAGAAGGAGGTTCCATGCACAGAGGGGCAACCCAGAAAGAAACATGGACATGACTGTGATAAAATCAGATTAATGCTGCATCACAGCCCAGTCCCGCTCTCTGGGCATACACCAGTTTGTTGTGATAGAATCCAACCACTGAATCCCACATGCTTCTAAGCCTCCTAGGTCTGAGTAGTGACTAGAGCTGGTCAGACATTTTTTGATGATACTTTTTTAACTGAAAAACGCACTTGCTTGGGATGTAGGAGATGCAGGTTCAAGTCCCTACACTGCCTCATTCAGATCTGGACCTGAGTCTCTCACAACCTACTGGGCTACTGGCTATTCTAGAGTGGGTGTCTCACATATGTTTTCTGCAAAAAAATTCAATAGGGTCCATCTTCCTTCTGGACTGGAATAAAAAATTTCAAAACCTCAATTTTTTGTGAAACTGAATTCTTGTTTTCTTGCCAGTGCTATTTGTGACTGATAATTGTTTCTAGCTCTGGGGCTCCTAAGTACACTCCTAGGTGCAGATCCTGTGGGCAATGGGATCCCTGTAGACAAGCTAAATACCTATACCTAAACCAGTGCCACAACTCTTCTGAGCCCAGAATTGCTTAGACATGTTTTCTCCAGAGTCCACCTGTCTGTGGGAGTTCTGTTTTCCTAGTTATACCCTTCAGGGACAACATGGCAGTAAAGCAAGGGACACAGGAATAGCAAAGATATTTCTTATTCACAAACACTTTACTTAAAGAAAAAAAAAAAAGAAGGTAAAATAGTTACATATCTTATGAAAAAGAGCAAAACCTGAACTCATCCCCCTGCTTTCATGTCACCATCCCTGAGAGTCATGGATTTGGTCCCAGCCCTTATGTCAGACAGCCCTTGTAGCCTTTATGGGTTGGCTGTCTTGCTTCTGGTGACGGTAAGGCTCCCCGCATCAGGGAAGCAGCCTCCTTAAATAAAAAGACTCTCCTCTTTAATGAGATGGCCAGGCTGGCCAACTGCAGCTCTCCCAGTCATGTGCTCAGACCAGGGGATTCCAGACCCTTCCCTCTAGATAGGACTGTGTACCATTCAAAAAAATCAATGGGCCTTGCCAGCAGAAACCTCACTATTCTAGTAAGGAAGAGTCATTCACGGTTGATGGCAGACGACTGCTGTCTCAGTTTCTCCGATAAAGTCTGTCCACTAGTCCCTTTGCTATAAAATGAATGCTCTAATCCACATTGAATGTTACAATCACAAATGGTGAAGAAAAAATGAAATTCACCATTTGACAGACATATTCCTAAACTGTCACACAGGGCAACAAAGTTGGCATCACTGGTAGGCAGCCTACCAGCCTCTCTTTTCAATTTCATGGCTCCAGCTGTGAGCCCCCTGCTGCAGAGTTGAGCTGTGAAATTGACAAGAAGGACAGCCAACAGCCAGTGTAGGTAAATGCAGTGTCTACAGGGATGCTGGGTTGCACTGTAGCCTGATTTTATAGTTATTAATTTACTGAATAGGGTAATAGGTTTGCCAATTGCTTTAATTAAAGGATTATGGGGTTCGTGTCCTAAATCAGGCTTCAGGTAAGTTTTATAAGGACCCCGGGTACAACACAGGAAGAATTTCAGTGATAACCAGGATTTGTATAATTTTATAAATTTATTAAAACAACACAAAATAATAAACAAATGATTACTATAGAGAAAATAAAATGAATAATCAAACTGATAATGGATTAATACAATCTTAAAAGTAAAGACTTATTTGATAGATATATTTATGATATGCTTTATACTAGTATACTCACACCCTTCCTGGACTTGGTGAAAGAGATGTCTAATTCCTCAAGTTGGAGTTGAGTGGAATAAGAGCTGCTTTAAAGCTAAGAGCTATAAACTAAGACTAACATTACAACTTTAAGAATATAAAATAAAGAATAAATCTTAACACTAAATAAAACTTCAAACAGGGATAGCTGACAGTCGACTGCCCCGATGAGCTGGATTTGATCTTACTTATACCCCCCAAGAATATGTGTCCTACATCCGGGCCCATACTTGGCCTTTCCACCTTCAAACTTTTGGGGTACATGTTGTCTATTGGCTACTAGGTTCGTACGTATTATTGACGTATCCACATCCTTCTTCAGGTGGTCTTTTATCTCACCTTTGTTATTTCTAGCTTATTGTGGGTTCTGTGGTGTTCTTGTGAAGTTTCTTGGTAACCAGGACAGCCCCTTCCCCTTTTAATGTCTCTTGACTTATCTAGGGTAAAGGTTATGACCATATAAGTCCTATCCTGTCCTACATTGATACTTATCTAAACCAAAGGTTGACGTAACCTGTCTAGGGTAAAGGTTATGACCATATATATATATCTTATCCTATTCTACATCTATCTAAACCAAAGGTTGAATATATATATATCTTAACAGTAGCTGTCATCCAGGATGTGGCCTGGAAGGTACCTTGCATTACAGTTGAATAAAATATCTAATTTTATTATTTCATCACACAATCATATCAAAATATATATGAAAATATCTCTAATAATAATGCAAGCAAGCAGGCTAGTTCTTTAGGCTACAGCACTAACTACACTAGCATAAGAGCTATGCCCCCCGTGGTGGCTATTATGTCAGTGTAATAGGCCACTTACATTGGCGGCAGCAAGGCTGTAGTGTAGACACTGCTATACTTAGATCAACCTAAGATACTTTTTGTCAACCCAACTCTGTAATGTAGACAAGGCCTTTGTCTCTGACATCTCTTCTTTTAATACCTTTGTATTACAGTAGTGCTTGGAGGCTTCCACCTAAGATCAGGGCCCCATTCTGCAAGGCACTGTACAAACACATAGTCAGAAACTATCTTAGCCACAAAGAGCTTATGTTCTAAGTAGATGAGAGAGAGAAGGTGGAAGAAAAAATCTCTGTCAATTAAACTTAATATGGCCAAAGTGAACCTCTCATATTTCCTCTGAAGTTCATCAAGCTCTTTCAATTTTCTAGCACTGTTGACAACACTACCCTTATCTCCTGCCGTGATTACTGTAGCCTCCTCCTGTCCTCCTCAATACCTGCATTGCCCATCTCCGGTCCATGAAAAATACAGCAGCCAAGATCTTTTTACTGGCCAATGAATCTAACTAAATCACTCCACCTTTGAATTCCTTGCCTTATTCTGCTTTCTTCATACTCCCTCTGTATCTGACCTTGTCTGTTCTCTTAGCTCCCTACTGTCAGTGAGGCTCCATGGAAAGTGGGAACTAAATTAGGGGAAGGGCAATTTAGGGGGTAAAAAGTAAAATTTGACTCTGTTGCAAGCCTCTCCAATCCTGCAGGAGCAAAGAATGTTAAAAGCAGCCCAGAGAAATATTTAACATTTCTTGTCTGGAGCATAAAAAGCAAATGGTTTCAGTTTGTAATGTATTACATTTCTTGTTATTAATATTTTGAATGGGTAGAAATTATGCACATTACTTAAAGTAAATGTATTAAAACTAATTTGTGTAAATTATTTATTTGTATCTATACTCTTCTTAAAGTGCATTTTAATCCCTTGCCTCATCTAAATATTTTGAATTAAAAAAAAAATCTTACTTTTATGCTTGTTACACCACAAAATTAGAAGAAAAATAATCAAACAGCAATGTATTGTGGATACGTTAATGTACTTTAGCTAAAATATATGTATGATTTATGTTTATCATTTAAATTAGCTGGTTGATGATGCATAGATTCTATCTTCCTTTTATTCATGTCCTAACACTGTGTAATTTAATTCTAGGCAGAATCATCTGCCTCTCATGTCCTCTAGAAGATTGTGTAGTTCTCTTCTCAAACTTGAGTCATGAAGGTGTTTCTGAGCCTTAATCTAGTACTCATACCATACTTTATAAGAGGCAGGTCAGTTCCATACAATCTTCATCTGATTTCTCTTAGAGGTGATCAGATTACAGAGCAGGCTGATATGCCTTACTGTTAAATAAGAAGTGAGGCATAAGGTCAAAATTTCCCTGTTGTAAGATCCTCATTCTATGGTTTTGGCACCTCAGATATATAATCTTGAAATAGAATGCTCACCTACAGCTCATACCTTCCACCAAAGATGATTTTAGTAATTGTATGAAGTTCATGACAAGCTGTTATTATGGAGAAAGACATTTCAGATCTTGGATGTAATGGCACTGCAGAAACAGAGTATTTCATATCCAGTCTTAGGAAGAGTCAATGCAGTATCTGTTGAATAGCCTACTATATACAGTCTGCTATCTAAATTCTGCGTATTATTGGAAACACTGCTGTGGCTGAAAACCCTCATGCTCTGGCACAAACTATAGACACTTCTTTCTTGGCTAAAACTGCGGCTTTTTAAAGCTGGAGAAGTTGCCAAACATTTCACCTTTACTGCTAACATCACATCCTGAGGATCACGGCAAGAAAGAAGAAAAATATTTGTAAAGCATCAAAATGTAAAAGTAAGTAGTAATTAATACAAAAATAGGAAATTATGAAAGCTGCCTGATAAGGAATGAGATCCTCATCCTCACTCCAGCCCCCTTATGCAGCATAAAAAAGCCAGAGTGACAAAAAAGGGGCCCTAAAAGCCCCTTATCCAGCTGGGGAGGATTCCCCTAGTATAGGAACCTGGGAAGGCTGCTTCCCAAGTAGCTCCTTGCAAGCTTTGGTGTAGGAAGGTGCTGAGAAGGAAAAAGCTACAGCTTACAGCACTGTGGAGATTCTGGGCCTTCAGGGCTGTATAAGTTACATCAGGGGCCTCTCCAAACCTCAGAAGAGTCCAGACTTGCAAGGGCTCAAAGATGGCTTAAAGCCACCATAGCAACACCCCACACACCCACACAAATGTGCTGCGAGTCGTGTTGCTCATTTTAAAGGTGCTACATAGAATCTCTGCCTAGTTTAGTGTCAATGGCTCTGTCTGGTGATTCCCCTCACTTATGAGAATTGGCTCGTAAGAGTCCAAACTGGTCTTTTCTGGCCATCCTGGTCTACTGAGAGGTTTAAATGGAAGAAATAAAGTCATATGATGCCCTGCATTAAATATCTTCTATAAATGTGAAGGATCCTGGATTTTCTTGAGGCAACCAATGGCTATCAACTATGAATTACAATATTGTGGAAAGTAGCTCGTGGAGTTGGGGAAGGCAGCTGTGCCTAGTCAAAGAGAAGAACAGGAGGGTTCCTATGTTGTGCTGGAGATATGAGCTAGACTACTTAAAATTCAAATCCTGCTGTCACATGGCAACCATTTTAAGTAACAAGAACCAGTTTATATTTAATACTCAGGTTGGAGGAGAACGTGGATCAGTAGATTGTAACTCTGGGATATTATAGACCTATCATCAACACTTTATGAAAAATAGATTATGGTTTTTTCCCCAGATTGTTCAAGGCGAGCATAAAACCTCTAACTACTTTATTGCTTGTGAATTACTGGACAAGAATTTTTTGTTCAAATTTAGATTATGATAAACTTGGGAATCATCTAGCACCAATGCTGTGGTGTTATTAAAGTTTAAAACACTGAAAGCACCCACATATAGTTAGTAAAGAGTTCACTTTTTGAACTACAACAATGACACTTGAAACGTATGGAACCTCCTCAGCGAGACAACATGAAACAGGAGGACAGAGATCTCTCTAAACATTAGCAATATCCTTTCATCCAGCTGTAGGATTTGCCTGGAGATCTATTTAGTTTTAGTTAAAACTTAGTTAGTTAGTTAAAACTTTTAGTTTTAATTACTAAAAAGATGATAAATATCACATTTTATTAGCATTTTTTCATGAAAGCCATTTCTATTTCTCAAATTAGCTCTAAGTTTAATTTTACACCTTTTTCTTATAGTAACTAATATTTTTCAATCAGTGACAAACAGCTTTGATTTAAGAAAAGCTTTGGAATACTCAGAACAAATGGTACAAGTAGTACAGTATGAGAAGCAGGTTATCATTTTTTACATATTGTAATTGGTACAGTATTATACTTTCCTTTTTTCCAGGTCAACAGTTTGTTATATTATATTTAAGAATTATAATAGCCATACTATTGTTAATACATCACTGTGTTTTTAACTTCTTGTAACCTGCTTGTAATATTATCCTTTAAAAATAAGTCAGTTTTTTTTTTTTTAAATACCTTTTAATCTTTCTTCACTACCTATTGCTTTACTCAACTCTTAAAATGTTTATTACTCCTGCAAATTTAGCCTCTTCAGAGCATACTGAACGAGTTTAGGAAGAAAAGGAAAAAGAGGTAATCTACTTTAATCCAGGAATCATTTTTTCTTTCATTCTGTGTGACTTTGTCAATGAACATCTGCCTACTTCTGTACCAGAAACATAATTACTACTACCTTTAATTTTTATTTATTTATTTATTTTTTAAATTCTAAGTGCATTGGATAAAAATTATGTAAAATGAGATCACCAAATTAAGGGTAAAAATACCAACTAAAGCCAAGTGTCTCTTGAACTGATGTTATATTACTGTACTGGACCATACACAGAACTTTGCCTGTCTGCAGCAGGTCCTCAAGGAATCCATTTTGAAGCACTTGGAGGAGAGGAAGGTGATCAAGAACAGTCAGCATGGATTCACCAAGGGCAAGTCATGCCTGACCGACCTGATTGCCTTCTATGATGAGATGACTGGCTCTGTGGATGTGGGGAAAGAAGTGGATGTGATATACCTTGACTTTAGCAAAGCTTTTGATATAGTCTCCCACAATATTCTTGCCAGCAAGTTAAAGAAGTATGGGTTGGATGAATGGACTATAAGGTGGATAGAAAACTAGCTGGATTGTTGGGCTCAACGGGTAGTGATCAATGGCTCCATATCTAGTTGCGGAGTGCCCCAGGGGTCGGTCTTGGGGCCGGTTTTGTTCAACATCTTCATTAATGATCTAGAGGATGGGGTGGATTGCACCCTCAGCAAGTCTGAGGATGACACTAAGCTGGGGGGAGTAGTAGATACACTGGAGGGTAGGGATAGGATAGAAAGTGACCTAGACAAATTGGAGGACTGGGACAAAAGAAATCTGATGAGGTTCAACAAGGACAAGTGCAGAGTCCCAAGCACTGCTACAGACTGGAGACCAACTGGCCAAGCAGTTGTTCTGCAGAAAAGGACCTGGGGTTACAATAGACAAGAAGCTGGATATGAGTCAATAGTGTGCCCTTGTTGCCAAGAAGGATAATGGCATATTGGTCTGCATTGGTAGGATCATTGCCAGCATATCGGGGGAAGTGATTATTCCCCTCTATTCAGCACCAGTGAGGCCACATCTGGAGTACTGTGTCCAGTTTTGGCCTCCCCCACCACTACAGAAAGGATGTGGACGAATTGTAGAGTGTCCAAAGGAGGGCAATGTAAATTATTAGGGGGCTGCAGCACATGACTTATGGGGAGAGGCTGAGGGAAAACAAGGTTACTTACCAGTAACTGATGTTCTTCGAGATGTGTTGTTCATGTCCATTCCACTATAGGTGTGTGCACGACTCCGTGCACAGTTACCTGGAACATTTTTCCCCTTAGCAGATCCCGTAGGCCCAGCTCCAGTGCCCCCTGGAGCCCCGCGCACATGCAGCAGATATGAGGCACTGCTGGCCCTAAGCCCCCTCAGTCCCTTCTTCCTGCCAACTCCAACAGCGGGGACGGGAGGTGAGTTGAGGAATGGACATGAGCAACACATCTTGAAGAACATCAGTTACTGGTAAGTAACCTTGTTTTCTTCTTCGAGTGCTTGCTCATGTCTATTCCACTATAGGTGACTAACAAGCAATACCTTTGGAGGTGGGTCGAGTTACTGGTGAGTTGCCCTCAGCACCGCTCTGCCGAATCCCACATCCTCTCTTGCCTGCTGGACGATGGCGTAGTGGGATGTGAAGGTATGTGCCGATGACCAGGTGGCAGCTTTGCAGATGTCCTGCAGGGGCACTCTCTCCAGGAAGGCTGTAGGTGAGGCTTGGTTGAGTGCGCTGTGATGGTTCCCGGAAGTGGCACCTTTGCCTGCTCATAGCAGAACTTGATGCAAGATGTAATCCACGAGGAGATGCGCTGGGTGGAGATAGATGAGCCTGTCATCCGGCTGGCCACTGTGATGAAGAGCTGCGTCGATTTTCGGAACAGCTTTGTGCGCTCAATGTAGAAGGCCAGGGCTCGTCTCACATCCAGCGAATGCCATCTCCTCTCCTCCTCCGAACCATGAGGTTTGAGAAAAAACACGGGGAGAAAAATATTTTGATTACAATGAAATTGGGAAACCACCTTGGGCAGGAAGGCCAGATGCAGCCTCAGCTGAACCTTGTCCTTATAGAATACTGTATAAGAGGACTCCGAGGTCAAGGCCCTAATCTCGGAGACCCTCCTGGCTGAGGTAATGGCCACCAGGAAGGCTACCTTCCATGAGAGCATGAGCAGAGGGCATGAAGCTATGGGTTCAAAGGGGGGCCCTGTGAGTCTTGAGAGGACAAGGTTGACAAGGGAAGCACCGGGTCACGGACCTGTGGATAAAGCCTCTCCACCCCCTTGAGGAACCTGACCGACATGGGATGGGAGAACAGCGGCTGATGGAAGGCCGAAATGGCCACCAGGTGAACCTTCAACAAGGCCAGCGCCAGATCCTGGAGCTTTAGCTGGAGCAGGTACTCCAGGATCGCCTGTATAGGTGAGAGGCTGGGCAGAATACTCCAGGACTCCGCCCAGCAGGTAAACTGCCTCCACTTAGCCCAATACACAACCTGTGTAGAAGGCTTCTTGCTGCCAAGCAGGACTTGCTGGACCTGCACCGAGCAGGCTCTCTCTCCCTCTGTCAGCCACAGAGCCTCCATGCCGTGAGGTGCAGGAAGTCCAGGTCCAAGTGCAATAGGCAACCATAGTCCTGGGATAGAAGATCGTGTTGCCTCAGGAGCTCCAGGGGTGGGGCGATAAAAAGCATGCTGAATCAATGCTGTCTCTGCCAGGCCAGAGCGATGAGCATAACGTTCGCCCTGTCCCTCTTTATTTTCAGCAGGACCTTGGGTAGGTGAGAGGCAGAGAGCCGAGGAGCGCGCTCCCCACTGCCTGTTTATGTAAAACATGGTTGTGGTGTTGTCTGTCAGCACCTGCACCACTCTGCCTGTCAGGAATCAGAGGAACACCTTGCACTCTAGGCGAATGGCCCTCAGCTCCTTCACGTTGATGTGCAGGTGCCTTCCCTCCCCTGAGTTCCTAGGTTGGCGCTGATGTGGGCTCCCCATCCTATGTCCAACGAGTCGGAAATTAGGGTGACCGACGGGACTAGTCCCTGAACGGAACGCCCTTCATCACTGCCCTGGGAGTCAGCCACCAGTTCAGGGAGGCTAAGATGGGCGGGGGAACTGTGACCACCCGGTCCAATGGGTGTCTGCTTGGCACATATACCGAGCCCAAACACGCCTGAAGCGGTCTGAGCCTCAGGCAAGCTAGTCTCACTATGTACGTGCAGGCCGCCATGTGCCTAACAGCTGTAGGCAGTGCCTGGCTGTTGTCGTGGGGCATCGGTGCACCTGGGAGATGATAGAGACCATAGTCTCGAAACATGGCTGAGGCAGGAAGCGTCCTGGAAAGCGTCCAGGGTTGCCCCAATGAATTCTATGCGTTGCACTGGGGTTAGTGTGGACTTCTGTTCATTTATGAGTAGTCCCAGCCTGCTGCACGTGGAGCAAGTGAGAGTCACGCTTTCCTGCACTTGGGATCTGGACCTGCCCCATATCAGCCAATCGTCCAGGTAAGGAAAAATGTTCACACCCTTTTGTCTCAGGTGGGCAGCTGCTACCGCCATGCACTTGAACACCCTTGGAGCCGAAGATAGGCCAAAGGGTAGGGCTGTAAACTGGTAGTGGGAGCCAGCCACCATGAAACAGAGAAAACGCTTATGGCTGTGGATGATAGACACATGAAAGTATGCGACCTTGAGATCGAGGGCAGCATACCAGTCTCCTGGATCCAGAGAAGGGATTATGGAGGCTAAGGAGACCATGCGAAACCCGAGTCGCTTGACATATTTGTTTAGACGACGCAGGTCTAATATGGGTCTCAGACCCCCCTTCGCCTTGGGGATGAGGAAGTACCTCAAATAGAACCCCTTCCCCCTTCTGCCTTGAGGGACCATTTCCATCGCTCCCAGGTTGAAGAGGATGTCCAACTCCTGCAAGAGGAGTTGCTCGTGAGAGGGGTCCCTGAAGAGGGATGGAGAAGGAGGGTTGTTGGGGTGGGTAGATGTAAACTGTAGGGCATAGCCCCCTGAGACTATCCCAAGGACTCAACAGTCTGAAGTGATTTTTGCCCATTTGGGATAGAAGGACCTTAATCTGTTTAGGAAGGGGGGGGTGGATCCAGGAGAGCAGTCGGGGCGCCACTCTCGGGCGCATCATCGAAATTGCCTCCTCTGGTTGCCCGACCTTCTAGGGGGGCCCCTGCTGGGGAGCTGAGGACAAGCTAGGGGGCTGATTTTGCCTTCTAAACCCCCTATTCCTATCCCTATTCCTAAAGAGTTGAAAAGGCCTGGGCGGAGGCCTTGGCTGCTGCTGTGCCTGGGGCCGTGACTGATGCCTGGAAAACTGGGGCGCATCAGTCTGGTCGGAGAATAGGCTGACCCATCAAAGGGGAGGTCCTGAATAGACTGCTGCACCTCCTGGGACAGGCCCAAAGATTGCAGCCACGAGCACCTTCTCATACAAATGGCAGAGGCTATGGCCCTGCCCGCCAGGTCTGCAGCATCACAGGACGTCTGGAACGCTGCCCTAGCTACCACGGTTCTTCTTCCATGATAGTGCTAAAGTCTGCAGCCTGGTCCTGGGGCAGGGCTTCAGCGAACTGCCTGAGGGAGTCCCACAGGTTGAAATTATATCTGCCCAGGTGGGCCTGATGGTTGGCAATCCTGAACTGCAGGCTTGCCGTGGAATAAACCTTTTTCCCAAACAAATCCAGCTTTTTATTGTCCTTGTTCTTGGGAGTGGACCCTGGCTGACCTTGCCTGTCTCGCTGGTTAACCGCGTCTACTACTAGGGTTCCCGGAGCGGGGTGAGTGAACAAATACTCAAACCCCTCGGCCGGAACGTAATATTTTTTCCTCGGCCACTTTTGACGTAGGGGCAACCAAGGAAGGGGTTTGCCACAGGGCCTTTACAATCTTAAGGACCCTTTCGTGGACTGGGAGGGCCACTCTTGCTGGGGCAGCCACCACCAGCACATTAAAGAGGCTATCATCGGCCTCTTATAACTCCTTCACCTCCAGCCCCAAGTTGGAGGCCACCCTCTTGAGCTGCTCCTGGTGCGCCCAGAAATCCTCCAGTGGTGCAGAGTGGTCCCGGGAGACTGCCTCATCAGGTAAGGAGGAAGAGGACTGCCGAGGTGTGTCCTGCGGGTGCGCCTCCTCCTGGCGAAGGGTTGCACCCGTTGAGGATCCCCCATGGGGTCCAACTCCTTGTTTGAGGAGTGGTGTCTATGGGCCGTCTCCTGTGCCAGAGGCACGGACTGCACCCCCGATGACATAATGCACTGGGGCCCCGGCCCCACCTAGATACCCCATGGGGCTCAATAAGGCCACTGTTGCGGTCATTGTCCCTGGGGCCAACCAGAGGCTGACTGTGCCACAGGCTGTGATGTTTTGTGGGGGCGTCGGCTCACCCGACGACTGTCCCCCCGGGAGACCCCAAGTCATCCTCATAGTCAGAGGCCCTGGACTGGTGGTGCCGTGTACGTCCTTGGTCCTGGGCACCTTTCCTTGCCGGGGACCACCCTCTTGATGCCGCCGATCTGGAGGACGATGAGGACTGCCTCCGTCACCACAAGCAGTGCCGACGAACGGGGGTGCGCTCTGAAGAGCTAGAGGTATCGGAGCGTCGTCTCGGTACTGATGATTTCCTCTGCCACTTGCCTTGCGGCCCTGCAGACACCTTTGGTGACTGAGGTCGGCGCCGCTCCGAACTCCTTGGTGCTGAGCCAGACTCTGGTGACCTGGTTCCGCGTCGCGGACTGCACAGTGCCGGGTCTCCCTCTGGCGACCAGGTTCCGCGCCATCTCGGTGTGGGCGAACTCCTCGGTGCTGGGTCCTCTGACGGCAACCGGGTTCTGCACTGTCTAGGTATGGGCGAACTCCTTGGTATCAGGGGGATAGGGTTGGCAATAGCCCCGACGGGGTCCCGGGTAGGGAAGCAGCCCAGAGAAAAGGGCCACCCAGAGGGCGGGCTCGGACACCCCCTGTCCTGACTGTCTAGGTATGGGCGAACTCCTTGGTATCGGGGATTTGGAATGGGAGCTGTCCGACTGCTGCCTGGTAGACTTCAACTGGTGCCGCCTCCTGGCATACGCTGCCTCCGGTGCTGGGGATCGACGTCGGTGCCGAGAGGGAGACTCCACATCCTGTGCCAGAGCAGGTCGGCTCGATGACGCTGACCTGGAGCGACTACTGGGGGAGTGGCTCTTTTCTACCCTCGGAGACCGTCCGGTGGGAGATCTTCCTCCCCGTATTGGGGATCTCCACCGCCATTCAGGGGGACCCAACGCGGGTTTTCCCCGTGACACTGGCCCCTTCTCCCTCGGCAGAGGGGTGGTGGAGGTGGCGTAGGCAAGGCCAACGAGGCTCTTGCTGCCTGAAAAGCCTCCAGTGTCAACGGCGTCAGCAGGGGCACTCTCCCACTCCCCGGAGTCAGGGGAAGCTCCATGACCGGAGATGCAGGCACTAGAGAAGTCTCGATGGGCCGGGTCTGGTGCATCTCCGTACTTGACCCTGCCCGTAACGACAGTGCAGAGGAGCGTCTGCGCTCCGCACGCTACTTCTTTCTCTTCAGTGCCGGAGATGTTGCGCGGTGCCGAGTCGAGGGCGGTGCCGACGGTGCACTCTGTACCAAGGTCACGCTTGTTACTGAGATGGAGTGGGTCAGCTTGGACACTGGGCAGAGCGCTGCCTCCATCAACAGGGCTTTCAACCGGATTTCTTGGTCCTTTTGAGTCCTCAGTTTGAAAGCCCTGCAGATCTGGCACTTCTCTTTTCTGTGAGCTTCCCCCAAGCACTTAAGGCAGCGGTCGTAGGGGTCGATGAGCGGGAAGGCCTTCCCACAGGAGGCACACGGCTTGAATCCCGGCGACTGGGGCATGGCCTGGCCGCTCTAAGTCCCCGCAGGGACTTGACTTATCTCTAACTACTCTTAACAACACTTAACAACTACTTAACTAACTAAAACTAACTTAGAATATCAAACAAGTCCAAACAAGGGGAACAGTACTTGCTGAGAGGAAGGCTAGTTACCTCAACCATCACAGGCAGAAAGAAGGAATTGAGGGGGTATAGGGCAGGCAGCGACTCATATACTGCGGCATGTGCGCAGGACTCCAGGGGGCGCTGGAGCCGGCCCTACGGGATCTGCTAAGGGGAAAAAAGTTCCGGGTAACTGTGCACGGAGGCATGCACACACCTATAGTGGAATGGACATGAGCAAGCACTCGAAGAAGAACTCGGCTTATTTAGTCTGCAGAAGAGAAGAGTGAGGGGGGATTTGATAGCAGCTTTCAACTACCGGAAGGGGGGTTCCAAAAATGATGGAGCTAGGCTGTTCTCAGTGACGGCAGATGATAGAACAAGGAGCAATGGTCTCAAGTTGCAATGGGGGAGGTCAAGGTTAGATATTAGGAAAAACATTTTCACTAGGAGGGAGGTGAAGCACTGGAATGGGTTACCTAGAGAGGTGATGGAATCTCCATGCTTAGAGATTTTTAAGATGTGGTTTGACAAAACCCTGGTTGGGATGATTTATTTGGGGTTGGTCCTGCTCTGAACAGGAGGTTGGACTAGATGACTTCCTAAGGTCTCTTCCAACCCTAATCTTCTATGATTCTACAGTATTACATGCTTGTTATCCTTTCTATATAATATAAGCAATGCATTAGCATGACTGTTAATCATTTTCTTCTAAGTAGCAGCTAGATGTTCACCCCATTTAAAAAATGGATGATAGTTTGTGTCCTTAGAGAAAATTGTTCTTTATATTCACAGCAGAGATAAAAGTATTGCATAAACTGCCTTACCTCTGCGTCCAGGGTATAAGTGAGGGTAATATTCATAGTACAGATCAGGTTGGTCCAGGTTTCCAAAAGGTTCAAACTCCACTTCTGCATTTTGGAAAAGATTCAATTTCACCAGCAGTGCTAGTCTCACAAACCACAGCTAAAATGGCAACGGAGACGAAAATGCCAGGTCAGTTATCAGCTTTTATTGTAAATGAAACGAAAAAAAATTACTTTCAGTGTTCTATTATGTCAGAAATTTCAGATTACTATAATTCAAAAAAGTCATATTTGAGGTTTGCAATTTTTAAAAATTGCTGTAACTTTCATGGACTTCCACGATCTTGCTAGTTGCTAGCAGAAAGGAGTCAGAAGCGTGGTAAGTGTTTTCAGCTAGTGAAAATTTTGTAAAGTTGAACATGTCATTTTACCATGAAGTTTTATTGATTTAAAATTCTTAAAACTTAAGTTTAACAATTTATTTCCACATGATCACAAACCATGTTTACAGCATCTGTATCAACATTACCTAAAGTAACCTTTGATTAACATTTGCATAGATTGTCCATTTTAAAGAGTCATAATCTAATTACAATGAGCAAGAACATTTGAAGACAGCCACATTAGTCAAAAGAAATAAAGTCTGCTAATGAAAATGTATGGAATCAACTTACTTTTACTATGCAGCCTTTTAAAGTAAAATCTATTTTTATATACCTAGATGGGAGAACTCTTTTGTGCAGTTATACCCCTAGAATAGAACTTTACTCCCTGAAAAGGAATCAGACTACACTCAAGAGTCTTCCCGTGTGGATTTCTTTACAGTAATGGGGCCTTAGGCATCACACATAAATGTAAGGTGACTATACCTGCAAAGAATCTGTAGTATGATTAGTAGGTAGTCCACTTTTGCCATAGCCTTGACCATGGGCAGTCAGAAGTCGTCCACACAGGTCAACTGCTGCTCTCCAGTTTTTGCTGTTCTGTAAAAAAGAAGGAAGTCAGTAACCAAAAAAAAATGAAGTTACTAAAATACACAGCTGCTTATTTTGCTTCAAACAGCTATATCTAGCCATTAGTAATAATGACAAGATCGGTAAAGCTGGCCAGTAAAAAGTGGAAAGTCAGTCATAAAAGTTGCATGTGTAATTAGGCAAAAAGTGAAATCGAACATGTGACATAGTTTAAGATTACCAGATCACTAAAACTAAAAGTATACACTATTTATAAAAACACCCAGGGGGTTTTCAGTTAAAGCCATCTATCATATTTTTCTAATCCATTCACAATACTGAATGCTTTTTTGCCATCTCAAAGAATGTAGAATAAAAACAAGTTATATTACCCATTTTACTCAAAGTACTCTAATATTTATAAAGCATTTAAGGTCTGATGCTGTTCCTACTGATTTCAATAGTGCAGGATCAAATCTTTAGTGAAGTTTATTCAATAAATTATTGAATGAAATGAACATTCCAAACATCGCCATCTGAACACAGGATATTAACGATTATTAACAATGAGTAAGGAGAAAATAGATTGTTTTTTAGGAGAATAAAGTAAAATTGTATTTAAAAAAGAGATTCAAGATTAGAGTTGATTTTTATTTAAACATTTGAATTTCCATTCAATCTTTCTCAAAGGCTAAGACCACTATATGATATTTCCATGTATAAACTCAAAAAAAAAAAAAAAAAATCAACCACAACACAGTTTAATACATTGCATTGACATCATGCTGTATAACTATATACTTATCAGCAAATTAAAATTTCTACCTTGTGTAGTCTACTGCAGTTTATTAAATAGCAAATAAATTTCCAGAGACTTTAACCCAGACTATGGAGCAACTATGAATATTCTATAAATCTCAAAATTTTTCTGTTTTGCAGAAAACCTTAAGGAAGATTACTGTATATTATTGTTATTATTATTATCTGTATTATCATAGCATCTCAGAGCCCCATTACAGATCACTACAGGCTACATCAGACCTCATAACGAAAGAGTAAGGCCAGGTCTACACTTACCTGGAAATTCGGCGGCAGTCGACGGGAGTTACGCAAGCTACACAGAGTAGTTTGCGTAACTCCCCTTGACTCTAACTCCTCTTCTATGCGGCGTCTTCGCTGCGGTGCACCAATGGGAAATGTGTTCCCATTGACGCAGCACTATGCCACCTGAGGGGGTGGTTTTAATGCATCGACTTCTGGATCGATTGAGCAGGTCTTCACTGACTGCTCAATCGATCTAGATACATCAATCAGACAGCTGCAAATTTTCAATTAAAAAAAAGTTGCTTATATGTAATAAAAATAAACATTTGAACTGAAAGCTGTCATGCAGACAGTGATGAAGATTAAGATGCAGAAAATGCAGTTCCAAATAGATTGCATGAGACACTTTTTAAAATTTTAAAATCTGTAAACAGTATTCTATGAGATGGTCTCTACACATTCACACTACTGGGATGCACTGATGGTGCTCTTGGACTGGAGAAACCTTCTAAGAGCAGTGCCCAGTGAAGCATTCTTGTATCTCCTGCCCCTCTCCTTGCTGCTGTGAAAGTTTAGAGGACAGGGCTATAAGAGAGGGCATAGTGCAGCGTCGTATTTCTGTGCCTTCCACCACCTCCTTAGGTCCAAAGCTGAAATTAAGACCCCTAAGAGGGGAAGATGGGCAAGAAGTGAGAGTGTGTAGAACTAATCTCAAAATAACCTTTATTTCTTCTTGAAGTGACCTCTTCGCATTCCCACTTGTGGGAGTTTAGTAAGCAGTACTCCTCCCTGGACAGTGGGACAAGGATGTCTAGTTAAATAGAGACTGCAATACTGCTTTACCAAATTGTGCATCTGATCAAGATGCCATACCTAGGAAAAATGTTTTGTGAAAATATGAATTGAATTCCAAATGGCAACTCTATAGATTTTTAACATGAGACTGTCTAAGGCTTAGTGCACACTTACTGGGAAATTTGGCGGCGGTCAACAGGAGTTACGCAAACTACACAGAGTAGCTTGCGTAACTCATGTCAACTTATTAAATAAATCCTCTTCTGCGCGCCACCTCCACTACGCTGCGCAGACAGGAAATGCATTCCCATTGGTGCAGCACTACGCCTTTTGAGGAGGTGGCTTAATTGAATCGACTTCCGGATTGATTAAGCGGGTCTTCACTGCCGCTCAAATTGATCTGGATAGATCAATCTGATGGTGGCAAATTTGCCGCCGTCAGTGTGTACATACCCTTAGGCAGAACACAGAAATAGCCTTCACTCTAGCCAAGTACACTCCAAGCCCTTCTGAAAGAAGAACAGACCTGTGTTTATAATAAACTTCAGTACAGACTCTAACCCACTTAGAATGGCATTGCGATGAAATTCTCTGAAGTTTAGTCTTTTCCCCATAAATGACAGTCTAGGTGATTTCCTATATTCCTTAGACTTATTAAAATAATAGATTAATATTCTCTTAGCATCTAAAGTGTTAAATTAACTTCCCAAGTGAGTGTGAGACCTATGGAAAAATACTGGCAAATTTATGGACTGGTTTAGATGGAATTCTGTTACAATCTTGGGGAGAAATAAGGTGTGGACAAAGGACTACTTTATCTTTGTGACAGATGGCAACAAGAGGGGGAGTGGGCAGCCATGAGAGCCTGCAGCTTGTTCACTCTTTTAGCAGATGTAATAGCTACAGGAAAAGCTGTCTTAATTGAAAGATGTTCTCAGTTTCATTCTCCCATAGGTTTGAAGGGAGGTTTAATGTACTGAATAGATACTAGATTGAGGTACCACATACATCAGGTTATCTAACTGTTGTGCAGACATTTATTAATCTCTTCCAGAATTGTTTTACTATATCATGGCTAAATTCAGTCATTTGATTTACTAAATTGTGATAAGTTGAGTCAGCTAACCAAGTACTGTTTCTGATGATATGGAGAGTCCCAAGGGTTTCAAATGAAGTAAGTAATTCAGTATAGATTGAATAACAGCTTAAATTGGATGTATGCTATTGTTGGCTAGGCATAAAAAGAACCTTTCCCACTTGCGATCGTAACAGTGGACAGTCTAGATCTGTGAAAGTCTAAGGCATGCCATACTTTCAAGTGAAGAGAGCCTGGGTCTAAGATGGCAAATCTGACCTATTGGCTGGGTCAATAGGCTTGGAATTTCAGGGAGAGACAGATAGTCTTGCAATAGTTGCAACAGATCAAAGAACCACTGTTGTCTCCATCTACACTGGGGCAATCAAAACAGTTCTGGCTCTGTCTTGTTTGATTTTCCTGACGACTCTCCAAATTAGAGAAATTGGAGAGAACACATAGAAGTGACCTACCCTGAAGTCTAGAAGAAACACATCTGAAATGGACTGATTGCTTGTTCTAGCTCTGGTGCTATGTCTTATTGCAATCACATCTATCTCCTGATACCCCACAGGGAGATGACGTTATTTTCCACTGAGTTCCTGAGTGACCACTAGTGTTGATTGTGCAAGCCCCTGCTCAGCTGACCTCCCTTTACGTTATCCCTGCCTGCAAGGAGACAAGCTATAGGATGAATTTACTGTAGTATGCATCACCTTCCAGAGCCACGGCCTCTTTGCACAGTTAGCTGGAATGTGCTCTAGTCTGCTTGTTCATGTAAAATATTGATATAGTATTATTAATAACTATTTGAGCCACTCTGCTTTAAAGTTGAAGGAGAAAGAACTTGAAAGCCTAACATATTGCATTTAATTCCTCAGATGGGAAAGTCTGACTGAGTCGTGGAGGGCAGTGGGGTGGTTCTCAACTCCTGCCACGTGTATCCTGGGGGTAAGAAGAGGTCTTCCAGTGAATATATCAACTCATTTAGATATTGCCTAGTTTTACAACAGGCTACATAAAAAAGCTAAAATTTCATACAGACAATGACTTGTTTATATTGCTCTATATACTAAGTACAATATTTATATTCCAATTGATTTATGTTTTAGTATGGTAAAAATGAGAAAGTAAGCAATTTTTCAGTAACAGTGTGCTGTGACACTTGTATTTTTGTGTGATTTTGTAAGCAACTAGTTTAAGTGAGGTAAAACTTGCGGGTATGGGAGACAAAGACTCCTGAAAGGGGTACAGTAGTCTGGAAACGTTGACAGCCACCGCTCTATGACATATGACTCTAGTAGTGATCTTCTGATCTTAGCTAGTTCTCTTGAATAGGGTCCCTCTCTCCTAGGTACTGCTCAGGACCAACCTTGATTATTTTATGAATTCTGGTGCATTCACAGTCAGAGGACATCTGACTGTAGGAGCACGTGCCACCTTTCTTTGTTATATGAACAAGGTATGTCCATTTCCCAAATGAAGGTGATACAGAACAAGTGATGCAGTGGACCAGTGAGCTAGCCTTTAATCTATGGACACCTGACTTCAAATTCTGATTCAGTCAAAAAATAACCAAATGTGGTTATCTCTACAAAGTCTCGGATAGACAGCCATTCACTTTACAAAACCACTATGCAATTATGGAGGCCATGGTCATCAATTGTTCACAATTTGCTGTGCTCTAATTTCTGAGGCCAGAGGATTGGCTCTTTTGACACTGGCTGACACCTGTGAAGGGAAGTATTTATGCTCAGTAGATTCATTCTTTGCCAATTCATAGTGACCAGCACGTGAGGTATGGCCCCAGTAAAGGAGGCAAACATCAGGACTGAGATTTTATGGATCTCTGCATTTCAGAGCCGGAAAGTTTAGCCATTAATACTTCCTGTATTAGCATAGATTGGAGGCAATTCTGACACTCCTTTTTGGCCCAGGGGTAAAGGTGCAGCAAAAGGAGCAATGAAAAGATAAATATACTTCCAAACAATGCACATGAAGCAGGAAGCAAGAAAAACGACAGGACAAGATGAACACATCCTTAACTCCTGTTTTTTTGTCTTCAGTTCCAATGTATTGGATCCAAGGACCTGTGTCAGGGAAGATCCTAAATCAAAAATCAAGAAAATGCAAAGAGAAAGAAAAACAGAGGAACTAAAGCCTAACTAAGGCAGAGGCACTGGGAACTATCAGTTCCAATGAATCTGGGTCTAGGATCTGGTGAGATGCCTGATCTGTCTGCTACTACAAGTGGAAGGAATAGAGCAGGCAATACAGCCTTTTATAGGCCCACCCTCTGAATGTTCAGAGCTCAGAGGGGAGGGCTATGAGATGCAAGAGCACCCCAACAGATATTGCTACTAAATGTTTCACCAGTCCAAGCTGCACCGTTGTTACATCCTGAGAGTGGGAATGTGCAGAAGCTAGTAAAAGTTTTCTGGTTTTATTTTTTTAAAATGTTTTTTTAAGGAAAAGAAGCAAACTAATTCCAACTGACACAAGGGAGAAAATTGAGGAGAGAGAATGTAATACTAAAACCTGAATTTGGCTAGGACAGCAGGTTTAATATCCTTTCTTTTGGAAAAACTGTCATAGGATCTTTAATGTCCACAAGTGGTCAAAACCTCAGTTTTACAGATTGCCTGAAAGACTGCACTTCCAATATGCTGGGACTTTTTTTCAGTACTGATACAGCTGGAAAAGTAGCCTCTCCTGAGTCATCAACACTACTGACTTCAGCACCTAAGCTCCCTTGGAAGTCTCCCTCCCAGTTACTGCTCAGGACCAACCTTGATTACTTTATGAGTTCTGGTGCATTCACAGTCAGAGGACATCTGACTGTAGGAGCATGTGCCACCTTTCTTTGTTATATGAATGAGGTATGTCCATTTCCCAAATGAAGGCGATACAGAGCAAGTGATGAAGTAGTCCAATGAGCTAGCCTTTAGCCTATAGACATTTGACCTCAAATCCTCATTCTGTCAAAAAATAACCAAAGTCTACCAAGTCTTGGGTGGACAGCCATTCACTTTACAAAACCACTATACAGTTATGGAGACTGGAAGTCTATTCTCAAGAAAAGCTCAAGAGTAAGTAAGATAGAGATGTTGCAGATCATTTCTGTAACAGACTGGCAGAGTTACGAAAAGAAGTTCATACAATGGCTATCCACAAGCTGTCTTGGCTTTAATGAAAATCCAATTTACCTCCAGAGAACAAAGAAAATGTAACAACACTGTTTACTGGAAAGGTAAAAACCAGTTCCATTGCCATTGAGTGATTTCAAAGACTCAGGAAAAGCCAGGTCCCCCAAACGTCTATCAGACACAACTGATGCTGTTCATGTAGAATTGTAAACAGATGCATGTTCTTTCTGTCACTCAGGTCCTCCAGACTTCAAAAGAATTAGATGACGAATTGTTTGAAATCACTTAATATCGTAAATGATTAAAAAATTAAATAACTTGAAGGTTTTTTTTTAAAAAATAAAACTTTTAAGTTGTTAAATATACCATATAACTGTAACCAAACTTACTATATTTGACAACATATATTAGAGCATAATATTAATCTTATGCATAAGTAATAGTATGTCTAGGATTTTTTTTCAAAGAGAGGCTCAAAGGGGAGTCGTTAATGCTACATGTCACACTATTAAAGTAATTAAAAATGTCTTCCTCAACTATCTATAATATTCTTCTCCCTTGTAAATTCCAATGGTAGACCATTTTTACATTACTTAAGAAAATGTAGTTAGTAACACTTTCTTAGGCTAACTGCTTGCAGAAATTATTGTTTGCTTAAAGTACTAAAATACAAATGAACATTCTCAAATACAGCATTTATCTAAAACTCTTAGTACTGTCTGAAAGATTGTAAATATGTTCCAATGGGAAATATCAAATGTGTGTGTTGTATTTAATAACAAATACAATGGCATTTATTCAAAAGGAGGTAAAAAGTTAATCTATGGAATGATTGTGTTTAAAATAATTATTATTTATATGTTCTAAGCATTATTTTTACTTGCTACCATAAAACAAAGCAATGTTGCATATATAGGTTATTATTTACTTTTATTACAGAGACAATTGTTTGTCCATACATTATAAAAAACTGTTACAAACCTTCTGTAATTGTTGTTCTTCAAGATGCATTGCTCATGTCCATTCCAAGTAGGTGTGTGCATGCTGCATGCACAGTTCACTGGAAGCTTTTCCGTTAGTGGCATATGTAGGGTCGGCACTAGTACCCCCTGGAGTCGTGCCCTCATGGCGCCATATGCAGGGCCCTGACAACCCTCCGCCTCTTCAATTCCTTCTTGCTGGCTGACTCCAACAGAGGGATAGGCTGGTGGATCTTGGAATGGACATAAACAACACATCTCAAAGAACAACAAGTACAGAAAATTAGTAACCATTTTTTCTTCTTTGAGTGATTGCTCATATTGATTCCAAGTAGGTGATTCCCAAGCTAGACCATAGGAGAAGGGGTTGGAGTTCAAAGCCACACAGACTGAAGCACTGCTCTGCCGAAAGTGGCATCTTCTCTGGCATGCTGGGTCATAGCTTAGTGAGAAGCAAAGGTGTGAAGAGATGACCATGTTGCTGCTCTACAAATGTCCTGGATCGGTATTTGGGCCAGGAATGCCGCAGAGGATGCTTGTGCTCTCATGGAATGAGCCATTAACATTGGGGCAGGCACATTCACAAGTCATAACAAGCCCTGATCCATAAAGTGATCCATATCCCTTACCCTCTTCATGTCCCCTTTCCTTCCTATTTAGCGTATCCCCTCCCCCGTAACCTCTACCCCCCAAACAATAATAAAAAAAATCATGGAACTAACATGTTTGCTGTAATCACATTGTTCACTCCATGCTACTTATGCGTTGTACTGCTTCCCCCCACACTGTGTCTGTCTTGTCTATTTAGATTGTAAGCTCTCTGGGCAGGAACTGTCTACTACTCTGCACACAGAGGAGGCCCCATTCTTGGTTTACCCTTATGCACTACCATAACAAACAACAACAACAACTTTGGACTTAAGCAGTCATTTGGCATGGGCATCCTGTGGATTTTGCAGACAGTTGGCTGGATTCTTTGATACTTTGTTTGTTCAGAAGATTACAACTTTAGGTAGTAGGTTTTGGCAGTAGGGGTGTCAGATGCCCCTTTTCCGAGTGATAGTTATTATTTTAGTTATTTAGTTATTAGTTCTTCCCAAACCATAGAGGTTGGGATGTTTCGGGGAAGCCCCCTTTCTCTGTGAACTGAGGATCAACTCACCTTTCTCAGAAAAGGAAGCTCACATATTCAATCAGGTCAGGTGACCTTTCAGGCAACAGGCTCTTTTGGGCTGCAGGCTATTGTAGGCCTTAGACATAATGATGATTCCAATATGACCTTAGTTTTAAGTAGGCTCTTAAGTTCTGGGACTGTGATGCTCTGGATTTGAGCATCAAAGAAGGGAAGACAGTGACAGTTGGAGCATCTGTTGCCTTTCCCCTTTTTGCCTGCTGATACGACAGGTTGCCTTGAGAAGCTGTCATATTATAGAACTAATTAATAAAGTTTCAGCCACTTGGTCAGAAATCCAGATGTCGGTATATTCATCCTCATTGGCACTGCCAATGGCAGATAGTTGTTCCCAAGTGGGTAATACAATTGTATTCTGCAATTTATTTATACAAGTTCACTATTTTTCTTTGTCAATGTGGCTTTAAGTTTTAGCTTTCTTTTTTATTTTCAAGGAGGAAAAAATGTTAAAATGTATTTTTTTAAAACTTTATCCTGGAGTAATGTTGATTTCTGACCTTTTTTTAAAACTTTGTTATACAAGAGTAGCAGATAAACCATTTTGAAATATCAAGATCCCAAACTTCCAACTTTGGCTAGTATTATAAAAACTCTAACCTGCCATTTATTGATCTAAGCTTCTTAAATATGCTATAAGCTAACACAGTTTCCTATGATGTCTTCTAAGTAGACTAATACCTGCTGTGAATCTTACCAAAGCCACTTTCTGATTCTATTATCAGCTTAATACCAATATATTCTTCTTATTCTAGGAAGTACCATCTACAGAAAACACTAGCCTACTTACTGGGAATGGTATCCTGATCTTGTTGAAATCAATGGGAATTTTGCCATTGACTTCATTAGGGTCAGGATTTCACCCCAGCTGTTTGCTTAAGATCCCAATGTTTTGCACATCAATCCTTTTAGAAGGAAATTTTGGAGGTGAATTTAGTGTTTGTTGTTGACAACCCAGAAACCACAGTGACCAGTGTCTCACAGATAGTGTCCCATCAGATACCTTCCCCACTCATTCCAGTTGAGATCTTTTCCTGCCTTCTAAGGAGGTCTTTTTTTACTGCCCATGCCCTACACTCTTTACAGGTTTGGGGTTCTACTGGGACTTCCCTTCAGACTGGCTTTCCATGCACCACAGGGGAGGGCCTCCTGCCGTCCACCATTAAAAATTATACTTGGAAGGTGGAGGTTCCCCTAGAGTTGCACCTCGGCCCATAGGTCATCAGACCAATCTGTTCTTTCTGGGCTTGTTATAGTATGCCTAGGGTTATTACACACTGCACCTGGTAGGCTACTTGGAGGGTTTACACTTGTGATCTCGTTACACAAACCTACCCGCTGAAGTCTCTCACTCCCCTCGTCTGCTCTTTTTACTAAGAGAAATGGACTCCAATCAGTTCCTAGCATTATCGAGTAAGGCAATGACTTTACTATGTCCACTCTCTGCTATTTAAACTTTCCTTCACTTCCAATGGAACAACTGCCACTGGATAAGCATTCTTTTCCCCATGTAGCCAATAAATTGTTATCATCACTCTCTCCTGTTGCCACTGTGGTCTAATCAAAGTGCTCTGTACAGGAGAACATGCTTCCGCTGAATCCACAATGTCCCTTTGTAATTCTCTGGCCTACTTCGATGGGAATTGTTTTTATCTCAGGTCCCCCTTCTGCACCTGTTCCCCCACAGAACTCTGCAAACCCACAGCACATGTAGGAACAGTCTTTCTTTATATGACCTTTTCTTCTGGACTGGTAACAAATCACTGAGCAGGTAATGGGGTCTTTCGTGACCAATTCCAGGGCTTAATAAATAAGGTTCCTCAAGCTTCTTTTCCCCCCTCCTTTGCTGTAGAAAAGAACAGAGTTCTTTTCATGGGAAGTCTGTTTCCACATGTGCCTCTTTTAATTTTACAGCAGCCACTAACAATTCCAGCTGATGTTTTCTGACCCAGACTCTTATAGACTTGGGGAGACTCTGTGTAAACTGTTCCAGAATAACTGAGTCCATGAGGGCCTCTAAGACTTGACTATCAACCAATGATTCTGTGCAAAAGCCCTGAGACATATCTCACCATTCCATCTGCTTGGAAATTTTGGTGGCATTCTTCCACTGACAAGCCCATCCTGTCCAAAATAGCATCCTTAAGTGTACCATAGTTTCTTGCTTGGTGTTTGTTCGGGACCTCAGGGTCCCACTGGTCAGGTAAAGGGCTAGCCGCAGTGCCCAGGCCCTCATGTCCCATTCGGCACTAACAGCCACATGTTCAAAGTTTAGCAAAAAGGTATCGTGGTCACCCCCCGGGGCTATCTTAAGCAGTCCTGGCCTACCACACCACTTCCAGTTCCCACACTGGAACTCACCAGCCTCTGCAGGAGCTGCTGCTGTACCTGGGACTGCTCCTTGATGAACTCTTGCAATGTCTGCAGCTGCTCCACCTGCCAAATCTGAAGTGCCTGCTTCTCCACTTGCTCGGTTTTCTGCATCACTTGTTGTTCTACTAGCCAGTGCAGCATCCTGTCCATTGTGCCTCAATCTCACTGCTCAAGTATCCTTTTCTCAAATGTGAGGGTTAGAACCCACACAAGCCCCCAAAGTTGTCACAAGGTGGATCATCTCCTATCCTATGAGTACTGCTGCCTAGCCTGTTCCTCCCAAATATATATATCTTCCCAGTTACTGGGCCAATTGCCTCGTCTGCCCAGCAACTGCCACCCAAATGTCAGTGATCCTTCCAACAGAAACAGGTTAATTCACCAATTAATTCACTGAGGTGCTGCAGCAACCTCAGTGCCACAGCTAGTGAGTGCTGTGTCACATTCTGCTATACCAAAGAGAAAAGAACAAGACATTCACACAAGTGAGAAAGGTCCATGATGTAGAACATCAGACTGAATTAAACCACTTAAGACTCCATTACTACCAGCAGTTTGATATAACTATTCTGACAAACTAAAATCTAATTCATTTCTGGTTTGTTAGAAAAAAATTCTGTACTTACACCCTAAGTATGGCTTATTTGGAAGCTGTAAAGCACAACATCTAAACCTCTGATTTTACAAGATAGGGACTGAAATTTGCCTGTACGACAGATCATACGTAGGTAATCTGTAACTGGTAAGAATGAGTTGAAATATGCATGTTGACTGGAACAGTGAATCAGAGTTGATTATTTTTACTACTATATATCATTTGTGGAAATTAATTCTTATTGTTAAGTGGACTTCACTTTTCCCATTGCGGTATCTCAAAATGAGTCAAAAGCATAATAATTTGATTATAGTTTGTACCAGGAAATCTGACTTCTGCTTCTTTCCTCCAACTCCTGCAGTCACTTAATTATGCAGATACCTGTGATGGGTATCAAACAGAATATTAACAGGGATGGAAAAGAATTTTCCCCATAAAAGTCTTCAAGAGTTCTCACTTATTTTTCCTGCTTTAATTTCCTTGAGACTCCCTTAACAAGACTTGAGAAGACAGCTACTATTTTTTCCAAGCCACAGGTATGGTCTCTTTTGGATACATAGCTGTAATACAACATTTTAGCCCACCTAAAAATAATTTTTTGATAGTCTGTATTTTTTCCTCAGTGCTTTTCATTACGTCAAACCCACTTTTTGCAACTTAGTTTTCTCATAATAAAACAAATAAAAACCAAAATATCTCACTGACTTGGGGAGCGAGAGAGAAACAGAACTCTCTCTGTTCATTTGAAGAAGTAAGTATAGCACTTTGATAACTGGGTAACAGGTGTGGTTTAAAAACATAAGATGGGAAAGTAAGGTAAGGAACATAAGAGGTGTGACTATTTACAGATGACAGACATTTTCACACAAAGTAAGGCAGAGACAAGTTTTACTTTTCAATAGTGGGTTGGTTGCACAGGTCAATAATATATATAGAATTTTTAAGTGCGTGTTAGCAGCCTAGCCATCAGGCACAGTAATTAAATTTCATTTGCCCAAATAGTTCTCACATCAACCTGTAATCTGTCCAGTCCCCCAAAAACTTCCTTCATTTGCTTTTGTAAGTTTTATTACCTCTCTGTAAATGCGCCATTATCTAGGATATTCTTGTCCTCTGATATGTTTTGAGCAAAGTCTTCCTCGCACAGTGCAAACTTCAGTGCACCTATGGTAACTGGAGGAAAATGAAGTGACAGTCTAATTCCATGTTCCATAGAGTGTCATTTGGAAGCTGAAAATTCAATCCTCTTTTCTCAGTCAACTAAGCAGGCTGCAGAAGAATTTTTTAACATCCATGATGTGCTTTATGTGCTACTTCTTTTTCCGTGAGTCATACAGTTCAATGCCAGAATGGATCATCAGCTCATTTATTCTGACCTCCTGTATAGTTTGCCACCACCACCCAACTACCTGCATGCTAAACACAACAACCAGAATTAGACTGTAATATTACATCCCACAAGAGACACTTGACTATTATGTGCCACAGGAAGAGAATAGGAGGAACTGAGGTGCACCAGTGCTCGAGGCCCCCACAATGGCAGGCACATGATTAAGTGAGAGATACCTAGAAAATCCTGGCAAGAGACCAGCACCCAAACACTGCAGAGGAAGGCAAAAAAACCTCCAAGGTCACTGTCAACCTGACCTGGGGAAAATTCCTTCCCAACTCCACATATGGGAATCTGCTAGACCCATAGCATGTGAGCAAGAACCAGCCAGCCAAGCCCCTGAGAGAGAAAGCTTGGTGCCACCTCAGAGCCTTGTGTGCCCTGGCCAATGTCATAAAAGCATAAAAACAGACATACTGGGTCAGACCCATGGCCCATCTATTCCAGTATCCTGTCTTCTAACAGTGGCCAATGTCAGGTGCTTCAGAGGGAATGAATAGAACAAGTAATCAATAAGTGATCCATCCTGTCAGCCATTCCCAGCCTCTGGCAAATAGCATTCCCTGCCTATCCTGGCTAATAGCCATTGATGTCCCATCTCAAACAGTGGCTGTCCTCCTTCAGAGGAAGGAGATCAAGTATCCCCACCCAGAATACACTGGGGCAAAAAAATCCCTTCCTGACCCCGGCAGGCAGTTGGCTGAAATACTGAAGTATGAGCTTTTAGGAACATAAGATATAAACCGCAAGTGAGCATTAGGGCTCCTGAGCCCTTCCCCGCTTATCACATGTAACCCCATCATAAATTGTACTCATAAATTTGTCCAATCTCTCTTAAAACTAAGTTGTTTGACCCCACAACTCCTACTAGGAGGCTGTTCCAGAATCTCGCCCCTCAGATGGCTAGAAACCTTCTTCTAATTTCCAGCCAGTATTTGTTCATGGCTAGTTTTTATCTATCTTATCAGTGCAAACACTACCCTTTAGCTTAAATAGCTCTTCATCCTCCCCGGTATTTACCCCATTAATGTATTCATGGAGAGCAATCTTATTCCCTTTCAGCCAAGTTCTTCCATTCTCCTTTCATAAGACAGGCCCTCTGTTCCCCTGATCATCCTAGTAGCTCTTCTCTGCACCTGTTCCAGTTTAAATACATCCTTCTTGAAAATGGCTGACCAGAACTATACACAGAATTCCAAATGAGGTCTTAACAGTGCATTGTAAAATGGAATTAATACTTTTCTGTGTCTACTGGAAATGCTTCTCCTGATACTTGCCTTTTTCACAGTCCCATCACATTGATGCTTAAATAGGTTGCTGAACATTCATACTGTGGAAGTTCAGGATAACTGCTCTCATCTTTTCATTTCATTTTTATTGTCTGACTGATAATAAATGTATCAAAGAACCCAGATGTTGTCATTTTCCTTTTAATTCTTTAAGATAAAGTTTTCACTCACACATGGAAATTAGAGTCTAATGTTCCTCATATCAAAGAATTTCAAGTATGTTGTCTTCATATAAATACTTCAGAGTGAACCAGAAGTTCAAAAAAATGAAAAATACCCTTTCTCCATCCCCTTCCTCCCAAAAAACAGACCAAAATGCTATACATGAGTTTTCTACGACCCTGGTTTGTTAACTGATTAAGAAACCAACATACCATTAGTAAAACATGATGGGTAAGCAGAAATGTAAGGATGTGTAAACATCGACTACAAAATTGAAACAGTTCATGATATATTTTATTCAATTAAACTTTTGAAGTAATAGCTGATTAAGTGCACTATGCTATGAATTTGAAAATCTTAATTTTAGCTTGCCCATATTAAAAACATTGATTATCTTCATACTATGTCCTTTAAAAGCACAAATGTTCATCAAAGGCTATAGTATTTTGGCTTCTAATTTTATAGCAGACCATGAACACATACATACGTACTTTTTTTTTTTTTTTTTTTTAAACTATATTACACAATCGTTAGCACCCAAGTATCTAAAGGGGAATACAGAATTTAATAAATATTAAATGATGAAAATTAAAAGTATTCTTACTTACAATTAGCTGTTTCAAGCCTACAAAAGACTGTTCTACAGAACTGGCATTTAAAACTTGTCTCTTCACTGCAGCTTGCTCACCCAGGAAACGGAGCATTAAGTCTTTTACCGCATCTCCCTGGGGCAAGGATAAGAGGAAACACATACTATAACAAAAAACATTTTAGCATTCCTCTATTAACATAGATCTCTGAAAGAAAAGACAAGTAAAATACTTATAATGGAAAGATTTTTTTCAGTGAAAGTGCGTGTTTTCAAAGATGAATTCTTTTTGTAAAATGAATGGAAATCTTTACATATCTGAGACTTTTTCACAAAATAAAAAGTTCAAAAATTATTTCACATGACTTTCCACATTTCTTTCCTCACAATTTGAAGCCTGCCAGACAAATAAATGCTCATATGGTGTTTGTTCTTGCTCCTTGATTGGTTGAGCCTACTCTGGTCAGAAGGGTTAGCATACACCATTTTGATTCATTATTTCAAAGACTGGAAGGAACAGGAAGCAATTCTGTGTGCTGGCCTCAGCAGCAGCATGATGAAATTGGCTCTTGAGGCTCGCTGAACCCATCTCCCCACCAAAAAAAAAGTCTCTTGAGGATACGAGGAGGCAGTAGTCCTGCCAGGCACTCAGTCTCCAAAATATTCTGAAAGGGAGAGCAGATCATTCATCAAACCTGTCTAGGAGGGAGGTAGCCCTACAAGACAATGGTAGGCAGAGCTAAAGTGGGATTGTGTGAAGATAGAGGGGAGTACGGCCTGGTGGAATCTTCCACAGGTTCAGATAAGCATTCAAACTCTGTGCACTGAGATTCGTCCATCACTAGATTTATATTTGGCTATAGTGAAGCTGGCTTACACTGTGATTTTACATGCAGTTTGGCCTAGTAGAGGCTAGTTTACTGTTTGCTATTAAATAGTGAGGAAGTTTTATAACATACTGTTATAGTCTAGCTATACATATAGTCTAGCTATGGATGCTGGTTTAACAGCATGCCTTCATGCTTAGTTTATCTATACTAACTCTGGGATTTGCATTTTTCTTATATTACTCCTCTCGTCATCATAGTGTCAGATACTCTATTGCTCGCAGCCCCATTGTGCTGTGTGAGAAACACAGAAGGAGTCAATTTGCCCCAGCAGAGAATTCCTCTGTTAGAGAAGAACTCTCTGTTGACACAAATATGCTGCAGTTGTGTCCTGGCATCTATGGCCCCCACTCCCATGCCTGATATAGGATTGTATTCAGGGTAGGAAGGGACGTGTCTAGGGCAGCGAGGAAATGCAGTAGAGCTAATGGTACAACTTAGAGCACCAAGATATATCAGGTCTGAGGCTGGCCCCAAGAACCAGGGAGCTGTAATTAGCTCCCTGAGCTCTCCTAACTTTTGTACCAAATGGAGCTCTGGGGCAGGAGAGAATCTATTCTAAACTATAGTCAAGGCCACCTGTTCTATGTGGTATGTTACACCTTAATTATGCAGCAGACACCCCATTTATACAGCTCTTTTCCCAGTGCCCCCCACTATCAATGACTTCCTTTATCCCCCAAAGTCCAGTAGTACAAACAAAAAAGTATTTGTGTTACTTGTTTATTTTGATATTAAATTCAGTTTATTTAATTCTATCCAATTTTAAATGCACTGTGGATCCTTGTACTGAGGCACTTTAAAACCACAGTGATGGTAGCTGTTATACAAACCGCAGATTTGATTGATTCATATATTATAAAGCCAGACGGGGCCATTGTGATTATGCAGTATGACCAGCTTTTGATAGCCAGATGTCAAACTCTCTGCAATGGCACAAGAGAGTAAGTATCAACCTCAGAGGAGACTATTATAAAGCAGGGCACAAAGCCCAAACTAGTTATGAATTCTATATTTAGATTTCACCGACCAAGTATCAAGTGTAAACTCCTTAGGTACTCTAAAAGCCTAACCACAGAATCAGACAGTCCCCTTGGGTAGTCCAATCTCTCTTACTACCTAGGCAAGCTTGCCTTTGTGATAGATGGTCTTTTACACTAAAAACAACGATATTCAGGTTACTCCCAGTTCCAAAGGACCAGCCACTTACCCCAGGTCAATTGCACTTTAGATCTTATACCAAAGACAACACTTGTAGCCTATAATAAACTAACTAAAGATTTATTAACTAAGAAAAAGAAATAAGAGAGTTATTGACAAGGTTAAAACAGATAAATATACATAAATGAGTTACAGTCTTAGGTTCCAAAAGATGGTAGCAGCTTATTTAATAAGCAAACTCTATATGTCCTTGAGGGCTAACCAGGCCAAGCACTAGGGATCTTTTGCTTATGCTTAGTAATCCTTGCCCCTCAGAGTCCAAGCAGCATAAAGATAGTTTCTCCTTGTTAGGAATTTTTAATCCCTCCCTCCATAGTTCAAGCTGATAGGACAAGTCCACATGCACATCTCTTCATGGCTGTGGGGAGGGAGCAATCAACAGTCTTTTGTCCTCTGATGTTCCACAATGGTTTGTCTGATATCTATAGGCCTTTTTTGGGCAGAAGAGAACATTTCCTGCGGTAAATTAGTATTTCACACTTGGCAATGCTTCTCTCCTGATTGGTGGTTTACAGTTTCAGAGCAAACACTTTTACAGTTACTGAGCAAATACTTGCATATTACCTTATAACATGGGATACAGATATTATAGGTGATATTAATGCATGTAGCAACTTACAAGCATTTCTTAAAGTCTAAATACTAAACACATTTTTATAAAACTTAATACCAATTTTAACAATACTAACACATAGGTGAGCCAGACTGGTTCCCAGCTATGCATTTGTCAGTGCTCAGCTGAGGCCAGGGGACCTTGACATGAGCTACGTCTCCTGCCAGTGTCACATCAGGATCCAGTGAACTTTTACACTTTAAGAAATGCGTCTTGTCTTTTCCTTTCCATTTTGGGCACAGAGATTTCAAATTGGAGGAGGAGGAGAAGGATTTGAATTCCTCATCCTTGTTAGTGGCAAATAGTTGATCCACTGCATCCTGCCCCAATATATGCCATTACACTACCTTAAACTGCATATTTCTGCTAAAATGATCATTAGTAAAAATGTGACTTTAAGGATTTAAATGGTCAGGCTTCAGCACTAACACCTCATTGACACAAATGGGGCAGTTCACACCTCTCAGAGCTGATTTACTAATGGTGAGAAAAAGGAAATAATTATTACTGTCTTTTACAGCTGAGGAATTGAGGCAAAGACACTAATTTACCCAAGATTACACAGGAAGTCTGTGGCATAGCCTGGAATTTAATCCAGATATCTCACTCCCAGTCCAATGCTTTAACCACAAGGCCATCCTTCCTTCACATATTCCGTCCTTACAAAATAGTCCTAGTACACCAAGTTTTGCTGGGCATTTCTGGAGGACAACAATATATAGAAACTAACAACTTACTGACTGAGGATGTTTTGTGGTAGCGCCTCCCTTTTTCTTTGGCCACATAGAATACTATTCTCTCCATTCTCAGCCAAGAGGAAGAGGAGAAGATATCAGCACATGCAGTTCCATAGCAGGAGCAGAATGCTAGATGTCATGCTGATTAAGACAAACATCTTCCTGCACAACATTTCAGCAATTCAAGACCCTTCCACTCAGAGAGGGCCATAATCATTTAGCCCTTATGATCCTCTAACCTCTTTACTGTCACTGGGTAAAGTTTAAAAGGAGTTACCAGATTTTCTAGAAATAGTAAATTTAAGCAAAACCACAACTTAAACACAATCCGGATGTCACTTTAGTGATTTTCTACCAATGAGGATAAAATTTGCTGTCACCATCACTAGCCAGCAAATTTAACTTAAAAAAAATCAATTATTAGTTGCTGCTACCATCTAGAGTCTGAACAGTAGACAATTTAAATAGTAATAGATAGTGGAGAGGAGAATCTAAACATATCCTAGAAAGGAAGCTGATTTCGGAGAAATACATTAAAAGACCAAGAAAAGGGAAACAGTGGGAAATAGAGGGCAATAAGTGAGTGAATAGGGAAAGCTGAAGGAAGAGGAAATGAAGTGAGAGAAAAGTTGGCACAAATGGCAGGGAGCATAAAGAAGGCAGCAAATCAGGAGTGACTGAAAGTAACTAAGGATAGTAAAAGAAACCTGAAAGCAATAGTTTGCAAGATTAGAGAGATACTGAACAAAGAGTAGGTAGCACTAATCTAGTTGGAGGAGGCAGTGTGGTTTAGTGGGAGAGGAATAGCCTGGAAGTCAGTCCAGACCTGGTTTCTGTTCCTGGCTCTGCCACTCATCTGAAACCCTGTTCAATCACTTCATCTTTCGGTGCCTCTGTTTCCCATCCTTTGTCTAACTTGTCTGTTCTGACTCTAAGTTCTTCAAGGCAGAGACTTTCTCTCAGTGTATGATTGTACTATGTCATACATAATCTCAGCTGGGGTCTTTAGGCACTACTATAATGTAAAAGATAATTGTCTACACTACAAAAGTTACCCAATGCTGACAACAGGTGTCAGAAGTGGGTACAACTGAGCCAGTGCTGAATAAAGTTTAGTTGCAAGCTGTCAAGGGCAGAGGTCAATATCATTTTAGAAACTGTGGCTAAAACCTCAGGTTTGCTGTATACAAATGAAAGACTCAGTCTGGAATGGTGAAGGCGCTGAAGAAAGAAAACATATCAGTGTATTCAGCTTGTTTGTGTGTTTAAACAGAACTCATAAGAATGCATCCTGCAAAAATAAGAGAATTAGAATTGTAGATATACTGGAGAATATTTGCACAAATACCTGAGGGAGTTGGAACAGAAAGAAGAGAGAAAAAGGTATAATGGATGACCCAAGAATGGAGATATAGGGGAAGTGTCAGCTTAGAGAGTAGATAGTAAGACACAAAGTCTTTTGACTATATGGTACTGGGTCAAATCCAGCCCAGTTTAGCTATGACTAAGTAGCTATTGTAGCTTCTTGTAGCTGTTGAAGCCTATGGGAAATTAGTTGGTGGTGTTCCAAATGGAATGGGAGAATTAATTACCCTTTGGTCAAGCTAAGTTTATACTTCTGGGGTGATTACTTGATCTGTGAATAAACAGGACTTGAGTCTCCAGGGCTGTCAATTCACAAGAATTAATAAGAAAACTGTAAATAACAGATATGGTTTACAGTTTTCACAGTGAGAGAAGCGGAAAATGAAAAAGACTACAAATAACTTGGAGGAGGCTACATGACAGATGAAGGATGCCATGATGGTAGCCAATTACACATGAAGATAGGCACAGCAAACAGCACAAAATTGACATTATTCCACCAAGCCCTCATACTCAGGTGACGAGATGGGAATAATCCATACCAGGTTTTCCCCAAGAAAATTCGGAAGATGAAATTCCTTCAGCCAGAAACAGCACTTGTTGGAAGTGAGAATATACGCACATTCTTTTTTGTATCACTCAGCTTGGCAAACCCACTACTACTTCTAATATTGCAAAGTCATTTTCTGAGCTAGAAAAGACACACTGACAGGGTAGGTCAATACAAGCCAAATAAAGAAATTTCAGTCCCATCTTGCATCGCCATTAGGGTTCTCTATTAGCACTACATGTAAAGCAGCAGGCAGCCCCTTGAAATCCATGTGCATCTCTTCCCTGCTTCCACAGCACCCTTATGCAGCAGGCTGTAGGAACCGCTCATACGGACAGAGCTGCAGCTTCTTTTTTCTGGTTCTTGCAGTATTTGGCACAGCTGCAAAAGCACATGTAGCCCAGCCTCATGGAGGCCTCAATGCAAACCCCACCTTAATCCAACCTGCATTTATCTTGCCTAGTGAGTGCAGGATTGGGGAGAGAGAACTACCACAGGAATGGGGGACCACTTTTCTCTCTTCTCTCCTTGGCTGCTGGGAAGGAAGCATTATTTTTTAATTCTTTCCTGCTCTTCAAACTTTTCTGGATACTTTTTTGCCTCCTATTATAGTGTGTTTTCTTCCATCCCTTATGTTGTCTTTCCTATCATAGTCTGCTGTTTCTGCTAACCAAAGCAGAAATAACAGACTGAAACTTGTGTGACTCTCAAGGATTTATTATTCCCATAACTGAAGCATCAGTGAAACGTAAATGAATTGTCAGTTTTATTCAGCTGCTGTCTGGGTTCCTGATCATCAGGGAAGCTTTGGCCACTGCAGATAGGAAAAATACTCCTCCCTGCTCTCTCACTGCCTTTCTCTAAATGTCACCTCTTATTTCACTACTGAGTAAAAGTGAATTTTATACTACAGTACTACTAAACAAGGCTTGAAAAAACGGTATTACCTGACCCTACCATCTAGAAGACAAAACCTACTTGCTGGAGGTGTAGATATGAAAGAGAATGAGGAAGCTCACCTGTAAAGTCCAGAAGCAAAACTCTGTTGAGAAGCTTAATCTCTCAGACAATCTTAGCAGCCAGAATAGGGTAGGATACAAGGATTTCTACAGTGGAGCAGTCCCTGGCCCCTGCTTTCACATCAGTCTCTGGACAATAGATGTCAGATAAACGTGAAATTCCAGTCTTACTATAATCTAGAAAAAAGGAGTTTTGTGTTTCTTCTCTCCTATGTAGTGCTGCTGTCTGCTGAGAAGTGAATGGGTCTCCACTACTCTATCCCTCCACCAATCTCCATTTTTGGATCCTGTTCACCAGTAAATGGTTCCAATGCCTGCCTCTGTTGCTGTTCCTAGCTTTCCTAAGCAGTGTCAAAATGCAAATGACCTGATTCTTGTCAGTGTTAGTGCTGAAAATCAGCTGTGAAAAATGACAAGACTTTGGTCATTCTGCCATAGCAACCAGAAGCACTGGAGTTACCTGTCTGTAGACTTTACAGGACACCACATGGCTTTAGTCTATATCCAGTGTATTTTTGGAATGTTATCTTTGCAAAAGCTAGAAATTACTTTTAAAATGGAAGCTTAGATTCTATACAAGTTGTTGACATCAGTCTCCACAAATATGTAACAAAACTTTCTGATCACTATACATGAGTCGGTTTTTTGAGTCCCTTCATGAATGACTGCTCAGTCAGTGATCTTCAATTCTATAATTAGCATTGATTAGTACACATAAAATGAATACAGACTACAAAACAAGGCAATAAAAAGGTGATCAGACCACCAGATGTGTCATCCAATTTCACTGCCCTAACATACAAATGAAAAGTAGGATGTAGCTACAAATTCTTACCTGGATGTTGTCAAACTTTAATCCAGGCATGGTGAGATTCTCTTTGTCTATAAACAGAGTACTATATTGCTGAGTGGCTACTGAAATTAAAACGTTTCTAGTTTCCTCATTGGGAAGCCAGGCATCATTTCTTCTGTCTAATTCACTCATATTCAAGGCTGTGGCAAAAGGATCATCACTTCCAGCAAAAACAGCTTGAATCTGTGAAAATGGCTTAGGAGACTGTGATATTTCTAAAGATGTGGTAAGACCTGCTTCAGACCTCCCATTTCCTACAGAGTAAGTAGGGTCAGCAGAGTCATTGGAATTGTCCCCAACTGTACTAATAGATGACATTTGTTCTGGGACTGAAGAACCTGCATTAGGGTTACTGACAGAAATAAAAGTGGATGTAGTAAATGAGTCAAAAAAATCAGCAGCTAGGGTATTAGTGTTAACAGGTTCACCAAAAAACGTGCTTAGACTAGGACTTGGTTGAACCACATGTGGATGAGTTTTCACTGGAGTCTCATTTGCACTACTAAAACTAGGAGACTTCACCATTTGAGGCTCAAAGCCATCATGTATGAACAACTGTGGCTGAGTATTAACATTGTTAGCTTGACTAAAAATGGTGCATACAGGGATAGGCTCTGCTTCAGGAGATGATTTGATGTCAAGGGATGATGATATTGGCTCCTCAGAGTTGCTTTCATCAATATTACTTGGTGTTGAGTCAACTGGAGCTTCATTTCCCACTTTCAGTTCATCTTTCACTGCTTCTTGAATCAACTCTTCCTTTAAAGATGCCTGATCATCTGTTCCAATATCAGAAATGTCTTTAGGTGTTTCTTCATGTTCAGTTTCACTATCATTACCCAGGGCTTCTTCCTTACTCACTTCTTCTGGTGTACAAATGTCCTTGACTTCCATTTGTTCCATAGTCTCCTGCAGGCAACCAAGTTCACCGGTGTCATCTTCACTATTGTTTGGAGAATCAGAAATAATGACACTCTCCATCATATGTTCATTAAGTTTATCTATGAAGTTACTGGAATCCTCCGAGATGGTCTCATTCCCTTCAGATTCAAATTCATCACCACCAAGATCAATGGTTTCCTCGTGAAAGAAAAGTTCTTCCTGAGCCTTCTCTTGAATTACACTTCCACTTGCCTCTTCATTTGAAACGCTCTTCTTGGCATCCTCATCATTACTTTCATTATTTTCCATTGTGACTAGAGAAAGATATTCCAGAAGTTAATTTTATTGATCAATTAAAATCACTATTCCTAAACTCAAGAATCCTTATTAAAAAGGCAAAGCAGGACTTTTTATGTAGTTATTTGACTATTAGAGTGTTTATTTTTTACTCTTCTTTGTTGACCAACTATTCCGTATTTGGCACAAAAATGTTTTAAATTTACCTTTGCCACCATGAATTTGTGAGTCCCAAAACATTGTAATTTCAGGAAGGCAATGGTGTGGCCATTAAGCCAACCTCCCCAAAAAGACATTTAGCATTATGCTGCAAATACTTCCCTTCAGTTAAACAAATACTATTACAAATTACTTAATTTGTATTTTTCGTACAGAAATAACTTTCTGCTAAAAATGATTTACTCTGACCCCTGGTTTTGATACTGCAAGAATCAAATAGTACATCTAAAGCATGCCAAAAATGTAGGCTTGCTTTCTCCCATGGCAACAGTCCCTCTACCCTATTTGACCAATGTCTTGGTATCCTATGGGCATTCTACTTCATTGCCCTGGAGGTTCACTTCCTTTGAATTGTTCAGGAAACTTCTTTCAACGTCACCATCTCCCCTGATACATGTTGTCATTCATCTACATGCCTCAGAATGTTTTACCAAACTAAAAAACGTTAATATTCTTTCTAAAGGGCAAATGGAGACAGAAAGGTATAGTTGGGGGATTGCTTGTGTGACAAACTAATAGCCTACACTTTCCTTTTTCTAGGTCATTCATTCAATAACAATTTAGATAGGTGACATTCAGATGGTGAATTGTGATTATTGCTATTGATTGGTTAAAATTGCTCACACAACCTTTATTTTTGTTACCTAATCCCCTCTGCCTTGTACTTGCGTCAGTCATCTGTTATGTCTTGCCTTTTGCACTGTAAGTTTTGTAAGGAAGAAAATTTAATTTACTATGACTGTACAGTGCCTAGAACAAACAAATCCCCTCCTTAGCTGAGGCTTTATATTGGAATATATATTCTATATATTGGAATATAAATATTAATAGTAAATAACAAATATGTATAAAGGAAAGGGGAAAACCAATAAGTATCTGCTCTTGCTCCCACTGAAGACAGTGTGCATTTTGCTACTGATTCCAATAAAAACAGTGCTGGGACCCACAAAAAGAGATGGTTATGCATCTTATGATTTCTGAATTCTTTTGTTCACGTCTAGGTGTCTGCCTTTCAAATTTCAGCTAATGGAAACCTACCTAACATCTCCTATGAGATTGCTCAGCACCTAATATGATGAGAAGTGATGGATGAGATGCTATATTCTAGAAGGAATCAATAATAAGCAGCACTTACATAGAACTTTCTATCCAAAGATTTTATGGTACTTCTGAGATTCAGCTGAATGCTTATGAACACATTGGTGAGGCAGAGACATATTACCCCCCACTTTACAGATGGGAAATTTGAGGCAGAGAACAATCTTTCTTGTCAAAGTAGCCTCAAATGTGGGAGTTGAAGGGTAACAATGTGTCACTTTTACCTACTCTATTTGCTTCTGTTACCTTCTTGTTGGAATCATCCAGTATAAACTTGGTGGTGTTAAAAAATATATCTTAGTGACATAAGTTTTTGGCATAAAGATTTATGGCATGGTAATTAGATTCCTCTTAGTAAGAAATGAAAGACTGAGGAAATTATAGGACCCAGTTTTAAAAAAACAGAGAAATGGAGGGCAAATTGATTTGATTTACCACTCAAACAAAAGTAAGTCCCAGTTGCTATACTGAAGATTAACAGTCTTTGACATAACACAGAGAAAGCACATTAAATTCATTCCAAAGAACATTTGAGACATTCTGATTTCCTTCCACAGAGGCACAAGACTACAGTGAGACAATAGCAAACTCTTAAACCTCATATGGAAGGAGGAAAAGGTTTCTAAATGGACTTTTATTAGTCTGATTCATGATGATGTAGGCTTTGCAGTCACAGGAACTTCTTCCCAAACCAAAAGTGTAGCCCAAATGAGGTCAAGAGTATTGCCACACATTCTCCTTTCCACATAGTTGTGAATTTAGACAGATTAAGGCCTTGTCTACACCAAAAAACCAATGTCAACTTACAGCCACCACGATAATTACAGCAGTGGTTGATATCCACACTGCTCTCCTTGGGTCGGTGGAGTGCGTCCTTACCAGGAGCACTTCCACCAACCTAAGGGACAGTGTGGGGAACTGAGAGCCCTCTCTCTCAGCTTCCTGCCTGAAGCCCACAGGCTCCTGAGCTCCCTGTGGGCTGCCCCCCCCGGTCCTAATCGAGAGCCCAGGGCAGCTGCGCGGGGACTTCTCCCATGCCTGGTCCCAGCCAAGAGCTGGGGGAAGCCATCCCCACTCTCTACCAGAAGGGCAGCCATGTCAATTTCACAGCTCAGCCCTGTAATTGACATGGCTGGCAGGGAGGGGAGCAAGTGGAGAAATTCCCCAACTTCTGACCTCAGCTCCCAGCCAGGACTGGGATCCAGCAGCCCTGGCTTCTCAGTTGGGAGTGGGGTAAGAAGCTGCCTGTGTCCTGGCTCACAGCCTGGAGGAGGGCTCCAGCCACCCACAGCTTGCCTGCGTCCCAGCTTCCAGCCAGGAGCTGAGCTTCCAGCCACCTACATTCCGGCAACCAGGACTTCTTGTACTATTCCAAGTTGAGTGGGAACCAGCAGCGCCTCCCCCCCCCACTTTCTTGCCAATTTCACTGTTTGAAATTGACAAGAATGACCGGCCCTACACCAATGTAAGGGGACAGTGTCTACAATGACACTGTGTCGCCCTAGCTATGCTGACAAAAGCCCTACACCTCTCATTGAGGTGACTTTTGTCGACAAAACTCTCTAGGGTAGACCAGGCCTACCGTTCTGTCCATACTACATCTTTAACTGTGATTTTGTAACTAGCACGGTCATCTTAACCAGTTAAAAGTAGTACATATTAGTTTGTGTCCACATAGAATTGTAGAATCATAGGACTGGAAGGGACCTCGCGAGGTCATCTAGTCCAGTCCCCTGCACTTATGGGAGGACCAACCATTATCTGGACAATCCCAGACAGGTGTTTGTCTAACCTGTTCTTAAGAATCTCCAATGCTGAAGATTCCACAAACCCCTAGGCAATGTATTCAAGTTCTTAATTACCCTGACAGGTAGAAAGTTTTTCCTAATACCCATCCTAAACTGCCCTGACTACAATTTAAGCCCATTGCTTCTTGTCCTATCCTGAGAGGTTGAAGAGAACAATTTCTCTCCTACTGATAACAACCTTTTGTGTATTTGTAAACTGTTATGTCCCCCCTCAGTCTTCTCTTCTCTAAAACAAAAAAAAAAACATTTTTTTGTAATCTTCCCTCATAGGTCATGTTTTTCAGACCTTTCATCATTTTTGTTGCTCTTGCTGGACTTTCTCCAATTTGTTTACATCTTTCCTGAAATGCAGTACCCAGCACTGGACACAATACTCCAGTAGAGGCCTAATCAGTGCAAAGTAGAGCAAAAGAATTACTTCTTGTGTCTTGCTTACAACACTCCTGCTAATACAGCCCAGAATGAAGTTTGCTATTTTTTTTTTTTTTTTTTAATTTTTTTTTTTTTTTTTTTTGGGGGTGGGGGGGGAGGGGGGAAGTGTATTAGCTTGTGATCCACTATGACCCCCCCACATCCCTTTCTGCAGTACTCTTCCTAGGGAGTCATTTCCAATTTTGTATGTGTGCAACTGATTGTTCCTTCCTAAATGGAATACTTTGCATCTATCCTTATTGAATTTCATCCTATTTACATCAGACCATTTCTCCAATTTATCCAGATCACTTTGAATTTTCATCCTATCCTCCACTGCACTTGCAACCCCTCCCAACTTGGTATTATCTGCAAACATTATAAGACTATTCTCTATGCCATTATCTAAATTATTGATGAAGTTATTGAACAGAACTGGACCAAAACTGATCCCTGCGGGATCCCACTCGATATACCCTTCCAACTTGACTATGAACCACTGATAACTACTTTCTGGCTGGGAATGGTTTTCCAACCAGTTATGCACCCACCTTACAGTAGCTCCATCTAGCTTATATTTCCTTAGTTGTTTATGAGAAGATCATGTGAGACAACATCAAAAGCCTTAGTAAAATCAAGATTTACCACATCTACTGCTTCCCCATATCCACGCTTGTTACCTTGTCAAAGAAAGCTAACTGGTTGGTTTGACATGATTTGTTCTTGGCAAATCCATGCTGACTGTTACTTATCACCTTATTATCTTCCAGGTGTTTGAAAACTGATTGCTTATAAATTACAGTGTGTATATTTATTCATCAATACAAACCTTGGAAATTTGATTTGATTCCACTGAGAAAAAGACCCCTCATTTACTATCTATCTGAAAAATATCTGAATGCGAGAGGAAAATGGAACATTCTGAAGAAAAAGAGGAATTAAATTTAAGAAACGCATGTAGATGTGGAAACCAAAGAAAAATTAGTCTAATAAAAAACTTGATAAAAGATGTAATTCTGCATAGAAAAGCTAAAGACAGAGAAATTTTTTAAAAAAATGTGTAATGTGCAAATGCAGGGTTTTTTCCAAAGAACTCAAAGATGAAGATTTCTACAATTCTCTGGCAAATTTTAAAACCTAACTGGTGTTTTTAAATCTCCTTTTTATCATCTAAGCTTTTGTATACCCCCAAGTGGAGTTCTCCATCACTGCTCCTGGCAACATTCAGCAAATACACTCTATTTTATCTTTGTCCTATTACATTTTGATTGTGAAAGGCTTAAATTAAATAAAAACAAAATGCTATATTTTCCCATACTTCAAAACCTGTGCAGGTTTGGAGAAAGATGAATTTAAGATTACTTCTTTAACCTTTGAGGCTCCAAATCTTAGACTAAGTAATGATTACATTTTTTTTTGATGAAATGAAGGCTTACCTTCCTACATATAAAACCACAATGAGGTTGGTATGGAATGCATTCAGAATCTCACTGAAAACAAACTGCTTTAAACAGACACAGAAATACTGTAGGTCTCATTGCAGCATGGGGCCTAAATTTGATTCCAAAATCTCAATGAAAAGTTTCTACCAGTTATACTCATTGTAAATACTTTTGGCCTGCTCCGTGAGAAGCTCATAGCCTTCCTTTGTCATCTATAATAGGGTTTCAGGATGGGTCACTAGAATGTTTTAAAGGGTTGCATGGCAGCTCCCGTGGCTCCTGTCCCACGGGGCTGGCTGGACTCGCATCCCTGCTCCGGGTACTGCAACCTCTGAGGTCCCAGTATCACTCAGATTTAGCCCAGCCCTCGTGATGATGGGAGTCCAGGTAGGCCAAGTTTCAGTGAGTGGCACTACAACTCCACTCACACAAATTTGGTCCAGTCAAGGGGGTGGGGCCAAACTGAGTGGTCCTGGTGCAACCTGGAGATTGCAACACCTAGAGCAGAAAGCAAAGCCCAGCAGCCAGCCCCACAGACAGGAGCCGCCAGTGTTGGGTGAATGGTGGGGATCTGATCAAAGCCACCCCTGGGCCTCCACCCCCAGACTATTTACTGGGTGGTGACAGGCCATAAACATTTACAAATAGATCCTGAGCCCCAAAAAGGTGGAGAACGCCTAGTCTATACAGAACTGGCAGATGAATACATGTATGCTCTCTGCTTTGCCACCAAATTCCATGTTTCTGAGTCTTTGTGGGCACCTGGGCATATTCCCCAGAAGAAATAAACCCTCGCCACGGCCAGTCCGTCCATACTGCCGCCCATTCAAGAGCGTGGGGGCACAGCGTGGGTCTGAAACTCCCTGGCAGGTACCGCACGCCGGGCTGAAGGGGCTCGGCAGGAGGTGGGGGGATGAAGCAGTGGCCAGCACAGTCTCGTTCCTAGCCCGGGGGCGGCGGGAGGAAGCACGTGACCACTGATGGCTCGTGTAGGAAGGGAAAGGGGGGGGCGCCCCTACCCCTCGGACCTAGCGCCAAGGCCTCTCGCGGGGTTCACTTTCGGGCAGGCCTCGCAACATGCCCCTCTTCGGGGACCAGGACGGGACTGAAGACGCTGCGCCCGCCGCACGTCCGCTCCTCTGCCGCCGCGGCGCAAGTGGGAGCGCGCAAAGGAGGCACCTCTGCGGCTGCCCCGCCCCGCCAGCTCCTTCCAGGGGCACCTCCCGCTCGCCGCTTGTCCCACCGCCGCTAACCACAGCCCTGGGTCTGACCCTCACCTGCTTAACGGCGGCGGCGGCGGCAGCCTGGCACCGTCACCACTGCCCGAACCGAAAGCTCCAGTCCACACTGTCCAACAGCGACACACTGCGCCTGCGCCATCAGCCGGGGACGGCCGCTACGGCGCCTGCGTCTCCTTCCAACAGCATCCCGGACCGGAAGGCGGAGAGCAACGGATGCCGCAGTGGCTCAGAAAGGCCCCCCCCCGGGCTGCTAGCGAGTATCGAACGAGTGAATGAGGGGAGCCAGCCGAGAGGAACGGACGCGCGGCTGTTGAGGGGCGGGGGGAGCCATGGAGGACGACGCGCCAGTGATTTACGGGCTGGAGTTCCAGGTGCGCGAGGAGGGAGAGGAGACCCCCCAGGAGGGGAAGATTTGGGGCGGAGGGGGGCGCTCCAGAGGCTGGCGTTGGAGGGGAGCACGCCGGGGGGCGGGGGGCGATGGAGGTAATGCCCGCCTGCGGGGGGACTGCGTTGGAGGGGGCGGGGGAGGGAAACAGCCCCGGGGAGGGGGCCGTTGCCCACCGGGGTTGGGGGAGGGAATGGCAGTGGGTACGAAGCAGTGGGGCCTCTTTTATTCAATAGCTATCGTTCATCGTCTCTCCTTCGTGTTATTGATGTGTTCTTCCGTGCCTGGGCGCTCCAGCTAAGATGGGGGCGGCTCCCTGTGCAAGGCACTGTACAGACGTGGAAAAAAACAGTCCCCGCATTGTAGAGCTTAGGATCTAATAGACAGGAAAGACCAACAGCTGTCGAGATACGGACAAATAGTCAGAAGATTAGAATTTGTAAGTTACAGTTTCACCCCAGTCAACCTCCCTTACAGCCCTTGCCCATCCCCAGTGGCCTCCGTATAGTGCACCCATGGCCTCAGTCTGGGCAGGGCTGGGGGAGAAATGCCAACAGCCTTTTGTTGCTTCTCTCCCCTGCAGAGTGGGGAGAACCCTGGCTTATCCTTGCAGGGCAGGCCACCCCGCCTACATGTCTTATGAAGAGGACTGCAATATATCTTGTGATACAATATCATTCATCCCATTACCCTAAATCATTAGAATGACTATAGCTATTTGCAGCTATCCAAGGTTGCCACATTTGTGAATTTGTCCCCCAAGGAAAATTTGGTTATCAAACCACTGTGTTTTTATGTCACAACAGGATAGGTTTTTTTGCAGGTCCCGAAATTGAAATGGTCCAAGAAAGGGCAACTGAATGGCTTAATGATGAGCTATTAGCTATGATTCTCTGTGTCAGCACTGTTGCCCTATCTGTCCACCTTTCATTCAGTTGTATTCACTGTGATTGTCAATAGAGGTGTTTTTTGCAAGTTGTGTTTTTGTGTGTGTACTATTGTATTAAACATTAGCCTCTGTCCTCTACTGGATGTTAAACCTGTTCAAGTCTAATTCTCAGCAATTGTCCTTTAAAATTTGGCAATTTTACAACATTAGGTATCTAAACACCTTTAAAAATCTAGTCCTTAGTCTCTTATTTTGAGTAACACAATGAATACTGTGTTCTAAGCAAAGTACTGTCTGATATATTAAATGTAAATTGTATGGTGATGTTCTCTAGTTCCAACACCATTTAGATCTCATCCTAACCAGTGTTCACGAGTCTGCTCTGAGCTGCTCCCCTTATTCTCCGAGAATAATGCATCAGACGAAGTGGGTTTCTGCCCATGAAAGCTTCTGCCCAAATAAATTTGTTAGTCTTTAAAGTGCCACAGGACTCTCTCTGTTTTGCAAAAAACAGACTAACACGGCTACCCATCTGGAACTCATCAATATGCAAGGCACTGAATTTAGCCAAATGAAATGGAAATCTACCAGCTTCATGGATAGACTAAGGTATTTATTACTGGGTATTTCTGGCGTTCATAGACTTACAATGTGACCATAGGTAAGCCACTTAACCCCTCTGCGCCTTAGGTTTCCTATCTGTAAAATGGGGCTAATATTTCCCTTTTTAAAAAAAAATAAATTCATGTTTGTTAAGTGCTTAGGTACTAAGTTGACGAATGCCATAGAAATGCCTACAAATAAATATGAACTCCACTTTTGTAGAGCTTTTGATGTAACCTTTCCTGAAGCACTGTAGTAGCACTGCAGGTGGGAGAAACACCTCTTCTGGACAGCTTCTAATTCTGCTGGAGCAAGTGCTTCTTTCTGCTGCCTGTACTTTGTTTGGCTCCTTCAGTTGCTTCCAGGCTCCCCAGCTGCCAAGCCCCTGGTATCCCTTTATGTGGTGGCCTTACAAAATGGAGAATTATGCAGCCACATAATCTTATAGTACACTGGGCCTTGCATCTAAGCCACAGGCATTTCTGTTTGTTCAAGAACCGCAGTTCTACGCCTCAGTCCCATGCTGCCCGGGAAACCTAAGTAGAGTTCCAATGCTTGTGCTCTTCTTATGCAGTACCTTCCTTAGCCAAATGAATGTCGATTTTGGACTGTCTTGCTTTTCCTATAGGGTGAATTGCTAGCTGCCTGGTTGGGCTTTGACTACTGCTGTTTGCTTGGCTCTCCAAGGCAGCTCACTTTCTGCTGTTATGCAGACTATGAGGTATTGCTTGTTTGTGAGCCAATGTAATAGCAGCCTTATGCAGTTCCTTGGATTGCCAACTTTTGTACCATCACAAGATAACTCCTTTTTTATCCTCCAAACCTTTGGTCTTTGGTCCTGCCAAGCACTCTTACTCCCCTGACAAGTAATTCTCTGTGAAGGCAAGCTCTTCCCTCAGTCTGTTCAAGATCCACCTCCTTGGACTGAACTCTGGCTGAGGTCTTGCTGTAGCAGTACATCAAGAAGAGCCCAGCTGACACTTAGGTCCTCTTTTGTCAAGGGCACAGTTCCATCCTTGGGTTGCCTTCCCCACCCGTGCTTGGAATTAACAGTGGGTCTAATAATTTAGCCCTGCATGTTTTAAGAGAACTGTGCCAATGATATTTACTACGTGTTTCAACAGGCTTGCTTAGAGCTACTCAGCTGTAAAGAGAGAACAGCTGAGAGATAGGACACATCTTTACACAGAATCTGTTATGAAGTAGTTTTGCTTTTAGAATGATGACATTTTCCAGACTGGCTGTCCCATGAATGTTTTGGAGGATGTCTGATCCAGAATTCCCAAAGAGTTAGCTAGACTTTTTCTTTAAAGTTGTTTACTGATTTTAGTGCTAGTGAAAGATGTCCTCATGGCTGACCTGGAGTCTGAAATAATCTATTATCTGCAAAACAGGTGCAGCACCGGGACAAATTTCCGTCAGTATGCCTCTACATCATACTTACCTCTGTCTTGGACTTTCTGGTGAGAAGGCTGTCTACTATGGTGTGGTGATATTTGTGTGGTGGACAAAGGCTATAGACTTGCTTTATGCATGCTGCCAAATTCCATCAGATATCATTGACTTTTGAATACTGTCTACTTAGGCTGAACTTAAACTGACCTATAACCTTTTCATTCAGATAGAATAAACAATGAGTTATCCCAGAAATCTCATTAACTGCAAAATCTTGCCCTGGAAGGTTATTTTACATTGATATTCTGGGTATAACTGTATCAGTCCCGAAACTCGTACCATTAGCAAAATGCTAATAGTAAATAGATATATTGGAGTATTGGGAAGAAGAGAGAGAATGCTATTACTCCCAGCCAGGCTGCTCTTGGGTACCTCTCCTGGCTGCAGAAAGCTCCCCACACACACTTGCTACCTGCCCCCATAGCTCTGCAACTGCAGGCAGAGGGTTCACTGTACAGGTATGCCCCTCCTTCCAGGTACAATTATTAGCTCGTTTCAATAAAATAAAGAAAAGTCATGTGAACTTGATAGGATTTGTTGATTGACACTTTACAGAAGCAAATAACACTCAGGGATCAACTCTCTGATTGGTAGATATGGACATCTGAGGTGGTTTGTGAGGAGGTAGTGATCTCAATTCGTAGCCTCCAACATAAGAACCACTGTCATAAGTTAACAAAAGCAAGTTGGGGAAAAAAAAGTTCCTGTTTCAAATGTTATTAATTGAATGTCAGCATGAATCAACCAGCAACTTTGTCTCTCTTCATTTCCTGTCTCTGTGCTGAAAGCACCTGTCGATGTTTAGACATGGTTCTCTGCATCCATGGAGTTCATTGGAATTGTCAGATAGCGCCGAGCCAGACTTGCGAGGTGGGGGATTCTGCCTTCCACTGAGTTCCAAAACTGTAGTACAGGCAAACTGCAGTTCACTTCTTTCATGATATTTTTGTAAGCAGGAATTGCTAGCCTAAAATTCTTGTCAAAGTCAGGAATTGCATGAAGCAAGGTGAAATCCACCATCAACAGTTGCATTTATGCAGGGTCAAAAATACGCACAAACTTTTAGGAACCCTGCTATAGATTGTTGAAACTTTTAAACTGGTTTTGCTACATGGCTTGATTCTTCCCTGTAGAAGTAGTATTGTCTGAGCTTTTTTGCCATGCAAGAAAACACCTGCTGAGCATTGACATTTAACTCAGCACATGACTGGTGCAGAGAAAGTAAATGAGGAAGTGTTATTTACTCCTTCTCATAATATAAGACCGAGGAGTGAACAAATGAAGTTAGTAGGCAGCAGGTTTAAAATGAACAAAAGGAGGTATTTATTCACACAATGCACAGTCAACTTGTGGAACTCCTTGCCAGAGGATGTTGTGAAGGCCAAGACTATAATGGGGTTCAAAAAAGAACTAGATAAATTCATGGAAGATAGGTCCATCAATGGCTATTAGCCAGGATAGGCACGGATTGCTGTTTGCCAAAGGCTGAGAATGGCTAATGGGATGAATCACTTGATTCCCTCTGAGGCACCTGGCATTGGCCACTGTTGAAAGACAGGATACGAGGCTGGATGGACCATTGATCTGACCCAGTATAGCCGTTCTTGTGTTTGTATGGATATAACTATGGGGTTCGGGTTTTCTGTGTCTCAAGCTTTTTGCTGAATTAGGCTGTGCATGCTTTAGTGGGAGGAGGACAGCAGCAGTGCACAGAAACTCATTACTAAGGCTTATCATTAAGGTAGGTGAACTGAACTTAGACCACCACTTGCCAAAGATTGAAGTACTACTCTCCTATACATTGACTGTATGCTCAAAGCAAATGTCCTGCCCATCCAAAGTACCTCTATCACCTATTGAAATTATCATATTTATTTATATTGCTATAGCACCAAGGAGCTCTAAATATAGACCGTGACCCCATTTTGCTAGCCACTGTACAAACACAAAATAAAAAGACAGTCCTTGCCCCAAGGACCTTAGGTCTAAGACTGAAGTCAACAGATGCATGTAGACAAACAAGGAAGTACAATTAAACAAGAGACAATATTGGTCAGCATGGTAGGCAGTGATTTCTGCACGTGAATCGTTGTTTGCTTTGCTGTTGTGACTTTCTCTGAATCAACTTGCCTGAGCAGACAGAATAAAAAATGAAAGATTTGCATACTTGTGCATGAACCGTCTGAAGGTCTTTATCCCTATTAAGAATCTAACTGCTTCAGATACTGGTAAGCCCCTGTTGACAAATCTAAATCTGATAAACACAGATGCATTTTCCATTGTTTGAATGAGGAAAACATGTAGAAAGTCAGTTCTTTATCTTGAAGTGTATTAACATTTCCGATTTCTTTCCTAGACCTTCCATATATTCCACAGGATGGGGACAATACAATTCTCATTTTTAATTATTTTTTTTAGAGGGGGGAGGAAGAAAAAAATGTTTGTTGTACATACACAAATGTCAGCATATGGTGACATTTTTTTTTAAATGCACTTTGAGTCTGAACTGCTGCTTTCAAGACGTTAAGCCCCCTTGAAAGGCCTTTTAAAGATGAGGAAATGTAATTCTTACCTGTATGTCTTTATTCCATGAAAGATCCAGGAGATCTTTTCTTCTTCTTCTTCTTCTTCTTGTTTTTGTTTTGCTCCACTTGTTAAGGAAGTGATGTCTATTTGGTTGAAAGAGGTTTGTAATGACTGGGTTGTTTCTTGTGGTGCTTTCATGAAAAGAACTTGGCAGGGGATTGGAAATGAAAAGAAGTTCTTACTATGGCTGGGGGAAAATTCACAATATAATCTTGTATAAAAATTAAAAGCTTTTTGGTGAACTTTCTTGCTGTCACTGGACATTACAGACTAGCAACACTGAGTCTGTATAGATCTAATGTGATGTAAGTTTCATTGCATAGATCTGTCATTGTAAATCCATAGTGATTCACTTTTATTATTTCAGAGTTTAGCATGTCCTAAGAACCAAACCATCAGTTAAATCAAAATTTCTACTCACTTTATGATCTGTTTAAATGCTCACTGTGTTTTTTGAATAGTAAATGCATTTCACTTGTTACCCATGTCAGGTTTAAATTTAAAGTAAAAAAAGTAGTATAGCATCTGAAATGTTTATCTATTCAATGGTGTTTCAGAATGAATTCTGAACTCCAGGTCCAATCTGATCATAACCCCTAAACAGATGGTTGGAATGCTTGTTCTATTCAATAAAGATCTAAGTGGGTTTTTCCAAAATACTATTCTGTAATTAACTTGTAGTTAAAATGAAATAAATAAAATAAAAATACTCTTAAAAGCATGCTTCTCCAATGTTCTAGGCACCTTAGTCATCAATTAAAAATGGATACTTAATCAATAAGACTATTGTAAAACAAAACAGCACCTAGCCTTTAATCATCAGTCAGCCAAAAAAGAATGGGTATTGTGCGGGTGGGAAGAGCTATTAGCTACTTTAGACCTTCCAAAATGCCTGCTTAAAAATGTGGGCTTTGCAGCATGCCGCAGGGTCCACAGCTTTGGGATATTTAAGAGCAAGTGGGGATGTGAATTCCAATGTTGTTTGAGGTTTTATTACAGCATCGAGCAATATTTTTACTGGTCTCTTCAGCAGACTGGCCAAAGACTGAAATATTGTCTAACTCTGAAAGGAAGTCAGTGTTGAGGACAGTGTTGAGTAATGAGCAGGGCAGGGTGGGGATGGCTGCATTATCACTGCCAGTGATTTGTCTTTTTTTAATAAATAAGTAGAGGGTAATAGTTTCTATTTTGGTGAAACTGGTAGGATTTAACTCTAGTGGCTTAATGTTAAAAAGCAAGGAGGACCAAGAACTTCTTTCTTTCTAGCTTGCTCTGTCCTGTTAATAGTAGGGAAAAGAATTAATTGGTGACTTTCTATTTAAAGGTACACAATGTTTATTTTGAATTATTTGTTTAAGAATGCCCTTTGTCATTACAGCTGCCTCAAGTATTTTTGAAGCCACTCTTGCCCCCTTCCCACATTTCATGATTCTGAGTTAATTAAGAAGAATTAATTTAGGAGAAATCCTTAACATTGAATCTTGTTTTTGGTTTTTTTTTTATAAATATGGACATATAATTTATTTAGCACCCATAGTATATTAGGCACTTCACAGAGGTGAGAAGCACTAGGAAATTCAAGGCATGTCTACACTGTGTGCTCTGTTAGCAATCGATTGCCAAGTGCTCTCCTGTCGACTCCAGTACTCCACCAGAACAAGAATCGTAAGTTATGTCAGGGGGAGAGGTGTCTCCCGTTGACATAGCGTAGTGAAGACAGCACAGCTACTCAAGACAAGGTACATCACTGTCAGTTATGTTACTTATGTAACGTACCTTGCATCGACAGAGCCGCACAGTGTAGACCAGGCCTTAGATAAATAGCCTATATACAAACACAGTGCAGGGGAAAGATACAGTGTAAAAGTTTGGTGCTTAAGGTAAACAACTGGGATGTCTTTTATGTTCCAAGATTTTCACAAATTATTAATAATGTGTTTTTTATAATGTTTTTCTTTTTTTCTAGGCACGTGCTTTAACACCCCAGATAGCAGAAACGGATGCAATTCGATTTTTGGTTGGGACACAGTCTCTTAAATATGATAATCAGGTAAACTTTTTGTCAGAATATTAAGTATGTTAAGTATCAGGAATGTTCTTAACTTTTTTTTTTTTAACCAGTATATTACTTTATTTTCCTGCTAAGCTTGAGCATTAGATGATGCTTAATTTTTATATTTTATAATTATATTTTTAAAATAATGTGAACGAAATGTACAAATTTTGATAAGTGGTTAGGTAAATGAGATGTCATAGTTTTAAAAAAAGGTTAATATATTTTCATAGTCACCCCTGTTTTCTAAGACTGGTGAATAATTAAAAAGTTTGTCATAACTTATTTGAGGCAAATTGCAAAATTAATCAAATTAGTTACTTAATGTATTATTTATCGGTTCTATTACTAAGTTACTCCTTTTGATTTTGTAGAACCATTTTTAAACTGCAGAACTGGTAACCGAATTAAAATAAAATGCGGCTTTCCATTTTGAAATCATAGTTAGGCCTTGACTTCAATGGATTCTTTAAACACATATGTATTTGCGGGATCTGGGGCTTTAGGTTTTAATTAGTGATTGTCTACAACTCTGTTCCCGTGAGCCTAACTTAGTGTTTTGCCTTTGAATATCTATAAAACTTCCATCACTCAGTTTCTGTAGGGAGTAAGGGCTATGTCTGGCACACTGACGTACAGCCTATACACTTCTGCCTATTTTGTCCAATTTTTCAATGTATATTTAAAGTAACTGGGGTTTGTTTGTTTTTTTAGATTAACTGATTAACTTTAGGACAATCCTTTATATTGAATACCCAGGTTTGATGCCTAAACTAGATTAAGAAACCCAGTGTTAGTACACTCACTGACTTTTCACATAAATCCACCTCCGCGAGCGGCAGTAGCTATGTCAGTGGGAGAAGCTCTTCCACAGACATAGTGCTGTCTACACTGGCGCTTATGTCGATGTAACGAATGTCACTTAAGGGGGTGGTTTATTCAGCCTTAGAGTAGTTTCAGTAACAGTATTTATTCACTAATGTCTTTAGCACACAGCCAGAGCTTGGATTCAGCAGGGGCATGGTGTCACGGTGCGTTGACACTCTCAAGCTGCTATCTTATTTTCCAGAATCTCAGCTTTCATTATTTTTTAAAAAAGTCAATCTCTGGCTGTTATGATTGTGAAGAAAACCTCAAATATGAAGGGTATAAATGATCTAAAGATATTTAGAGAGAGAAGAGAGCCTGGAACAGTAGTTCTGAGATGTGGGAATTGCCCATTCATCTCAGTGAAATTTTGTCTCAGGTGCCCAATAGTAACTTTAATGTCAACATTAACGGTTTCATTCTTCATGTGAGAAAGGAGAGAGAATCACAAATCTGTACAACTCACTGGGACTATCTGATTTTGGTGCTACTAGTGGGTGTTGAATTTGAGAGATGCCTTCCTCATCCCCAAGAAGGAGCCGAGCCCAAGAAGCTGAGCAAAGAGCATGGACAAAGTCCAGCCCGTCAATGGGGAGCTGAGCTCAGAGGGTATACACCAGTGCTTCATTTGTAATGAAAGAGGTGCCAGGGCTCAAGCAATTTTTTTACATTCATAACTCATGCAGCAAGTCCAGAGGTGCCGGGCTATGAACTACCAAGCCTAGACTAAGCACTGGCATGCACAATCATATTTTGAAAAGCTGTTCAGTCCACTTTGAGTAGTGTCTCACTTTGGTGATTCATATGATTGAACAGTACCACACCACCACCTTTTCCCCCCAGTTTGACCACTCAACACAGCACCCATAATGCCATAGCAAACGCAACCATTTCACCTTCTTGTTTGTTCAGATAGTCACATTGGTCTGATTGGCACTCTGTAGTATGAAACCCTTGCCCTGAAGAGTTTACACCTTCCAATTGACAGAGAACATGGGAAAAATAAAGACATACCAAAAGTGAGAGAATGAGGAGAGATGATAGAATATGTCAGCATGGAGCAATGTTCCTAGAGTATTATTTTCAAAATTCAGATTTTGTTTTTGTCCTGTTAAATATAACCTGGCATGAGAGGGAGAACAGATAGTGCTAGAGCTGAAATTAGCAGTGGAAAGCTACCTGAAACTGAGTTTCAGAGAGGGGGAAACCACATACTGTATAAGAAGAAGCGAAGCTGTTCAAGGTATAAGGATCTGGGTATGGAGTTATATATCTGTATCTATGGTTGGTAGAGGGAAAATAAAATGACTTACAGAAAAAATTCAGTTTAAAAAACTAAGGAACAAAACTTTTTGCGTTATATCTCAGTTAATCTACAGGCATCTCACTATTGATTGTGAAGGTGTTTTATACTACCTGGATAAATACATGTACTTTTTGCCTAGGATAATTGACTTCACAATTTATTTAGCCGAGGACTTAGTTATTAGTTTGTAAGGAGGAAGCACCTTCTAGTTATCACCTAATATCCAATGAGTTTCAAATCATTAACATTTACTGAAAAGAAAATGTTGACATGATTGTGACAAGCTGATTGTGTGAGCATTCTCTATTGTAACCCTGTACACACACGTTGAACCTGCATCAAATACACTTTTTTCGCTATGTGACTCTTTTCTCTTTTTCCAGGGAATAGCACTAACAATAGAAGCGCAGGACTTCTAGCTATTAACAAATAGTTGTGGTTAATGGCCCTTGGCTGTGCTTCATGCCATCATCTCCTCCCAGCTAGTCATTAATCCCCAAGAAATGCCATAGGTCTCAATCATTATTGTTTAATCCAGCACCACTGTTTTTTCTAGAAACTTTTTTTTCCAATTACTTGACCTATCTTTAGGAGCTGGCTGGCACCTTGGGTGTTGTGACTTCTTACCAGGACTTCTAAACACAGTCAGGAGAGTTTTTTATACAGCATCAATATGTGCAGAATCTCTTGTTTTCTTTCAAGTCACATAAAGGTGTAGAAGAAAGCTAATCCTACAGCTGTTTTGATTTATGGAGGTAGAAAGTTCCAAAACAGCCTTGCAGCAGAAGAAATGGAGGTTTTTACAGAAGATTCATTGAAAACAGAAAACACTTCAGTTATAACATTTATATTAAAAGTGGAGGAACAATAATAAAACGTTTATAAAATTATTTGTTTTACGGCAACACCCAGGATGTCAGTGGTTCTCAAGCTTTAAGATCTAACTTGCTATATCTAGTGTTTGGCATACAACCATCATAACTTAATCAATGTAATTTACAATGGACTCTTATTCTGATAAATCAAGCCGGATGCCACAGTTTCATAACCTCTTTGTTTGGTGCTTTCTGAACACATGAAAATCCAGTCCTCTGAAAAGATTACAATCTAAAAACACCTGGAGGGATGGGGTAAAGGAATAGATATATATTAAAGTTGTCCTGGTGTCCGATACATTCTTGGTTAGTTCCATGGGTTTATTTAACTTTTTATTAAGGGATCAAAGGTGGGGAGAGTGGGAATAAAAGGAGGAAGGAATCGGAAGAGGGTCAGTGCGGAGGATGATGTGCAGAGGGAAAGATGGAGGGGAACAAGGGTAACCGGGAGAACCAGGCTTACAGCACAGGAACTGTAAAGGAGGGGGTGGATGGGAAGCTAGAGCTAAGAACCAGTTAAGGCATACGTGCAGAATACAAATCTCTAAATATGTCTATTCTAGCTGGGATCCAGGACTGTGAGTGTATGCTGTTGCACTGGCTCCTGTGGGGAGTGGGATTCTTGGCTCCTGGGAGCTAGTTCCACTTTGAAAAGTCCTATGCTTTCATCCCACATAGCTGGGGGAGGCAGCAGTGCTTGTAGCTTGATAGTTCCTAGATGATGGGTGATAGTGGTGCCTGTTAATATCTAGTTTTGCGGAGCATTTTTTAAATGAAGTTGCCAAAAAACTATCCATGCAGACTCATTTTATCTTCTCAGCTATAGATGTTCTTAGAAAATCTATTTTCATTGTCTTGCCTAAGGAATGGCACATACTGCCCCTGTCACACCACACTGAAAATGTACCATCTTGTGCTGAACTGAACTAAATCTGAGTTTTGGTAATTCAAACTAAGCTATTTTATGGATTACTAAACTGCAGCTGCATTATTGTGCATAAAATTAGACATGTTAATCTCACATTTGGTAGCTTTCTAATTAGGCATTTCTTCATTTACATTTGTCCCCTAGCTTCCTTTCTGAGAATAGTTTAGGAGTTCTGTGATGGAAAGAAAGTATGCTGCCTCTGACATTGTGTACTAGATCATAAAAGGCTTGTCTACAGAGAAATTTAACTTTACTGGTTGAACTAAAGGTGTGACATTTCTATATGAGTTTAAACCTGTCATATCAATTTAACTCACGCATTTTAGTTACAAGTGCAAGGTTAACTGATATAAACCAGATTTCTACTGATTTAAGTTTCCACAAACAATTGCTTTGGTTTAACATAAGTCTAGTTAACATTGTGTGCTAGCTTTGTGTGTAAACCAGGCTGAAATCTTCATACAGTACAGAGGGCAAGAACCAATACTCTTAAAAACTATAATAAGCCACGCTTTAACTTTTTTTTTAAGCAGGAATGGAAATCCTTTGCCTGCTTTCTCCCCATATAACCTTGCAGAAAGGGACAATTATAAGTATTAATCCCAATTTATTTTCCCAGTGCCATCCTCTTCCGTTCACTGACACATTCTGTTTCTAATTCCCCTCCCTCGTGGTGATGCAAGTTCCTTGGTCTTGTGCCTTTAAGTACTGCTATCTTCCTTCGCTGCTTCTACATGGGGCTCCTAATGCTGTTTCACATGTCTATGGACATGGAAGAGTAGAAGCTCTAGGTATAGGAAAAGAGCACTGTACTAGGCTTTTGCTTCTGTCAAGCAGGGAAAGTAAAAGATGGGTTTACTATCTGCAAGGCCCTAAAGTGACACCCTTGACCTATGACTTAGAAAGGGGAACTGAGGTGGTGGTTAGAGGTGAGAAGGAGACGGCATAGTTACAAAATGGACTCCGCCAGTCTTGTTTGAATGGGACTTTCCTGACTTGAGCCATTACAAGCCATAAATGTGTGTGGCCTGACAAGTATTCAGTTGTAGGGGGTCATAAAACTTTAAAAATCTGTGTAAAGTTTTGTTCTGGAGAAAATCAGACAGAAGTGTTTATTGATCATTCTTTAATGAACTTGCCATATTTTGGAAGAAAACTAAATATGAGTTAGTGTTCTTATTTTCCATTTCTAGTCTTCCCAAACTACTTATAGTTTGTACATGGTGAATTTTCCCACTATAGCTATAGCACAGAAATTATTCTGCTCTCACGGTACTAGTTATAACTCCCCTGCATGGGCACACCTTTTCTGGCATAAAAATGCGAGGGTAATTGCTTTATCACAAAGCAGAATAATTCTGGACTGGAGCATCCACACAGGGGCATTATTCAGCTATAGCTGTACTGACAAAGCTCTCAGTGTAGACAAGCCATTACTTACCACTTGCTAATTCTATCCCTTTTCTAAGATGCTTGTCACCATGGTATCTAAATATAATCATGTGTTGTGTGACTTAATCTATTAACTCATCTGTGCACTTGTTAACTTTTTTTGATGTCTTACTTGGACAATATTAGTTAGTGAATTTCAAAATTGAAGCCCATATTAGAGGATGATGTGAGGTGATTTCTTATTTGCTCGAGTTTGCCATTATGGCATCAGATTATGTTAAGTATAAATTAGGCCCAAATGTATTTGAATAAAACACTAAATATGAATGAAAGAAGAACTAACAAGATTCCGTCAACTTTAGAAATATGTGCTGCACGCTGAAAATAGCCAAGTTAAGAGGAACATTAGCACAGAGAACAAAGAGAAAAACATATTTTTTTCCATTTTAAACCTCCTCCACCCTTCTTACTGATAGCCGGTCAACATGTTCACACTTTGCTGTGGGCATCTCCTCCTGTACCCATGATGCATGTCACAGCTACCAAGAAAGGATATTTTATATTTTCCCTATACCAGAAGGGTTTAAAATAAATAACCTTTTTGTCAAATGTGAAATTTTATTTTAATCAAGGATTTATTCTCAACCTTCATGAGCTGACTCTTTGCTCCTGCAGAGTTGCCTGGTAGCTGTGAGGTCAGCTGAAGCCGAAACTTCACAGCACAGGAGAAACTGGCTATATGACTTTGAGGGGCCTTAGATAAGGGCAAAAGGTATTCTTTTGTTTTATGTGCTGAATGACCCTTTTAACCTGGTTAGTGGGGGACATATAATACACACTGCTGAAGTAAATGGATTTTTGATTTGTCGTTCACCTTTAGGGAACCAATTGCACTGTCAAGGAGTCTATTTAATAATTTCAGTAGGAGGATTCACATTTTTTTGAGGAAGCTGAGAGCAAGGAGAAGATGCAAACAGACAGGACTAATATAGAGTGTGCTGCAGCATTGGCGTAAAGTTTTTTAGTTTGAATCTTCCCACATACAAGATAGTAAAGCGATTCTCACATTCTAAACATCTTGCTATATATCTTTCTCTGACTTGAAATGGTAAACTTGACGGATCCTGTCTGTCTCAGAATGCAAGACTGAGAAGTAATTATAAAAGTTTCACTTCATAGGAATAATAGGAATTGCCCTTCCATCCCAATTATGGGGCTGTTCAGAGGTACTTTAGGCCAAAGAATTATAAAAGGAAGGAATTCTTTCATTCCCTGTAATTGCAGTGTACATTGCTATTGCCTTCGGTTTATATTCACCAACCAAATTCATAAATCTGGTATTTTGCTTCCAGTTTGTCTGCCAATAGTGGGAATTGTAAGTTTATCTAATACAACTATGTATTTTGCCTTTGATAAAGAGTCTCACAAAATGCTTTACAGAGAGTGTCTGTTGAGAGCTACAAAGAGAAGGCTTGAAGCTCAGAAATGAAATGAGGTAGAAATCTTTGTAGATGAGGCAACTCAAGTCATAATCTGAGGTGCAGTGTGGGAACTGGATGTAGAGGAGGCCAAGGTAGGGTCTCTCAGAGTAGATCAGTGGTTCCCAACCTTTTTGAGTGAAAGCCCCACTAGTTCACACTAGGTAAAACACGTTACCGGCCCCCGGCCCCCCCACATCCAACCCATGACCCAGCCATAAACGCATATAATCCCTCTAAACACACATAATGATGATAATACCACTAAATTACATTAATAATAATTAATAAATTACTCTTATCTATAAATCTAAGTCTTCCCTCACGCTGCTGTCACCGCACGTGGTCCTGCCTCTTTCCATCCCTCATGGACTGAGGGTAATGAAGGGAGCAGGCGCTGGCAGGCTGACCGGGGTTGCTCCAGGCCCCCACCGGCACAGGGCTGCTCCGCTACAGCCGGGCGCCCTGCTTGGGGGGCTGTTCCTCCGGCCGCCATGGGGTTTGGGGGGGCTGCTCCTCCGCTTTGGCTGGGCCAGAGCTCAGGGCTGCTGCTTCCTCAGGAGGGCATGCTCTTCCACTCCGGCCAGCATAAGGCTTGAGGCTGCTGTGCCTGGCTGGCGCAGGGTTTGGGGGGCTAAATGACCTCAGTATTATTGAAGCCTCACAGACCCCCTGTAATTTTTTGCACCCCCCAAAGGAGGTTCCTTATCCCAGGATGGGAGCCATTGGAGTAGATGGTGCTCAAGCAAGAGTTAAGGTATCGTGAACCCAGGGACAGTTTTGAAAGGCAGGAGGGTCACTTTCAATTGGACAGGAAGATAAATATGTGGTTGGTATAGAATGAATGTCTTGTTTCGTAGATGGGTTTGTGGGTTGGGGTCAATGTATGGTGACTGGAGAGAAATGACTCCTTGAGCAACTGTTGAGCTTTTTAAATGTCTTAACATCTGATAGGTGATTAGAAGAATAATACTGGTATAGGGAACCAATATCCGATTTAAGGAAGTAATTGCTGATGACAGCACTGAAGAGAGTGAGAAAAATGTGAATGCTAATTTGAGATGAACTAGATTAGAGGATATAAGCCTTACTGTGGTTGGGAGTTGATGGATTGAGAGCAAGATCATCCAGTAGGGAAGGGAGATAGATTGTCTACTCAGTATTGTAAAAACTTAAGAAAGAAACAAACAAATCCTAAAACAGCAGTTTTATGGACTGATTGGTTCTAACTAGCACACTAAACACTTAAAAAATTCACCTGCAGCACTATGTGTGGCTAAGCTTTTGGTATGACCTAATTTTATAGTCAGGAATAGGATGTCTTTAGTTTCATTTGTTTTTCTTCACCATGCATGTTGTTGAACCTCTAACAGGGCTTATTTGCATGTGTAAAGTTACGCATGCATGTTAAGTGTTTTTCAGGGCCAGTTTTAGTCACTTTCCCCTGTTTTTTGTGTGTGTCTTCCATGTGACAACCGAAGAAGCTATTTTTAAAAATTGGGAAAAGTAATTATAAAACAAAACAAAAAATTGGCAAGGGGGAAGGTTGTGAGTAACAGTCTTGTGTTGTTAAATATTGTAAGCGATTAGCTAGATTCTAAGTTGACTGTTGCTATAAGTTGAAAGGTTGACTGTTTTCCCTCCTGTAAATTGTTTTTAAATGGTGACATTTCCAGATGTCAGTGATAAGTGTAGATTTATATACAGTAGCTGAAAAGAGTGCTAAAAAACGTTTAATAGGGCATCAATTTCCCTGTTGAATCTACTAAAAATCCCTCCTGTCTTCTGAAGGGGAGGTTCATTTCTGCTGATCTGGATACAAAATTATCTTAGACATTTAGATGGAGGATTTGAATGCTTTCATTTTAGTTCATTGCCAGGAAGTGATGAGCTGCAAGTTTAGGCCTCTAGTACCTCATTTTCTGTTAACCATCAAATGGAAAATGCAGTTGTGTTTTGAAGTCTCAGTACCAGGGAAAATAAACAAAAGGGATTTCTTCACAAAAAGGTAATTACATTTTAGAGAAAATATTCTGCATGAAATTAAGTTTTATATTGTTAGTATAACAATTAATTAAAGTAGATATCAGTTGTAAAACTCTCATTAGATGATTCTGTGCAGTCATCTTGTATAATTAAGACCCATAGGAAAACTTTGGAGCCCTAATGTTATCTTTTTATTTGTAGATTCATATCATAGATTTTGATGATGAAAATAACATTATAAACAAAAATGTTCTCATCCATCAAGTGGGTGAAATTTGGCACATTAGCGCCAGTCCTGCAGATAAAGGTGTACTAGCTACCTGCTACAATAAAAGTAAGTGCATTTTAACAACTTCTTTGTGCTTGTGTTTTAGTATTTCTGGGATGTACAACAGCTGCACATCTGGCAATGCATAAATAGTTTAAAATGGGATCTCTTCTATTATGGGCACTCTTCCAAAATGCTTTTTAAAATATACATTATTGAAGTCAGATTAAAAAAGAAATGTAAGTTGTTTGCCTGGTTAATGCAACTCTAGTTCAGTAAATTTATATTCATATTCTTTTAGGCTTCACTACTTTTGGAGTTCATGTTTATTGGTTTTTCAAACTTGCAACATAACAGATGGCTTCAAAAAGTATATCACCATCATCAATCTCTTCTAGCAACTGCTAGTTGTTAAAAACTACATATAGAATATTCATGTACACACACAGGATTGTATAGCCTTTATCTAAAATATCTCACCAGCAGTAGCTTAAGACTCCTTGTCCAGCCTAATCTTGCATGCACAGCTATTGTCTGAAGAAGCTCTGTATAGGTCCTGGGCCACACAATTGTGGAGACTCCATATTCTGAGGCTTGAAAAATTGCGCTTTTCCCACTGATAAGTGGGAAGTTTATCTCTGGTAAGCAAAGGGACCTACAATATTAGTTTGAGTAAATATTCTGCTTTGTTAAAATAAATTCTAGCTCAGACCATCATGAAGATAGCCTTCTCAATGTGAATTGAATATAAACTAATGAACTTTTTTTCCTGACTCTGAGGATAGATCCAGAACATCAGCTTCTTCTCAAACTTTAGCCTTGTAACTGTATCTGTGAAATGAAGACTGCTCTGATCAGTCTTTCTGCTGGTATTCTAAATCAGTAGTGAAAACTGTCAAAAATAGCATTTCTTACACTTAACAAAGCTAAGATTAATTCATAGGGGAGTGGTGCAGTAGCAGAAACCTCTTTAGTTTCCTGAGCGGGAATTGGACTGAAAGACAGGGACAAAATGTTACTTTCGGTCTTGACTTATTAGGCATAATGTCCTCACCCTGCCAATGATCCATGGGGAGGTTGAAAGAGCTGGAATCTGCCCTAAAATTCTGTACCTATTTTAAACAATTTCAAGCTGGTTTATCAGTAGCTCTCTGACAAAATCACCTAGTAATGTGCATGTACACTCTTTAAAAAATGAAAAAAAAAAAAAAAAGTTAGTTTCTTAATGCTGTTTTTCTTTAACTTTCTTGAGCTGGTGAATACTAATTTTCAAGAGTTTTGAACTGTTTTGTGAAATGGTTTAAAGAACAAATTAGATACTTGTTTTTGTTTACAGTTGTATAGCAAGTAGGGTAGGAAGGTAGGTGTCCTATTCAATTTTTATCAGTTTTTATGTAAAATAGATTTATTTCAATGTAAGCATTAATAGCAATAGACATACTTTAAAAATATCTTCAGACATAGATTTTCATTACTGTGTTCTATTTTCTAGAAAAAACGTTCTAATTTTACTATTAAAAGGTTATAACATGTTGCAATGTTTGTAAAAGGAATATATGTAATAGTTTAAGAATTGCATTTGTTTGGTTGGTAGCTTATTTAATATGCTTAAATTAGAGATGATGAGGCTGTGTCTAAACACCTCAATTTTTTGGTGATCTTCTGTTTCAATCTATATCCGTTTTTGATCTCTGTAGCTTGGACCCATGTTCACATTTTAGTTTTTTCTGTTCTGGCCTTTGTGCATTGTAGCTCACATTTGTTTACTTCAACAAGTTTGTGTACACTAAGTTGTATTCCTTGGGCTTCATGCATCTTCATTTAGAATAATTGGCCACAAGCATTTAAGAGAAAACAAGTTGTGATTCAGAAATTATTATTGATGTTTCTAAATAACAATGTCTGGAGCAGAAAGCACACAGAGTGGTGTTCTTATAACAAGGAATATTGAATGTAGCAGGCAACTTACTTTAAGTAGTAATGCAAGCAAATGAAACAATCAAAACCCTTTTAGAGCTACTACTTTGAATGCATATTTTTTTCACTGTAAGAAGGGCCTCTAACTTTCATCTTGTCTAGCTACCAGGCACATGAAGTATTGTCTTGGGATAGCCTTAGTTATTCATGTTGAAGCCATCTCTCAGTTGGTAGCATAAGACTCCTGGCAAATTTAGATAGGCTCCCATTTTCAATTGCAATATTAATTTTGGCTTTTAAATCACTGGACTGTATTGTCTCCCTATTTCTATGAACAGCACCCTCTTCAACCTCTCTCGCCTCCATGCTAGAACTAAAGTAACATCGGCAACAATAACTGAAGTCCAGTACTCAGATGATTGTGCTGTAGTTGCACACTCAAAGGAGGACCCACAAATAGCCCTTAATGTTTTTCTGAAGCTTACAAAAGCCAAGGAGTAACCATGAACATTGGCAGAACAAAAGTTCTCCCCCAGTCTGCTCCATGTCAATCATGAAATCAAGCAAGGAATATCTACACTGACAGAGAGGAACAGGAAAATGTAGAACATTTTGTATCGTGACAGCCATCTCTCATAGAATCAGGGACCCAGGTCATCTAGTCCAACCCCCTGCTCAAACCAGGACTAACCTCAGCTGTATCATCCCAGCCAGGGCTTTGTCAAGCCTCAGCTTAAAAACCTCTAAAGATGGAGATTCCACCACCTCCCTAGGTAACCCATTCCAGTGCTTCACCACCCTCCTAGTGAAAAACATTTTCCTAATGTCCAACCTAGACCTCCCCAGCTGCAACTTGAGACCGTTGCTCCTTGTTCTGTCATCTGCCACCACCAAGAACAGCCTAGCCCCATCCTCCCTGGAACCCTCTTTCAGATAGTTAATGGCTGCTATCAAATCCCCCCTCATTCTTCTCTTTTGCAGACTAAACAAGCCCAGTTTCCTTAGCCTCTCCTCATAAGTCCCTTGCTCCAGCCCCCTAATCATTTTTGTTGCCCTCCGCTGTACTCTCTCCAACTTGTCCACATCCTTTTTGTAGTGGGGGGCCCAAAACTGGGCACAATACTCCAAATGCGGCCTCACCAATGCCGAATAGAGGGGAATAATCACTTCCCGTGACCTGCTGGCAATGCCCCTCCTAATGCAGCCCAATATGCCATTAGCCTTCTTGACAACCAGGGCACACTGCTGACTCATATCCAGCTTTTTATCCACTGTTACCCCCAGGTCCTTTTCTGCAGAACTGCTGCCTAGCTTGTCGGTCCCCAGTCTATAGCTGTGCATGGGATTCTTCCTTCGTAAGTGGAGGACTCTGCACTTTTCTTTGTTGAACCTCATTAGATTTCTTTTGGCCCAATCCTCCAGTTTGTTTAGGTCCTTCTGTAGCCTATCCCTACCTTCCAGGGTATCTACCACTCCCCCTAGCTTAGTGTCATCCGCAAACTTGCTGAGGGTGCAATCTACCCCATCTTCCAGATCATTAATGAAGATGTTGAACAAAACCGGCCCCAGGACCGACCCCTGGGGAACTCCGCTTGTGACCGGTTGCCAGCTAGACATGGAGCCATTGATCACTACTCGTTGAGCCCTATTCTCTAGCCAGTTCTCTATCCATTTTATAGTCCATTCATGCAACCCATATTTCCTTAACTTGCTGATAAGAATACTGTGAGAAACCGTATCAAAAGCTTTGCTAAAGTCAAGGTATATCACATCCACCGCCTTCCCTACATCCACAGAGCCAGTCACCTCATCATAGAAAGCAATCAGGTTGGTCAGGCATGACTTTCCCTTGGTGAATCCATGTTGACTGTTCCTGATCACCTTCCTCTCTTCCAAGTGCCTTAAAATGGATTCCTTAAGGACCTGCTCCATGATTTTTCCAGGGATTGAGGTGAGACTGACCGTTCTGTAGTTCCCTGGATCCTCTTTCCTCCCTTTTTTGAAGATAGGCACTATATTTGCTTTTTTCCAGTCCTCAGGGACCTCCCCCTGTTGCCACGAGCTTTCAAAGATAATAGCCAATGGCTCTGAAATCACCTCAGCCAACTCCCTCAGCACCCTCGGGTGCATTGCATCCGGCCCCATGGACTTGTGTATATCCAATCCTTCTAAATAGTCTTGGACCTGTTCCTTCAGCACTGCGGGATGTTCGCCTCACAAAGGGCAACCATAAATGTTATGATTGAGCACAGACTCCACTGTGCCAGCCTTGCCTTTGGCAGACTGTCTCGCCGGGTGTTCAGCAACCATGACATCAGAACATACACTACACTCTGAGTATACAAAGCAGTGGTAATTCCAACTCTCCTCTACGGCTGTGAGACCTGGGTGACTTACAGAAAACACCTGAAAAACCTGGAACGCCAGCATCAGCACTTTCTCCAGAAGATCTTCAGCATAAACTGGGAGGATTGCTGCACTAACGTCAGTGTCCTCACGGAGGCCAACATCATCAGTGTTGAGGCCCTGATTATCCAGCACCAGCTGAGGTGGAGCGGGCACTGTGTCTGTACACCTAATGCATGCCTACCAACTCACAAAGGAGAAAGGAAATGGGGAGGCCAAAAAAAATGCTTTAAAGACATTCTCAAGATAAATATGAAGAGATGTGGCATCAACATCACACATTATGAGACAGTAGCCCATGACGGGGCTAACTGGCAAATACTTGTCAGAGAAAGAATGACCACTTTTGAGAAAAATCGCCTCGCTCTGGTCAAAGAAAAACAGCAGAAAAGAAAGGACAGACAACTGTGATGCAGCAAACGTGCCTCAGCCCTGCCTTCCAACACCACTTGCAACATCTGCCAATGAATCTGCAGCTCAAGGATCAGACTCCTCAGTCACCAAAGGACCCATCTAAAATAAAACCTGTGGAAGAGATCATTCTCTACTTTCGAGTGATCACCCACGACATTAATTTTAGCTTTCAAATCACTGCACTATATTGTGTCTTCCTATTTCTATGAACCTCCTTACCCCATAAAGACCATTTCATCAGATGTGCACCTCGACTTAGTGTCTGTTAAATCACATTACTTCTTCATGGAAAACTTAGATGGTATTCTAACCTGTTGTTTTTTCCTTCTTTCTGGTTCTCTTCTGTTTGAGCTACTTGTAAATTAGTTTGTCATCCATAATAGAAGTTATTTTATCAGGGACCTATTTTTTTAGTTATATTTTTGTTTTTAACTTGATTATTATAGAGAATAGGGAGATGTCTTTTATATGATGGACAATTATGTAAGTGCTGTCTAGTAATTTTTGATACTTGAAAAGGTGTTTGATGCTAAATTTCACTGGAAATTGATATGAAATATTTTGGACGAGACTAGGTAATTATTACAAGATCTGTCTTTCCTTTCTAACCTAATTGAGCAAGAAAATTTAACCCCTCTTCCAACACGCACACCCACCAACCCTTTCAAATAAGACTGTCCGTTTTGGTCAATCTGAATTATCTTTTGCCCCTCTTAAAGCTGGGATTGAAAACGTCTATCACCTCACTTGTACTTCAGCAAGACAGCAATAACATGTCAAAATGAAGATTGTGTTTGGGAGTGTGTATAAGTGTGAGAGAGGTGTGTTGTGCTAATGCAGAGCACAAAGCAAAGTGTAAGGAAATGTGACTTGTGGCTATTTTTAGTAGTTGTCTTTGAAGTTAACAAAACGATGGGCAAAACCTGAGGAAGAAGAAAAGTGGGATAATTACATTTTCACTTCAAAGCTCTTTGAGAGAAAGCTAATGGGTCAAGCACTTATGAATTCCCTCTATATATATCTCCATGCTTACAAGAGAAAATTTATTATATTAAAAAAGCCTTGGATGGGGATAATCTCAATGGGAGGGGTTTTTTGTTTGTTACTTTTTTGAAGTATATTTAGCTATCAAAGTCAAGACTGAACAATGGCTTTCAATTGTTTCATAAACCAGAAAAAGGCACAGTATATATGCATCTAAGTATTTGTTAATCTTAATTATTTCTATCAACATATTTAAATTGATAGACATAATTACTTTTTTGCAGGCTACTGGGAAATCTGAACCTTTCTTTTTTAGATGGAGTTTGAGTATATTTGTGTACCCCTTTTTTCACTTAAATAACATTCCCTACCTACATTGCATAGGTGTTGTGAGGCTTAATGAATTAATTTTTTGGAAAAGATGTTGTAGATGTGCATGTTACTGTAATCCAGTGTTTTTCACTCAGTCTCATGTATCACCTTTGAGACTGACTACTTTTCTTCCTAAAATTTCTCTAACTTTTGTCTGTCATGTGTTGCAACAAGATTAACTTTTTTGAATACTGTGTGTCCCTAAAACATTATTTTTATGATGTTAGCTGTCTTTGTATTTTTGTTGTTGTTGTTACCCTCCTGGCTCAGGGTGAAAATCTTTTTTTGCAGGTTGTTTGATATCTTTCCCTCCAATTTTCAGTACAATCCATCCACCTTTTCAATTTAAATTATCAAGATGTTACACAGTGATAGTGTAATGGCATCAAATCAACCGAGGGCATTAACACTTTGGTTCTGTTTAATGGACTTCATTATTCTGAGATGCTTCCCTTATCTTCTATTTTTTTAGCACAATATAGATAGCCATGGTACTGCAAAATGGTTTATAACCCACAACACGTCTGCTTAATTTTAGTTCAAAGTATGATAAGAACTGGCTATGAGAAGCCTACATTCAATGCAGAAAGTTACACCGTTCAGAGATCAAGATCTAAAATGGAAGAAGTAGGTCATATGTATCGCTTGATAGTATGGTGGTAGTAACAGGAGAAAAAGCAGTCTTCCAGTATTATATAGTGTTGTGAAATTTTTGCTCAGGCCTCCTTGGTTATGGAGGCCATGAACTAATGTAATGGTCAAGAGGAGTGACCTTCTACAGGGAGTCTCATATATTTCCTCAAGAGTAAGGAGATCATGATACTCATCAGCTGTTTGGGAGGCTTTTAAAAAGTCAGAGCCTCTCCCTAGCATCATCTGCTTTTTCCTTCCCAGAATATGTGATAGAAGCTCCCAGTGCTACAATTGGAGCGGTAAAATTTTCTCTTCTGAATCGTCTGGCTGGGAAACCACCTCCACAAGAAGCATGATGCCAAGTTTGGAGCATAGGAACCATATATTAAATTTAAGACCAAAAACACACCACTTCCTTACTGCCCTTTGACGTCTGATGCATTCATGTAGCAAGACACGGTAAAAGTGCTGAAAGAAATCTTTCACTATCTGAGATTCAGTCCTGTGTGTATTGTTGGTGAAAGCAACATCCAGGACCCCTGCTGATGGAGGCTGTCCATGCTACTTTTGCCACCTTAAAGTTATAGACTGGCTATTTAAAAATATATATATTCTTTGGACTAACCAGACCTTATAAACTACCATATGGTATCCAGCCTACTATTTTTGAACAAGATAACTGGGAAGCAATCAAAGAACTACCTTGAAACATGCCTGTCCACACCTGCATCATGGATCTTTGCCACATGAGGTTCAGGCAGGCCAGGTCATGGGATAGAGAGTTCTTCATGCTGATGGCACTTTCCCTGCCCATGGACAGAGGGAGGATGTCCTTACCTATCCCTCTGGATCTGTGTGTGGTGCTCATAATGGCAAACTATTGTCCTGTCTTGGAGACATAGCAGGTGTTGATGGGAAGTCTCTGAAATAGCTCTGGTCCTTCTTCTTAGGATGCTTACAAAGTGTGGTGTTGGGAAACTGCTCCTCTACTTCAGAGCACTCACCAGACTCAAGGGAGTCTCACAAAATATGATTCTCCCCTCTGTCCTTTAAACATCTGTGATTCCATTGAGGGTGGATGGAAAGAAAGTACTGTAACTCCTAACAATACCATCACAAATGACTGCTTATGATGAGTGGTCATCTAAAGTGTTCTGTATCTTGCCCAATTGAAATAAAACCTTAAAAAGAGGATGCTCTGTTACACAAAATGCTCTTAAGGAAATGGTTTGTTTTAAGCAGGAAAGAGAGGAACCATTGGATTGTGGTGCAACTTTCTAACGAAGGTAGGAAATCTCCACTTGGTTGGATGAGTGGCTGTGAGCCAGAAGCAGCTGATACAGGAATACAGGTTTTCCTAATTCTGAATGCCAGTTCTGGCACTTCTGTCTAGCATGTGTATGTGGCAAAAGACCAGCTGAAACCTGTATTTTAAAATAGTACAAGAGGATTAGAAAGCCATTATTAATGCTCTGATATTGTTTCTATCACTCAGAAGGGGTAACTGTGATGGTAAAGAAGTTCCTGGTGAGCAGTAATTAGGTTACACGTAAAGAATATTGTTAGGTATGTTTATATTAGAGACAGAAGAATCACTCTTGTAATGTGACTGATAATGAGATTGCTGTAGGACCTGTTAGTATGTGTGTGTGAGAATTTGTTTTGATGAAAGGAGGAGGGGAAGATGGGTATTTAAAAAAAAAAAAAAAAAAGTCAGCACACATACGGGCTTGTCATCTGTTCTTGATTTGTCAGCACTTATGAACCCTTAATTAAGAAGTCAGAAGATTTTTTTTTATATGTTCAGTAGCTCCTCAGCCAGAACTGTACTGGTAGATGGTAGTGAAGCTTTTTATTATACCAAAATATTTTTACATTTAGGAAGTAATATTTAATTTTTCCTCCTATTTGTTTCTCTTTCTGGCAATTTGAAGAAAATAAAAAATGCACAGATACCACCATTGTGCTGGCAACTTGCGCAAATCATGACTACTACAGTAAGTGGTGCTTGACTGATTGGGCTAGCATTTAGCAGTATTTACATAGTGCAGCAACATCATTTGATTCATAAGAGATTCTGGTTTTTTTAGTGACTTACACTACACTTTTCACTACACTCACCACCATACGCTCTGAACCAGTTTTGGACTCTAGTTTCAAATATTTATTGGAAAGTAAAGATCAACATTAGAACAGCCTGCAGAACAAACTAAACATGAACACAGAAAACAAAAGTGTGCAGGGAATGATGATGGGGACACAGGAATGCAAAACATACTATTAATGTACTCCTAGACCCACCAAGAATAGATTAAAAACATGAAGATCCAACATCACATAGCAGTGAATGAAGAGGTGCTATTCATACCGTCTCACTTCCAATAACTTCTCTTCACATTAATGTGATGGCTCTTTGTTTTTTAATGACCCATAAAGGTAAAACATCACATAAGCTTCATTGCCAACTGATATACAGTCTTGGTTATGACTACAGTAAATATCTAAGATTGTTATGTACACATCAGATTTTCTTGAGGATCCCAAAAGTCAAGAGAGACAAGTCAAATCTGTTACCTGAAAACATTTTAGAATAATATAACCAATATAATGCAACACATTCAGTCTAAAACAGATTTTGATAGCACTTGGCTATCAAATTTACATATATTTTGTGCAGTGCAACACTGCTTAAAATAAGGGATGAATGTTTCTTAATATTAAACCACATGAGTGCTTGTTTCAGTGGAACAAGTATCTCATTCCAGCTGATTTGGAGCTGTAATCCACACACTCTACAGTTCATAGTCATACATAGCTCTGGAAGTGTCAGATTCAAGATTCAGTTCATCCACCAATGTTGTTCAATGCGTACATCAGCGACTTGCCAGCCGCTCTCATGCAAATGTATCTATGCCAATGATATCAGATGCAGCTATCAAGCTTAGTCCTTCTGAGAAATTGACAGGGTCCTGAAAGATGATATGAAGCTTATGGCAGACTATTGTATTCGATGCCGCCCACAGCTGAGCTTTTCCAAGATGGTTTCTAACATATTTCATCTTCATAATGCAAGCACAAGCCACCAGTTAAATATTTTCTTAAATAGCCAACACCTGAAGCATGACCCAAATCTAGTTTACCTTTATGTGACATTGATTAGGTCATTGATGTAATGCAATCACTTGAAAAAAACAATAGCCAAAGTTAACACTTGGAACAACTTGCTCAGAAAACTGGCCAACTCAACCCTAGGGTCCAAGCGCTCGCACCCTTAGAACATCAGCCATTGCCTTCTGCTATTCAACAGCAGAGTATTGTGTACATGTCTGGTATCGCTCTTCTCACACATGGCTGGTTGATGTAGAGCTTAACAAAGCTATGCTCAGTGTTACCGGGACGTTATGTGCAACTTCGTTGCCATGGCTGCCAGTACTTAGTAACATTGCACTACTCTATATTTGCCATGAGGGGCTTCCATCATGCTTCTGGTCAAGATCTATGAGAACAGCAACTTGCCTCTCTTCTCAGACCTCTTCAACCACCTGCCAGTTTGCCTGTCTTCTAGGCGCCTTTTATGGTCACTTATGCCACTATAGGACATGACAGTAGAATCTGCTTGGCATAATGAGAGGTCAGTGACAACAGTCGTTAATCACTCTCTCATCACTGACCCAACCATCTGCGCACCAGCTTTTGACCTGCCAAGGCGTCTGGTCATCCCTGAACTGGTTTTGAACAAGACAGGGCAATTGTGTAGCTAGTCTCTTCAAATGGGGTTTCTCTAACGACATATGATGTAGATGTGGTCAACTTCAGGTTGTCACATATCCTTGACGAGTGCCCACTGATTTACTTCTATTGGTGGGCTACCAGCTCTTCATTTGGTTGATGATGATGCTGTGAAATGGTTGGGCACACTGCACATATGCTGAGAGGAAGAGAGAGGAGACAGTTTTTGTTCCTCAAGCAAAGAATAAAACTCATGGACTGCTCACCTGTGATTAATTAGATTGCCAGCAACTGTTCTCCAGCCATCATTTCAAAATGAACTTTGATTGGTAAGAAGTAATAGACAATGTTCCCTGTCAGGAAAATACCAAACATCTCCCAACAGCTGAAAATAGACTATGCACTATTACTTCTGACGGTGATAAATCAGACTGACTGACTGGTATTTAAAACTCATCAGTATATTAAATTCACTGCTTGCTTGCATGTGGGAGAAACAAAGTTAACTATCTGAACTGCAACAACTTGGTGACCTGCTGCTTTCTCAAGAAAAATCTTTCACTCCTGAAAAGTAAATTTTTCTGCATGTGAAATCAGAGGGGTCAAATATGTTTTTCAAGAATGAAGAGATAGTTGAAACAAGTAGGGAGAATTTAATACTTATACTGAATATGCTATTTAGGCAAACATTCTTGTAAAATAAATCAATTCAGTTGGAACACTCTCTGAATTCTGTTATCTCTAGTAAAATAGCTTTGGTATCTTGAACTAAATTGATTTAAAAAACCCTTCCTCTTGTCATTCACATTAGCAGTTGCTGTTGCTTCCTAATTTGCTATTACATTCTTAATAGGGAATCCAGTCCAATGCGTTCCTGATAGTCATCGTATCAACTATTAGCATTTTAACCAAGGTTTTGGTTGTTGCAACCAATATTTTACATTTAGATCATCATATCTTAATAGACTTGGACAGTGCCTGTCTTTTAAAAAAAAAAAAAAATCCAAACAATTATTTTTTTACTTTAGAAAACCCATAGAATCTAAGATGAAAAAAGTTAATTTAGCAATCTAGTTCATATCTCTGCTAGTTGTAGAGTTCTTTCCTATTATATGTACAAATGCTGTTTATCATTTACAGAGACTTCTGCTGCTACTTCAGATTTGTGTCAGAAATAATCCCACAGAAGGATAAGTGAAACTTTTTGGAAAAAATATCCAGCAGTCTCTATTTTGTGAATTATCCTCTTCTAGCTCTCAGTCAAGTTCAGGCCTTACTGAGCTAGGCATTGTACAAACACATAGTGAGAGACTATTCATACCTTGGAGCATTTACACTGTAGATAAAACATACAAAGGGTGTAAAGGGAAACAGAAGCACAGAGCTGGGTGACTTACACCAAGATAATACAATTGGTTTCTTAACGCCTAGTCTGGTGTTTTTATCTACTAGAATATGCTGCCTTCCTGAGATTTTTTTTTTTCACTTTTTCACTTTTATCACATTACTCCTTGCTAAATCTTGTTGGACCATCTTGAATACTTCCACTTCATCTGTAGGCTTTGTCAGTCTTCAAAGAATCATAGCTATTGTCCTGTTTCTCACCTTCGCTTCCCCCCAAATATTTACGTGTACGCGCACAATTCTTGTTGAGCACATATGTATGTAAAATATAATTTTAATTGTTCTCAAATGCTTAAGTAATAATTTCTCCTGCTCTACCCTATATTCTACATATTCTATTCTATATTCTATATAGTCCAGGATGCTATGCAATATTATACATACTATTTAGAGAGGGACTGTTTCTTCCATGAAATGAAAATGCCTTTGTGTTTGCAGCTCCAACTTGTAATGGATTTCTTTTGCTGTCATGTTGTGTTGCAAACCTGTGTAACTTGGTATCTTCTATCACCCTTAGGTCATATTCAGCATTTGTCTTCAGTTTGTGCTTTTTTCCAAGTCCTTTTTTCACTCCTGTTGAAGCTGTGTTTTATATTATTTCCCAGAATACATTAACTTACACTGTGTCTAATTTTGTTTCTCACCATATTTCATATATATATTTGGTGGTATTTCTCAGTCATTTCCTCTTCCCGATTTAAATTGTCTGCAGATGTAACTAATATGCTGTTAAATTGGTTTTCAGTCTGTGTGACAATGCTCTTGTCCAGATCGGTTTATATTAACTCTTCCATTAAGATGTTGCTAAGCACTGTATTAAATACTGTTTAAGTAAAGTCAAAATATTATACATTCATTGTATTCCCTTCTCCTAATGCTTATGCAACTTGATTTTAAAAATTAAAGTTTATCTGATGTTTTTTATAATCCTCTACTCTCTATTATTTTGTTATCCTTTAAAGAAAATATTCCCTCCGCCTTAAACTTGCTAATATTTTTAAGTGCCCAGCTTTACATTTACCATTTCTTTCTTTGCAAATGCATGCCACATTTTTGTACTGTTGTTTATTCCAGACTTCTGGTATCACTCAAGTTTTTCTTGTCTCTTCAGAAATAAATGTGAGTGGTTTAAGTAGTTAATTCTAAACACCCTAGAATGTGTGCATCTGGACCTGCAGGTTTTGTAGAGATTTATTTTTTCCATATATTTCTCTTGCCTGCTTTTTATTAATATCTATATTTATAACATTTTCATTACTGAATAGTTTGGCCATACCTTTCTTCATTTATTTTTCTTATTTAAAGATAGATTGTAATGGAAACTGTTCAGGGCCTCTATTTTCTTGTAAACTTGGAAATTATATTCCATCCCAGTATCTGGAGGTCATTTCAGGATCGATGACAGGAAAGTACTATTTTCACACAGGAGATTCCTTTATCTTTTAGAGCCATAAATCATTTGTATCCAAAGACAAGTGAGGCTTATGAAAGAATTAGTCATGACCCAAGGCCTTCTTGTTTGTATTTTAAAGCTTTCAGTAAGGATATATATCAAATTTTTATGGAGACTATGCTTCTACAGCCTTTTTTTTTTTTAAACAGCATTAATTCCCAATCTTGTTATCTTCAAGAAACTAATTTTTGTCTTTTCTGAAGACTACCATCTGTGCATATTTCTCACTCCTGGATATAAGCTCCCTAAAGTGAGATAGGCAGATACCACTCCCATCAATAAAATGTGTTTCTGTTTGAAAAGAAGATAGTGGGTTGGAGTGTGTGCCATCCCTCTGCTTCTGGTCATTTGCCACCCTTGATATTAACTACTTCCCTTGAAATCTTCTGGTCATATCCTTCTTTACTGTTGGTGGTCTACCTATTTATCTGCCATTCTGGCTCTCAATCCCATTTCCTTTTCATTCTGCTTTGACTCTTCTCCTTCTTTTCATCCCTGCATTAGGTTCTGTTCTTATTTAATTTTTGTTTTGCTCAGCTTTCAGCTCCCAGGCTGCTGCTGGCTCAGAAGCACCAGCAGGGTGCTAGTCTCCAGCAATATTTAATGATCCTTGGTACCATGAGCAGAAAGGATTTGAGAGTCGGCAGATGATAGCTTGGTCCTTGCTGCTCTCCAAGGCCATGTCTACACTAGGAAAATAGATTGCTTTAAACTGTATTAGCTGTGCAAGATCATCCCTAAGGGGGAGCCCAAGGTTAACTACAACCAGCTAATGTTATTAAACATAGCTTGCCCTGTCTGTACTAGGTACATGGTCCCATTTTAAAGTGTGCTAGCCAACACAGTTTTAAACACAATCTGTTTTGCTAATCTGGACATGACCAAGGCATGGAAATGATGCACACATGGTGCCTTTAGAAAAGGAAACCTTTACATTTACTTCTGCTTCTCTGAAGATACTATCATTTTGCAGGAGTGTCACTCACCCACCTACCTCCCTCAGAATCTAGAGGAGAGCCTTTTTGAGATGGGTGTTCCTTTATTATTGCCATTTTAAGATACTGACTTTATCTTATCATAGTTTTGGAATTGGCTTTGTTTTGTTTGGGGCCCTTTTATTTCCCAATAATAGGAAACTAACTTGAGGTTTCAGAGGTGATGGTATTGGTACGTGACCACCAGTAACAAAGGTAATCGACCTTCTTATAGTGCTTTTAGCTGCTGCAGCCCTGAGAAATTAAAAAAAAAAAAAAAAAATCTTTAGAGTTTAAGGTTCTACCTATCTCTGTGTTAGGAGTGAGAATCCTGCAAGATCGTATCTTCAGAAAAGTAGAATTATAAGGTAAGTAACTTTTCCTTCCCATACCCCTAGGGTGAGATTTCTTGCAGAATAGAGAACATCACACAACCTGGTGCCTCTAAAAATGATTTATCCTTTAGATTTTTTAAACTGAACATTTGCATGTACCCTTACAATAGAGGGGAAATAGAACATGAATGAACTCATTATAAACAATTTATCATGAAACAAATCCTACTTTTCCTCTTTGGTTAACTTAGATGTTAAATCCTAAATCTTTTTAGAAAAAGAGTAACTCTTCTCCTTCTGTTTCGACTTCTGTTGAAATCAGGTTTGCAAGATGCATTTTAAAATCACTCATCATTCATATCAGTGGTCTGTGCATCCTTACAAGCTAGGATGTAATAGTAAAAGGGACATGGGTAATATAAGGTGTGTGATTATGTGATATGGTTATGTGAGAGAATATTTATTATATTCCTTGCTTTACTACTATATTAATTAACCCTCTATCCTTTCCTTAAAAGCAAATTACATTTTATGTACAAAAAACCCCTACATTTAAAAGAACAGTAAGGTTGCAAAATCATGCACTCAAACATTAAGATGCTTGTACAACCTTAATTCTGCCCTTTGTGCAGATGCATTGTAATAAGTCTTTAAATGACATAATCACATATTTTCCAAAGGATCATTGCCTCATTCAATCCATAAAATATGCAGTATTCACCGAATGAGCAGCTATTTAAATATTTTATTTTATCCTTACTGTTTAGTGTGTGGCTCCATGGCTTCTTTATTACACACCATGCACACACTGCTCTGAATACAGATCTTAAAATACTGATGGGCTTATATAAGGAATTAATCATTATAACATCTGAGTACTTCACAAAAATGATTGAATTTATTTTCACAATATCCCTGTGGGATGAGAGGGTATTTTAGTTTTACAGATGGGAAACAGAGGTACACATACGTCAAGATTAAAAGTGTGCACTGAATTTGGGCACCCAATTTGAGAAGCTGTGCTCTGATTTGTCAAAGTACTTAGCATTGTTTAGCACTTTGTTCAGAGCACAGCTCCCATTGACTCCAGTTGCATTAGAGGGAGTACTCAGCATGTCTGACTAGCATCATGTAGAAACTCTAAGGTAGAGGCAGGGATAGAATCCATTCAACTGCCTTAACCATGAAACCCTCCTTTTTTTCCCCTGCACTCTGTGCTTCATTTACTACACACCTTCCATGTTCTGCAAGAAATGAGCAGGGATCCTACAGACAATCTCATTCACTACACAACCCTGCTTCATTTGAGCACTATCCATTCTGGCTTTGAATGAGGCAATGGTCCTGTAGAAACATAGTATGTGATCATGTAATTAAAGACTATCATAACGCATGTGCACAAGGGAGCCAAATTAAGATTGCCCAGACAAACTTAATTCTTGTTTGCCATGTTGGTCATTCTGCCACTTTCTAACTTTTGAACACCTGTCAACCTTAGTGTTCTTTTAATGTTTTTGTATGTATTTAAATAAAGTGAAAATACAAGTTCTATTGATATCTTCATGTTTTGACAGCAGGGTTGGAACCTTTAGATCTGCAGTACAGAATTTCTTTTATTTGAACTAACAGAATAATTGGTGGTAGTTGACTATCATCCTCTATATGGGGCAGCCACTAGACTTAGATGATGAGGTGCACATTTTGCCAGTGGGTGGGTTTCATGGCTGTTTGCTGATGGCAGAGGAATGGTGGGACTTGGGAATCCTGTGTTCCATTCCAGTTTTTGAGGGGAGTGTACTCTAGTGTTAGACTCCCTGATCCTTTCTGTCCCTGATCTCCAAGCCTGTTCTTGCTGCTCCTCCCCTCTGCATTCAGACACATTGTTTTTTCCTTCTTACAGTCTGGGTACCAGCAGTGGGCATATAGAGAACACAGGACAGACAACATCCTTGTTCTCAGTGTCTGTGCCTGGCATCCAGAAGAAGGGCAATTTCACAGAAAAGTCCTGCTCAGACCCCGTAGTCCTGACTGGAGCATGCTCAGTAATAACAGTCTTCACTTTGGTTGCCAAAGTTGAATGTGTCTCAGCATACGTGTACTGAGATTTCATAGGTTTATAACTTGGCCTAATTTAGTTGGATTTTCATAGAGATAGTAAAAAGCTCATCTGTGACATCAAGGTGATTTTTTTCCCCCTTGCCACACCTCCCAAATTTCAAGTCCCTGCTCCAAAACAAGGAGACTCTAGAGCCTCTCAAGTGAAACAGTCTAAGAATTTTTTTTAATTATGGGCAAAATAATTTTCCTTAGCCTCTTTTTGCTATGTGCGCAGCCTATAATACTGCAGTAATTGTACAAGGTTATCTGTCTGGTGGTTGTGATTAATGTTATGTCCAGGATAGTCAGAGATTTACTTCAGGATCTGAAAACCAAATTTAAGGAAATAGAGCAGGTTGGCAATAGGATCTCTTTTAGTAGGTAACTGTCTCTTTTTTGGATATTAATCATTCTTCAAGTTCATGTAGGACAAGACAAATTAGAAGTTTGAGCACATGGTAGCATGTGGCCTGATCCAAAGCCCACTGAAGTTGGTGGGAGTCTTTTTTATTGACTTCAGTGGCCTTTGGATGAGACCATAAGCTGGTGTAGACAAGGGGATTTTACATGTGTGTGTATAAAATAAAAAAAATTATATAGCTCAGATGAGCTGCATTTAACAAATGACCCATTTATTAAGGGGGGAGGGGAGAGGAAAGGGGAGTACCTGAAGCTATGGAGAAGGCCAAGTACACAACAGAGAGCTGGATTAAAAGCTGATTGAATGTACAAAGAGAGGAAGTAAGACTCAAGTAGTGGTAAAGAGAAGAGTTAAATTACCCAGGATCAATTTCTACACTAATTAGCAATCTTGGAATGTATTCACAAAAGACACTAGATGCATCAAGGTTTTTTCCTCCACCCACTTCATAAAGGTATATGAATTAACCACAAAAGAAGCCATATTAGACTTCATTTTAAGCAGAACAGAGGCTATGATTGGAAATCTGTAAGTAGCTAAGAATTTGATAAATCAATTAACAGTTTATTAGGCTTCAAATTAAATTTGACACTAAACATAGATTGGTAAATTTCAGTAGACTGCAGATTATGCTTCCAAAAAAAATCAGATGGCCTTGGATAGGTTGGAGGGAAATAGAGGGTAGCTGAAAGAAAATGGTGCTATGTTCACAGGTTGTATGTGACTTTTTTATTAATAAAAGTTATAATAAAGAATAATTGTAGCCCACTAGGTTAATTGGCAAACAGTTCATCTCTGAAAACCTATGTTCATCTTGGTTAGGTCAAAACTGAAATGAATTTGGTTGTCTGGTTTAATTCCCCCATGGATATTTGTCTATATCACAAAAATACCATCTCCAGTCTGGCACAGAATATAGTACATTCCAGAGAGTGGAAATAGGAAGTAGGCTGTACTTAATTGAGGTACATTGGCAGAACAACGTTAGGAAGTTTGCACCCCCATTGCCCAAACTATTCGGACTAGCTTCAGTCAGTTAAAAAGCGAAGTCACATTTGCTAAATTAAAACTGCGCAGGAATGACATTTTTAAAGCATGAATAAGAAATGGGACAAAGTATTTAGCAAAAGGAGACCAGCTCAGTTGAAATATACTCTTTAAACATCAAGGAAGACTAAAGAATGGGACAAGGTCAGGGTCAAGAATACGACTGCAAAATAAACATATAAATGAATGAGAGAAATTATATATTAAATGTTGCAATAGATCAAGTAATGAAGATAAATTAGTATAAGAATAGTATAGATAAATATATAAGACACCAATAGCCATCCAAGCACTAGCCATTCAGTGCAGCCACTAAGGAAAAGCATTTGAAGTGTGTAGGAAATATTACTAGGAGATTGAAAGAAATTTTGTTTGTGTTTATGAGCATCATATGTTAGACTAGGATAAATTTTTCACTGGGTTAAGGTGAAATGCCAAAAAGGCTGTAGATCATGCTAGAGCAGAGAAGTTGGGGAAATTAAAACAATGAAAAGCTGACAAAGCACCAGACCCAGTTGAATTACGACCCATATATTCTCTCGACATTACTTAATTTTCACAATATAGCCAGGGAAATAGGAAAGACATTTTTAAAGAGACTTTTAAAGCAGGCTGAGGATGGAGGAAAATACCTGCAGACTAGAGGGTAGCTAATATAATTTTGTATTTAAATGTTACAGGAAATTACAAATCTGTAAGCTTAACTCCAGGGTTCAATGAGTAAAGTGGAAATCTTATGGCGAGACAGAATTATGGAACCTTTAGAAACAAATGGATTCATAAGGGATGCTGCTTGTTGCAATTCCAGTATATTCTTCTTCTCTGGCATTAGGAGACCTTACCAAAGGACTTATACAACTTGGTTCATGCTTGCAAGGTTATCTGCATAAACTTCTTAAAATGAAAGCTTTAAAATCAGAATGTGTTATGTGGGTCACAAAGGCAGTGTTCAGAACTGATGTTTGAAATGGGTTAGGTAATTGTTCTCAATTAAGTAGGAGAAAGTGAAGGGGGAAGTAGGCTGAAAAAAGTTAGAATTAACATTGGTAATGACTGAAAACTTTTCTGTCTTGCTAGGCTATTGGGGTAAGATATATTGACCATACAAATAAACTATTGGGTATTTAATTAGTTTTCTAAAGCAGGTAACTGAATGTTCTTGCTCTTGTTACTGACCTGTATCAGTATTGCTTGTGTGGAACTGATGTTAATTGGTGATGAATTTTGGAGATACTTGCATAAACTTGCAATCTGTAGGGTAGGAAGAATGGTCTAGTGGATATGACATTGGACTGGGAATCTTGGATTTAATCCTTTGGATTTAATTCCTGCTACAAGACTTGCTGTTTGACTCTGGGCAATTCACTTAATCTCTCCTGTGTCTCAATTCCCCATCTGTAAAATGGGGATGATATTTCTGTATATTACAGGGTGTTATGAGAATAAAATACATTAATAATCGTGAAACAATCAGTCATGAGGACCATGGAATTAACAATTAGGTGAATAAGAAGGGACATGATAAAGGTATATAAAATAATGAGTGGTTGAGAGAAGATAGATCAGGAACTTCTGTTCTCCCTCTCATAACACAAGAACAAGGGGGAACATTCAATGAAATTGATTAATTCAAAACTGATAATAAGGAAATACTTTTTCACATAACATAATTAGACTGTTGCACTCATTGCCACATGATGAGAATGAGGTAAAGAATTTAGCAAGATTCAGAGTGGGATTGTATGCTCATGCATAATAAGAATATTCAAGTCTTAATTTGAGCAGCACCTCACACTGTGGTTCCTAGGCACTATGGTAATACAAATAATAAATAATCAGTAATGATGATAGAATACTGGAAGGGAGATAAAACCTCATGTTTCAGAGGTTAAACTATTGTCCATTTGGGATTAGGTTGAGACTTTCATGGGGAGCAGATTATCTGCCTACTGTGGAGTTTTCTTATTTCAGAGGAATCATCTGATTCTGGCTGCTGCTGTCAGAAACAGGATATTGGATTAGGTGGACCACAGGTCTTAACCAATATGGCACTTCCTGTGTTTGTAGACAGATAGAGATATTAACTGGCATTTTTGTGGCAAAATCACTATTCAAGTTTTTGAGCTATAGCTGAAAAATCCTTGATTGATCACTGCCTTGTACACTGGGACAGCAGCAAAAGGGGGATAGTATGCTGTTGAGCTAATAGCAAAAAGAAGAAACCAAGTGTAATTGGTATGGATTGCTAAAGTTTTACATACTGCACTGCAGAAAGTAATGATCTATACATTTAGTAAGTGCTATGTTGGAGAGAGTTAGTATAAAGGATAAAAATGGTTTATGCTCAAAAAGAAGACACTGATATTAGTAAAAAGTGTTCACAGATCAGTTACAGAAAGTGGAGCATTGCTTCTGGACCTCAGAAAAGAGCATTGACTGGTAGGATCACATCATAATGCAGGTTTGGAATGATGAGCAGTGGCTACAGAACTTTCAAATATGAAAGGCCACCTTCCTGGATCTGTGTGCTGAGCTCATCACAGCCCTTCAGCACAGGGACACCAAAATGAGAGCTGCATTGACTGTTGAGAAGCAAGTGGCAATTGAACTTCGGAAGCTTGCAATTCCAGGTTGCTACCGGTGAATGGCAAAATCTATAGTGGGGGCTGTTAGCATGCAAGTGGGTAGGGCCAGTAATCGTCTCCTGCTTTACTATACTGTGACTCAGCAATGTGCAGGAAATAGTGTATAGATTTGCAGCAGTGAGGGTCCTGAACTGTTCTGGGGCATTGGATGGCAGGCATATCTGTATTCTTCTTTGAGTGCTTGCTTATGTCAATTCCAAGTTGATGTGACAGTGCATGCAGCACACACACCAGAAAGATTTTTCCCCTAATGTATTTGTTGGTCGGCTTTGGTGCCCTCTGGAGTTGTGTGTTCATGGTGCTGTATATAGGGCCCTGCCAACCCACCCCCTCTTCAGTTCTTTCTTACCATCCATGACAGTCGCTGGAATATAGGTTCTCTCTTGCTTAGGCAAGTGCTCCCTTAGTGGAATCTTTCTTCTACCTGTAAATAGAGTTCTAGAGTTAGTGTTAGAATAGATAGTTTTAGTACTGTAAGATAGAATAGATAGGACTTTGCTTATCGGGATCCCCCTTTTCCCCAGGACTGGTCTTCAGAGTTTAAACCGTGTGGGGCTTGCTACAATGCCTAGGAGCGATCACTGCATGTCTTGCTTAAAGTGTCTGGGAGAATCCCACCAAAGGGATCACTGTAAAATTTGCAGGGGATTCCGTCATAGAACTAAAAAAGGAAAGGGAACAAAGGCTGAAGTTCCTCCTGATGGAGGCAGCCCTTCGCCCACATTCAGAGCGAAGCCTGATTGACCTGGTACCCAGCACGTCGACCTCGGTGCCAAGTGCACCAGCCTCAATGAGGGAGACCTCAGCACTGGGAAAAGACTCTGGGTCTAGAGATCCTTGGCACCAGCAGGTCTCTCCGGCACAAAAGAGCTCCTCTCATGGAGAGGTATGGCACCACTCCCAATCACCAGAGCCATGAAAGAAACAGAAAAAGACAGACAGGAGACGCTCGCCAATGCCAAAAACATCAGGGCGTAAAGGCTTGAGCAGAGTGCAACCCACACCGGGCCACTCAAGCTCCAAGGTACCCAGTACAGTGCCATCAACTCTGGCCTCTGAGGGGTCCATCGAGTCTGGTACCTCTGGACTCCCCACTGAGGGAGAGCCATGGAGAGACACTAGAACTTCCCTCCATGCCAGAGACTTTCGAGGAGGCTAGGGACTTTATAGCCGTTACGGCACCACCATTTTCCACCAAGCACAAAAATATACTTGGTGCCGTCCAGAGGAGAACCGAACCGTCCATGAATGCAGCACCAGTAGCCTTTTCCCTAGCACTGTTTGGCACCACATCATCCTGGTCACCTTGGAGTGAGTCCTCACCATCAGTGTCTGAGGCAGAGTCCTATGTCTTGAGGAGGAATCAGCACCGGTCAGAGCGATGGCACCCAAAGTCCGAAGCAGGGCAGACCTTCCCTCCTATGCCCTGGCCAGCGCAGTGGCAGATGTCAGTGCTATGGCCCTTTGGATCCCATGGGCATTCCATCAGGCTCAAGATTCATATTCAAGGAAGTTGCTCTTGGGCGCCTCTGAAGGGAGCTCTGCCTCCTCCTTCAAGCCACGGACAGCCTAATGGCATCAAACCTGAGGAACCAGCTCAGCACGATCCAGGTGGGCCAGAAGGACAGAAACAGGGCCCCATGTTGGTCGGAGCATCATCATCATCGTCGTCACCTGACGAAGCAGTGGTGGGGTCCCACATGGCAGCAGGGTTCACGAGGAGCTCTTACAGAGGGTAGCCCAAAACCTGTGGCTCAAGGTAGAGGAGATGTCTGAATCCTCAGATCCCAGAGTGGACATCTTGACTCCTGCAGGCCCTGCAATTGATCAAGACAATTCATGAAACCACCAAAACATCATGGCAAACTCTAGCCTCTTTGCCCCCCAGAGCAAAGAGGATGGAGAGGAAATACTTTGTGCCATCAAAAGGGTACAAACATACCCACCCTCCACCGGGCTCACTGATGGTAGTGGCTGCGAATGAGCGCAAGAGGCAAGGTCAGCAAGGTCAGCAAGGTGAAGGATGCGAAGAAACTGGACCTCTTTGGTAGAAAAATATACCCAGGGGGTCCAATTTCACATCACAGATCAGCAAGTGGTACTTAGCAGGCACAGCTTCAACTCCTGCGAGGCTATGTTGAAATTCAAGAAACTAGTACCATCGGGCTCCAAGGCAGAATTTTCAACCTTACTGGAGGAGGGTAAAATGATGGCAAGGGCCTCATTGCAGGCCTCACTGAACGTGGCGGATTCAGCAGTCCAAACTATGTCATCAGCAATGACTTTGAGGTGGAGCTCTTGACTGCAGGCCTTGGACTTCCCATATGAGGTCCAACAAATAATCTTCCTTTTGAGGTCCCAGCCTTATTCTCGGAGCAGACAGACTCAAAGCTCCATAGGCTGAAAGATTAAAGTCACACTAAAATCCCAGGGTGTCCATACCACTGCACAGCAAGGGAAACATTTCAAGTTTCAGATCCTGCTGTGCTTCTATCAAATGCATCCCAGGCAGGACTTCAGCAAAAAGCAGGGCAGAAGCTATAGAACGAGGCCACCTCTGCCTTCTTCCACGCATGGACCCTAGCCTACACGGCAATCCTCCGGGATAAAGCAGAACTTCTGAGGGTGCTCCTGAGGATGGCGCACCAGTTCAAATCCCGGATCCACCACCCCTGTGTTTTTTGGACTGTTTATCCCTCTTCTATCATTTGTGGTCCCAGATTACTCAGATCACTGGGTGCTATGCATGATAAGACTGGGATATTCCCTTTAATTCAGTTCTTTCCCTCCCACCCTCCTTCTCTATCCTTCTTCAGGGACCCTTCTCATGAGAAACTTTTGATCCAAGAAGTGCAGACGCTCCTATAAGTAGGAGCAGTAGAGGAGGTCCCTGGGGAGCTAAGGGGCAAGGACTTCTACTCCCGCTGTTTCCCAATCCCCAAAGCCAAAGGCGGTCTCTCACCCATCTTGGACCTGCGAAACCTCAACAGGTTCAAGAAGAAGCTGAGGTTCCACTTGGCTCTTTGGCCTTCATCATTCCCTCCCTAGATCCAGGGCAGTGGTATATTGCATTTGATTTTGAAGGATGCATACTTTCATGTATCAATAATCCTGAGTCACAGAAGATTCCTCAGGTTCATAGTAAATCATACCCACTATCAGTTTACAGTCCTCCCCTTCAGCCTGTCAGCGGATCCTCGCATGTTCACCAAGTGCATGGCAGTCGTTGCCACATTCCAGAGCCAACGAAGGGTGTAGGTGTTTCCATGCCTCGATGACTGGCTGATCAAGGGCCACACCAGGGCGCAGGTGGAAGCGCATGTAAGCCTGATAAGGTCAACTTTTGACAAACTAGGCCAGTTGGTGAATACACAAAAGTCATTTCTCACTCCCACTCAAAGGATAGAGTTCATAGGAGCAGTATTAGATTCGGGCCAAGCCAGAGCCTTCCTCCTGGAGTCTCGTTTACAGTCTATCTGCTCGATCATAGAGGACATCAGACGCTACACCACCACCTCGGCACAGAATTACCTGAAGCTTCTTGGGCATATGTTTGCTTGTATGTGGTACAGCACGCAAGACTGAGGCTCTCCAGTCTTGGCTGGCATTGGTATATCTCCCAAACGGAGACCAATTGGATAGAGTAGTCTCACTCCTTCAGTAATTGAGATTCTCTTGTGGTGGATCAATCCACAGACTGTCCATGCAGGAGTGCCCTTCTCCAGACTTCAACCATCGCTATCTCTAGTTACAGACGCATCAGCGATGGGCTGGGGAGCTAATCTAGGGAGGCTCACGACCTAAAGCCAACGGTCCCAAGTGGAGCTCTCACTCCACATCAGTGTCACAGAGTTGAGAGCTGTGCACTTGACCTGCCAGACCTTCCAAGCCCAATTGGAGGGCAAATGTGTATCGGTCAGGACAAACAATACAACAGCAATGTTCTATAGAAACAGACAGGGTGGAGCACGCTCCTCGCCCCTGTGCCAGGAAGCCCTCAAACTGTGGGACTTTTGCATAAACCACTCAATACATCTAGAGGCATCTTACCTTCCAAGATGTCAGAAAGAATTGGCCGACCATCTCAGTAAGTCTTTTTCCAATCATGAGTGGTCCATTTGCCTGGACATTGGAAACAGCATCTTCCAACAGTGGGGACTTTCCCATATAGACTTGTTCTCAACAAAACACAAGAGGAACAGCCTGCAGTTCTGCTCCTTTGTGAATCACAGCCTGGGCTTGATCTCAGACACTTTCCTCCTCCTTTGGAAGGGGCATCTGTTCTGCGTTCCTGCCAATCCCACTTGTTCACAAGGTTTTGCTGAAAGTCAGGAAGGACGGCTCATCCATGATATTGATAGCCCCAGCCTGACCATGTCAACACTGGTATACCACATTCCTAGACCTGTCAGTGGAGGCTCCAGTCAGCCTGTCCCTAGTTCCAGATTTGATCACCCAGAACCATGGCCACCTTCAGCATCCCAATCTCAAATCTCTCCACCTCATGGCATGGAAGCTCCATGGCTAAACCCTCTGAAGTTAACATGCTCAGGACCCTGAGAGAGGCCTTCCTTGGCAGCAGGAAACCATCCACTAGGGCCATGTACCTGGCTAAGTGGAAAAGGTTTTCAATCAGATCAATGCAGAGGGATACTTCACCTGCGCAGTCATCAATACCCTTCATCCTGGACTACTTGTTGCACCTGAAATTTCAAGGGCAGTCAGGGTAATCAATCAAGGTCCTCTTGGCTGTGATTTCAGCGTTCTAACCCTGGTTTACTGACCAGTCAGTCTTCACCAGCCCTCTTGTCGGCTGTTTTGTTAATGGGCTAGATAGACTATACCCCCAAATGTGACAACCAATCCCCACATGGGATCTCAGCCTGGTACTATTGAGACTGATGGGGCCCCTGTTTGAGCCCCTAGTGACATGTTCACTGCTCTATCTATCCTGGAAGGTAGAATTCCTGGTGGCCATAACATCAGCCAGAAGAGTCCCTGAACTTAAGGCCCTCACATCTGAGCCTCTGAACAGGATCTTCTGTAAGGACAAGGTCCAACTACGGCCTCACCAAGTCTTTCTTCCAAACATAGTCTCTCAATTCTACACAAACCGGGCTGTATTCCTCCTGATTTTTTTTCTATCTAAAGCCACATGCCAACTGCTGAGAGTAGAGTCTCCATTCCCTGGATATCAGGCGGGCATTGGCTTTTAATATCGAAAGGACAAAGCCATTTTGAAAAACAACTCAGCATTTTGTACCAATAGCAGACAGGATGAAAGGCCTGATTATATAAACAGACAGGGTGGAGCACGCCCTGTGCTTTCTCAATATCATCCTAGAGAATCTCATTATGAATCGCATCCTGTATCCGTGCATGCTATGACCTTGCAAAGGTCCCTGCCACAGCGCTGACAGCACACTCCACAAGGGTGCAGGAGTCTTCGGCAGCATTCCTGGTACAGGTCTCGATCCAGGACATCTGTAAAGCTGCGCTATGGTTGTCTGTTCATACCTTTTGCTGCTCACTAAGCTATCACACAGCAAGCCAGGAATGCTGCTGAATTTTGCAGAACGGTGCTGCAATCCACGGGTTAATAAGCTTCGAATCCTCCACCTCTGGAACTGCTTGGTGGAGTCACTTACTTGGAATCAACATGAGAAGAAAAATGGTTACTAACCTTCCGTAACTGTTGTTCTTCAAGATGTGTTGCTCATGTTCATTTCAAGATCCACCTGCCTACCCCGTTGTCAGCTGTCTGAGTCAACCAGCAAGAAGGAATTGAAGAAGCGGGAGGGTCAGCAGAGCCCTATATACAGCACCGTAAAGGCACGACTCCATGGCGCACCAGAGCCGACCGACGGATACCACTAAGGGAAAACCTTCCGGTGACAGTGCATGCGGTGCACACAAACCTACTTGGAACAGACATGAGCAACACATCTCGAGGAACACCAGTTATGGAAGGTTAGTAACTGGGTTTTTTTGGCCTCAGCCTGCCTTGCCACAGAGCAATGGAAAGGGCTAACTTTCTCTGGTTATGCAAATGTTAGTGGATCACCAGGAAAGGTGCATGATGCTGACATCTTTAAGGTCACAAGGCTGTTCAGAAAGTTGCAGACAGGGACATTCTTTCCCAACTGGCAGATTAACATAGGTGATATTGAAATGCCAATAGTGATTCTGAGGGGACCCACCTACCGCTTGCCGCCTCGGCTCATGAAGTCACCTCGACACCTCAACAGCACCACGGAAAGATTCAACTACCAGCTCAGCAGGTTCAGAATGACAGTTGAATGTGCTTTTTTATTGATTCAAAGGATGCTGTGTTTACTCACTAGATTGGACCTTAGTGAGAAAAATATGTGTTTGTTGTATCCTGCATAATATTTGTGTGGCAAAGGGGGAAAAGCTGCTGCCAGGATGGAGGGTGTGGGGGTGGAGCAACTATCTGCTGAGTTTGAAGAGCCAGACACAAGCCATGCCAAGAGCTCAACATGGCCTGTGCAGTTGAGGGAGGCTTTGAAAGAGCACTTGAAGAGTCAAACACATTAATGTTGGATGCTGGACTGTTCTCCGAGCCTGAAAGATTGGGAGCTGTTAGGAATTGTATAGTGCTTGTACATTTATAACTATGACTGTGTTTTACTGAAGCTGTGAATTGTGTGGTGCTTGCCTTACAATTATACATATGAATGAGTTTTACCTCTGACTTCTGTGGTGCTGTACACTTACAAGTACTGAGTGCTTGAATATCGCCATGCAGTCTGCAATGTGTGTTGTAACTAATAAAGAACATTTTATTTGCAAATAATAGAAATGTATTGAATGGCAAAATATGTGCAAGAAACAAACAATGGAGTATAGACTTCTAACATAAATTAACAGAATGGAATTTTAAAGGTGGCAAGGCAGCAAACATTTTCTCCATTTCATTGCACAAATGTAGTCCGTTGTGGCTACACATACACTCACCTGTGAGAACCAAGATCGGTGTATGTGAAGCTGTGGTTTTCTTTGCTGTCCCCTGGCATGGTAAGGGTAAGCATATGGCCTGTGATGTCATGTGGTATGTTGGGGGTGTAGGGAGCTATCATAAGATCTTTAAAGACTGCAAAATGTGGGGAGTCTGGAATTTTTGGACCTGTAGATCAGCCAGGGTCTACAACATTTGGGTTTCCTGCCTTAGAATCTCCATTATGTCCTGGTTCATGTCCCTCTCTTTTTCCTACTGGAATTCCTGTGCCTTTCTAGTGTCCACTCTTTACTTCTCCATGCCATCTGCCATGTTTGCTCTCCAGGTCTTTTGATTGAGGTCTGATTGAAGTACTGGCTTCCAGGATTTTGCTGAATGTATCCTCCCTAGACCTCTTCTTTTTCATCGTTAGGGTCAGGTGTTCTGTGGGTGTAGCGAGGACACCCTCAGGGCTGCAACAACAGCAGCTTCTTATAAAAATGGGGAAGTATATTGGATTTACAATACATTGGATTTACAGTCATAATGGAAAGGAAAAGATAAGTTTCAAAACTCCCTTCCCTTATTCCCATAAAATCTTCTAATAAGACATGCTTATTGACAATCCAGCTTTGGAGTGCCTCTGCACAGCACCACTCTCCAGTCCCAGCCATGGTGCATATGGCCCTGAGTCAGGGATGAGAGCAGGGAAGAAAGCAGGGGGGTATTCAAGCTTTTTGATTGTATGAAAGAATAACATTTTGGTCCCTATTTCATGGGTATGAATAGAGAGCAAAGTGAATATTGACATTATTTTCCACAAGTGGTGTTGATTTTAGCTGATATATAAATCCTGAGGGTAATAAAGGCTCAGAGAGCACAGCTGTTACTGACATCCCAAAGCTGTCCAGGCCCATATGCCACTAATCTGTTTACTGCAGTGCTGCCAGCTGAACTCATGGTGGAGTGGCATGGGAAAGTGTCCTACTGCGGAGGAAGAAATAAGGCTGCCATCCCTAACATTTCGAAAGTTTGATTTTGCTTTCCCCGACTTTAAAATTTTAAGCTATGCAACCGTAGATCTGTAGCTCAGTAATGTTAATACAAATATTGTATTTTCTGTTCCTATTTTTCCTGGTAAATGTTTTTTAGATATGTTGTTTGTTTAAAAATGTGCACCACAAAATATAGAAAGCAGCACACAGGTTGCAACCTGCATGTCTACTGGTGGAAATCCAGATGCAGAGCCACTGAGATGGAAAAAATTGGATATGGAGGAACACGAGGCCAGTACTGCCCCAAATGGGGCTGTGATGATTCATCACATCCACCATGGCAGCCTTTGCCAACATGACATTTAAAGTTTAAAATTAAAGCTGTTTTCCCTCTCTCCACCCATTGCTCATGGAGAATGGGGAGATCACAAGGAGATCATTGGGGAGATCACAAGGAGTGATACCGCCACTTTTTATCCATCAGTCTGAAATTTCTCTGGGGTAAAGGGATGTCAGCTGGCACTACAGAATATGCAATTTACACCTCCCTACTCCAACTCTAGGGAATTTAGACCCAAATGCACAACATGACAGATTTAACATTGCTTAGGGGCCTTACATTTTCATTTCCTGACTTTTCTTTAACTAATTGTGCAGCCTAGCATTTCATTATTTTTTTTGCCTTTAATGACATATATTATAAAAATTTCTTCTGAAGAGTTTCATCTTGACTCAATTTAAAACAGCAAAGGTCTAAACCCTTAGGCAAGACCACCATTCTTTTTAGTACTGATAAATGAGTTTTTGTAAATTTAAAAACGGTTTGATTTCAGTGCAGCAGCAAAATACATGTGTAGGCTGTGTACCTGAGTTAAGTGCTGGTCTTTGAAAATTTGGGCAAAAAGTATAAAGACATATTTCATTTTGAAACTTAAATACATGAAAACCAGCTTGTCCTTAAGCTGCAGAGTTCAGTGTTCGACTTTTCCCCTTTAAAAATTGAGGACATTAAAAATCCCTAAAAATGTGTGTGCTTTGTTCTACATACATATGATTTTTAACCATTGAAAAATTATGGTATTATAATGATGTAATGACATATGAAGCCACCAGAGGGCAAAAACATGTTTAAAGAAGGCTGATATCTTTCTATATCTTCTGGACTGTTTTTTTGTTTGTGTGCTTCAGCAAACAGGACACTTACCATTTTGCAGGTATTTATGATAAATAGCTTGTTTTTGTAAGTCCACAATATGTCACACTTCATTTCAGTCAAAATTAATTACAAGTCTTTCTATTTAAAAAAATCTATTCCTTCATTTCAGGGGTTTGAATTTGATGTGAGATCATGAGTATCTGGCGTATTCCATCCTTACCCTCCATTAACATGTTTGCATTTTAAAAAATTTCATGCAGTGTGAATCCTGCATGAAGAGAGGATTGAAATTATGTTGCTGTTAATGCACACTTAGTGCTTCTCAAATGGCGCAGACAACAGGGTGAAATTGATCTAATAATTTTTGCTGGCCTTTGCCAGATTGAAAGGATTCCATGCAGCAGAAGTGCACGTGCGATCATGCTAGGGGCCATTCAAGGAGGGAAAGGGAAAAGAGATCAGTATTTCTCTCTGACTGCTTTCTTAGCATCATTGAAAGGTTGCTGCAAGAGAGCTGTTTTCCATGGCTCAAGAGGAGCAGTTAAGTCAATCTGACTGGAATTGGATCACTGTTGCTTTGCTGTTTGTTCCTGTGGTGCTATGATAGTCATAGCTGTTCAATATTTTATTAGATTCTATTCTATATAGGTTCTTATACTACTTATACTACTCTCATCACCATAATATCGGAGCGCATTTCCATAATACGTTAAAGGATGTGACTAACATCTGTTATCTGTGGTTTGGTGTGTCTGTCTGTCTGTCTGTCTCTCTCCCACTCCCCAGGGGGAGAATTGGGTGTGCAGTGCTGTTTTTGGTTTGTTTGTTTGTTTGTTTGTTGTGTTAATGTACATGCTGCTCTGTTTATATTAGAGAAAGCAAAATCAAAGAAATGTATTTTGCACTGAGAGAGCTGATGACATTTGTGAGGGCCCATATTTCCAGTGGGAATTTGATCCACTGGCTTGGACTGACCCCTGAGAAAACTCTGTCTTGAGCACAGGTGAGTCTTACCCTTTTGGTAGAAAGGTCCATTCTACCAAAAAGAGCAAAGTTGTCGACTGCAATCTTCTTCTCAGAGCTTTAGGCTTTCTTTTAGACAAACTGGATCCAAGCTATTGAGTATGTTGAAGATTAGGACTGAGATCTTGAACCTGACTTGATATTCTATGGGAAACCACTGTAAAGAGTGTGGGACAGGTCTGATCTGCTTACAGTAGCCTATGTTGCTGAGGAGATGTTCCTGTTATAGTTGGAGTTTCTTAAGGACTTCACGGTTAGGTATATTGTGTTGCTGTAGTACAAACAGGAGGTGAGAAAGGTGTGTATAAAAGAGGCCAAATTATTATCTGCCAGGATGGTATGAAGTTTCCTAGCCAAGTGGTTTCATAGCTGATAGACACAGAATAAATGAACATTCCATTCTCACTTCTTTCCCTGTAGACAAATGAAATTAAACCCTGAATCTACATGCCTCTATCTTTCCTAGGGTGTCTTTTTCCTGACTTCCCAAATTTTCTGATTAGTTACATGAATTCTCCTTCCTATTGCTGTATTCAGCAAGACATCTTTAATATTGATCTTAAAAATATTTATCTTTATCCCAAAATGTCATTAGTTATAAAAACAGTTGACAGGAAGATGAACCAGGAGAAGTTTGGGTTCTTCTGTTAGTCAAAATGTCCTCACATACCAGAACTACATAGAACTTGATTAAAAATTTGAACAGCAATTAATGTCTATATTAATGTGTTTTCAGAGTGCTTTTTCATCCTTGGGATCAAATCCTCCCTTTACAGCTCAGGGAGCCCCATTAAAAATATTATTGTCACTCACAATGGAGCCTAATTTGGCAGTCATTCAGCCCCCTGCAACTGATGTAAGCTGGTAGTATACATCTTAATTACAGTATTGCTCCACCACTTGTGTGGCACAGCAATCCTCATGGCAAAACTAGGAAATATAGTTTGGGCTAGCACATTTTCCCCTGCTTTTCTAATCAAGAATATCTGAAATCTGTATGTCTTAAGAAAAATGTAAACGACAGCTGAGAGATTCACAGTGTAGAAAGAAATTAGCACTCCTCTTCTGTCCTATTCCTACTGTGGATCACAGAACTAAGTGTTTAGGGTCCCAATGGAATTAAAGAAGTTTTTTCTTTTCACTTTAAAAATGATTTTGATGAATTACCTGAATGCCAGGTATTGCGGAGCATTAAGATTTACAATAGTTGCACTACAGTGGAGAAGCTATTCTGAACCCAAGCATTGAAGGTTATTCTTTGGCTCCATTTTAACAACCTGTACACATCTTGGTATTCTGGAAGCATTTTTTCCCCTCTCACTTGAAAGATTGACTTAGCCCTATTATATTGAGTCTCTTCTTTCATTTTAAATCTGTGTAGGAAAGATCACAACAAATTTGCTGGGTGGGCCGGTGGACTTTTCTTTGGAATTCTTCTGATAATTATATCAGATATTCTACTTTGTTTATGCCTTTGCTAGGTACTATATATATATAGTGCTATGTCGAAGTGCAAATTTTAGCTTTTTATCTATAGATATAGGTATATTTCAATCACATTCTTGAAAGTTAAATTGCTTTGACGCTTTGAAGCAGTGTAGATAATTAAAACTGAATAATGAATCTGACATTCGGGCTGGGTTACAGATATCAAAGCCTAGGTAATGTTGCGCACCACTCATATTTGTTTGGGTTATATGCATTTATCATGCAACATATTTCAAAGTGGTTGAAATTCAGAAAATCTTCCAATGGAAAATGAGAAGTAGCCCGGACTGTCGTGGACTAGTGCCTCAAACCATGGAACATATATACTCCTCCTGCTCTAAGTGTTTGTTTAAGGGTAGCTTCACTGACATTCACCGACTTACCCCTGATGCTATGAACTGGATTTCAAACCTGGACATTGACCTATAAACTGATCGATGCAAACCAAACCAATGCCATTCGAAGAAGAAGAAAGTGGTTGCTGTTAGAAGCATTTGCACCCAAGAAAAGATCAAAGAAACCTCCCAGACTCAGTTATTCTGTGCAGCTGAATGCTTTGTGCTAGCATACTAGTTACTAAATTGATATTGAGCATTGGAATGGATTTCCTGATGTGAAGATTTGGGGAATAGTGGGGTGATACAGGGGAATAAAAAATTTAAGTTGAAGAAGCCTGATTCTTTGCTCACTTCCACTGATTTCAGATTGACATAACTCCATTGATTTCAGTGGGATTGTTCCTAATTTACACCAGTGAAATTGAAATAACATTTGCATTCTGTCTTTTCTCTCAAACAACCTCCTAAAGACTTTACCTTTTCTCCCAATCCCACATCAGCCTCTGAGGCCATCCCACAGCCAGTGAGATGTGCCATCTTCAGCTTTCCTGAGCCAAATCCTTGTTGGGAGGTTGGAGGGGGGAGTCTGATGTGGGATTTCACTTGTGTGACCGTGTCTCAACACACTTTATTATTTTTTTTTTCCAGCAGTGTGTTCTAATCAGCACAGTATCCCACAGAACCTGCCCAGGGCTGAAAAATGTGGCTAAATGATGAAAAATAAAATCCTTAAGTCTAAACTAGCTTTATTAGCACATCATTAACATAGCGTATAGATGCTACTATTTTAAGAGAAACCACTGCAGCAACTACAAGTTTTCATTTTGATAAATACTGTAGCAAGCCATGCATGAGTTCAGTAAGATGAGGTGAAATTTTGTCAGTTATAGGAGCTATTGATTTTAACCCATGTAGATATCTGGTTCAATCTGAAAATGATAAATTGTGCTAGGATACAAAATTAATTAAATTTTTTAAAAGGAAAAACAGGAAGATGGTGTGATTTAAATGTCAAGCTTTGGATGTGAGACCAAGATTCCTATAACTAAACTTGCAGAACAAACTGGATTTAGAAGGCTAAATAAGATAGTTTTTTTGCAGTGTGCACTTACTATATTGAGTTACTTTGGAAGATTATAACCTCTAAAAAACCAAACATATTAAATGTACATTAGAGGGTTAGTAATCTTCCAAAGTAACTCAATATAGTAAGTGCACACTGCAAAATAAACAAACAGCTCAGATGTTTCCAGTTGAATCACTGCTTAACACAATCCTTCACTTACTACTTTGGAACCAACAATTTTGGAACCAAATAATTTACATGTATTTGTCTTCACCTTTTCTGCTTTAATTTATTTGCTTTGAGCTGATAAAATAATAATTTTAATTATTAAGAGAAGAAGTAATTCAGTGAAGAAATTTAGAAAAGTTGTTTAACATTCATTGTAAGAAACAGAGGTAGCTATTTAAAAAAAAAAATTCTTAAAATATTTGTTTGCATACTAAGTAATTGTCTTTAAAAGACACAATCATCTTGGATTTGGGATTTTGATATTACTTCTGTGAAATGAGCCCTACATAAATGTTTAGAAAGTTTTAATACAAATCTGTTCCCAGCCACATTAATCAGACAGCATTTTTTCTTTCAAACAAAACATTATCTGCCGCTTGATTTATGAAACCAACTTTAAAATTCTAGGGTTGACTGTTGTGCATAAAAGTGATTTGGCTATCACAGTCAACTGCTTAACTTAATCAGTGAAATACAGTATAGATTGAATTAAGAGAAAATCAGTGGAGTGATGTCCATCACTTCCATTTTAAATTCAAAATGTTCAAAGTGTGGCTCATGAGCCATGTGGCTCGCAGTCATGTTTACATGAAAATTGAAGACTAAAGACTAAAACTAACAATTGCCAGGTTTTATTGCTGGTGAATTCAGTCTAACCACCTACAAAATACAACTCCAAGCAAAACATTTTGTAATCTTTTCCCCCTACAGAATAGATGTGGCTCTTGGCCTCCAGCTAGTTGTCATTGTGGCCATCAGCCTCAAAGTTTGTTTGCTCTTGACTAGTCTGTGAAACCCTAGCTCTTTGGGATTATTTTATATTGCTTTGATTTGCCTATAGTGAACAATGTATGAGATCAGAGTCATAAGGATAAAAATACCTTAAATTTATATTAAAAATACTTTATAATTCATAGTAGTTCTTTTCAGTGTGGTAAAAGTGTAGTTGTATGGCACTGTCATGTAAGCATTCTTGAACTTTGTACCTATTCAGTAATTTTGTGTCTGTGACCTACTAATTGTCATTGTTAAAACCTTTATATCAAGTTTAAGAAAGAAGTTGGGTTCAGTATTAAATGGTGTGTTAAGGAATCTTTTGGTAAACTAGAACATGACTGTGTTTATATTCCAGTGGCAGTACTCTATATTCTATTGTGTCACTCACACTCTGTTAAAAGAACAGAGAGGTTGTGCAGGCAACCTTAATTCTAGCATTTCCTAATTTTTGATGGCCTGACTTTGCATCCTTAGTGTTCCTTTCATTTAAGTGTTTTCTGTGTGTGTAACTTGCTCTCTTTTTAAAAAAGCAAATCAAAATAAATTCTATCATGTGGCTAATGTTATATTGATATCCACATGATTTGTCACCAGGGCTAGAACCTTTAGAACTGCAGTACAGACCTCTGCCACTTGAGCTAATGGAGTAACTAATACCAGTAGAAAGTTGTAACAGTTTTGGGGTTATGCATGTTGTATTTCAGCCTTCATTTTGAGTGGAACCTTGATTATTTCCTTTGTTGTATACTATAACTGTCATATTGGATTGTAACATCACTCTTGTGTTAGGGGGACTTTGGTGTCTGATCCTGAATGAGACCCATTAAAGGGCCATCAATTTCGAACAACTCTTCCCTATGGGAAAAATGGATTTGTTAAACAGAGAGACCAAGTTAAAGAAAACTGATTTACCCAGTTTGATTCCAGGAGGCTGGAACTTTAACCAGCTGCCTGGGGTTTTGGAGCTGATCAGTGAATCACCTGGGCAGGACAGTGGGCACTGAAATCTTATATAAGGGCAGTGGCTGCCCCAGATGGATGCTCTCACCAGCTAAACATCACAAGGAAACAGGAGAAGTGCAGGAGAAACAGGGAGGGAGATGTCTACCCACATGACACATGGACTGCAGTCCTACCAGACCCCCTGGGTACATTCTCGATGGCTAGCTCAAGGAGAGCTAGCATGTGTCTGTCTTCCTGCCCTAGGAAATACCCTCCCAGCTGCTGTGCACGTGTGCCCTGAGAGGCCTAGAGCAGAGACAGTATGCAGTCTCTGCCCAGACCCAGCTGACTTGGAACCACATGAGATTCAAAGGGTGGGTCCAGTCGCAACAGACTGGTTATTGCCCATAAGAGGGATTAGGAGAATGACAAATACATGACAGACCTGACTGTGAGGACCAGCACTAGAGGGGGATGAGACCCACGCTTTGCCCATGGTTTTTACAGATATTTGCTAACATCAGAAGAATGATGCGTCTCAGGCATCTTGGGTTCTCATCCACACGGATGGGAATGTGTTCCAGTGGTTACAGAACCTTCTGTCCCATCCCCTCCAATCTGTCCCTGTCCGAGTCCTATATTTCTCCTCAGCCCTTGTTCCTCCCCTGGACAGTCCCAGTCTCTACTTCTTACGCTTCTCATTCCATTCCCAGTCTCCCACCCAGCTGATCCTAGTCTCCCATTTTTCCTCCTTTGTTCCCAGATCCCAGTGTCCCAGTCCAATGATTAATGCAAATGAGTAGAGTAGCCCTGTTTATTTTAATATTAAATTCAATTCATATTACATTGTTCCCATGTTTGTTTAGAGTATAGGAGTATTGGATCAGTGCAGTGGAGGAGGATGTTGGGTGATGCAACTGGGCTCAGGAGTAGTCTGGTTGCAAGAAAATAGTTTGAGATTTAAAAAACCCCCCAGAATATTTACTTTTGGACACTGACATTTTGCTGCTACTTTGTCTAGTGTCCCACTGAGTGCTCCACTTCAGGTGCGCATGTGCCTTTGATTGGAGATTTCAGGTAGCAGTGCCCATTTGGCCTGCGCCTGCACCCTACCCAGTGTTGTACTCTGTGCCTTGGCTGTCTAGAGCTGCGCGGGCGAAAACTGTCCTCAGTTCCTTCTCAGCTGCCTTGGCCTGAGATAGTGTTTCAGTAGTGTCTGCATTGAGATTACCACAACTGCATGCTTGTTCTATCTAGTAATTAGTTAGTGTTAGTATTAGTGTTTGTTAGTTGTAGTAGTTTAACGTTTTTTCCCCATATATATATATTCCTTAGAGATTAGTTGTAAGGACCATTGTACTTTCACTTTGTTTTTCCCTATGGGAAACTTAGATCCTGGGAAGGCATGCCAGGATCTCCCAGGTTTAAATGTCTTTCGTGCTGGGAGGCGATCCCAGTGAGTGATAGGCACACCTGATGAGTCTGTTGCGTTGGGGAATCCCATGCACCTCAGAAGTGTAATTTCTACCTGGCCCTAAAGTTGAGGGCCAGAAAGGACTGAGCCCTGGTCTACACTTACTGGGCGATTTGGCAACAGTTGATGGGAGTTACACAAGCCACACAGAGTAGCTTGCGTAATTCCTGTCGACTGTGTGCTTCCCTTCTGCACAGCATCTTCACTGCATTGCGCTGAAGGGAACCGTATTCCCGTTGATGCAGTGCTACGCCACTTGAGGGGTTGGTTTTACTGCATCGACTTTTGGATCGACTGACCGCTCAATCGATCCAGATAGATAGATCTGACAGCGGCGACTTTGCTGCCGTTAATGTAGACATAACCCTGAGAGATTAAATTAGGTCTCCTCATTTTGGAGAGTTTACGCCAACTGGCTTCTGAACCTGGCCAGGCCCTCTCCCCCATACACCAGTCTCCTAGCAAATCAATCACCTCTGCCTCATCAGTGCAGCACTCTCCTAGCACCTCCATGTGGAACACTCCAGGATCCTCTAAAAAGGACTTCAGGAAATGCTCTTCAAGCTCATCTGGTAGGGAACCTACTTCCAAAGATATCACAGTCCCCAGTTGAGAGAGCTGTTTTGGCACCCACCTGTCTCTGGCTCATTACCCACGAGGCTACAGGTTCCTCAGGTACTGTGAGCACTAGCAAACCCAAAGACTCTAGTGGTTCAGGTTCTGGAAGATCTCCACTGCTGTCAGGAGATCGGAGCAGCAAGGAGAAAAATACCATCTTTTCTAAACCAATACTGATAGAATCTGCCAGGCCCTCTATATCCAGCACTTTGGTGCCGTAGAAAAAATGACTGATAACTAGTGATCAATTCTCAGAATGTATAAGACCTATGTTACCATCGGCTTTTTCTGCCACAATTATTTCTGATCAGGTGATTGTATCGTACTGCAAGAGTTTAGATTCCGTCGGCACTGGCAATAACAGACATACATGAATTACCTTTGTTCAGCACTGATCTGTTCTCAGTACTGAGGACCTCTTGGTCTCCAGATATTCATCTGGTACTGTCAGAGTCACTACCTATTTTTACAGGTGCCTCACCTCATTTAAGTGATGATGATGAAGATGATGGGGACTTCTCTTCAGTCTCCCAAAAATCAGTACAGGTCTTCCCAGACAGTTCCAGAGAGTCAAACACCTTCAGACTTCATCCCAATGATATGGATGTCCCTGGGTTCCCCCACCCATGCCATTTGGGGCCCTTCATTGGGCAGCTTACCAGCAACAATTCTCCAGGGCACTTAGTACTACTCGCCATGAGAAGGGCAGACAGTCCCCACCATTCTCATACTCTACAATGCCTGATCCACAGGAAATGTCCTTTGAAGAGCATGAAGAGAGGGTGGACAAGGAGGTCACCCCAACAACCAACATCTTATCTCTTCATCTCCACTATCTCTGGCTGATGACTTCAAGTAATTCCAGGACCTCATTAAAAGGATAGTGGGCTCTGTATGGATACCACTCAAGGAGGTTAAAGAGTCACAGCATCTATTGCTTGACATCTTGCACACATCATCTGCCTGCATTGCGCTACCTGTTAATGAGTATCTGCTAGACCCTACAAAAATTATTTGTCATATGCTAGCTACAATACCACTTACTTTTTATCATCCCTTTTACAAGTATTATGCCACATCTAAGGATTCAGAATTTTTATTTTCTCATCCCTCTCCCAACTCCCTTGTGGTTGAGTGTGTTAATGAACGTGGAAGGTAGCATCATGCTCAATCGATGTTGTATGATAAAGACCATAAGTGACTTCATTTATTGGGTCATAAGTCATATTTGTTGGCTACTCTATGATTTAGACTCTCCAATTACCAGGCCCTCATGATAAAGACAACATATGAATTATTCCAAGTTTCATTCCTTTATTGAGCACCTTCCACCAGGTTGTCATTCTAGGCTGTCATTACAGAGGCTCAACAGCTTGCCAGAAAATCCTTGAAGGCCTCTCTGGATGCTGCTGATAGAGCCACTTGTTCTATCACTATGGTGGTGGTCATGATGAGAGCCTCCTGGCTTCAGCTCTAAGGATTTCTGAAGGAAGTCCAGAATACAGTTGAGGACCTCCCCTTCGATGGTTTGAAATTTCCACAAACAGTCTCTGCATAGATTGAAGGATTCCAGGGCCACCTTATGTTCTTCGGTAGTTTATACCCCGGCACAAAAGAGAAGGCTTAGTAAGTCCCAAGTGGTGCAGAGATCTCATCCCATTCAGTTACCTTCTTCCCAGAGACCTTATGAACCTCAACCTGAGAGACAAAGATTTCAGAAGAAGAGACTATCTACTTTTCAAGCAACATACTCGCAATCCTCATCATCGAAACATCAATTTTGATAGGATGGTCAAGTTGAGCTATCATCCCCCTTAACACAAGCTGTAACAACCTATATGCCTCCCCCACTTCGGCGACTGCCTTTCTCACTTCTGGAGGGCTTTGGGAACGTACCACCAAGGACAAGTGGGTTTTGGAGATCATTTCAATATGATACTCCATCCACTTTACTTCCCTCCCACCTCCATTCCTCAACCCTCTTCAGGGACCTATCTTATGAGCACGTTTTAGAGCAGGAAATAGATTCCCTCCTAACCTGGGACCTATTGAACCAGTCCCTGTGCAACACAGAGGGAAAGGCTTTTATTCCAGGTATGTCTTGGTTCCAAAAAAGAATGACAGATGAAGACCCACTCTATATCTAAGATTACTCAACAGATTTGTAAAAATTCAGAAGTTCAAAATGGTAACTTTGCAGCAATAATACTATCGTTGGATCAAGGGGATTGGTTCTTGGCCCTTGACCTACAAGATGGTTATTTTCATATAAAGATTCACCTCTCCCACAAGAGATTCCTGTGCTTCGCTCTGACAGTGGTTTTCAACTTTTTTTCATTTGCGGACCCCTAAAAAATTTCAAATGGAGGTGCAGACCCCTTTGGAAATTCAACTTGTGGTCTGCAGACCCCTACCATACTTTAAACTGAAAACTGATTGAACAGAATCCAACTGTAAATGTTGCATGTGCTCAGCATGGCATTTGATGCACTGTGAGAAAGCGTGTTAAATTGTGGGCTTCTATGGTAATGACAACACTGCCAAGTTTTGACCTGTAGGTGGGGGTATTCACATACTTTTGATCAGAAAAACAGAATGCCTTTTCTGAGATCTGAAACTTATTTTCATAGTCCTCTTTCATGGACCCCTTACACAGTCTGCAGACTCCCACGTGTCTGCTGACCACAGGTTGAAAATCACTGCTGTGGGTCAAGAGCATATGTAATGCAGGGTGCCTCTATTCAGTCTCTCCTCAGCTCCCAGAGTGTTCTCAATAATTTTCTCAGTGGTAGCTGCTTATCTTCGCAAGGAAGGAATCCTGACAATTGGCTGCTCAAGAGACGTTCCTATATTGAGATCCCATTGGCCACTCAGAGGTCCATAGACCTTTTTGTCAGACGGGGTCCACAAGTAACCATTCAAAAATCCACTTTGACCCCAGTGCAAAGACTGGAATTCATAGGAGCTTAGCTCAATACAGTAACAGCCAAAGTCTACCTCCCATCAAACTGGTTCACAGCTCTATAGAATTTAGTCACTGTAGTCCAGATCTGTTCCCAGATATTGGTTAGAAATTGTCTCCAGCTGTTGGGACATATGACAATTGGTACTTTTGTGATAAGCTAGGCAAAGTTTCATGTGCACTGCTTCCACGGGTGGCTAAGAACTGTTGATTCACTGAGCAAACACAGTTTGAGTGAGCTACTCTTGATGCCTGTGGGTGTGAAAAGGTCAGGACCCTCGCAACATTTGCACAGGGATCTCCTTTGCTCAGCATTCTCCAACATTAATAATAATGGCAGATGCATCCCTACTGGGATGGGGAGTCCATCTAGGCACTCTCACTGCTCAAGGCAGATGGTCACCTCTTGAGACCACTTTACACATAAACCTGCTAGAACTCAGGGTAGTCAGGAATGCCTGTCTCTATTTTCTGCTGCTAAGGAGGGAGAAATGCAAAAAGATCATGAGGAACGATGTGGTGCATGTTGTTTATCAGCTGTCAAGGCAGAACAAACTTGCCCTCCGCCTGTGCTGAAGCAGTAAGACTCTGGAATTGGTGCATTCAAAATCAGCCTCTCAGCTTCCAGGTGTGCAAAAGATCACTGTGGACGTGCTCAGCAAGTTCTTCACACAGGATCACAAATGGGAGATAGATCCCTTTATGCTCTAGTGCATATTTCAGTGTTGGGGCTTTCTGTAGATAGATCTATCTACATGGCCAAAAGCAAGAAATATTCTTAGTTCTGCTCAAGAGGAGGAATGGGTCACCATTCCTGAGATGCCTTTCTCCTTTGCTGGAGCTCAGGTCTCCTGTATGCATTCTCTCCAACTCCTCTGATATCCAAATTGCAAAAAAAGAGGACAAGACCAGGGTTATTCTTGTGGTCCCCCTGTGGGTGGGACAGACATGGTTCCCTTACCTCACCCAGCTCACTGTTTGTCAACCTTTCTCTTGACAGACCATCACTCCTCTCCTCTCAAGATGGTGATCAGATTCTTCATCTCAACCTTGGAGTTCTTCGACTCAAAGCATGGCTGATAAATGGTTCATAGGCTTGGAAACAACTTGTTCTGAAGAAGTAAAACGAGTATTATTACATAGCAGAAAACGGTCCTCTCATAATGCTGATCTGCAGAAGTGGATGAGAAGTGGATGTGACCTAAGACATCTTTCACCTGTGTTTTCTCCACTGTCAGATGTACTTGATTACATCTTAGAACTAAAAAGGTCAGGATTGTGTCCGAGCTCCATTAGCGTGCACTTGGCAGCTATTATGGCTTTTCATCCTCTAATGGAAGAATTCTTGGTGTTTGTTCTTCCTACAACTATGAGGTTTCTCAAGGGCTTGGGGAACCTCTTTCCACTATTTAGGCATTCTACCCTGGTTTGGGACCTCAACCAAGTGCCTAGATGCCTTACAAGACCCCCTCTTTGGCTACCTGCTCCTTCCTTGACTTGTCTATGAAAACAGCCTTTCCTGGTGGCCATTATTTCTTCTTGAAGGACTGGAGATGTAGGGGCTCTGATGGCATGTCCTGCCTTCACAGTATTTTTTTTAAGGACAAGTCGCTTTATGACCACATCTAATATTTTTACCTAAAGTATCCTCTGACTTCCATGTTAACCAACCAATTCATCTTTCAGTTTTCTTTACTAAACCACACCTAAATAAGGAAGATGTGACATTACATATGCTTGATTTCAGAAGGGCATTAATCTTTTATCTTGACAGGACCAAGCCATTTAGAATGTCTCTCAGATTGTTTGTGCATACTGCAGACAGATTTAAGGGATCTGAATTTCCAAGCAGAGGCTCTATAGATGTATTTCTGTCTGTATCATCTTTTATTAAGGGTAAGATTTAATCATGGATATTTTTAGCAAAAGTCATGGACAGGTCAAAGGCTATAAACAAAAATTCCCCGTGACCTGTCCATGAATTTTACTAAAAATATCCATGAGTAAATCTTAGCTGCTCCTGGGTGCTGCTGCTGCTCCGGGGGGCCCCTGCTCTGGTGGTGGAGGCTGACTGCCCCAAGACATCTACTGCTCCAAGGCCCCCAAGGCCCACTACTCTGGCTGCTGTTCAGGCCGCCCTCAGGACCACTGCTGCCCCTGCGGTCCCCAGGGCCAGTCACACTAGCTGCTGCAGCTGTGGAAGTCACAGAGGACGCAGAAAGTCATGGAATCTGTGACTTCCGCAACCTCTGTGACGGATTCGCAGCCTTACTTGTTATCAGTCCCATGATCTTCATCCATCTTCTAGAGTACTAACCCACTTGATGAGGTCTCTTTCTACTTCAATACCCTTTCTTAAGAACGTTCCTATTGATGAAATATGGAGAGCCACATCTTCAGTCTCCAGACATACGTTTTCTGAACACTGTGCAGTGACTCATATTTAGAGACAAATATTGTTCTATCTTCACTTCTGGACTTGACTCCAAAGCTGCCCCCTACCATCCCTCCTCACCCCACTAAAGGGTACTGCTTGGTAGTCACCTGAAGTGGGGCACCCAATGGGATACTACTCAAAAAGAAGAGGCGGTTACTCCCCCTGTGCAGTAACTGTGGTTCTTTGAGATGTGTTGGTGCTCCTCTACGTGCCCTCCTTCTCGTCTGCTTCAGAGCTCTCTGCTATGGAGCTTCACAGTGGAGAAGGAACTGAGGGTGGTTTGCATGCACAGTTCTATATAGCCATGGTGTAGAGCATGAGGCTGGGTAGAATGCATGCACAGATTGAACTGGTACCACTAGCTAAAATCTCCAATCAAAGGCGCATGGGGCATATGCACACCTGAAGTGGGACATGCATCTTGAAGAACCACTGTTACTTCACAGAGAGAATAACTTCCTCTTACGTTGCATGTCTTCGCTTTTTAGATAGTTAACTCTGGGACAGGACTGTCTTTACTCTATATAAAGTCTACTGAAACAGTGCGCTGACCCCGGTTTGGGGTCTTTGTGCATAATTGCAGTATAAATAAAAAGACTAACTGGATAGTAAAGTTAGCATTCTTGTACTGGATTACAAGATACTAGTAATTTACAAATTGAGAATTATTGCTGATTAACAATGGGACAAAATTTATCCTACCCCTTTTCTCTTGTCAGTTTTGTTGGAGCAGGAGGTGTTGCCTTTTTGACTATGTGGCTATTGATATTATGATATATCAGATATATGGGATTCAATTGAAAACCATTGTCTTTTAGTAACTTATATAATTTCTTGTTGCAGTAACAAATAGCTTTCTTTCCAGGGCATTTTTACTTTCAGGTTTATGTGGACAATAAATACAATAAATCTATGTGCAGCTACCAATTGTTTATCTATTAATATTTTCTTCCATGAATTGCATTCTATGCTTGATATGTGAGCATATTTCAATTGACTCTGGAAGTTAGCCAACCTATCCAGATAATGCAGAGCACTGAGCAAAATAATGGCTTTGGGATCTCAGCCCCCAAATCAGCAGCACATTTCACTGATGAAAGAAAGTATGTGTTTATAAAGGTATTAACACAATTTCCTTTGACAGAGGCTGAGATGCACGAAGTGGGATTGCAAAAATTCCAATACACCGTTAACAAGCATGGGAAACTTCTTTTTTTTTTAAAAAAAAAGAAAGTAAGCAATTGTTATAACTGTGAGTTTGAATTAACACGTTAGGGTATTTATAACCTACATGATCATTTTGGTGGTCCAGCAGTACTTCCTTGGCAAAGTCCATATAAAAAATGCTCATATTGGAGTATAGTGAGATTTGTCTATTTGAAGTATATTTCTATAATCTGTCAAGTGAAACTGTTATACCAGGCCATCTGCAACCATGCCTGTAATATATGCCATCTCTGATATTCAACCAGCCGGGTGCCTGCTGTATGCTGTTTCTGTCACCCAATTCTGTGTAATGTGACTATTAGTTACATTTCTCTCTCCCTTGTGTCACATCCCAATGTCCTTTTGGCCATTGTATGCTTAAATCATGATCTCTGGTTTGCTGTCCAAGGTGTGTGTGTTTTTATTATTATTCTTTGAGTGCTTGCTCATGATGATTCCAAGTAGGTGAGTGCACATTGTGTGCACAGTTGTTGGAAAATTTTTCCCCTAGCTGTACCCTTTGGATCAAACCACGCGGCCCTGGAGTTGTGCCACCATGGCACCGTATATAGGGCCCTGCCAACCCACCCTCTCTTCAGTTCCTTCTTAGCACCCGTGATGCTTGTTGGAGCTTCTCTCTCTTGCATTCTTCTCGTGTTCTATACCAGTCATCTGTAAATAGTTAAAACAGTTAGCATAATTAAAATAGTTAGATTAGTTAATAGCTAAGTTTCATTTTGAGGGTCCTCTTCCCAGTTTTTCCCCTACCCCTCCCTGGGGAACCAGTGCATGCCCTGATCCCAGGGATTTAAGCTGTGTAGGTCCTGCCATAAATCTATGCCCAAAGGTGACTCACATAGCTCCTATATAAAGTTCCTCAGAAAGTCACACCAGACTGACAGGTGCAGAATCTGAAGGGACTTTAAACTGAGGACAGAGAAGGAGAGGCGGGTGAGGCTAACTCGCCTCCTCATGGAGGTGGCTCTCCAGCCCCAGCCAGCGGGCCAGCCAGTTCCCAGCTCTTTGGTGTGGAGCACACCATCCTCAATAAGGGAGCTGATGACACTGAGGGAATCTGCGGCACCCAAGGACTCTCAGGCACTGGAGTTGTCTCAGCACTGCTCCCACTCACCATAGCCTCACGAAAGGCACAAGAAAACAGATAGAGGGCGCTTCCCCATGGTGAGATTGAAGGATTGAAGGATGCCAATGGTGTATGCACCAGACAGGAATCCAAGGCCCTGATTCCAACTGGGGTGGCACTGTCATCTCCGGGCCATATGACGGCGCCTGTGGACTCCCAGACAAGAGAGAGCCAGGTGCGGGAGCTGGATCTCCCATCCACACTGGACACTTTCGAGGCAGCTAGAGAACTGATTGTCATGATGGCTCACTAGTATCTTGCCAGATTGGAGAGAATGGTGGTTGTAAGGCCACCAGCATCACAAAGGAGTATAGTGATGTCTAGAGGCAAAACGGCCATGATGCGGCCCAGCTCCTGATCATCAAGGAGCTGCTCCCTGGCACCATCTAGGTTGGCACCATTATGGTCCCCATGATCCAACTCAAGGTCCTCCGACTTGGAAGCCTACCTCCAACCACAGCAGGGACTGCTCGAGGAGAAGCCGACATGATCAGAACCCTGACAAGTCTCCCTCATGAGGCCCTGGGAGGCTCAATGGCAGCTACCACCACAGTGGCCCTTCTGGACACCTTGGGCTTACCACCAGGCACTAGGTCCTTTACCAAGGAGCCTCAACGCCCCACCTTGGAGAGGCACTATCTGGTGAATGGTGGGTCACCTTGTGGTGCAAAGGTTGGCACCACCCCTGGCATCAAGGCCGGCACCAAGAGGGATATGCAGGCCAGCACTGTGTCAATCATGGGCACCGGCCATGACACTCTCATCCAAGAGGAGCCCGGCAAACCTGACAGGCAGGATGATCAGGCCCTGGTAGGGGCATACTCATCCTCATCACCAGATGAAGCAATTGCAGGAACATCAGTGGGTCCACCCCCCATGGACAACAGGGCCATCTAGAACTGCTGCAAAGGGTGATGCAAAGCATGGGGCTTCAGGCAGAGGAAGTGTCTGAGTCGATGGACCTCATGGTCAACATCCTAATACCCAAAGATGTCTTGAGAGTGGCACTCCCCTCAAGACTATCCAGTCCACCACGAAAACTTTGTGGCAGCCAAAGGGGTAGAGAGGAAATACTTCGATCCATCTCAGGGCTTATGTGTATCTGTTCACACACCCTCAGCTGGGCTCACTGGTAGTGTTGGCTGCAAATGAGAAGAGGAGATGGGGCAACAAGGTCCATCTCCAAAATCTAGAGACTCAAAGAAGCTGGACCTCTTCAGTAGAAAGGTCTACTCCACCGGAGGGCTCTTGCTTCAAATGACTAACCAGCAAGCAGTTCTCAGTCGTTACAACTTCAACTCTTGGTACTCCATGTTGAAGTTTAAGGGCTTGATCCCAGCTGATTCAAGATCAGGATTTGAGACTGTCATAAAGGAGGGCAAAACAGTGGCAAGAACAACACTGCAAGCTGCCCTGGATGTGGTTGATTCAGCCGCAAGGACAATTCCCTCAGTGATTGCCATGAGGAGAAACTCATGGCTGCAGGTGTCACCTGACCAACCAATTGTCCAGGTATGGGAACACTTGAACCAATTGTCGTCTGAGGAATAGTCTACAGATGTTCCAGGACTTGCCCTGTGAAGGCTCTGGGTTATTCTTGGAGCGAATGAACTCCAAACTCCAAAGCCTCAAAGACTCCTGGGCGACGTTAAAATCACTGGGCTTACATACCCTGACCCACAGTGGAAGTACTTTAAGACCCAACCACCCTCACGCTTTTATCCCTCACAGTCCAGACAGGATAACTCTAGGAGGAGGGGCAGAAACAACAGAAAACATCTCCAACCAAGGCCAGAGCTCAGCTTTCTGGCCCTAAACCATCATTTTGAGAGTGCACCCAAGGGCGACCAGATCAGTTCCCAGATCCTTACCCCTGTTTTTTGAATTGTCTGTCACAGATCTATTGTGCATAATTTCAGACAGATGGGTGCTGCGCATGGTAGAAATGGGATATTCTCTCCAATTGTGCTCTTCCCCCACCCTTCTACTCCCCACACCTATCCGTCTTTAGGGACCCCTCTCACAAGCAACTTCTCATAGAAGAGGTGCAGGTGCCCTTTAGAGCACGGACAGTGGAGGAAGTTCCTCAAGAGTTTTGGGGAGAGAGGTTCTGCTCCTGGTAAATCCTAACCCCAAAGGCCAAAGGTTGTCTCAGACCTATTCTTGACCTGGGAAATCTCAACAGATTCATAAGGAAGTTGAAATTCTGCATGGTCTCTTTGGCCACCTCTCTGGATCTGGGGGAATGTTACGCCACCCTCAATTTACAGGATGAATACTTACACATATTGATAATCTCGCACCACAGGATAATCTCGCACCACAGTTCCTCAGGATTGTAGTAAGCCACATTCATTATTAATTGAGTCCTTCCCTTCGGGTTATCTGCAGCTCACAGAGTATTTGCTAAAGCCATTGCAGTGGTCGCCATGTTGCTTGGACAACAACAGATTCAGGTGTTCCCATACCTGGACAACCAGTTGGTCAGGGGACACTCCAAGGCACAAGTAGAGGTACATGTATCTCTAATTTGGGCAACGTTCAGAGAACGGGAGCTTCTGCTCAATCAATCCTATCTCACAATCAGAGCATAGTGTTTATAGGAGCCACATTGGACTCTGTCCAGCCCAGAGCATTCCTACCAGAGTCTCACTTTTACAATATGTGCTCCATCATAGACAACCTCAGACACTCCCCTGCCACAATGGCACAAATTTGCCTAACGTTGCTCGGCCACATAGCTGCATCAAATATGTGGTGCAACATGCCAGGCTTTGACTCAGACCTCTCCAAGCTTGGTTGGCATCAGTGTATCATCCAAACAGAGACAGTCTGGACAAGGTAGTCACTCTCCCTTCAGGACTTATCGAGTCTCTCTGCTGGTGGTTCGATCCAACTACAATCTATGCTGGAGTGCCCTTTGATGCTGGTCATGGATGTCTCAGAACTGGGGAGCCCACGTAGGCATCCTCAGGACTCAAAGGCTCTGGTCTCAATCGGAGCTCTCCCTCCACATCAACGTCAGGAAGCTCAGGGCAGTCCATCTGGTCTGTTGTACGTTCTGCCTTTACATAAAGGGCAAATGTATATCAGTGATGACAGGCAGCACCTCGAAAAAGTTTTACATAAATAGACGGGGAGGGCGCATTTCTCTCCCATGTGCTGCGAAGCCCTCAAACTTTGGGAATTCTTCATAGCCCATGCGATCCACCTAGAAGCATTTTACCTGCCAGGGGCCCAGAATGGTCTGGCAGATTAGCTCAGCAGGTCATTCTACAGTCACAAATGGTCCCTCCGACCAGATGTTGCGAACACCGTTTCTGAAAATGGGGAGTTCCTCAAGTAGACTTGTTCATGACAAGGATCACGAGGAAGTGTCAGCAGTTTTGCTCGTTCCTGAACCACAGCCTGGGCTCGATCACAGATGCATTCCTCCTGAATTGGGAGGGACTCCTTTATGCGTTTCCGCCATTCCCAGTTGTCCACAAGGTCCTGGTCAAGGTCAGGAGGGAGAGAACATCCGTTATCCTTGTAGCACCAGCCTGGCCTCAGCAGCACTGGTACCCAATACTGCTGGAAATGTCGGTGACCAAGCCAATCACTCTACCAGTGACGCCGGACCAGTTTACCCAGGACCACAGCATCCTGCAACATCCCAGCCTAGTCTCTCTCTACATCATAGTCATGAATAAGCACCTTAGAATCAAAATGCTTAGAGCCCATCAGAGAAGTCCGTCTCGGTAACAGAAAGCCATCCACAAGGGCTTCATACTTGGCCAAGTGGAAGAGATTCTCACTCTGGTCTTTGCAGAAGGTACCCACTAACTCAGGCATCGATACCCTTCATTCTGAACTATGTGCTGCACCTAAAGCAGCTAGGCCTAGCAATCTCATCATTAAAAGTGCACCTAGTGGCAGTCTCTGCATTCCACCCAGAATCTCAAGGCCGTTTGATCTTTTCGAACCTAATGATGAGCTGTTTCCTCAAGGGACTGGATAGGATTTACCCACAGGTCTGTCTCCCAGTACTGGCCTGGGACCTCAACTTAGTGCTGTCTAGATTGATGGGACTGCCCTTTGAGCAACATGCTCCTTTCTCTACCTCTCATGGAAGATGGTGTTCCTGGTGGCAGTAACCTCAGCCAGGAGAGTCTCGGAGCTCCAGGCCCTAACTTCTGGATCCCCATACAGAGTGTTCCATAAGGACAAGGTCCAGTTATACCCGCATCCGGCATTCCTCCCGAAAGTGATGTCCCGGTTTCATATGAGCCAAGACATCTTCCTACTGTCTTTTTCCCTAAGCTGCATACCAATAATAGGAAAGATACCTTCATTCCCTAGATGTCAGGAGGGTGTTAGCATTCTACATCAGGAGGACAAAGCTGTTTTGTAGATCGGACCAACTCTTCGTCACAGTAGCAGATAGAATGAGAGGCCTCCCGCTGTCCTCGCAGAGGATTTCATTATGGATCATGGCCTGCATTAGGGCATGTTATGACCTGGAAAAAAGACCTGCCCCTGCACTCACAGTACATTCCACAAGGACGCAGGCCTACTTTGCAGCCTTCCTGGCTCATGTCCCTACTCAGGAACTATGCAGAGCATTAACAGAGTCGTCAGTCCATACATTCACCTTGCACTATGCCATCACTCAACAGACTAGGGATGATGTGGCATTTGGCAGAGCAGTGCTCCACTCACCGATCTTGTAAGATCCGACACCACCTCCGGGGGATAGCCTGCAAATCACTGACTTGAAATCTACATGAGCAAGCACTCGAAGACAAAAAAACAGTTACTTACCTTTCGTAACTGTTGTTCTTTGAGAACACATTCCAAAACACACCCGCCTACTCTTCTGTTGGAGCCAGTCAGCAAGAAGGAACTGAAGAGGCAGCAGGTTGGTAGGGCCCTATATACAGCGACATGGGGGCACAACTCCAGGGGGCACCTGGTTCGATCCAATGGTTAGTGCTAAGGGAAAAACTTTCTGACTGTGCATGTGGTGCACACACACCCACCTACATGGAATGGACATGAGCAATACATCTCGAAGAACAACAGTTACAAAAGGTAAGTAACCATTTTCTTTTTTATTTCATCATATGTCAATATTCAGAGTACAAACATGGAAGTGGGTTATCCAGAGATGTAAAACATAACGGCTGTGTTGATATGATGCAATTTTGAATTTATTGTGAGCCGTGGTTACCTGTGATCTGTTTGCAAACAATGAAAACTCTGCAATTTATATAGTTGCTGCCACATGTTGAAGCAATAAGCCAGCTGCTACTCATGGAGAATGACCTGTGTATGGACATATGTCTGCGTTGGATTGTACTGTATCTGGCAACTACCTATTAACCATGCCTGTTGTCAAATCTGCTTACACACGTGCTTCCTTCAGGATTTACAATAAGCTTCTGTACTACACACACAGGAGCAGAGTGGAAATGTATCTTCAAAAACAAACATTTGTCTTGTATCTGAAAAGATCTAAGTATCTGAAGTGTTTGCAATGGTTACATTTCATTAAACTTATCCTGGAATGTTTTAAATACATGAAGTAGTACATTTAGAGGAATGAAAATTTGAAATGGCACACTGCATGTTTGTGTTTCGAATAGGCAAAACCCCTTTTAAAAGTTGTTAATGTAAGACAGAATAACGAAGTATTTGACACCTTGTGATTGTAATAAGACTTATTTCTCTGTAGATGCAATATAGTTTATTTTCTTACGAACAAACTATAAAGACTACAGAAGTATTATTTAAAATAAAGCATAATTGAAATAATTTCTTTTGAATTTCTCCATTTTATTCAAGGGGATAAAGGATGTTTATGTTCATTAATAAGGGAGAGTGATAAATCTGTTTGTCAATTCAAAGAATGAGATTTCTGAAATCTAGCTGTTTGTTCCTGTCATACAGAGAGCATTAATGGGCACCAGCTGGGCTCTAGCTCTAGCAGCTATACCACTTCAGCTTTGCACAGCAAGAGCCGCTGTGGCAATGGTGCAGAAGTGCCTCCTGTGCAGATTTAGGAAGTATACACTTCAGTTGTTGTTCCCTGGGCAACAGAATAACTGCAGCCCAGCTGTCTCTGCACCACCTGAGCTGATCAAAGAGCAAACCCTGTCAGGCAGTGAGACTTCAACTCCTCCAGCTCCAGTGTGAATATCTGCAGGCAGTGATGTAGGAAGTATCATCAATTGGGTTTCAAGGTTAAACACAGGGGAATGGAATGAAATGACAGGAAAGACTAGACTGAGAAAGCAACTCTTGTATACATCTACTGTGTATACAGTTATTAATTACAGAAATGTATAAAAATCTTATATACTAACATAGTCCTAGAAAAATATGTTTCCTTTTTAAATTGCCTTGAAACAAAAGGCTAAAAATGGCTGGCTTTAAAGTATTCTCATGGAAAAAGAGAAGTGATCATGGACAGCTTATTGTATGTGTTTAGTCGAGAATGATTCAAGGTTTAAATCTATAATTGTATAAAATGATATATTTAAAGAGGTCTCAGTAGATAGAACTGGTCTGCATTTAAATGCTATAAGACCATAGCAGAAGTCAAGATTGCAGTTGATGTATATGTCAGAACACAATTCTGTGGCAATGTGGATTTTATTCAGCAAGGGGCGCCAGAAGAATAAAAAGTAGATGATTGGAACAGCTGTGAGTTGTAATGCTAGCTGACAAGTCCCTATATAATTGTGATCTAAATCCAGTTGAGTCTTTGCAGGATCTTTCTCGGGTTTTTTTGTAGTACCCTCTTGTGTGTACATTTAATTTATTCCTAGGATTTCTCTTTTATCATATGGCAGCACCTACTGATGTAAATTTGGTTAAGGGGTTGTCAGTGTTTTCACTTTCTAAAAATCCTGTTTTCAAGAGAGGCTTTTTTTTTTTTTAAATAAACTTTGCCATTAGAATTTTACTCCAGTCTGGAAACTGCCATTAAAAAAAAAAAAAGAAATATTGGAACAGCTTGGTCAACTTTTCTTAATGTTTTTCCTTTACTTATGTTCTGTAGGTTCACTGTTTCTTCAAACAGACTTTCCAATGTGCTTCAACCCTGACCTGGAGGGTCCACGTGTAAGGTTAAGGGTTGAGTCTCAGTGTTGATGCAGGCCTAGGCTTCTCTATTAGGACTGTCAATTAGGGTGTCAATTAGAGCCAACTGTCATGGTGTTTTTTAAGATAGGCTCCCATCAGTCTTCTGAGTCTCCCTCTCAGTCTCCCGAGTCATCCTTGGGTCTAGCATATCTGAATTATGGACGTGCCCCCTAAGTCATTTTCAAATATATTTTGTTCTGTGTGCAGAACACACAAAATGAAGTTCATAGCTGGATTTCTTTCTGCCTCTAGCTATTTGGGGAGGGAGCGGAGATGGGATGGGGTGGAGGAAGGAAGATCGTGTCAGAGAAAAATGAAAAATTTCAAGCTGTTTAGTTCAGAAAGTCACCTATGGCTCAAACACCAGTGAGGGTATCTTTTTGTTCTCAATAACATAATAACAAACCAAACTCTAATTCAGTATGCTTATTATCCACATTGACATGCTGGATTACAACTGCTTCTAATGGATCTATTCTGATTTACCATGTCAGTCATCCAAATATCAAACAGTTCCTCAGTATATACGTTGAAATTATATGCTGTGTCCTTTTTTAAAGCTGCTGTTTATCAAGCAGGATAAATGTTTTTATTTTTTTTTAAAGTTTCCAAATACAAATGTACTTAAGTTGAACCATTAGGTATCATTAACTTGTTGCAATTTTCCTGCATGTGTGTGAGTGTGATTGAGTGTATAGATAAATTAAAAAAAAAAAAAAAAAAACCAAACAAACAAAAAAACCCATGTCTGTGTAATGATTGTAAATGGCTTTCTTATAAACATTACTGTCCAGTCTGTAAACTTGTGGACCTGATGATATTTGCTTGTTTATTAAGGAAGAATTCTCTCAACTGCAGGAATTACTGGGTGAAACTCTTTGGCCTTTGTCATACATGAGGTTAGACTAAGTGACTGCAACAGTTCCTTTTGGCTTTAAACTCTATGAATCTATAATGGATCCCAGGGCATTTTTTCATAAAGGGAATGTCTCTTCCAGTGTCCTGATCCAATGTATGTATCTGGAGTCAGTTCTGCCTTTCATTAACATTTTTCGTTTGCTTTCTAGCTCCTAAATGTTTGTATAGCATTGTAGAGGCATGTTACAGTGGCTACTGCATTGCAGTTTGGTTGGTAAAATGGGTTGATTACTGTATGTAATCAAATTCTGTAAAGCAGGAACAGTAGAAGACTACTAGTTAAGACTACATATATGTTTCTCCTTTAACTCTTATCATTTCTTAGAAGAGGGGTGTCAAACTCGATGATG